>NC_139539.1:63698975-64298975 GCF_965153285.1 Podarcis tiliguerta
CATCCCAGCCTCGCAAAGTGGCTCAGGGCTGGCAGGACTGCATAAGCAGCACCCCCCAGAAAAATGTGCCTGGGGCCATTGCCCCAGCAGCTCCCTCCCATACTATGGCCCTGTCTGGAGCACCATTCCTGCACAAATCAGTAAGCCACAGCCAATTGCAACTTCACAACACACATACACGGAGTGAAATAGACAGCTATCCTTATATTAAAAACCCTCATTATGCCTGAAGCGGCCAGAGGTCTCTTTGAAGACCCTGTACCGACAAAGAAACCTTGTTTTGTATTTCAGGTTTTAGTAGGACACAGAGTGGAGAAAGGATGATGAACCTTCCAACTTATAAAACCACAGGAAGAAAAGAGAAAATGTTTGTTTAATCCTGCAGCCACTGACAATTCCTAACAAAAGCCAGATGGTGATGTTAGTCTTCTAGACATAGAAAAGAGCCGCAGCTGCACAGTGGGTAGAATATGGCAAGCTTTTGCATGGTTCTTCTTTTTGGCACATTAAACTGCCAGAAAATATACTGCTGTCCTGCTGAGGGAAGAAAAACACAAACATGCCTCACAAGCAGGCACACACCTCAGCTGAACGAGGGCCAGCCCGCAGTGTATGGACTTTGAAAAGACTTGTTTGGGCTGCTGGGTGAAGAAGAGGAATGGACTGAAGGAGGGGTTTTTTATAAGTGCAGTGCTCAACTGGGAATTGCTAAGTAGCAAGTAGACTATTGAGGACAGAGGGTGATAAGTAAGTGGTACCTCTAGTTGTGACTTAATCCATTTTAGGATGCCATTCGCACCCCGAAAAGTCCACAACCAGAGCGCCTCTTCTGCGCATATGCGCAGTGCGATCGAGCACTTCTGCACATGCACAAAGCACGCAGATCGCTTTTGCGCATGCATGCACAGATCGCTTCTGCACATGCGTGCGTGGGGAACCGTGTTTGTAAGTTGAAAGTCCTTAACAAGAGCGGAACGCAACTAGAGATACCACTGTTTAGGCAGACAATTCCCAATTGGTAGGAGTCATTTTTCCTCTAACCCCAACCTATAAACTTTGGATAAGTAGTTCTGTGTCAAAAGCAAATCATTGGCACCTACCATAGCCTATAATCCCAATCACACCAAAGATGAAAATCCAGAAGAGAACACCTGCTATGAATCTCAAAAGCACAAGGAAGAGCAAGCTGACAACCATTGCAATGAACAGGCCTCTGGAAAAGAAAGACATAGCAATTTAAATAAATCAGCAGCTAGGTATCTGTCCTCTCTTCAATGCTCCCCCCACTGCATTTACTTTACAAACAATAACGCTTTCTGAAATGAGTGCTTTCCCTATCCAGGTTTGATGCTCAGTGTTTTAAATACATGGAAGCATAGGCGCCATCTCCTCGGAGGCTCTGGGTGCCTGAGAACCACCCTAAATTTCCATATAGGGGCCGGGCAAAATGCAGTGGAGGGATTGGGCAAAACCCATAAAATGCAGGGGCGGGATTGCAGGCACCACACCCCGTGGAAAGAGTGTGGTGTTCAGGCGGGGGGTGTTGATGGGGAAGAGAGAGCACAGAGTTCAGGTGGGAGGGGTCCAGTCACTGCCGGGTTGCTGGAGCTCATGCCCCACCCCATGGTATGATGTCATGAGGCCACAGCATGCGTCATGATGATGATGATGATGATAATAAATTATTTATACCCCGCCCACCTGGGTATAAGTACATTAAAACATCAGTCATTTAAAATTCCCTAAAAAGGGCTGCCTTCAGGTGTCTTCTAAACATCATATAGTTGTTTAACTCCTTGACATCTGATGGGAGGGCGTTCCACAGGGCAGGAGCCACTACCAAGAAGGCCCTCTGCCTGGTTCACTGTAACTTCGCTTCTTGCAGTGTGGGAACTGCCGGAAGGCCCTCAGAGCTGAACCTCAGTGTGCGGGTTAAACGATGGGGTGGAGACGCTTCAGGTATACTGGGCATGGTGTGGGCGGGGCATGCTGGGCACCCACAGTGTGGGGCCCAAGTTGATGCCATTATGTGGCAGGATGGAAATAGGGCTACGGCTAGAGTTTTCTGATGTCTAGATAGCATTGTCAAACTGTAGGTTAGAACCCAGGTTCTGGGCCGCCAGATTTTGACAGAGAAATTGAATTCAGCCCTTTAAAGTGCGGTCGAGGGAAGCCTTGTTTATGAGTGGTAGGTATACACCCCTCCCAAATATGATACCATGGGGCTCCACCCGCTTCCTCATGGTTTAGGTACCATTGTGGAAGGACCACAAGGGACTGATATTCCTGCGCAAGCGACAGGAAAGAGCCATAACGAAACCCCAAGATGCACTGATGTGGTAAATGGAAGTGCCAGAGGTGACTCCCCCACCCCCGCTTTTTGTGTGCCTTGCAGCACCCCAATTTCACATGCAAGAAGCAAGGCCTCCTCTGAATAAAAACTTACATTAAAATCCAATACCAAGAACTGGCATAGTCTTCAAAAATTTTCATCCCAACTGATCTTGCATCAAGAACATTATTGATGCCGCTTTAGAAAGAAAGGGGGGGAACATTTTAGTTTATGTAGCAAATATTCCTTATTTAAACAAAGCAACCCACTGTAATGAGAAAATGCAGGCTATATCAAAAAACATATTGTATGCTGGAAAAATGAAATATAAAGTGCCGTACCAATCAATATGCTACAGTTATGATGCCACAGTCCTGAGTTTCTGCCCAAAACAAGCATTGGCTACAGGAGCAGTTGAATTCTAAGGACACTTCTGGAACTTAGGCTGTCAATGTATATACGCTTAGGCTAAAGTCCAAACCCCTGGCCAGCAACAGTAGGACTTGAAGGAGAAGCCTAGCCACTATGGCCTCTCTCACAGCCTCACCACTTGCACTGGCCAGCGTGGGAAATGCCTTGTTGCTGTGCCAGCTCCCATGTTGGTACAGAAAATATGACTGGATTGGGCCCAGACTTGTGCATCTGCCTTCCACCTGGATGCTCACATTGGGGAGCTCCTAGCCACCACAAAAGTTGGTGGAGCCAGGCCCCCTCCAGTATGGCAGATTTGGGTCTTCCTCTGCCCTTTAAGTCTCACTAAACTCAACTTTCTACTGAGTAGCTATGTATGGAACTGTGCTTGTTGATCTCGTCATATGTACAATCACATTAAATATATGTAGTAACTTATAATCACCATTATTACTAGTACTGTATTTATAGTAATTTCACAATACAGTCGTACCTTGGTTGACGAACGCCTTGCAAGTCAAACATTTTGGCTCCCGAACGCAACAAACCCAGAAGTGAGTGTTCCGGTTTGGGAAAGTTCTTTGGAACCCAAACATCTGGCACAACTTCTGTGGCTTCCGATTGGCTGTAGGAGCTTCCGGCAGCCAATCAGAAGCTACATATTGGTTTCCAAACGTTTTGGAAGTCGAACAGATTTCCAGATTGGATTCTGTTCGACTTCCGAGGTACGACAGTAATACCGAATTTAGAATCAAGATTTATACAGAAATCTACCATTTTTTATCTGACTACAAGAAAAAGAAAAGAATACAGCACAATTAAGGAATACATTTTAAAGTTCTGCAATACTATGAACCTCCTTCCTTGGGGGTTTTTAAACAGAGGGTGGGATGGCCACCTGTCATGGATGCTTTAGCTCAGATTCTTGCATTGCAGGGGGTACGACTAGATGACCCATGGGGTACCATCAAACCCTACAATAATTCTATGATTCTGTGAGCCTTAAAAACAAGGTACGTGAAGGATGGTTCTGCTGTAAATCTAAATGCATACTGCTAAGTCTGCCTTAACCATCTAATATGCACCTGGTGAAATTTCTGTCAACTTATCAAAGTTTCAATGTCATCTGAGCTAAAAAGCAACATTAGTTGAATCTCTGTAGTGACATAAATTAACTTGGAAGGGTAATATTTTACAGGCTGGTGTCTATATACAGGAACAAATGGTTTATTTAGTTTGAAGGAATCTGGATAAGCAGTTCATTCTCCACTGCCATGTTGACTGGTGCTGTGTTTCATAATAAACACAGCAAGTCTGTTCGTGTGAATGCATGAAGACTTTGCTTTCACATCCAATGTTCAAAATTTGGTATATCATAGCTGAAATAACCCAGGGAAGGAGGGGAATGGCTGCAGGAAAGTTTAAGCACCTGATTTCTTCACACTTCTTTGATACTAGTCTCTTTCTAAAGGTGCTTTCTTATATTATAAAAAATGGCCCCTGTTGGTATATCAACAGTGGTGAAGCTAGAACGGGGCCTCAGGGCAAATGTCCAGGGCCCTGCAGCCCAGGAGACACCCAAATGACCACAGAGAGGGTGGAAGATGATAGGAGGCAGCAACAAACAGGCATGATGTCAGCACTTTGGCCACTCAATTGAAGCTACAGTAGTTGTGTCACCATTCTGTCTTTCTTCTTATTTTTAAGAGAAACAATACTACCCTTTTCTACAACAAAATGGAGCTTATTCCCAAAGTACATGTGTTTTATTATCAAGGCAGCAGCAGAAGAAGAAGAAGAAGGGGGGGATCCCAATTTTATTCCCGCAGTTGCAATGGTTCTATGATCAAAGTGAGTTTTATAGTGCAAAACCGCACATTGTTGGAGTTTTTCCTGTTTTAATTAGGCCTGGCAAACTATTTTGCCTGCTTGCTGCTTTGCATTTCAGGAATGTAGGGACAGTTGTAAAGCACAGAATCGCAGTGAGGGGGAAGGGAAGGTGAGAAATGTTAACTGTGTGCTTCATGAATGTGATCTGATACAATCCCACCACCACCAGACCAGGATCTAAAATTTTCAAGCTGCACCAATGTAAGTTGCAGACATTTGTGTATAATCTCCAGTTTGCTCCTAAGATAACTGAAATGAAGAGTATGAAGATTCACTTCCTGTTAAAGCCAGATATGGCCCCATGTAATCAGTGCTCCAAAAATTTTTTAAAAAATTAATGGTATTGCAGCCAAGCATAGAAATTATCATTTGGCAAACAGGTCAGACAAAGTTATACAAACACACAGACGGACACACACAATCCATACTTTGCAGCTTCCCTGAGATCGGTGACGTTCCTTGTTTTTCCTCTTCCATCTTTGAAAGTAGTCTGATTGGCCACAGTCAGAACTCCATTTTTAGTGGCAAAATCAGGAAAACATCTCTTAAGAACTGTTAAAACAAAAACAAGAAAAATAATATTTATAGTGAGTCCTGCTTTTATTTTTATTTTATTTTTTAAAAAAACCTTGCCATTCCTATTTGCCATTCGGTTCCATCCATTTAAATACCCTAAACTGATTTCTGATTGCACAGCATTCTCTTAGAAATGGAGCAAATATCATGGCTGCCATCTCATCTGTGTAGTACGACACCTACAAGAAAAGGCATGTCTGAAGCAGCATGTTCTCTGCTCTGTATGTTACTCTAGGGTGCTATTGGCTGCCACCTGGCATAGGCAAGTGGCCTTGTCTTGTTCCAGTGTAGCTGGAGGACAGCAGTGACTGGAGAAATCATGTGACGGGGGGATGCTGTGCATTAACTGAAGCAAGGGGAGATTCCCAAGTGATCATGCTTTAAAGGGCACATTGTGATTTTAGCTTAAGCTGGTTATCTCCCTAGTTTTAATTTGTCTCATGCTTTGTACTGTGACCCTGATATTATAAAGAAAATGAGCTAAGGGCGCTTCAAAAACAAGTGTAGGTGAATATTGCTAGTATGGGGGCATGCTAAGATCATTGCGTACACTATCAGAGCAGAAAGCCAGGTCTGGGTCATCCATGAGATGGGCTGATGCAGCTGCCTCAGGTGGAAGAATTCCAAGAGGTGGTCTCCCTCAGACACCCAGCCAACCCCCTATGCTCCATGAGATCTCCAGAGATTTCAACAAAAACTGTCACTGCTTCGCAGGCACCACTGTGTGCCAAGGTAAAAGAGGCTTTGGCCGGGGGAATGGGAGGCTCAGGTGGCGAAAGCACACCACAGATATTCAAATACTCACAAGGCCGGCTTGGAATGATCATGGAAGGACAATCTTCATCACGCATAACTTGGGCCACAGACTGGAAAGCGAAAGAAAAACCCAAAGTTAGAAATAATCATGTGACAATTGAATCTATAGCGTTTCCCTCTTTTTTTCTTTCTTTCGTTTTAATACTCTTTTTAAAACCCTTGCAAATTATTTGATTGAGGCCACAGTAGAGCAGCTAAATGAAAAATAGGATGGCGCCTTGACTCTCTGGCATCCTGCTAACAATGAAAACAAAACAGTAGGCATCAGACAAAAACCGTTGAACAGAGAAAGCTTCAAGCAGGTGGCCTTGTGCTCATCGCAGGTAGGAATAAAATTACCTTTTAACACAATTAACATAATTAACTTAAGGCTGCAATCAGGACTCAGCAAGGGGTTTTCAGTATGAGAGGAATATTAAAGTAGGTTTGAATATTTGTTTTTAAGGCTTTCAAGTTGTTTCAAACTTATAATTTGATTACAAGGTAAGAATTAATTTCCAAGACTAACACCTATTCCCTCATCCTATAAATGAGTAAACTGGTCACTGTGGAAGAACCAATCCAAGCCTGGTTTAAAGATATACCTTCAATAGTATGGTAAGTAAAAAGACAGCAGACCAAAATGGAACAAGCGTCACCTAGTTGCAGACTTCCCCGTTGTGTGAGAAATTTTGTACATCTATTTAAATTATAGTAATTGGCTAGTGCAATTTCCTCTTCTCCCCTGTTGCCCCGCAGAGCCAAGTTCTTTTGGCAGAGGAGCTGGAGACAAAATCAAAGGACAAGGAAGTTCCGCCATGTATATGGAAGTCCTTTCCTCCATGGAGCTGCAGCATTGGATGTGGCCCATTAGTTCTAGATTTACATATAAATGTATAATTTAATTTAAGATTTAAATATAGATTAGTACATGCAATTTTTATGTGACTGTGCCCTCTTTTGTTTCCTTTCTTCAGTGATGGGCTTCCTCTTTTTTGGGGGGTGATGACCAACTTAATTTTTAAATTTTTAGCTACAAGAATAAGGATGAAGATTTTTTTGAAACTCTCATCGAAATAGCATTTTAATTATAAAATGTTTCAATAGAAGGAAGCCTCTTGCCCATTGCTGGTCATACTGGAGTCTTCGGGTATAATCTGCATTAGGAATAACGTAGTTGTAACCAGCAATAGAGTTAAAAAACAACAAACCCTGTACAGCTACGGAGATATAAACCTGCTAAGGACTGCACCCACTTTGGACAGATCAAAGGTAATATTCACATCGCAATATCTTATCTATACTCACCTTCCATGGCTTGCTAAAGCCAGGCTTGCAAAACTGTCTGTAGTATTCCCAATAACTTTTGTTATATCTGTAGGAAGATTGCATGTCTATGTAGGTTGCAAACCTGTCTGGGCACTTTGAGACACAAAGCTTTAAGAAAAGAAAAATGCACATTGATCTAAGCAATACGAGAAGATGAGAAAGTTAAATTATCAAAGCAGCTAGACAAAAAAAAAAAAAAAGCCATCTCTGAGAGTAATTCATTTCATCAGAATGCCTACTTAGCACAGCACTTAGAAACAGACATCACATTTTTTTTATCCTTGCAGTATCTTGAAGATAAACACTTTTGAAACACAGAGGAGACAGTTTGACATTTTCATCAGCTGCAGCATTTTCTCCAAATCTTCCTGCCTGTTGGAAGTATTTGATTTTAAAATCTGTTTATTAATTCTTTTTCTTTTTAAATGAAGTACTTGGAAGAAGGCATTTTCTCGAGGCTTCCAAGTGCTTATAACTACTTTTGAAGGCAATTCAGTAGATGCCCACGCGGTGTAGTTCGCACAGTACACAAACATTAATCAATGAAGTGTGCAACTGTTAAAATGGTTTTGCCCTAACAGGGTATTTGAAGAGCCAGCCACTTTCACTTTCAACAGCTCAGTCAAAAGCAAATCAAGATTTCATTATTGTACACGGGTTAAGGCTAGCCTGTGCTTTATTCCGGCCATAACTCTTTCTAAAGTCATATAATACATGGCAATCAGGTTCACACAGAGCGCTTCAGTTTATTTTCTGATCCCAGTATCTGCTTCACCAGCAGTTAATTACCTAAGATAGAGGGATACAAAACACAGTTTTTCAATGAAACTTCAGAGATATGCTGCATTTTAATTTTGCACACATGGTCTCCTTTGAACATGGCCTCCTTTGAACAGGCTGAATCCCTTGCAATATAAATCCAAGATATTAGCACGTTTAATTTGCATGCTGTAATTACACACACACACAAACACATAGACACACACAGTGGTTCCCAATTACTGCAGACCATGTTTTTCAAAAGCCAAGCCATGGACCCCTTACTTTTGAAAATTCTGATATTTCTATGGTAGTTTTTGTTATGTCAATGGTGCCATGGATTCCCTGGGTGGGTTAGGCAGACCTCCTGGAGTCAGTGGAGCACCAGTTGGGAACCACTGATGTATAGTATAAGTAAATGTTTAAATACTGGCTTTTTCCTATTTCCCTTTCAAAATAAATCCCATATAAAGCTCATTTGTAAAACCTATAGCAGCACAATCCTGTTCATGTTTGTTGAGAAATAAGTCCCATTCAGATCCCAGGTAAGTGGATATACAGTTTCAGGCAATGCCCTGGACTGGAAAAGAAGCTTAGCCTGCGCCTTTTGGCACTGTCAAAGCCTGTTAAGTCGCCTTAATTCTCAAAACACTGATTAAACCCCAGCACCCAGGAATCTAGAGTGTGTCAGGACAACCAGAAACCTGGGGAAGTCATAGCAGTACCTTTACAGATGTTCACATACACAATATTTTCAGGATCCGTATTTACCATCCCTCTCCCACCGCCACTGTACAGAAAGCCAACAGTACTTCCAAAAACTTTCACTTTAGAAGTAGCTCTGGTAAGGGACACTCCTTGTGCTCTGAATCTGACTGTCATTTACATACCTGTGTTGTAGGGCACTGTAGGTTTATTAGCACTAGAGGGCTGGCACATTTCAGAATGTTAAAGTAAAACAAAATTGTCTTGTTCCTGCAAATGAATAGGTATGAAATAATAACTCCATGTGTATTTACAGTAATAATTCATAGTATGTATAAATCTGTAATAGAATCACTTAAGAGACCACAACAAGAATTAAAGAAAACAGAGCAAAAGCATTCTCAAGGGAAGTGACAGAAGCACACCTGAACTCTAATTATGGGAAGGACAATACTTCCCCGTGGAGCAGATCACAATGGCACTTAGTCACATATATTAACCTGATTCTAGATCTCATAGGTTAAGACTTTGTCACCTAGCCATTTGGTACTTCTAGTGTATTCTGAATCTGCCTTGTACATATAGTAGGTGTTCAAATACATGCTACACTGCACAAACAAGCTGGTGGTTTTTATGTTAATCACAAGGTGGCACTAAAAAATCAATCAAGAATTTCTTTGCATAAGGGAACCTGTGGATTAGATAAAGTCCCAAGAATCTTCTATCGAAAAGTACTAGAATGTATTGTATGTAAGGCACACACTAGAGCTGACATATTAGTGACTCTGAAAGGGAGAAGGGGAGAATTAACTCATTCATTTCTGTCAGTCTTGCCCAGGAACATGCAGAACATAAAACTGGCTCCCATTAGCTGCAGCACTGTTCTCCTGAAAGGTTGGAGATAATAGGCCTTTTTCACATTCATCCATGCTAACCAGCAAATGTGTGAAGAAGATTGATAGCATGTGAACACTTTGCTGACTATCTGCTTTTTCCAACTTCTGTCAATAACTCTGAACCAATTCGGCAAGTCGGAAAACACAAAGAGGCCACAGAGGACATATTTGGTGATTAGGTAATAAGGAAGCTTGCATATTCAAAGTTCAGACAAGGATTCTACATTACTACATCTTTGGAAACTCACATTCATACAATTAGCTGGTAGATTATTTAGGGGCTGAAACGTTCGCTAGCTGTTGACAGTAATACAAGGAAAACACAAAATATCCAGTAAAAAAATTCAGCAATGTATGACTGTCTCCTTCAAAGGCAAGCTTTATTTCATGTTGGAGCTATAGTCTTCTGAATGCAAAACAAATTTAGGACTTACGTGGAGATTAGCAAATAGATGGATTAAGGTGCTGGGTCCCCAGGAATGGTGTTAGATCAAACAAAACGGAATTAATTCTGCATTGTTGTAATTCAGTTCCCCCTACCCCTAGTCTATGAATGCCCAAGTATCAAATCTTTAAAAATATTTGCTTGGTGTAGTATTTGTTTAAAACATTGGAACGTTTATTTGCATTTTATTGCTTTGTGCCAAGGGACTCTAAAGGGCATATCGCAAAGATTAGCATCCATCCCCAAATTTAATTTCCCTCAAGATATGAATTAGGGCCAGCCTCTGGACCTCTAATGTATATCAGCTTTGGGTCAGTTTGTCAGGCTTATCCGAAACTATTAATTTTTTTGTTTGTTTCCCAGCTAGTTGTTCAAAACTGCATGTGGTTTGTTATAACCACTGTTTTAAATGCTGGTTTATTGAAATGAATTAACACATGTAAATCATCCCCAAAATCATGCTTGCTTTAAAAAAAAAAAAAGTTGGCTCTATGACACTAATTTGGCTCTATGACACTTAATACATCCACAGAGGAAGCCACCCCCTTCACACCAAATGTGGGATATGTGGGTTGACTGGATGTATCCCTCCACTTGGTTCTGCTGGCTAAGCTGGTCTTCCACCAACATTGCCACTGTGGGGTACAACTGAAAAACCCCATAACAGCATCAGGCTCTATCGTCCTGGCTACCCACGATTTCCACTGTGACTGCCTTGGTCAGCCATCCTGAGAATGAAGATATCATAACTCCCACTCCCTTGCAGGATTCTTCTTACTGCAGTGGATGCAACAGAAGCAAATGCTTTTACTGTTTTGAACATAGTGCACGTAATGCCGATGGAGCAATCAAGCTCTGAACTTGGTCCAAAAGGGGATCATTGCCAATTGATACCACTAGGTTCATTTGCAGTGAATTCATGCTATTTCAACATTAACTGTGAGATCTTAGTCATGTTTTGGTAATGCTATGGGCAATTGTTTCCTTTACGGAATTCTGTAGTGGAAACAAATATTTTCCTATGTGGTAAATTAGGGATGTAAGTTGGCATTGTTTTCCATTCTGCCCTGTACTGGTGGCATGGAGCACTGTTCCTGTTCCAATGCAGTTCATCTTCCACCAAAACCTATATTATTATTTTTTGCTGGCCGCTGTGGTGAAACTATGTAACTTCTGTAAATTACGTAATTAATTGCATAAATTATTTGATTTTATTGTCACTGCTTCATTCTATCCCGCTGATTTCAGTGCAAATGGGGGAAGGGTGTTAAATTGTTGAAGGTCTGAAATACAGTAATGAATATTGATTGTATTTGCTGGATTGATTATTGTTTTGGACATGGGGCAAATAAGCTAAGAGCATTTCACACTAAGCACACTTAGAGCATTTCATAACAACAACAACAACAACAACAACAACAGACCAACAACTCCTTCTATGTGTCAATATGCATCTATGAGGTTATAAGTAGGAACATGTGACTGCAAGGGAAGAAAACTTGGTGCCTTCCAAATGTTGCTGACTATACTTCTCATAAGTTAAAGCCAATGGCAAGGGATTGTGGGAATTGTAGCACTGCAGAATCTTGAGGGCATTCTATTGGCTGCCTCTGTGTTACAATGGTAGTACTGTTATACTGCCTTTAAACAGTAAAATCCTTCTCAATTATATGTGTGTGTGTGTGTGTGTGTGTGTGTGTGTGTATAGCGAGAGAGGGAGAGAGAAAGGTTTTACTGTTTAAAGGCAGTATAACAATATTTTAAATAATTATAATTCACCCCAGCTGGGAACTGGTACAGGTGGGAATTGGAAAGGAAAGGAAAAGAATGGCTCAACATGGCAGATCACCTAATCTAAAAGTGTCCTATCTATTGTTCAGGAAGGCTTCCTATGTATTCAAAGACTGTACAGGATGCTTTGTCTATAAAATATATTATGCTTTACAGCAGATGATTGGATGGATAACCCACCAGACCCAGATTCTATGGTGTTGCTTTTAGATGCTTAAAACACTGTGATAACGTAGGGACATTAAAGTGGGTGATCTGCAGGTAGAAGTTATGAGTGGCTCTTGGCCCAAAGTTCAGACCTGGACTTATAGGAATTTCCAGTATGAAAATAAAGTGCATTCTTTTAAGCTGGTAGCAGCCAGTGGTAGAATTCTCCTTTGCTATTTTTCTGCTGCTGGCATGTTTTACCCACTGAGCAAGGGGTATCTAGTTTATAGAAATGAGATGCAGCCTGTGGTACTTAGGATTTATTTTTCTTCTTGGAATGACAGGAACAATTTCTCAGAGGACATTTCAATTAAATGTTCCAACTTATGCTGGCTAATCAGCTCCAATGCATTTTATAAAGTGTGGCATTCTAATCACTGGGATGCATGACGTAATTGTATTTTACTGAATTATGAACAGCCTTCGGACTGCACATGTTCAATGGTTCTGCTTTGATCACTCAGCTTTTTTAATATAAATCTTAATTGGAGTCAACACAGAGAAACCACTGAAGGAAGGCATGGTCCTCCCTCATCCTTCCATTAAGACTTCCAGGAGACAAAAGTCTAGTGCTCCCTTTCATGCATCATGAAAAGTGAAGGCAAAGGAATATCTTGGTACTTACTCATTAGGCGTGTCCTTTTGACCACAGAACTGCCCATAGCTGTCAGTTGGGTAAGCTACTTTTCTGGGGTCACCGTGTACCCAAGCTGCGAAAAAGAAAGCATCAGTGATATTTTATAGCTCCATTTCCTCCTTGTAGCAGGTCGGCTTGGAATTAAAGTTTGCTGGTCATTAAAATGCACTGCCAGTCATGTACCATTTTAACCTCTCTCAATAGCTACTGAATACTATTGATTTTCCTTAAACAGTAGATTTTTTTCCCCCTTTAATGAAAAAAGTATGGATGAATAGATAGAAAGTAAAACATTTCTCTCTCCCCCTCCCCCTTTCCATCAGGTCATATCTGGCTGGCAGCCAGAAAATGAGGTAATGCACTTAGAAAATAACGGTTATTAAAATGAGGACAGGGAACCATTACAAAGACTTTGTTGGCATAAAGCCATACAATGGCAGCAAACAAAGCTAAAACAAACCTAAGCGTGCCTGCACTCACACATCTCAGATTCTTTCAGTACGCTGAATTGCATGAGTCGCTTACAATGCACTCTCAACCCCGATTTATGCAAATCACTTTGAACTTGCTGTTCTATAATTGCCACATGCTTGCATTCCTCTTTATTTTCTGTAGTTTTAAATTTAGAAACACTCAAAACTAAATCTTCTCCAGCGTCACTGGCACACTCTGGCACTAGAGTGATAGGGCATGACACAACAGAGCCCTGTGTAAAGCTGTCCATGGCAGTCTGTACATTGGCACTTGTGGTCCAGAGGTGTTCATTATTACTTTTATATCCCACCTTTCCTTCAAGGAGCTCAAGGTGGGGTACAGACTTCTCCTCCTTCCCATTCCATCCTCACAACAACCCTGTGAGGTACGTTAGGTTGAGAGGCAGCGACTGGCCCAAGGTCACCCAGTGAGCTTCATGGCTGAATGGGGACTTGAACCCTGGTCTCCCAGGTTCACTCTCACTACGACACCACATCTTAAGCTAATAAACTTTTGATTAATCTTAATAGCCAAAAGCTGCTTTCCACAATGGGATTCATTCATGGCTTCTTTTCCATTTTGTTGAACTGCCAGAATTAAAGTCTATTTCATTCATCTTACCACCAGCAATCTATGGAGAAAAAATAAAGCTGCTTATGTCCTACCACAATGCATTTGTAGATTTAAAGAGAAGGCAGCGGCTTCACATCTTTCATTAGCAGTGCAATCCTATACATGTTTACTCAGATGTAAGTCCCAGTGAGTCTAATGGGGCTTGTTCCCAGCTAAGTGGGTATAGGACTGCAACCTAAATTCATTTAGGCAGTTGGTTCATTTAGAAGCACACCACCACCACCCCGGTATATTACAGATCACTGTACTATATTGTAAGAAAACAGTCATGTTTACATGTAATTCTAAACCACAATTCAGTGCTGTGTGCATGAGCCTTGGGATTATACACATGCTGAAGTGTGTCTGGAAGGTGGGATTCACAAGCTTTAAGTTTCCCCTTTAAAGAATCTTGGCTTAAAACAAAGACTGTTATGAAGGGGGTGGTGCATCCTGTTTTGCCGCCTGAGGAGAAATGAGAAGGTGCCCTCAATGCCTCACCACAGGCTCACTTACAGGGTTGCCCTGCAAGATCTCATGAGTGCCCCATGAAATGTCTCTGGAACTCAGAAACTACCACCAAAGCTTCTTCTTCTCACTTCTCTGGTGAGGCAGGAGGAGCTTGCAGTAGCTCTGGATGAGTGAGGAGAAGCAGAAGGCTTCCAACCAGATCTAGTGAGATCTTACCAGAACCTGCTTCTCCTCACTTCTCCAGAAACAGCAGGGGGTGCAGGTGGGGCACCCATGGTGGCACAGGAGAAGTGAGGAAAAGCAGTGGTGGCTTCTAGTGAGTTCTCATGAGAGCCATACAAGATCATGAGGGTCTCTTGTGAGATCTCACTAGAAGCCACTGTAGCTTCTTTTGCCAGCAGTGGGGAGCCATCCCCTTGGATTCCATCACCTGAGGCAGCTGCTGCAGTTTGCCTCATGGCTGGCCGTGCTGGCTTAAACCTCAGTCCCTGATTCATATGTAACAAGAAGCAGGAGAAGAAGGGAGTGTGCAAGTCTGATGTTTTGGTCAGGTTCATATCGCTAAACCATGGTGTCTGACGTCCAGAAGAATTATATATTTGAGCTTCTGGGCTAGTATCAGTATGCTTGTGCAAAATTAAATTTGAGTTCCAAAAGGTCTGATGTGATTGTTTAAAGGCAGGAAACTCCACAGTGGTTAAACTCTATCAAGTATAGAAGTATATAAAAAGGTAAAGGGACCCCGACTGTTAAGTCCAGTCGTGGACGACTCTGGGGTTGCGGTGCTCATCTCGCTTTACAGGCCGAGGGAGCCAGTGTACAGCTTCTGGGTCATGTGGCCAGCATGACTAAGCTGCTTCTGGCAAACCAGAGCAGCATACAGAAATGCCGTTTACCTTCCCACTGGAGCGGTACCTATTTATCTACTAAATCTACCTATTTATTTACTTGCACTTCATGCTTTCAAACTGCTAGGTTGGCAGGAGCAGGGAATCAGCAACGGGAGCTCACCCCATCCCGGGGATTTGAACCACCAACCTTCTGATTGGCAAGCCCAGGGCTCTGTGGTTTAACTCACAGTGCCACCCGCATCCCTAGAAGTATATAGGAGTGCAGTAATTCTTGGAATTTTGTACATCCAACTGAGATTTCAATTCAGGAATGAGGTCTCCAGGCACAAGAAAAACTTTCAGCTGTTGTAAGGTGCATAACAAAATTGCACATGTTAAAACATTGTGTCGTACTGCTTCTAAATTAATAGACTTCTTAGTATAACATTTGGATATTTAGGATACTTCTTTGTATTACTGGCTCCCCCAAAGAGTAGCACAAAGCCACTAGCACATTTGCTTAGCAAGGGTAATACTACACCTCTGAGGTTTAAAATCCTAAGCAATGCAATGGACCTTCAAAAGTACAAAACCAAGTCAAGGTCCATACTAAAAATCATGACCTAAAACATGACCTAAAAATACTATGGGGTGGTGTTTTTTTTTGGGGGGGGGGGAATGTTTGGTGTCTATCATCTACTACTCCATGGATATATATAAACTGGAGAATAGAAGAAAGCACATTCTTGAAACGGGACATGATGTTTGTTTGTGCACAAAGGAGGTTTTCATTGTCCTTGAATATTTCCCCACATCTATTGCAGAAAAATGCCATGTCCAAGGAGATCAATTTTTGCACTTGATATGAACTCCTTTAATCTCTTCTTTATATACTCTACAGAGCAGCTTCTGTAGCAACCTTCCCTCTTTTTGAGGTTAGTTTGTTTTCAAGAATGTTGACACTACAAAAGATACCCCCTTCCCTTAGGACCATTATTCTTCCCACCAGTACAGATACCAGCAGGGATAAATCTTGTCATGTGAGATTTAAAGCAGTCCAGCAATGTTGGTTGCAAAACTTAACAGCTGCATTTTTGCAGATAATTTAGAATGAGCCACTGCTGCCAACATTATCCAGTTTGTTTCCGGAATTAGTTTTCATATTCCAAGAACTTCAAATAATAGAGAAATAGTACTCTGACAAATGCTCACATACAACAATGTCCACATACAAACCAGAAGTCTCTCCCGTGTAGAACAGGAATATGCCATGTTAAATCTGATGAAGAACAGAGTGGTCAGTGGATAATCAGATTTTGACCTTAAGATCCAAATTCACATCCATGCTCAGCCACCAGATTACAGCCTATTCATAGAAAACATTTGTTCTATGCAAGTAGTTCTAAATTTTGTCACACACACACTTAATCTGGACAAACATAGCATAACCTGGGAATTATAGATACAGTCAGCAGCAATTCTCATAATAACAGCTGTGTTTTTCCAGTTACTATTGTCATACTTATTGCCAGTTTAAGCAGGTTACATTTGCTGATGTGAATACACATTGTGTGAAATGCCCTTCAGCCTCATTCAGTTGTCGCAACTGCCTCATTGGGACAAGAACTACTGGGAAGAGTCACTGTGATCACTAAGCCTGTGCTGTTTTGGTTTCTTGAATAAAGAGTTAACTTCACTGACAGTAATGTTTTTATTGCTGACCTACTCCAGACACTGGCTCCTGAAACAAGTCTCCCTTGGGGTTGAAGAAGATACCTAGGTGGCAAAGGTTAAAAGAGGCTAACCTCACCCTGCTTCGCCATGCAGGTCTTGGTTATACACTGAGAAACAACAGTGCCCATGAGAAGGTAGTGCCACCTAAACTATAATTTGAACCCCACAAGTCATTTCTGCAAAATGGAAACAATAATGATCTAACTACCCAAACACATTTTAAAAACTGCCTTGTTTCCACAACACAAGCAGTGCACAGCAAGTGATGTGATTGTTTTATCAGCCCAGCAGATGGTAAAAAAGCTAGAAGCAAGTTCTTGAATTACACAGAACTCTTCATTAGGCAAAATAAAACATTACCATCACCCCACGTAAATAGTACTCCAGACCACCTAAATTTTGATTAAGTAAATATTGCAGCTGCTTCTGGGACACTCAGATCTATGAAATTTAACTGTACTTTTCCAATGAAGTTTGAAAAGAACTCTGGACTTTGAGGCCAGTTCTGCCCCAAATGGCAATTTATATCATCAGTTTCCCTTCACCTTTGAGCAAACATACAAATGGCAGCAAGGAATGGGGAGTCCCCTGCCCCTACCAGCCTGTTCACTCCGAAAGGGGGGGAGCTGCTTCAAGGAGTGCTTTTGCAAAGGGCAAGTCCTTTGCAAAAGCCCTCTTTGAAGCAGCTCCACTTCTCATTTGTGAGCAGGCAGGCAGGCAGGCAGAAGAGGTCAGGGAGTTTGGACTGGCCACTCATTTAAAAGAGAAGTGCAAAGAGCTTTAATCCTCAGTCACTGGCTGAGCCTTCCTGACAGTCCACTAAACATTTCCCCCTCAGACAGCCTTGCCCCATCATTACCATCACGCTAAATTGACAATGCTTCTCTCAGCTCACACAGCTGTTTAGTAGGGAGCTTGATTGACATGCGAAGGAGAGGTCTACTGACTCATTCCCATGCACCTTCCTCTCCACTGCAAATGCTAAGTGCCATTCAGGTAGGCAGCAAGGAGAAGGGAGGCATGCAATGACCTCATTTGCACCCCACCATACACCTCCTCTCTGTCTGCGTGTGTGAGTGTGTTTTCTCCCTGCGTATTTGTGTTTGGGTAGCTGGGATGTGTATGGCCTACAAACTCACTGCCTACCAGTGAATGCAAGCCAAAAAGGTTTCCTGTTTTTGCTATATGGTCGTACCTTGATTCTCGAACACAATGCGTTCCTAGAGTCTGTTTGACTCCCAGAACTGTTCAAAAACCAAGGCACTGCTTCTGATTGGCTGCAGGAGAGTCCTGCAGCCAATCATAAGCCACGCTGCACATTCAGCTTCTGAAAATCATTCGAAAACCAGAACACTCACTTCCTGATTTCAATCGTTTGGGAGCTGATTTGTTTGGGAGCCAAGGCATTTGAGATCGAAGGTGTGAATGTATAGCCCTCTGATCTGGGCAAAAACTGAAACACCAGCAATGTTGCAAAGGAATAGGTCCTCGGGTAACACGCTCCCCGACTTTAGCAGAGGAACCCTCAGCCTACCAATCAGGCCACAGAACACCCAGAAGTGTTCATGCTACATTGCAATTTTGTATCTGCTCTATGGATCCAACCATAATGGCAACAAACAAGTGTTGCACTGGCCTATTTTACGGAACATGGTTTTCTTTGCCGAATTCTTTACCTCCTGAATTTACAAGTACACCCCCCCCTCATTTACACAGCAGCTTTGTTTTGCAAATAGATTCCTCTCAGTTTGTTGTGAAATCGGATTCCTTTAAATGGGAATCCTTTCTGCTATGTGGGTACAGAAGGTAGATGGCTTCACATCTCAAATGAACATAAGGAGAAAGCAAAGTGTGGTACTATTTAAGATTTAGCACTTGATAAATATCTCATTCTCTTTCCCACTCTAGAAAGAGTAGAAACTAACTGAACAACATACACAGAAAGAAGAAATCAGCCTTAGACAGCTGTGTAGTTTATTTGTTGCAGGTATTTGTTGCGGTGAACTGCTGCTGACCCAATACCAAGTATTAAATGAAATAGAATCCAAGCGTACAGAACTTCAGCACCCATAAAATGTTCTGCATGGCTGAATACTTGATTGCTGGCAATGACCAAAGGCCTGCTTACAGACAGGGGGAGGGAGAAAGACATACTAATCAGCTGAACATTCGTTTTTAAAAACTCTTTTAGTTTTTGCATATAAAGAGATGAACCAATGATATATGAAACTATGTATATATGAAACTGTGCCATTGAGAGCGTGCTCACTTATGGCTTATGTGTGTGGTACGGAAGCTGTACTACCCAGGACAGGATGGGGTTGTGCAGGGTTGTTAAGGCAGCAGAGAGCATTGTTGGCTGCCCATTCTCCACCTTAGAGCAGATTTATGCCACAAGGTGCCATAGGAAGGCACTGGACATAGTAAAAGATCCATCGCATCCTGGTCACTGTCTCTTTGAGCTCTTGCCGTCGGGACGGAGATACAGGACGATGAAGACAAGAACAAGCCGTCTTAAGAACAGCTTCTTCTCCAGAGTGATCTCAGCCCTGAATGGGAAGCCCGGACTTTGAAAGTCATCTAATCTCCCTTGCTGTATTTTACTATATTGTTTAATTAGTGTTTTTATGGAGCAGCCAAGTAATTTCGTTGTCCCCGAAGGGGGCAATGACAATAAAGATATTATTATTATTATTATTATTATTATTATTATTAACAAGACCAGCACTTTTGGGGGGTGGGGGGAATTGAAGACTCTGATGCTCTATAACAGGGAGAAAGCAAGGAGCGTAAACCACTTTTTCCTCTTGTGCTTTTTCGGAAGTGGACACCACCACTATGGTGAGATGCCTAAACTGTGCTCACCTTGGGAGCCTGCATATATTTCACCATGAGGAAAAATAAAAGCACCATTTCAGACATTGCAAAATGGCAACAACAATAGGACGCGTTACAGTGGTAGCTTGGTTTAAGAACGGCTTAGTTTATGAACAACTTGGATTAAGAACGCTGCAAACCCAGAAGTAGGTGTTTTGGTTTGTGAACTTTGCCTTGGAAGCAGAACATGTTTCATTTCCTGTTGAGTATTTTGCATTTGTAAATTGAGTCCCCCGCTGCTATAGGAAAGCACACCTTGGTTTAAGAATGCTTTGGTTTAAGAAGGGACTTCTGGAACGGATTAAGTTCGTAAACCAAGGTACCACTGTAATTAGTTACATCTTTCTTTCTACATTATATAATGACTTGCAATGCCAAATAGATATTGTTCTCATGTAGCATTAGCTCAGCACAGACATATGTTAAACAGCAACGTATTTGGGATGTGTGTGTTATGTTTTAAACTTCATTTACAAATTTACAAACTGGTATCATATTTTTTATATCAACATAACTAGCTTTATTGCTGGATTTGATGTATTACCTTTTCCAATGCAAGTAAGTCTGAAATTTTTAATAATAAAATGTATTCCCATTTTTAAGCAGAAATTATTTTTTTGCAGCCACTCATAACATGAACAATTCTTTATGTAACAGGTAATAAAACAATTTTGTTCAAAAGGACTAATAATAATAATAATAATAATAATAATAATAATAATAGTTTCTACCCCGCCCATCTGGCTGGGTTTCCCCAAACCAATACTGGGTCTATAGAGACCACAATCAGTATACTTTAGGCAACTCTTTCTTATATGGTTTCAACGTTGTTAGTCTAATTGCCTGCCAAAATCTTTGTTCCAAGTCTTCATATCACTTGACAGATCCTTAGTGCAAACTTCCAGGAACCAATCATAAATCTTTGAGAATCTTAATATGTCAGCATTCCATGTAACAATGGTATAGCACAAGAATGACATGTGTGTGTGCAAAAGCCTGTCAGGTCCCCATATTTCAAACCATCAAGTTATGCTGCCATCATTCACTAATGTACTTCAAGCTCACAAATCACAAAGCTAGAAATCACAAACATCTATCATTTTAATGCATTTGTCAAATATCCTCTCATTTTGTATTCCTTTATTGGTCTGGGATTGAGTAAGTGGCTGCAAAACACTGAACTGTAAGATTCCCCGTCAAGGACAAAATATGGAAAATAACTACTTGCTTGGGAAACTTAACATAGGCTGCAAATCAGTTGATGATTAAGAACCAACAGCATTCTTGTGAAGTGTTTCCCTTTAAAAGATAAAACATTTAAAATATTTTAGTATGTGGCAATTAAAGCCAGCCAGTTGTGCTTATGGATTTTAAACACCAGCAATTTACTAATACAGTGAAGCAGATTATAGGACACATGATCCTAAATTTATACATAGGGGTAGGTGCTGTAAAAGCAGTCATGGAAGCAGGGATGCCTCTTTTTGAATACAGAAGGTAAATTTGGTTTACTACTTCACAGGTGGCCTCTTACTGGAATGGGAAGATTTCACAAACAGAAATAGAAATATGTAGGAGAGCATCTGACCTAAAGATTCATGGATAACAAATTCTCATATAACAATTGAGAGCTGTCTATACTAATCACTTGCTCACTTGAGCTTCACTTACGCTCTTGGTTTAGCAAAATGCTTCGCATAGTCAATTGTTATATGAGAACTGTCAGGCGCTAAACCATATGATATTTTTCTTATTTTGAATTATACCATTCTTGCAGCCCTTTGAATCTTTTTATAATATTTCATTGGTTTTTGTCTTAAACATTTTACTAGGTTGCTTTTTAAAAAATGTTCTTAATAATCCAGAAAGTGCAAATGTAAATATTGTGGACTGAATTCTGCAAAAATTGAAACGTCACTGGATGGCATATCAGCATCATTGGTCCGACGGTAAAGTTGACCCAATGACAGCAATTAATAACTCCTGTAATAAATATTTATGTGGCTCATAATCATTCAACAGCCAATCATCACTGAAGCAGATCAGAGAAAGACTATTACCATAAATCACTAGCTTTGGTCATGCAAGAAGATTTGATTGTCCTTTTATCACCACATGACAATATAATGTCTTTGGAACTACAGTGAGAGCTAAATCCCTTCCTGATTGTACCGTTGCAAATATTACTCAAGCCACACTGATTGCATGTATTACTAAAGCTAGAATTTCAGCTCAGCATTTCCCCCCTGCCACAATCAATAGCAAATTCCATGCTCTAGAAATGATGGATCTGAACTTTTCTGTTTCTGTACCCATCCAAATAAAATGTGGACTGAAGATCTGCTTCATACATTTATAGACTATAGAAAACCTTCCCCCATTTTTTTTATCTATAAAGAGCCCAAAGGACAGAAATATACAGATCTTATTCGGTCACGAGTTGCTTTAGGCACAACTCATGATTGTGAATTGATTTATACTCTATTTTCCCTTTATATGAACTTTATTGACTCTCATGCATTTTGAACAGGACAACTGCCTGGAGTCTATCCAAGGCTGATCTCATCTTTCATTTTTTTTAAAAAAATAAAGCAAATGAAAAAGTGTAAAAGAAGGCTGGTGGTGATGATGATGATAATTGTATAGCCAGCTTGTGTACAAGTGTGTGCGTAACAAGCATCTAGATCCGACTAGCTTCAGAATCTGAATTTGAGATTGAAAAAGTACTCCCATAAGAGGAACAGAAAATAGCCACCACCACCCGAAATGAATTTTGATTTCAGGATGGATAGCTTTTATTTTGAGCATTTACAGGTATTCAAAAGTTTAAGTAGAGATTCTCTCTTTACAATTAGAGTACAGGCAATACAGTGTTATGTATACAGACCATATCATCTTTGACCAATGCCTGTGGGGAAAATAGAACTGGGCAACCAACCATTCAGTCATCTAGATTTTATGCAGTACATGATTCTGTAAAAACCTTATGTAGAAAACTGCTGTGAAATCCTAGCCAGAGGATTACAGGAGATTTGTGCATTGCTGGAGGAAAGTACAGTGCAGTAGGAAGGTTTCAGAGTCCAGGGGTGCTGGGCACAAGCTACCAACCATCTCCCTAGCCTTTTTCCTGGAAGTATTCGGTTCTTCTAATCAATCTATTGTTCAGAATGATGAACCAGAAACAAATGTGATCACACATTTAAAAATTCTGTTTCACAAAGGGATAGCTTGAAGGGAAACACAAACTCATTAGGGCAGGGTATTAATGGGTACAAAAACCTTTATGGAATGTACCTGCCTCAGGGATGGAGAGATCCCCTGAAACATAAAGCATGCTATCTGAGAGTCCTGTGCCAGAGGCAGGTAGTGTTTCTTTTAGAGCTGGCTTGGTTACAGCCCAGAGGAAATCTGGAACCTGTCTTTATAAATATTGAACTTGGTTCAGTTTAAAAGAGAGTCAACAAAAAAAAGCTATACTTTCATCTCGACTGTATAGTGACTGCCTTTTCTATGGAACTATGATGTGATAGAGAGCGGTACTGTTTGTTCCAGCAGGACAAAGGATGAACATCCTTTCTAATTCTCTTGATTGTACTTCTGTAAGATGCATGTTCCTTTTTGTAGTCTAATGGCATAATATTATTACTATGTAGCTGTACAACACAGAAAAAACGTTATGATGTTAATAAAAAGAAATCTTTAAAAATTCACTAAGGCTGAGCCAGAACTGAAGTGAACTCTACTGCCCAAGAGCAGCATCACATGTAAATAAACAGCGGACTAAGTCCAGATCTATTAATGTCAATGGGAGTTTGGCCACTGAGTTAAAAAGATGTATCCATGAGTTGAATATTCATGCCAGCTGCTGGGGTTTGTCCTGAGAAATATGGAGCTGCCTTCCCCAACATGTGACCCTCCATGGCCAGCGGTCAAGGATAATGGGAATTGCAGACCGGCAATTTCTGAAGGGCATGAGGCTGGAGAAGGCTTGTCTAATAAATACACCAAGTGATGTCAAAGAAACACTGTGTGATAATGTCAGACATGGTTTGCATTGGACATTGGGTTGAGTGGAGATTAAAGAGGCATGGAGCAGCGGCAGCTGTGTGCCTTATAAAGCTTCGGCTCTCAGTGAAGTTCTCTCAAACAAAATTGAGATGCACATTAAAGAATCTGCTGTTGATCATTAGCTCTGTATCCCAATTAAAAAAGCAACTGTTCTATTCATTATTTGCATGGATTGTTGCTAACATTATAAAGAAATCATTTTTAAAACTTTTTATTTTCTCCCACTTCTAATTACTAACATTTTCCTGCTATAACTACAGCTTTTTACAGTAATGAAGAACAAAATTATTGAACCATGGCTACTCTACCAGCTTTGTTTCATATTGGATTTTTTTTTTGTCAATATACCAATCATTTTTATTTCCCCCCTATAATTACAACAGTCAATGAGAGCAGGTAGTTCATGCTTTGTTTCCAAGAAATGTGTTAAATGAATGTAATTATATTTAATCGGGATGCCCATTTAACTTAAAGCAACAATTGCTTCTCAAGTAAATTAGAAGTTACTTTCCTATGAATAGGATAAGCATCAACTGTACATGTATTTACTTACCCACAATTCCTAAAGCAATGTAACCCAGGATGACCACAACGAAGATGACACAACAGAGAACGTCTGTACAATGCCTAAAGACAGAACATATTGAGCAGTTACACAAGTGTCCCATAATACAACTATGAACCAAAATAAAATTGAATTCTTGGTACACTGTAGGTACAAATGGCATCTGTTCAGCAGATCTATCCATCCACTGGCAATCGCTTTCAGTGTGCTAATCCTTCTGCAAATCTCATTTTCAAAGCCACAAGTATCTTGAGCCAAAAGTTCCATGGCAAAAATTAACCGTCCAAAATGCCAGTAAGATATAAGCAAGGCCAAATGTTTATATGCTTGCTCCTAGGAAGGAGTAGCTTACATAAAATGACAACGCACATATCCATGGACCACTTATGGGTTTAGGCATTACTGCAGTGCAAAGCATGATCATTCTGGTCATAGCAGCAGATTTCCTTCTTAGCCCATAAAAGTGTCCTGTGAATTACAAACAGCATACAAATTTACAACTTCTGCTTGGGGGGGGGGGGGGAGATTGTGTTTATTGGCCATGAGCAGAAAGAAGCTTTTCAACAAGATTTTTAAAAATACAGATAATATACATTGGTGTCATTAGTTTGGGCAGTTCAGGACCTGACTGCCTTTTTTCAGAGCTGAATACAACTTTAATTCTAGATCACGGATGACCATTTGAAGCAGAGAAAACCTGGTGAACCATTGCAGTTCAGTGTCTTAATATTCAGCAGCTCAGTGATCAGATTACTGTGTGAGTGGATGTATGTGCAAGTCCCATAGTGCTCAGGGAGCATCCCCTCTCAGAACAATGCCACCACATGCCTACTCAAGAGTAAGCACAACTTAATTAAATGGCACTTTGTTCCAGGTAAGTAGGGTTAGGATTGCAGCCTCTGGGTGGTCAATGTTAGTCCCACTACATTAGACCTATTGAAGTTAAGAAACACTGACTAACTTAGGTTCAATATTTTCAATGGGTCTGATCTGAGTAGGCCTTGGCTGTCTGGAAATAAACCTGGTAAATTTAAGATCATAGAACTGTAGAGTTGGAAGATACCCTGAGGGTGATCTAGTCCAACCCCCTGCAATGTTGGAATCTCCACCAAAGCATCCATAGCAGATGGCCATCCAACCTTTATTTAAAAACTTCCAAGGAAGGAGAGTCCACCATGTCTCATGGGAGTTTGTTACACTGCCAAACAACTCTTACTGTCAGAAAGTTCTTCCTGATGTTTAGTCGTAATCTCCTTTCATGAAACTTGAATCCATTGGTCTGAGTCCTAGCCTCCAGAGCAGGAGAAAATAAACTTGTTCAATCTTCCATGTGACAGCCCCTTAGATATTTTAAGAAGGCTATCATATCTCTTCTGTCTCTTTACCAGGATAAACATACCCAGTTCCCTCAACCATTCCTCATAAGGCTTAGTTTCCAGACCCTTTATCATTGGTTGGCCCTTATTCTTCACACATTCCCACTTGTCAATTTCCTTCTTAAACTGTGGTGCCCAGAACTGGACACAGTATTCAAGGTGGGGTCTGACTAAAGTGGTGCTGCTATTACTGTTCTTGATAAGGAGGTCTGACTAATAGAGTGGTGCTATTACCGTCCTTGATAAGGAAACTAGATTTCTGTTGATGCAGCCTAGAATAGCATTAGCTTTCTTTGCTTGTGCAACACACTGTTGACTCATGTTAAGCTGATGGTCTACTAAGACCCCTAGATCCTTTTCACATGTACTACTGGCAAGTCAGGTGTCCCCCATCTTATATTTGTGCAGCTGATTCTTCCTACCTAAGTGTAGAATCTTAAGATACTTGTATGCAGTGTCCACAGATGCACGCATAGCAACTGCTGTATCAACACAACTTTCATGTTTGAAACAGTCACCAGAATAAATTGCTTTCTAAATTATTTATTTAGACAAAATACTTCTCAATGGAGGTAGTTCTCACATTCAACTACAAGCCATCAAGGAAGAAGAAATACTGGGTGAGATAAATGCACGTGGATCAAATCCCTAATAATTTTCACACCTGGGAAAAATATATCTGAAGAATTTGATTGTCCCATAGAGCACTGACAGAAAAACAGCAGGTCACTTAGCTTCACCAGTCAAGCTGAAAACCCCCATGAACGGTAAATCCACAAGGAAGGGAAAGAATATTAGAACATTGAAGTCACTGTTAAAATAAATGAGCCAGGAGGAGTGGTGAGAGCACAAAAGCAGAACATGTGAACAGAGCACAAGCTGCAAATGAACACCAGTATTTCTCAGCACTCTAACTTTAAGCTAAGTGGGTCAATCCACTGCACTTCTCTATACCTAGAGAGATATTCACTGTATCCAACTTAAAATATTTTACAGAGCTACAATCTGACCTATTTTTCAGTTTCTGATTTAGTATTCCTTCCACTTTGATTTTGTTCTCTGCTTTCAAGAATGCATTTGAGTCAACAAGTGAATCAACCCAATCCCATCTTCATTAAGTAAATAAAATTCAAGGGGTCTTTCACAGAAATGGCAAAGAACCACAAAGACTGCATAGATTCAAGGTGTTCGTTCCAGCCTATTTTTAGAGCAGATATTCAAGGTGGACTGATCTAAAGTATAATTACGTGTGCACTCAAAACCGGCTCTTGACATTCTTAGCTTTGCAATTGAAGGCCATCCTGGAAGTGAAGCTGGCAAAAGGCTTTAACGAACTTGAGACTGGAAGAGGGCACATCTCAAGAAAATTAAGTCATGGGTAATGCAGCTGCTAAGAGTGTGCTCAGCCTCAATCCATAAAGGGCAGTGAAATCAAGGATCTAGGGGCAAACTTTCTAGACAGGGAAAAAGAGGAAATGAGAACATGACAATAAGGGTGAGGTTAGGGGTTCACCTTGGTCACTGACAGCCATCCTGACAGTATATTTTAAAATACAATTTAAAATATTTATAAAGTGCTCACGTTATTAAAAAAAAACAGAAAAGATATATTTGCAAAGGCTGCTGTTGCCTTTCAAGGCATTATCTTTCAAAATGCACAGAATAATTTTGCTATTTTAATAAACACCTATTGTACATAAATTTGATAGACTACAATTTAGAATGCATAATGTAACGTAAGTTGGATTCTGGGATTCAATTGGTTAGAGCATGGTGCTGATAACACCAAGGTTGCAGGTTCAATCCCTGTATGGGACAGCTGCATATTCCTGCATTGCAGGGGGATTGGGCTAGATCCGTGGTTCCCAATGTGGGGCACATGCCCCACAGGGGGGAAATTTGATTTTTAAGGGGGGCAATTCGAGAATAAGTTATTAACAGTTAATAAGCTTCCAGGCTTCCTCTACATAAATAGGAGTTCGCTTTTTGAATAATAAGAATTATATGTCATGGGAGGGGGCATCAGGATTTTAGAGATGCTTAGGTGGGGCATGTCCAAAAAAAGGTTGGGAACCACTGGGTGAGATGATCTCAGGATCCCTTCCAACTCTACAATTCTATGATTCTATTATATTCATCGGGGACCAAACTTAAAATATTTTACAGAGCTAAGTGGGTTCTTGCAGTGCCAGGCACTGGGTACCACAGACACCCAAGGATCAAGGTTTCAAAGGTTCAGAACAGTGTGACAGACAATGCCTCTCTGATGAGGAAGAAGCTAAATGAATCTGAATACAGATTATTCATTTGGAACTGCAGTTATTTAGGTAAGCCTCCTCTGAAAATTCTGTTCAGGGGGTTAAGAGTTACTGTCACAATGCAATGAAAGCTTCGATTTGCCTTGTGAAACTTGTCTATCTGGACTGATAGAGATTTACTCTCAAAAAGAGGAAGTGGGTGACCAGTGCTCCAATTCAGATTTGCCCCAAACATTCAGTTCAGGTGTTACTTTCTTTTGGTTTTTAATCAATGCCATTACAGGCAAAGCAGTATCCTTTCCCTTAAGATGACCAATAAACGCTACGACCTTTTACTAACACAAGGGTAAATCAACTACTTCAAGACTGAAGCACTATTTCATTTTTCAGTGCATGTTAAAAAGTGCAACATTTAATTATCAAACAAAGAAAACTAGAACACTGCAATTATTCAGTAACATTTTTTCCTCTCTTTTTAAGCAACATTATAAATTTGCATAACTAATAGCATGATAAACAGCAGCCATAATCAAGACATTCTAATCATATCTTCCTTGTAACATTTGTAACATTTGGTGCAGTCATCCTCCAATGAGTACTTACTGTACGTATCCTAATTTTTGGCCTATATTTTATTTTGAATGTCACACACGTTTTACACTGCTGCACCCAACAGAGGTTTCATCGTGATGGAAATATACTACACATTTGTAAATATAAAGCAGGGATATTAGCTGTTTCAGCAAAACACACACACAACTTGATGAGATTATGACATAATCTCTTTCTCCCTGCAGGATACTAAATGCGCCATAGCTCTCTTCATGTGGTGTGTGAGAGAGAGGTGGGGAGGGGGTAGCAGGTCCAGCAAGCAGGTAAACAACAAATACCTGAGGAGGGCTTTGGTTTTATTAGAAAGAAAGAGATTATATATTAATCTCATCAACATGGGGCTGAGCAACAAAGATACAACAGAGCTATTTGGTTAAGGAAGTGTCATCCCATTCTGCCCTTCATTGTATAGACTATGAATTCCTGTAGAGGATTTAGATGAGACAAAATTCCAGAATAACAGCAGATTGAGACACATCCTGAAAAGCAATGATTTGTTCTAAATATGAATAAGTGGAAATTGCTACTGTGTGGGGTTGCCAAATTTCAAAAAGTGAAAATCCAGATAACAAAGGCTTTTTAATTTTTACGTAGCATTCTAATGTTCATTCTTCTATAGTGCTGAAAACTTTGTCCAGCAGTTAAGACCTTCTTTGTGAATGTTTATTTGCAAGATTTTATGTCTCTCTTCTTGTTTTCTTTTCATCTACAGATTTCCTGTTTTGATTTTAAAACTTTAATTTATGCTTCTCCTGCCTTAAACCACCTATTATGCAGCTGAGCAGAGTAAAACAGAGGCTCACAACAGGCTTAAGAGTCCAAACTATGCTTGACTTTTTTTTTTTTTAAGGGAGGCTTTTGACGTTAAAAGAGGTAAAAAAATAATAATCTATATACCCTAAATATAGACCAGTAGGTGCAGGAACCAACCAGAGGAGTGGTGACCTAATCTTGAGTGGTGCCCAGGACCTGGCACAAGATGCAAGCATTGTTGAGCCAATTAGGAGCAAGTGCCAAAAAAATCCAAGATGGACGCAATTGATTTCAAAAGAGGAAGCTTCAAATGAGAGAGACACATTAATACGTCCTTTTTACCAAAGTCAATAGGAACTCCCCTATGAAGAAAGGTTGCATCCTTTGGGGCTTTTTAGTTTAGAAAAAATGTGGGTATGAGGTGACACAATATACCATATTTTTCGCCCTATAGGACGCACGTTTTCCCCTCCAAAAATGAAGGGGAAATGTGTGTGCGTCCTATGGGGCGAATGCAGGCTTTCGCTGAAGCCTGGAGTGCGAGAGGGGTCGGTGCGCACGGACCCCTCTTGATCTCCAGGCTTCAGGAAGCTATCTGCAAGCCTTGGGAGCTCCGCGGGAATTCCTGTCGGGCTCCCAAGGCTTGCGGATAGCAGCCTGCATCCTGAAGCCTGGGGCGCGCTGCACAGCGCACCCCGGGCTTCGTGCAGATATCGGGCAGCCCCACAAGCTCGGGGGACAGCGGGGAGGCGGAGCGCCACCATCCCGCTATTCCCCGACCTGGTTTGGAGGCTGGCCGTGGGGAAAAGCAGTAAGTTTATAAAATTATGCATGGCATGGAGAATGTGGATAGAGAAAAGTCATCATCCCCCCCATCTCATAAGAATAGAACTCATGGATATCCATCCATGAAGCTGAGTATTGGAGGATTCAGGACAGATACAGGAAAGGACTTCTTCACCCAGCACATAAACTATGTGGAAGTCCACTTCCACAGGAACCAATAATGGCCACCAACCTGGATGGCGTTAAGAGAGGATGAGGCAATGGCTATATGCTCTGCCTCCACAATTGGAGGCAGGAATGCTTCTGAATACCAGTTGCTGGAAACCACAGGAGCAGAGAGTGTGCTCTTGTATTCAGGTCCTGCATGAAGGCTTCTCACAAGCATCTGGTTGGCCAGTGCGAGGAAAGGAATACTGGACTAAACCAACCACTGGCCTGATCCAGCAGGCTCTTCTTACATCCCGATAAAGCTCCTCAAAAGCGTTGTTTGCAGAATCCATTTAATGCACAACCTAATTTCAATATCTTTTCAGCGGAAAGGTGGTGGTTGTTGTTGTTTAGTCGTTTAGTCGTGTCCGACTCTTCGTGACCCCATGGACCAGAGCACGCCAGGCACTCCTGTCTTCCACTGCCGCCCGCAGTTTGGTCAAACTCATGTTTGTAGCTTCGAGAACACTGTCCAGCCATCTCGTCCTCTGCCGTCCCCTTCTCCTTGTGTCCTCCATCTTTCCCAACATCAGAGTCTTTTCCAGGGAGTCTTCTCTTCTCATGAGGTGGCCAAAGTATTGGAGCCTCAGCTTCACGATCTGTCCTTCCAGTGAGCACTCAGGGCTGATTTCCTTAAGAATGGATAGGTTTGATCTTCTTGCAGTCCATGGGACTCTCAAGAGTCTCCTGCAGCACCATAATTCAAAAGCATCAATTCTTCGGTGATCAGCCTTCTTTATGGTCCAGCTCTCACTTCCATACATCACTACTGGGAAAACCATGGCTTTTACTATATGGACCTTTGTTGGCAAGGTGATGTCTCTGCTTTTTAAGATGCTGTCTAGGTTTGTCATTACTTTTCTCCCAAGAAGCATGCGTCTTTTAATTTCGTGACTGCTATCACCATCTGCAGTGATCATGGAGCCCAAGAAAGTAAAATCTCTCACTGCCTCCATTTCGTCCCCTTCTATTTGCCAGGAGGTGATGGGCCTAGTGGTCATGATCTTCGTTTTTCTGATGTTGAGCTTCAGACCATATTTTGCACTCTCCTCTTTCACCCTCATTAAAAGGTTCTTTAATTCCTCCTCACTTTCTGCCATCAAGGTTGTGTCATCTGCATATCTGAGGTTGTTGACATTTCTTCTGGCAATCTTAATTCTGGCTTGGGATTCATCCAGCCCAGCCTTTCGCATGATGAATTCTGCATATAAGTTAAATAAACAGGAAGACAATATATAGCCTTGTCGTACTCCTTTCCCAATTTTGAACCAATCAGTTGTTCCATATCCAGTTCTAACTGTAGCTTCTTGTCCCACATAGAGATTTCTCAGGAGACGGATGAGGTGATCAGGCACTCCCATTTCTTTAAGAACTTGCCATAGTTTGCTGTGGTCGACACAGTCAAAGGCTTTTGCATAGTCAATGAAGCAGAAATGGATGTCTTTCTGGAACTCTCTAGCTTTCTCCATAATCCAGCGCATGTTTGCAATTTGGTCTCTGGTTCCTCTGCCCCTTTGAAATCCAGCTTGCACTTCTGGGAGTTTTTGGTCCACATACTGCTTAAGCCCGCCTTGTAGAATTTTAAGCAGAACCTTGCTAGCATGTGAAATGAGTGCAATTGTGCGGTAGTTGGAGCATTCTTTGGTACTGCCCTTCTTTGGGATTGGGATATAGACTGATCTTCTCCAATCCTCTGGCCACTGCTGAGTTTTCCAAATTTGCTGACATATTGAGTGTAGCATATTGAGTGTAACATATTGAGTGTAGCGGAAAGGTTAGCATACTCTAAGCAACTTTTGTTGTTGCTATCGTTTTCTTTTCTATTTCCTGTACAGCTTAAACAAATTGGAAAGCCTTTTTTTTTTTTTTAAACCATAGTACAATTACCTAGAATATAATATAAATTTCACACACCCATCCCAGGCTGCCACTGCCAGTATATAAGTTCAGTACCATGACTGAAATAGCTTGTGCCCAGGAATTCAGTTCTCAGCTATGGTAGCATTAAATATTAAACACATGCAGTAAGATTAACATAGGAAGGTTGAATACTGAATAAACTTAGGTGCACCGCACGGAGATTCATTTCCCTACAGTGCCTTGTACCAAGCTGCTATAAATTCTAACAAAGTAGCAAGATGTTAGATCATATCGGATTGGTAATTATGTATTTCATATTCTGATGGTTAAATAAGTCTTTGACATTCTAGTTCAGCTGCAAGGTGTCTGTATGTTAAGTTCTACTCTAATAACTATGTTGTTGTTATGGCCGGATAGCATATGTTAAATGCATTTTTCTAGTTTAAGGCAACATTTTTCTGCCTGGGTTTAAAGGGAAAATGTATCAGCAAACTTGTCATGAAACCAAATTACAGTGCAGGTTATGCACACAGCTTATGCTTTTTGTTCCTCCTAAATCATTGCAGAGCAAAAGAAGCAGGCCAATGTACTTTATTGCGGCAGTGAGAAGAGAATAATCTAGGAGGCAGAAGGCTTGGTTTTTATCAGAGCCATATAGAAGCATATTAAACCAGAACGCATTTCAGACACAATTACAATTTGTGCATGATTAATAATGCCCATGGCATTTTAATATATTTCCCTCTACTATTTAAATAAATAAATAAATAAATAAATAATGAGAAAGTATGCAGCTAGCTGAAAAATAGAACATCTAGAAAAGGATGAGCCAACTTGGCGCACACATGTGCCATTGTGCCCACCAATACCTCCTACAGTGCCCAGCACTCAGGGAACATATCTTCAAAAATCCACAATGCATTAGAGACTGTTTGCTCTTTCTGCTTAGTTGGGAGCTCAGCTACTCCTACATCAAGTCTGCACCCTTTCAAATGTCCGCATTTCATTAGGAGCTAGGACTGGACACCCATACTCCCACCCATTCTGTGGGGGAAAGAGGTGGGGGAAGCTTTTCTCTGCCAGTGTGAGTGCAGCAGTGGCTCATGTATAAGAGTATAAAAATTTAAATAATAAATACAATAACAATATAAACACAACAATTAAATTACTGCAAAGGAGGCTAGACTCATTACAAGTAAATATAACAAACCTTAAAATGCCGAGGAATTAAAGCACATAAAAAACTGCAAAACAACAACAACCACCACAGAGGGTTTTAAACAAGCAATGTACTACAACTTCCAATATCTCGATTGGTTGAGGTGAGACGGGTGGGAGATGGGAGCCCAACAATATCGGGAGGACCACAACTACAGAACTACAAGCAAATGCAAGTCCTATCACTGATGCAAAAAAAAAAATATCAAATGTTATTGCACATATGTTTTATTTAAAGGTATGGGAGGCAGAAAAATACTAGGAGTACAACCATTCAGGTTATAGGAGACAGCACATTTCACCTTTGCCTGCCACTATCTTGAGATGACAATGGCATCAGCAATCCTCCTTCTGCTGCACTCCAAACAATGGTGTCATCAGTCAGTGAGCAGTGTTTGTGGGTACTGAAGGAAAGAAGGTTGGGCATTCGGCTTCAAGCTATTTAACCCCTCTCTGCCTCTTGCTGCTTGTCATCCACCCTCCTGCCCTTCATAGGCATCGCTGCTCACCTTTGTATGCAGTGTGTGTGCGTTTTGCCTATTCTGTACTGATTTGGTGGCAGATCTGCTTAATGAGTGTCAGCCATTAAATAGGTCCATTGCGTGGGAGTTATATACTACATTATCAGGTAGTTAAGGGCACTTGTCAAACTTTAGGCACCTTGAAGGGTGAAGGGTGTAGTCCCAAGGCTTGCCTTCAAGGCTGTGGGCCACAGGCAGGCTGAGGAGCATATCTGAGGCCAACATACAACATGTCCCCCGAGTTGTGTGGCCCCAGGAGCAGGTGGAGCAGTAAGGCTTCTGTACTCACCTGAAAGGATGGGACAAAAAGCTCATGCACTATTTATTATGCGCAGTTAGTATCCGACACTAAAATCAAATCTTTAAATTGCTAGGAGGCGGTTGTTTTTTTGCCGCAAAAGACTAAAATGGCTGTTTCTCTGGAAATTGTTACAGAAGTGGATAGAAAATCATAATTGAAGAACTGGTGACCAGGTTAATGGAGCACCCTAGGTATCATGAGGATAACACACTAAAAAGGAATAGTTGCCCAGGGATTACTATAATCATAAACCATATCAGCAGCCCCAGGACAGGGAGGTATGGGGGGGGGGGGAACCGGATACTGAAGTGCCGTTTGCGTTTTCCACCTTAATACTGTAAGCTTTCCTTTCTCAAACGTTATTCTTAGTACCTTATTAAAACATCTGAAATTGGTATTTTTTTAAAAAAGGTGGCTTATACCTATATAGGCATACCAAGGATTATCTGAACTTCTTAGGAACAGCCAGTTTCATTTGCTTTCCCTGTGCCATCCCTTCCCACTTCTGTTATCTGCTTGGAAACACAAAGACTATTCAATAAAGCTAAGCCTATTTTACAAAGCAGCCCAAAGCTTCAGTTCTAGAGTGGGGAGAAAGCTGGCTATCTTTCAACCTGTGAAACTAAGCAAAGTGCTCACCATTGTCCAACACATCCAGAGGTATAATTAAATAGGGCTGAGGCCTTGCAACAACCACAAGCAAAAATCAGCTTTCTGAATTTAAGGATTGTAAACTTGGGGTGGGGGGGGGGGAGAGAGACAGAGAGAGAGAGAGAGAGAGAGAGAGAGATTGAAGTTGATGAATTATAGAGTCATTTTTGTTTTAGCTAATGTAATATCCTGCAATCAATCAGTTCAAAAAGTATATTTTCTTCTATTCCTGTTAATTTCAGGGCCTCTCTTGGCCACCAATTATAGCTCTTTTTGTTCATATACTCTTGGAGGCTTAATTGGGGAATCCCTTCAGGCCTTCACAGAGAGAAAATAAAGGTCATTGGGCATACCACTAATAGGCTCGTGATTTGTGACACTGCCTCTTGAAATCATGGACGTGAACAAATTAAGAAGAAAGATCTAATCTTATTAGTCTCATGATGGCTCAATGAAATGGTACCGTAGTAATCCAAGGGGGAAATGTATGGAAAAGGTAAGGAGTAAAAACCAGAAGACAAGGTAACCAAACCATGCTCCACTTCTTTCAAAGGTTTTTGTGTGTATGTTCTAGTTTGGCAAAGTTTGCACTGCTGTTAAGTATTAGCTTTGCCTAATAAAAAAAATTCCTTTCCTCCCAACAGTTCAGTCTCTATTTAGATACTTGAGTGCACTAAATGTGGAGGTGGTAGAAAGGAGCTGGGTTAAGAAGGGGTGTGTTTCATGTCAGGTGGGATTCAAACATAATTTGCTTTCCCCTCCTACCTGCAGTTCCTAAAGGCGCTGCATTGGTTAAGGAATCTGAGGAGGAGCAGGGTGAGAACAGGTATGTGGTTGAATTGGTTTAATGCACTAAATATACTTGGAATGAGGGTTGTCTCCATTGAATTCATTATGCTTGAAGAATGTTCACACAATGAAACCTCCTTCTCTGCTCCTCCCACCTAAATATGCATAGGAGGACTATTTCGTTGGCACTATTTAAAAGGGGGGGGGTGCATTTAACATAACATGGCTTGCGCCACTGAGCTAGTAACCTGAGACTTGATGAATCTCAGAGTTCCTTCTCTAGAATACAGCATTTGCTCATGGAAATTTAGCACTGCATGCTCATTCCGAGTATATTTTCTCCACTAATAGGAAACTTCTATGAAAAAATGCCTGAAACATTTGTCTTCTGATAGGTAGGAGGCAGAGGTGGGAACGTGGTGAAAATATTATTATTTTGTACTGAGACACTTTTTAAATGTAGGGATTTCTCAGAGGCCCAGATAAATATTTACAATGAAGGGCAACACAGAGTGTCAGGGAAGAGTTAGAAGTTTTCAGTTTATCAGAGGGAGAAAGCATTCCCCAAGGGGGGAGGGAGAGCAGTGAATCTAATAGAAGGGAGCAAGAGGAACAACAGGGAGGGACTGGCTGTTCACAGGAAAGGCAAGGGTTAAGTTCTAGCTCAGATTCGGAGGAGAGGAGATACAGGCCAGCTCTAGCCAGGAGGTTAGAAAAAAGAGCGGGAAAACGAAGGGAGAGGCGCCTTCGCCATTTTGAGGGTGGCTGGTCATGGAGAAGCAGAGCTCAGAAGGTATCTGAAATAAGTGACTCTGAGGAATAACATTTAAGAACTGTTTATAAGATTGTTTTGTTAATACACAATAAAAAGTTTTATAAAGAACAAGAAGCATTTGTGTGGTGATCTGAAGAGGACAACGACCAGTCCTGACAGAATACCTTCTGCTCTGCGCCTCTTCACTATACGTAAAGAAGGAGAAGCCAAAATGGAGGGAGCTGTGGCGCCAGTTGGGCAAGGAGAAACCCCAGCACTCCAGCTAACATTACAGGACTTATGGCAACAGAACTTACAGTTGAAAAGTCAAGTCGACGTACTATCGGCAGCATTGGGAGAACATAGAACCATGCTGCAAGCGATGTGTGGAGATAGAGTGAGTAAAACATTTACTGTACGTCCGCGTAGCTTCAAGGGAGAAAGCTCTGAATACATGGCTTTCAAGACAGAAATTTCTTACATAATTGAGATAAAGGATAAAGAATTTCAATCTGAGCGAGAGAAGGTTGCTTATGTGATTAATTTCTTGGAAGGGAGGGCTAAGGACTGTGTTATACCCCTAATATCTCGAAGGGATGCCGCCCTAGGAAATCTACAAATGTTTCTGCAGTATCTAGACACGATTTTCTTAGACCCTGCGCATGAAGTAACCACAGCAAGGCAGTTGTTGAGAATGAGACAAGGAAAAGACACTGTGGGAGTTTATTGGTCCAACTTTAGTTTGCTGGTGCAGAAATTAAAATGGGATCTGAATTCCCCAACAGTTGCAGCCCTTTTTAGGGAAGGACTGAATAATGAGATTTTAGACCAATTGGCCCAAATGCCAGAACCTAGTTCCTTGGACTCTCTGGTCCGAACGTGCCTGCAATTGAGCCTACGCGTGGAACGGAGGGCTAGTGAAAAGAAGGAACAATGGCAACCACGGTGGCGGGAAAATAATATTATTGAAAGTACAGAGAGCAGAGCGGGCAATATGCCAGGACGAGAGCGGCCAGAGCCCATGGAATTAGGAGCAGCCAGACCCCTCCCAGTTACTACCTCTTCCATGGTAAGAGGAAATGCAGGGAGAGGAAGAGACATGAGGCGTTGCTTCGTCTGTGGAAAACCAGGGCATCTAGCACGACAATGTCGCAATCGTAAAGGATGGGAGTCTCTATCTGGAGCAGACATGGGAGAAGACAATTGCCCAAAGGAACTGCATCAGGGAAACGAATGTCCCCGGCTGGAAATGGGAGCTTGCAGCCGGGTGGAGAAGCAATAGAAGGCTCTCACGCAGAACCACCTATCCCAGGACTAACGGTGAAGGTGCAACTACAACTACCCAATGGACACAGGGTCCAGGTAGAGGCGCTGTTAGACTCAGGAGCGTCAGCAGATTTCATAGACCAGAAATTGGTACAGGAACACAAAATCGCTTTGTTACCTTTGAATTTCCCACTGCGAGTGAAAACAATTGACGGCAGACCGCTACTGTCAGGAGAAGTGACTTATGAGACTCCACCAATGAGAATGGATATGGGTCATCACTCAGAGACCAGGGCATTTCATGTGACCAAACTAGCTGGACACCCGATGGTGCTGGGCATGAGTTGGCTCAATCGTCACAATCCGGTGATTGCCTGGCATCAAAGGTCTTTGGTTTTTGGTTCAATCTATTGTATGACACATTGTTTGGGGCAAAAGGGAAAAATCTCAGTGGAAGTAATGGGAACAGAGGTAGAAGGGAAGTTGATGGGGAATGAAAGTGAGATTCCGTCACAATATATTGCTTATCGAGATGTTTTTTGTGAAAAAGAAGCGGATAAACTTCCACCACATAGGCCCTATGATTGCAAGATAGATCTAGTCCCTGGGGCACAGTTGCCACCAAGCAAGATATATGCCATGTCGGAAGTAGAATCTGCAGCATTGAGGGAGTTCCTGCAAAAGAATTTGCAGAGAGGTTTTATTAGAGAGTCCACAGCCTCGGGGGGTGCTCCCGTCTTTTTTGTCAAAAAGAAAGGGGAGGAAGGGGCACCGAGATTAGTATGTGACTTCAGAATCCTTAACAGCCAAATGAAGCCTCGCGTGTGCCCACTGCCACGTATAGATGACCTCTTAGAGAGAGTAAGGTCAGCCAAAGTCTTTACCAAGCTTGATCTACGAGGAGCATATAATCTGATAAGGGTCAGAGAAGGGGATGAGTGGAAAACCAGTTTTTGTACTAAGTATGGTGCATTTGAATTCTTGGTAATGCCTTTTGGCTTGCAAAATGGCTCAGGGGTATTCCAAACCTTCATCAACCACGTCTTAGCAGGTATACTGGATCAGTTCTGTGTCTCTTATTTAGATGACCTCTTAATATATAGTGAAAGCATGGAGGAACACGTAAAACATGTCACACAGGTGTTAGAAAGATTGAGGACCAACAGGTTATATGTGAAGTTAGAGAAGTGTAAGTTCCATACACAAAAGGTGGAGTTCCTGGGATATTGCATTTCCCACAAAGGGGTGCACATGGACCCCAGTAAAGTTCAGGCAGTGGTGGAATGGGAGGCACCTAAGACTAAGAAAGATCTACAGAGGTTTTTAGGATTTGCTAATTTCTATCGTAAATTCATAGGTAATTACTCCAAAATCACAACGCCACTGACTGATTGTCTAAGAGGCAAGGGGCCATTCAGATGGTCTGAGGAAGCACAGAAGGCCTTTGATAAACTAAAGGCGGTGTTTGCTTCAGAAAAATATCTTATGCACCTAGATCCTAGTAAACGTATGAAGGTAGAAACTGATGCCTCTGATAGGGCTATTGGGGCCATTCTGCTGCAACAGGACAAGGAAGGGGACTGGAGACCCTGTGCCTTCTACTCTAGAAAATTAAATCAATCAGAACAAAACTACACCATATTTGATAAAGAACTTTTAGCTGTGCATGCTGCCTTTAAAGTGTGGAGACATTTTTTGGAAGGGGCGTCACATCAGGTGGTGGTACAAACAGATCATAAGAATTTAGAGTATTGGAGAACTGCTAGACAGCTAAACCAAAGGCAAATTAGGTGGGCGGAGTTTTTTGCTGGGTTTAATTTTAGGATTGAGTATATACCTGGGCATCAAAACGTTCGTGCAGATGCGCTATCGCGCAAACCTGAGTATATGGAAGGGGAAGCACCTCCCAAGTTGTGAGAAATACTGAGATCGGATCAGTGGGGGTGTGCAGCCGTAGTAGTGGACGGCAGGGAATTCCAGCGATTGACAGTAACAGATGAGTTTGCACAAAAGAAAATGGAGGAACTGAGAAAAGGTAGAGGGGAAGAGGAAGGTTTCAAAGAAAAAGATGGATTGTTGTACAGGAGAGGGGTGCTGTATGTACCTGCAGGTGAATTAAGAGGTAAAGTGTTGAGGCAACATCATGATAACCCGACTGCAGGACATTTTGGTAGAGAAAAGACTCTGTATCAGATCACACGACAGTTCTGGTGGCCAAAGTTGAGGGAGGAGGTAACGCAATATGTAAGAGGTTGTGAAGTATGTCAACGAGCCAAGGCACCCAGAGCAGCTCCCGCAGGGTTGTTGCAACCTATGCCCACGCCGGGAAGGCCTTGGGATGTGGTGTCTATGGATTTTATAACGGATCTACCGTCATCCCATAGGCAAACAGTGATCTTTGTGGTGGTTGACATGCTAACCAAGATGGCACATTTCATACCATGTACCAAAATTCCGACCGCACAGGAAACTGCAAAGATGTTTTTAGATAATATTTTTAGGTTGCATGGTTTGCCATCACAAATCATTTCAGATAGAGGGGCCCAATTTACATCACAATTTTGGAAGAGGTTAATGCAGTTACTAGATGTGGAGCTAAGCCTCACGTCGGCGAGACACCCGCAAACCAATGGGGAAGCTGAAAGAACGAATGCAACACTACAACAATATCTGAGGTGTTATGCTGGTTATCAGCAGAGCGGGTGGTTAGAGAAGTTGAGTCTAGCAGAGTTTGCGTATAATAATGCAATGCATGTGTCTACGGGCAGAGCCCCATTTGTGGCAAACTATGGCTTGCACCCAAGGGCATTCCCAGGTCAAGAGGAGCAGTTAGCAGTACCAGCAGCAGAACAAATGATAGAGGAGTTGAGGTGCATTCATGAGATATTGAAAGAGGATTTGGAAGAAGCTAAAGAGGCTTACAAGAGAGCTGCAGACAGGCACCGGCGAGTTGGGGAAGAAATCCAAGTAGGGAGCTGGGTATGGCTGTCTACCAAAGGACTACCAATACGAGGGAGGTGTAAAAAGCTAGAACCAAGGAGATTGGGACCTTTCCAAGTAAAGGCTCAAATTAACCCAGTCGCTTTCAAGCTTCATTTACCTGAAAATATGAGAATACACCCTGTATTTCATAGATCTTTATTGTCAGTGTTTGTACCAGCACATAAGTATCAAATTTCAAGGGAACCACCTCCTTTTCCCACCATGATGGGGGAAGAGGAGGCTGAAGTGGAAGAGATATTAGACTCGAGAATAAGTAGGAGGAAATTACAGTATTTGGTTGCATGGAAAGGGTTAGATGAGTCTGAGAACTCATGGGAATCAGCAGAAAAAATTAACGTTCCAGAATTGCAGAGAGAATTTCATAGAAAATATCCCCACAAGCCAAAACCCCATAACTGGCATCTTCAAGAAATTTTTGAAAAGACAGATAGCGAGGAAGAAGAGTTCAGAGGGTTCGGTCCTTCAGAAACAGAGGAGAGCGAGGAGGAGGAAGGGGGGCTTAGGGGAGGGGGTGATGTCAGGGAAGAGTTAGAAGTTTTCAGTTTATCAGAGGGAGAAAGCATTCCCCAAGGGGGGAGGGAGAGCAGTGAATCTAATAGAAGGGAGCAAGAGGAACAACAGGGAGGGACTGGCTGTTCACAGGAAAGGCAAGGGTTAAGTTCTAGCTCAGATTCGGAGGAGAGGAGATACAGGCCAGCTCTAGCCAGGAGGTTAGAAAAAAGAGCGGGAAAACGAAGGGAGAGGCGCCTTCGCCATTTTGAGGGTGGCTGGTCATGGAGAAGCAGAGCTCAGAAGGTATCTGAAATAAGTGACTCTGAGGAATAACATTTAAGAACTGTTTATAAGATTGTTTTGTTAATACACAATAAAAAGTTTTATAAAGAACAAGAAGCATTTGTGTGGTGATCTGAAGAGGACAACGACCAGTCCTGACACAGAGATTATGGGAATAAATAATAAGCAGTATACTATTTATATTCTGGTGTAATGTTTGTTTCTATGTGTGCATTTTTACCTTTTGTATGCTATTTCAAGGGTGACAATCAGAAGTGGGATGAAAATTTGGCAAATAAAAATATATGCATGCTATTTCAACAGCAGTGTGTTCAAGTGTGCATCACTGCCAGAGCAAAGCTCTAAATTTTCCATTGTAAATGTATATTGCATGGGTCCAAAAGATTCATGTAGCCAACAGTTAAAGATTGCCAATAGCTTTCTTAGTTATTACTAAGAGCGTACTGATTAAACTTAGCTTCTAATAGGAAGTATCTATATTCATAATGTTTGTTGATATTTATAATAGTAATAATAACTATTCCAACTGAAACATTATTGAAGACTGAATTGAATTAAAGTGAGAAGGAATCTAATTTATGTAATCATGATTCATGCTGTTGGTGATTCTGGTAAACTATGGTAACAGTACTCTTCAGAGTGTTCAAGTTTTCATCTGTACAGAATCTAGATATGTTTGTGTGCACATGCATGTACTGCTCTCTCTCCCTACCGATCCTCAGTGGAATGAGTATAGGGATAATGAAGCAATGATAATGATAATAGCATCAAATCAGTTATACCGGGACTATAAAGTAGTTACGTTATCTAGCATTTTTCGACAAAATGTAATTATTGTGCTTATTACATCACAAAGTAACAAATGTTTTAATATTATTTAGATATGCATTAAAGTACGAAGAGGAAAACACAGAGGGTATTAAAGTTAAGCGCAAATAAGTCCCATCTGTTTCAGTGAGAGATAGTTAAAGATGTGCTTAATTCTCCCAATGAAATCACCAGGATTACTTAACTTTGGCCCACACTGTGAAAGCTGAGTTCACTCTTCTAAATGATCCGAGTGCATCAACTCTCAGTCGGGCATAATCACACAGCTGCTTTCTACCCTAGTTATCTAAACAACAGACAATTCCCTATATGCATACATTTAAATAAATTAACATATACAAATGGCCGATAGCTGGGTGTGTATTCCTCTCTGGAGAAGTGACAATCTAAACCTGATCTAACAAATGCATTTAAAATAATCTTCCGTATGCTAATTTATTTATCAATTTAATTCAATTCAAGTGGTGTTTTCATGAAATAGCATCACTTGTCTTTAATTTGTCTAATTAATTGATTAAAAGCAAGACAGCTAATCAACTAAAAGCCTTTAATTACTTGACAGCTCTAGTTTAGATGCTCCCTCACCAGCATCCAAAGTGTAGACATGTCTATGAAATCCCCAATTCTATGAGAAATATTAGTCTTTGGGAGCAAATACTGCATCACTTGTTATATTACTGGTGCAGTAGTATCCAGAATCTGATGTATTATTCATAAAACAGCAACATCTGCACACAACATCTGATGCTAAAATTTAGAAATGGAACAACAGCACTGATACAGAGACAATCCCTTATGTACAATAGTGTAACAGTGTTCTACCATTCAAATACTAGACATACAATGCACATCTCAATGGAGAACAGCTTCATGGCTTTCCTTTTATCTACGGTAAGCGTTAATCAAATCAGGCTACAACTGATACATAGAAGTTAACATATATATCAGAACAGTATGGTCAGATAAAAGTACAATAGCTCAATCTTGAAATTCATCCCCTACACACAGGGTGAACCGTACTCTCCCACTGAGTGTGCATTTCAAAGGAGGATGCAATCAGCTTCGGCTCCCTGAGTAGTGTGCATGTATGGCATCTATGTTTGCAAACTCACATTAGTCAAATTCACATGTTACATGTTATGTGTCCACTCTACTTTTGGGGACTACTTTTTCCCACACGAATATGCCAATCTATGAAATTTTCAACATAGTACTCAAGGTCCACAGATACGTATAGGCAGGACCAGGGGAAGGTCCTCCTTAGTACCTGTACCAAGGTACTGGAAGTCACCTCAGAAGAGAGGCCCACTTTGCTCCCTCATGAATGGACTTTCCAAACCAAGCTGAAGCTCATCAGGCCCCGGAGATCTGAATTTGTTTTAAGTAGCTAGGTGTTCCCGTATCACCTCTTTTCCTACCTTAGGCTACAGCTCTCTCCATCATTTATTCTGTTATCACCAGGATGGGCACTGCTTTACTTTATGATGACAACAGAGGCAAAGTAGGTGCTGAGCAGTTTCACCTTCTCTCTTTCACCCAATAGCACAAACTACTTCTCATTTTAGTACTGTTTGTCATACTGTGCTGGAACTAAGGTATTCATCAATTTTCAAAAACATTTGTAGCAGTGCAGGAGAAACTCGCCTTTTATAGCTAGAATGTTGACATCATTTATTTAAATTATTTTGTCCTTGCTGCCAGTCACCCATACTTACCATAAGTGACATCACCACACTGTCACATTTTACTGTGGTGCCATTCTGCTGACACTGTGCAATTTCTGGTGGAGTAAGATTGCCTACAAGACAAAGGCTAAAATAACAAATGCTTACCAGGAAGCAAAGCCCATTGAATTCAATGGATTGTATGCCTCAACAGACATACATAAGAATGTGCCGTAATACAGGAAGGCCCCAAACAGGATTTTAAAAATCCTGACTATTCAGAAAGTCTGTTTTGGAGATGATTAGCTTTCACCTTTCCAGAATCACTTTTTAAAATTAAGAATATTCATCTCAGACATAGCATATGTCCATGGCAGACTATTCAGATCCCTATTTGCCACATATGTTTAAAAATAACTCAAGTTAATCAATAAAGATCAGGCCACATACTAAAGAAATACAAGCTTTAGGATACAAAAGCCTATTGATAAAAATATTATTTAGCATCTGTCTGTTATTCATTTTATCTGTAAATGTTTTTCCTATATAACTAGGGAAGTTATCACAGAAAGAGCTCCATTAATACAATTTCCCTTATTAATATTAATGCAGCTTCCTCCATCACGTTCAATAGTTACCTCTCACTAAATGTTCACTCAAGGCTCTTCTATCTATTTTCAAAATATCAACTATAATACTAATAATAACAAAGTACATGGGCGGGTAGAAAAGAACATTATGTACTTAAAATATTGCTTTGAACATCACAGTGCCATTGTTATTATCTTTGCCATTTTTTTCCCACAGAGAGAAAACTAAAATTGATAAGTAATTGCTAGTGGTCTCATTTTTCTCTTTTCCAGGAAAACAACAAAAGCACATTTGCAATATATTCTCAATAATGTGTTTGCATTCAAAACATTTTAGCCATTTCACCTAAGTCTTAATTTGCACAGGTTTTGATTTCTTGAAGCCTTCTCTGCATCCCACTCCTCTGCAGTGAACAGCAGGTGTCTTGACTATTCAATGTATTATGTTATGCCCAGAGTTGCATGGCAAGGAACCTACTAGACTAGGGTGGTCCAGCTTTTTACACCAAGTGGGCTGCAAGAGTACCTCGACACAGAATCTGTGGGCTGCACACTGCCTTTTAACATTGCGGAGGTGGGGATGAACCAAGGCTAAAGTTTGATTCTCCCTACCACCAGTCCTCATGCTGCCTTTACAAAACTAGCTAAGCAAGGCACCGGGCTTTAGGAAGGAGGCTGGAAGACTCTAGGACTCTATCAGAGCCCTCATGCCTCCTTCCCCAATCCCAGCCCCCTGCTTACCTGGCTTTGGGAAGACAGCATGAGGGTTGCAGGGAGTGGGTGGGTGCATGCACACACATGTCAAATGTTCCCCTTGGGCTCCGTGTTGGACTGCCCTGTACTAGACCAAACAATCCACTTTTCAATCACAGCTCTCACTTTTCTCTTTGGCCAAAAAGCCTGAGAAGCAGAAGCAGCCAAGTTGGCTCATCACACAGAAATTACTTTAAAAGTTTGCCTGTACATTTTGTTTCATAACTTTCATTCTATGAATATCAGAAACTTGCTTTTAAGAAAAGGAAAGGAAACTCAGTCCCTTTGCAGATATGTGCCCTGTTACAATCGATCCTACCACAGGTCATCATGAAGGTCTGGGTCTCAGCTACTAGTGAGAGTACCTGTAGAAGAGCCCACCAGTAATGTGACAGCTGCCTATGTCAGGATGTCCTCCATAGGGGCTTTTGGGAACAACATGCTTGGCTGCTGTGAGAAACAGGATGCCACAACTAATAGGCTGTTGCTTTTGTACATCAGTCTCCTCTTGTATGGTGCAGTCAAGAAGACAACGAAAGAAGCCATGTGTCAGGAAAATGGAGCTCGGTAGTAGAAAACGTAGATCCCCAGGTAGGGGTGAGAGCGAATCCTGACTGAAACTCTGGAGAGCTGCTGTCGGTTGGTGTAGGTAATCGTGAGCTAGGTTATCCAATGGTGTGACTTGGTATAAGCCTCCTATGTGCTTATGTACCAAAATACAAATCTACCCTATACACTAATCTTACATGTGCAATTACATGACGCAGATCTTCTATGGACTATAAATGGTACCAACAAGCCTTATCGGAAAACTTTTCAGGTGTCTATTTCTGGTAAACCTCTATTGCAAATGGGTTTTTATTTTGCATATAATTATAGTATACCTGAAAAAATAAAATAAAACGTCATTCTGCTTTAGGTTTGGCCTTTTGGTAGTCTTGATTAAATATTATTACAGATTCTGGAACTGTACTGACATCTCAAAAAGCTTCCTATACTAAAAAGATGATAAGTATCATACGAAAATAACCTTCTGTCAGCGTTAATCAATAGATGACCTTGGGCTGGATCTGACAAACATACTGGATATCCATGGTCAGGCAGCGGAATTGCTCCTGCCTCACCAAAACAAATGACTGCCTCGACTGAAACTGTTCGACAACCATGCAACTGTGTCTTGTTTTACAATGTGTACAGGCAAATAAATTAATCGTGCACATTTTTTTCATATTTGTCATAAAATTCAAGCCTACATGTGTTAGATTTCTTACTTGTAGACACTATGCAAGGAAGAAACTCTTGTGTAAGCATCCAGCAGACTTGGAGATGAATCAGGTACTTATGATGGACAGCTGAGATCCCACTTCCCCAACACATGTAGCCAAAAGCTTGTTAGAACTGCCCACCTAAAAATTAAGTATAGATTGATATTTTCCTTTACCCTTGCATATGTCGCATTGCTTATTTTAGGAACAGGTGTAAATTAGTAGAGTGTACTACACACACACACACTTTGAGTTATACACTAAATATAATGTGTGAGCTCAGCTCTTTAAAGTTAAACTCAGGGCCATAAAAAATGGGCAGAAGATCATCACCCCTTCCACCAAAATATCAGCATTCACTGAAGGCGGGGAGGGTGAGATAAGAAACACTAGCAGCAACTAAATATGCCAGTGTTGGCACTAAACACACCACCTTTCTTGGCAATTAGAGAGCTAAAAATATTGTCCAATGTCTGAAATAATAGTGATATATTTTTAATCATGGGGCACTGCAGTCACACAGTATAATCAGGTCCAAAAATAATGTATGTACCAAGGACAAATGATCCTTGTTTTTAAAGAAAGACAACAAGACAAAATAAAGCTCTTGATTATGTCTTAATTGTATGTGGGACTGTGTTTGGGTGGGAAAGGCAAACTCCCCATATAGCATTTCTCCCAAGCATTTTATAAAATACACCACATTTAAATGATAATTACATAATAGCCATAATATTCTGTGGCCGTGCACATGTAGCACAATACAAATAACTGCAGTATCTGCAGCTATTGTCATGGTAACTATATGTTTGTATTAGGGCGTCATGGTATAAAGCAAGGGTCTAAAATCAGAAGATAACTGCAAATATACTGCTATGCAGCATGCAGTTTTTGAAAGACACCAAGCATCCCATTAAGCTTAATAGGAATTCTGCCTCAAGTGAAGGCTATAGGTCAGGCATAGGCAAACTTAACCTTCCAGATGTTTTGGGACTACAACTAGGGATGATGGGAGTTGCAGTCCCAAAACATCTGGAGGGCCGAGTTTGGGGGTGCCTGTTGCAGCCCTTTGAATCTTTTTATAATATTTCATTGGTTTTCGTCTTATACACCTGCTATGGGTTAAAGTACATTGCTTGTAATGCTTCTCTACTCGCTTTCCATCTTCAGTGTTCTTCAGGCACATTATATATCATGATAGTTAAAACAAAGTAAAGTGGGATTGTTTAATCACACCACATTCAAGCACTCCCTAGTAAAGAATGCATTCACAAATGGTTCTAAGAATACCTTATAATTCAAATGTGATTTTATTTTTGATGTTCTAGTGTGATTCATGAGCAATGGCAGCATGAGATGTGGCAATATTTAATTCCTATGCTTGTTATCTACCTTTTGAAATAGCATGATCTCATGAACACGCAGCTTCATGCTTAAGTTTGTGAATTGACAGTATCTTGAAGATGTGCACTAGTAGTCATCCATATCCACTTTTCTTACCGTAGAAAAACTTAGCATTTAGGCTGTCCTGGGGAAATGGCACCTCCCACATCGGAAAATATTAGCATGCTATTTCTAGAACGGCTTGAAATGTCACTACCGTACTTGTCATTACCGAGAAAGCAATGATGAGCAGTGCAAAATGCCTCATAATCCTTCTTTCAAAAATGGGACCACATTTGTATTGAGCCATGGCTCAAGATCAGTTTCCTGGTCATGAGCCCATGAGCCCATGTTCAGAGAACATGCTAAGCCAAACCTTAGTGTGGCAGTAAAAGGAAGGGGAAGGAACAAAGTAGCTGTGAGCTCCTTTCCAGGTGTATGCAAGCTTGCACAGTCCCACCAAGTCATAGTTTGGCTTAGTGTGATTTTCACACCAGTTCAGCTGGTGGAATTCACATAGTAACAGTTCCTAAACATTATAGTTTAAGTAGGGTAGACAACCCCTCAATGAACGTGCCGTTTGTAAAAGCCTTCATATGGCAAGAGGAACATGCAGACTCTGCGAATCTCTAACATCAGCATCATCATTATATTGGAAGAAAAAAGTTCCCCCTCACTTCCAAAGTACAGAAAGAGACAACATCTGGACACAAATAAAAACTGATACAATTTTTTCAGTTAAGTGCATATTTTTCTTCTGTTCACAGAAAAACAATGCAGGAGTTTAATATACTAAATCAGAAGTATTTACCTGTTGTGAATAGGTCCTCTGAACTTTGGGTCAAATTTCCTTGGTTCACCTGCATTTAAAATAAAATATTATAAAGATACAGCATAGTAAACAAAACAGAAAGTCAGGAATAATCTGTTATCAATTTGTCCTATGTTAAACTCTTATGAAAAACCTCACTAATTTATTGCTTAGTTTGATTCACAGGACAGCTTGCATAAGTGGCCCAAGTTTAGTTTAAGGAAGAGAAATCACGTGAAACTGTGGCAGTACACACACCATACATTTAAAGTACTCCCCCCCCCCATAAAAAAACCTCAAGACTGTCAAAGGTGCTGGGAACCGCAGCTCTATGAGAGATAAAAGTCAGTTATCTGGATTCTTTGCAGATACATGTGTACTTTAAATGAATGTTGTGTACACAGCCTGTATCTGTATCACTATGAACGGTACAACTGTGTCCACTCCATTAAACCATCATGTTGTCAAGGTTAAGTTGGAGAAAGCAGCCAGAAGTGAACCAGGAACTGAGTAACAGGGTGAGCTGAGGGACTAGGTAAGGGAGTCACAGTCAAAGAACACACAGAAACACACCAGACCTCATGGTTTGGCATCAAGGAACTCTGTTCCTTGTGGGGGGGGGCGGAAAAAACGCCCACAACTCTATTCTAGAACACATGCTTTACATGCATAAAACCTTGGCAACAGATGTCAGAAAAATCCAGCAGCACTGTGGGAAGGGCTAACCTACTGCCTGAGACCTGCTGCTATACTGGTAGACAACACTGGGCTAGATAGACCACTGGTTTACTAGCATAAGGCAGCATTGTACAGTGGTACCTCAGGTTACATATGATTCACGTTACATACGCTTCAGGTTACAGACTCCATTAACCCAGAAATAGTGCTTCAGGTTAAGAACTTTGCTTCAGGATAAGAACAGAAATCGTGCTCTGGCAGCGTGGCGGCAGCAGGAGGCTCCATTAGCTAAAGTGGTGCTTCAGGTTAAGAACAGTTTCAGGTTAAGAACGGACCTCCGGAACAAATTAAGTACTTAACCTGAGGTACCACTCTATGTCTGACTATATATACATAAGAACCAAACATGACCCTGAAATTGTGTGGTGAGTTGTACAAAGTGGAAGGAAGAAAGTGCTGTAGACACAACTTGCACTGTTGCAAGCAACTATATATTTTGTGCTTAATATTTGATATATGTGCAAATGACTAGAGAAGCTATAAGGAATGAAAAAGAATTGCGGACCCACTCACAATGACCCCTCCCCCTAGGCAGGGGCACATCTGCCACACACACCCCTAGGCAAGGCCTAGCCTGTGAAAGAGAACAAACTGGACAGGACAACATTCCGGGATTAAAAAATTGGCCACAACTTTATTGATTCCACATGTAGGTTGCTGGGCTTGGCTTAGGCATTGGGTGTATATCCTTCCAGCCCCGCTGGTGGAGGGCTGCCACATGGCAGGGTCAGACCCAGGATTAATGGGTCCTCTGCAAGATGCAGGTCTGTACAGATGACCCTCCCAAGCCACTGAAGGTTTTTGGACAGAGACCCTAGGGTTGGGCACGGCTGGCCTTTATGTGCTCCCAACCCCCACTCAACCTGGCTAGACCAGCTGGAATTTAAATCAAGCAGCTGGTGGGAAAGCCCACCAATCCACAGCGGCTAGGCTGGGAATCACCCAGTCTGCCTGTCGTTGTTCCCAGGAATTGTTCCCTGGGAGTGCAAGTTCTCTGTGACAGGCCAAAATAGCTGCCTACCCCACAACTGGGTAAGCAGCCATTCTAAGAGTCACCAGTTGTGTGAGCTTCATTCCACTGTTTCAAAGTACTGTATACAACAAGTCTGCACAATAGGCAACCATTTGCAGAACCAAAGAATTAACACGGGTTTGTTAAGTTTTGCCAGCCTACAGCTAGGTAAATCAGGAAAGACAGAGCAATTATCTTTTCGAGAAAACATGCAGTATAGTTCTTTCATTTGTCTTAAAATTATCACTCTTTCCCAACGCGTTTCTTCAATGTGGGCTTGTGAGAGAAATAAAAACCCATTAAGCATTGCTGCCTTGAATTTGAAGCTACTTTTCTCTCAAACTACCCATTGAAAGTCTTAATTGCAAATGTTAAAATGAAATAAGAAGCTCTATTCACAGCCTTGCCTTCCCATATCCTATAAAAATAATTTTACACCACATAATTTGCAGATTTATCTAGGTTTCAATGAAGATGAAATGCGATTTTGCTGGAGCTGTTATTTTCAGTGTGACTACAACTCAAGGGAGCTATGAAAAACAATAATTATGTGAAAAGTTGGGAACAAATGTCCTTCCTTTTATAACACACTTAACTTGAGGACAATTCACATAGCCCTCAACATGCATTTAGGATTTTTGTTTATGTCCACATTTTAAAAAAACACCACCCCTGTTTCAACATAAGCTTCTCATTATATCATCCACAACAACCTGGTTCAAAACACTTTTTGAAGCCCCCCCCCCCCCCCCCCCAGAATACAGCTAGCTAGAATCTGGAAATGTACCAAACCATCCAAAAAAAGAGTCAACACACTAAGCAGCATTGAAGTACACATTTAGTGCCAACCTCAACATGCACACACAAAAATGAATGAGCTGTCACATCCTATCAAGAAAGAAACGCATGAAAAAATGAATATGTAACTGTAACAGAAAGTCAGACGCCTTAAATTGGCCTTTTGTTAATTTGAGGGAGACCGTGCTTGTCTGTCTAACAGTTTCACTGTTCAAGTTATTAGTTGTCATTTTCTTCTTATTATGTAATATTATGTGAAATAACTTTATTGTCCACAGCTGACTTGGTTAAATGTTGGAATGATGCACAGAAATTGAACCAAAGTTAAAAAGGTAAAGGGACCCCGACCATTAGGTCCAGTCATGACCGACTCTGGAGTTGTGGCGCTCATCTCGCTTTATTGGCTGAGGGAGCCAGCGTACAGCTTCCAGGTCATATGGCCAGCATGACTAAGCCGCTTCTGGCGAACCAGAGCAGCGCACGGAAATGCCGTTTACCTTCCGCCAGAGCGGTACCTATTTATCTACTTGCACTCTGATGTGCTTTTGAACTGCTAGGTTGGCAGGAGCAGGGACCGAGCAACAGGAGTTCACCCTGTCACGGGGATTCGAACCGCCGACCTTCTGATGGGCAAGTCCTAGGCTCTGTGGTTTAACCCACAGTGCCACCCGTGTCCCACGAACCAAAGTTATACAGCAATTAATGAAAAAGGAGCTCACAATATCAGGCTTTATTTATTTATTTATTTATTTATTTATTTATTTATTGGATTATGTGAAATCTAGCTTTCGTGGATGAAGTAGCAAACATTCATATCTCCCAAAAGTATTTTTAAAAAATATATGTAGGTGGGCAAATAATATTGGAAGTGTAAAGACAATAAATTTCTCTTTGTAAAATCCATTTATTCAAGACACTCCTTGCTTATGTAGTATTTACGTGACCATTCACATTAAATGATCAAATGATTAACATCTTTCCACAATGTTTATGGTATTAAAAAACTGAACTCAGGTCCTGCTCACAGGCTATTTCCTGTAGGCACCCAATTGACCACTTTGAGAACAGAATGCTGCACTAAATGGGCCACTGGCCTGATCTAGCAGGCCTCTTCTTAGCTCTCTTATTTCTTGATGCCTTAACCATGAACCAGACATTTCTTCCTCTATGCTATTTGCTGCAAACCAAATAGCATCATAAAATGTTCTTCATTGCTATAATATATTTCAAGGTATAAGAAATGGTTCCACATCTAAATTTCTCATTTTTAAAAATTGCTGTGCACTTTTGCCTATCTATGAAATGTTATACTGCCAAACTAATAATAATAATAATAGTAATAATAATAGTAATTGTACCCCACCCATCTGACTGGGTTGCCCCAGCCACTCTGGGCAGCTTCTGACAGAAATAAAAACATAATAAAACATTAAACATTAAAAACCTTCTCTATACAGGTAAACTGCATAAGGTGTGGTTGTTGTTGTTGTTTCCAAATTCTGTATCCAAATATCCAAATCACTGTCCTGGCTCCTACTGGATGAAGAACTCAAACTCAGATTACAGTTTCTACCAAATATTTAATACTCATATCAATGCAATACATAAGCAGGATAAAGTTGAAAGGCACAGCAGGTACAATGCATAGTTAGACAACTGAAGACATTCATCCAACAAGTGACATGCTCCCTGTAATTTTGAGTGGAGGGGGGGGGCCTAATTTAGTGCAACCAACAAGGCTGTTCCTTAGACTTGGCAAGCAAATGCTCACTCCTCCAGGAAGGCTGGGCCTGACCTGTCTGTTCATGCCTGGCCTGCCTTCTCTGTGACCTAGTAGGTGATGGAGGAGGTGTGAGAGACTCCTCTAGAGTAAACAGCATGAACAGGGCAGTCACCTGCTCTTAAGAGGCTGAACTTGAGTTGGGCTCCAGTGGTTCCAGAGGCAAGGATGGACTAACAAGCAAGGTGTCCAAATTTGAGATGGACCCTAGTGACTCAGGTGACAGAGGTATTGCCATGCTGCATGACTGAGCCCATCTGACCCCATTGGAACCCTCCCCAGGATTATTACATTAACACAAAGACATATTTTTTAAAAACAACAACACACCATATAATGAAAACTGGAAATGAAATAAATTAATTAAATTGAGGTGTTAATCAACAAGGTCGCATTCGAAATCCTGGGGTGCATTGCCCCTTCCCACTTCCTTTCAAGCCTCTCATCTTTTAATCACATTTTTATTGCAGTACTAATGGCAAAGTCTTAAGGAATTCAATAGAGATTAAAGCTCCAGTCCACAGCACACTTAAAATGGAGCAATGGTGCTGACTTCAATGCAAACACTTCCATAATAAATGTGCTTTGTGTTTCCCATCCTAATCAACAACGGTCCGTAGATACAAATTGCATCTCTCTTTCTCAAAGTTGTAGGATGGAACTGAAGAAAGACTGTTCTTAGAGTTTTATGTCATTATATCAATATTGATAGAAAATCATATTTCAGGCAGTGAATTTGGTGTGTTGGTTTAAGCTATCTATGAAAAGAATCCATTCTAATTAAATTGATTCCCTCCCCTTCCCCCAAGCGGCATCTCTTTTGGGAAGTTGTCTCCTCCTAACCTTTGTCGACCACAATCCCTGTTGTATTCTTACCGTACCAGGCTACTCTAAGGAATTGCATGTATTCAAATTCTATTCTACAAACTCTAATGCATGCAAACAACTTGATATGTGTGAATAGCTGCACTGGGCTCAGTGGGGCCAGCTTACACTCATAAAGCAATACATATAAAATGTTTGTGAGACAGCAATTGTTTGCATTTCAAGCTATAATTATAGGAAAAGATACAATGAACCAAGCTCATTCCCTCAAAGAGGCTTTAATCATAGGTGAATCCAGTATTCGACATTTTTGCTTTTTCTATGCAACAATGACAGCTCGAAAATTGAGTTTTTTGTCCTTGTATGGCAAGATTGCTCATTACAGGGATCAACACACCAAAAGATTTCTCACTTGATCCCTGCAAATCAATGTGGAGCATTGCTCTTCCTTATGAAGCTACACATTTTAATTGCACAACTAATAGAATATTTATGCTGAGTGGCCACATGGGTGTCAAACGTTAGACTTGTTTCTCTTATAAAACCAGCTGCTTTTGTACACTACACTATTCTGCTTCCATCAGAGGCAATTAAAGAGAGGTGTGCCGGTTGGGAATAGACACTCTTTAAACAGGACAAGCAGTCAATCCTTCTTTTGGTACATCTCAATTAGATGCACTTCAGCTTTGCATCTTAAACCGAACTCCCATATGTTCCTGAGCAAAGGAGCATTGTTTGGTCTGTTATCAGACAGCAGAAGAGAATGAGTTGTGGACAGCAGCAGAAGATGGCTGGAATATGGGTTGGTGGTGAAAAGTTGAGAGCAAGTGCCAACTATACAAAAAGGCCTGGGAGGATCAGTTAGTACCAGTGGCAAGGCAGAAAGCAAGAAACATGAGACAAAGGGCAAGAAAGAAAGCCATACTAGTACAGTACTAGACATAAAATTTACCTGGCTGGAAATGAAAAGACAAAATTGTCCCTTGGGCAGGTAGTGCTATGTGCCTGCAGGCAACTTATCCAGTATAGCACCAGGGGGCAGTCCCCGAGAACTGAACTCTGTATTCTCTTCATTATCCTTAAAATAAAGTGCTTGAGCAGCCACTTGGTCATGTTTTTCCAACCAGAAAGCGTGAGTGAATCTAGCTAACAGAGACAATAATCAGTGTTGGAAAATGTACAACAATAAAAATGAGAAAGCAAAATAGTAAGGGGGCTGAAGGAGTAAGAGTTGTGGAATGAGGTTTTGGAGTAGTCTGATTATTCGGCAGATAAATGGACAGAGCGATTTCTCCTGCTCTGTTCTGACAACAAAAGTCTTTGCAATCCCCTTTCAGCTCATCTAGAACTATTTCCTAAGTCCAGAAAGGGCTTCCAATAGATCTTAAGAAGGGAAGCAATTAAACAGGTACAAAGCAGCATTTCTAAACACAGACAGTAGTGCAGAACTGCAAAAGACCGTGTAATTTAAAAATCTTGCTACTTTAAAAGCACAAATATGTCAATTCTCCCCCCTCCATATATTTGAGGAATTAACGTCAAAATTTCATTAAGAAGAGGCCCATTTAATATGTTTTATTTAAAACAAAAGCACAATGCCCTATGACTGTACAGCAAGCATATAAAGGTCTGAGCCCAAAAGGATAAAGAGATGAGCAAATGAATAAAGAGGTTTATAATGGAACTCTGTAACATAATATAAATGATAGCATTTGCTATTGCCGAGGCTAATGAATATATATTCACATGCATAGCACTTTGGTACCCTTCTGGATGAACGATGCCATATAAAAAGCAATATATGGCTCTCAAGGGCTAGTGAACTGTCTTCTTGAACTACTACTGCTCAGCTGTGGCATATGGCCAATAGTGATATTAAACCATTAAGGTTTGCTGTTCCCTTGATATGGTGTGTGAATCACAGTGCAGTGCAATTTCCCACATACAGAAAGATAGGGGGGGTACACTGATCTTGAAATTCAGCCAGATTCCTAACCCTTGAATCAGAGACACACGACCTAGAAAATGTAGGAACTATATCATTGATGGCTTAAGCTTTCTGAGATCATACACACTTACACATCACTGGGATATTACTGGATGCATCATTGTACCTTAAGCACTGGAGAGCGGGGTTTACTTCTTCTTGCTCAAAGGCTCACTGTCCCTTATTCTCCCCAACTTGACAGATGAGAGGATGTGGTTGGCTCCTCTCACATTGTACTAAGCCGGCAACCTTACCACTGGGGCATGGTCCCTATTCCATAAGCACATAAAATTACAAGACTGGGCCATTCCATGGAAGATAAACAATTTCGTGGGTCTAAGTGATAAGCCATATTGAAATGTCCTCTAAAGAAGAAGTGAAAGCTACTTGTGGAAATAAATATAGAGAAATCCCAAAATTTCAGCACAATTGTGATTTGCTACTAGGCTGCCCTCTGCAAAACAAATGGCATCAAAGAACAGAGAAGCTCAAGCTTTTTCTAACTCAGGTGTTTTAGTTTTATTTTAGTTTTTCAGCTTTGGCTGGAAGAGTGTGACTTATCACAGCCCACTTTAGTCCAGGGTTAAAACTACATGTTGAGGGTCAAGTTGCATATTAGACAGTGGTTTACAAAAGCCCTACAATATATCTTAGGGCTTAGGATGAAACAGAAGTTTGCTACAACCCTGCTGTGTTGTCTGCAATTGTTACTCTCACACTGCAAGTTGGGAGTATTGTAAGAGAGATGAGGTGAGGGGTTTGTGGCTATCCTGCTATGTACATTGCTGCAAGTATTGCAGTTCATAGGCTGGGATGAGGCTTGTATGTATTGCAAGCCAATTATCACTCATATAAAACTCAGACTGCAGCAAAGTCAATCTACTTAGGACCTCTCCCAGGCAAACTCTAATCCTCAATTGTATGCCTCCTGCTCTGCTGACTTGCTTTTACAATGATGGGTTGATCAGCTGACCTGTTGACAGGTATTACTTTTAAATACCAGAGAACTCAAATCACCGAATAGCACATATAAAATAAGAAATGGGTTAGAAAGAACACTAGTTCTTCTCTTTGCTGGTACATTTAATTTGGGTTGTAATGTCTGCTGCCCAATCACAGCTACACTAAAATATTAGCTTTTCCAGTAAATTTCTATGGAAAGCTAGCACTTCCACCATGTCTTTAAAAGTTCTATTAAAATCAGAAATGAATTAACTGGTTTACAGCACAGTCCAACACAGTCCCAAAGAGTTCAATTGCACTTACTCACAAGCAGGGCTTTTTCCAGCTGGAACTCGCCAGAATTCAGTTCCAGCACCTCTCAGACAGGCACCATTGCCATTATAAGAGAACAAGGGAGGCGTTCATGGTGAGTTTTGGCACCTCTTTTTCTAGAAAAACAGCACTGCTCATATATGATTTCAGCCACAGTGCAGTAAGTAGAAAGCTGATTTGTGAAAACACGACAATTTCCTGCAACAACTTTAAAAAACAGACAAGATCTAGTGTTTAATGTATCTGAGCAATATTTTGCTTTCCACTATGAACATCTGGGCCACTTATTGTATACAGTGGTACCTCAGGTTAAGTACTTAATTCGTTCCGGAGGTCCATTCTTAACCTGAAACTGTTCTTAACCTGAAGCACCACTTTAGCTAATGGGGCCTCCTGCCGCCGCCGCACCACCGGAACATGTTCTCATCCTGAAGCAATGTTCTTAGCCTGAAGCACTACTTCTGGGTTAGCAGAGTCTGTAACCTGATGTGTATGTAACTTGAAGCGTATGTAACCCGAGGTACTACTGCACAGGGGATCTGAACCTGCTTTCCTGATGACCAGTTAGTTCATATGAAGCTATCAAAGGTAATTTTTATTCTTAAGGTTTGGCTTGTACCACTAACCATGGACAAAGTATAATTCTGAGCCAATATGTAAAATAACTTTTGAATAATTATGGTTTCAAGTGTTCAAATTTCACAGAGACTATCTCAGTAATCCTTATAGCAACTTTGGAACAACACAATAGTTTACAGTATTATATTCCCATGTTGCAGATGTGAGACTAAGATGGGGAAAATACAGCTTGCCTAAAGCTCCCTTGTGACTTGAAGGAGATATTTGAACAGCAGGCTTCCAAAGTAAAAATGTTTATATACACAAACAATCTCGACTTGTCTTTGAACCCATGCCTAAAATCCTTTTTGTGAATAGGCTGGTCTTGGTTATACCTCATAGCAATTTCCAACATCATGGAGAAATTTTCCTAGCTGCCACATTCCCAGGAATTGATGCTGCCCATATACATAATTAGCTGGTTCACATGAGCCATTTTTTCATGTGAGTGCCTACCCAGAGACAGTCAGGAAAATTCACATGTAAAAATAAACCGTTGTATAAACTAGCCTTCTAGAATGGCAGAATGCAACCTTTAAAAAGTTATTTTTATTATTAATAACATATTACTAGCACAGAGAGAGAGCACATTTTTTTTCTTTTGCAAATGGGCACATAAACAGGCTATTTAAAGCATAGCACACACAGTAAACCAGTGTTACTTCTATGTGGACTGTGTTGGCAGTAACATAGGAAACCTCCAAGGCAAGGGGAGGAAATGTGAGGTGGATTAATAGGTACTTTGTTCAGACTTCTTGTTTACTTCACTGCATTGGGGGCAGCTATGTTAAATAATAGAATTTCTTAACTTCAATCCGTGCACCAAAGATTGACAGAGGAAAAATATTTAGGATGAGTCAATTTATCAGGAATTCACTGTGCATTTCTGCAGCTGGTGATAGCATCTTTCCAGCAACTTCTTATCTTCCACAGGTTACTGATGACAGTTAAATTAAAGTAGCTTATCACTTCTGCTTCTCACTATTTTATGGAAAGATGTGAGATAAAAACCCAAGAAAATGTCACAGGCTTTGCTAAGGTAATCTAGGAAAACTAGGTATGGTAGCACATATTTCCTATCTATCAGCTAGGTGTGTTAATGTCTAACATTCTTTACCACATTATACCTGCATTACCTTCTGGCTTGTGTTAGAAAATACTGACAGCTGACTATGGCCCAGTTCACATGTCGACACACTCATCAAGATATTAAAGCTTGGTGTATATAATATGGCTATGCTACTTGCACCATTAACAGGTTTATGAACCTCATTCTTTCAGCATTCTTTACAACACACCACTGATTCTTTCCTTCAGAGGATACATGGACATTCAGTGAAGCTACTCTTAAATCCCATTTGCTAGGGGGGAGAAAACATGATTTGTGCCCACTGCTGACAGTTTACGTCAAAGGAATTTAGGATGCAACCCTATACACAGTTTCCTAGAGTAAGTTATATTGAACTCAGTGAGGCTTATTCTGAGCACACTTCATAGGACTGTGCTGCCAGAGAACATTTTCTCTCTTTTTGGGGGTGGAGAGGGATGAATTTTACCGATTAACAAAAGTGAAATTTTGTCCTGCTTCATATCAGAAAACCTTCACAGCACACAAGCCCTGCTCTGTAAACTGAGGGAGCTCCCTTGTTTCTGTTTGCATTGTAGCAAATATGTTCTCTTCCATGCCAATAACCAACAAAAACATATTTTTGCCACACAAGAACCTTGGCAGCTAATAGCTTTGGAACAGATGTATGTGATAAAAACTGCTGGCTGGTACAGAACACAAATTACCCTGTCACACAGAAATCCTTCAGACCAAAACCAAGCTTATAAGGGAAATATAAAGGTACCCAATGTGCTATGCAGTTGCCTATACTCCATTAAGTTGCAGAACTTCCTTCAGGTATGCTCATTTAGAACTTGAAAGTTACTGTACCTAGAATCATAAAACTAAAGAGCTGGCAAGGACCCCAAGGACCATTTAGTGCAACCCCCTGAGAGCATGAGAACAATTTCTTTCCTACACACAATTGGAGGGAAATGGGAAAAGGATCTGCATAGCTATGTGGTGATGTGGCAGAGACCTGTCTTATAATCCTCTTCATTAATCCATCAGCATTTATCCAACAGGAGCAAATGTTTATATATTTGCATGGTTACATCCAGGTGTATCCGTATATCAAACACAGGTATGAAATATTTATGTAGAACTGGCAAATTTTTGCATTTCAGACATAGTTTCTTGTCTCTTTAGGACCATAATAAGTCAAGGTTTCAAAAAGACTAGAGGATCCTCATACATAATTTCCTCCATATGCTTTTATTTTGCCCTACATTATGCTGCAGCAGCATCAACAGCAGCAATTTCCTGAATGCTCAGGATAGCTACATGAAACAGAATGGTTGATAATGTAGCCAGTGGGGCCAAGTGCACACCAGGTTTCTTTTTCCAAGAAGTTATTCTACTTTTTATAATGACTCCATTCCTCTTAGCAAAACAGAATTCATAATAACTTCCTTAAGCCTTAGTATGCATGACACACCTCTATTGGTTTCCTATCATATTAAAAAGGAAAAATTAAGCATTTGGGGATCAGATGTGACTGTTAGAATACCACTCCAGTAAAACCCAATACCTGTTAATTTACTAACGAACAAGGGCATAGTAGATTAAGTGCTCCATACTCTGATCTCATAGTAGTAAGGGGTGTGGTTTTTTATTACTCACAAAGCAAACAAATTTCACAAGTTGAAGACAACAGTGTTCGCTGAAAAAAGTAAAACACTGCATTATTACAAACACCTTCAAAAACTCTTCCGGAAATGACAGCTCTCTACTGAAGCATCAGAATACCTGCTCATATTGGGGAGGGATGGGTCTGGTTTAAGATTGCTACCAAAGTAAGACAGAACTTGACAGTTTATTAAAGGAAGATTAATATACAAAAAGTCAAAAAATAACAATAATTTGTTAAAACTAACAACTGTAAATATCAGTGCTAGCAGAAATTTCCAGATAGAAACACATTGTAGTATTATAGGAAGGTTTTGCTTGGAGAAAATTTTAATTTTGAAATTTGCTCTAAATCTAAAGATTTGTATAATGTATCTTGCTGATCTGATGCATATATAAAGGCACAGAATGCAATCCAAACCAAGTCTTTTCATTGAAAGCTATGGAATAAGCTTGCAGTAATTGTCCCATTTTTCACAACATATTGAGGGGTTTTTTAAAGTTTAAGAGCAGAACTTGTACAACAAATGTAAACACAGCAGGTTTCTTCGAAAAGGGTTGAACCCATTTTTAACTTGTTTGGAAGTTAAAAGATTGGTTCAAAAACATACATTATGTAAGTAAAACAAAATATATCTTCAAATTACTGCAACACTGTTTCATCTAGCAATCACTTTTCACATACCCCAAAGACACATAGATGGAAGAGAACCCTGAATATCAGTCTCTGGTACAAAACATTTTTCACGTTATTCATTTAGAGCAAAGACATATAAGATTACCATTTTCTCCATAGTAGAATTCTTCCTTTTTAGTCATATTGCTGCTTCCAACTCTAGCAATGTACAACTACAAGGACTTTTCAGGAAGAACAGTTTGTACAGTGAGCTTATGTCCACAAAATACCATGTAACCAGGTTTAAAAATAAAACTAATTGAATGGCACAACCTCATCCAATAAGGATCGGCTCACAATGGGGGTGGGACTTACGACTAAAAGAAAACTGATATCACCCAGTGCCAACATACGGCTGCTGCTATAAATGTCACTCCCATAGAGAACCACCTCTTTTCCAAAGTACACAAATACACACACAGAACCCTATTCAAATCACCGTAGGTTGGGAAGCAACATTGCCTGGTAGAGTTCTGAACTGCTACAAATCCTTTTGTAACTCACCAACTGTTTTCTTTGTCTTTGCTTTTTGTGTGTGTCTTTCCCCACCCCTTCAAAACTTGTATATTCTTTGCATGTGTAGACAGATTGCATTGCATTCATTGCAGTGGTATAAATATATCCCACACAGTCTGCTTTGTGTATTATTCAATTATTTATTTAAATATGCTAACAGCTGCAATCTCATGTTGCCTTTGCGTTAGTTGCTAAGAGGCTTTTAAATGCAAGTTAACCACGGGGTTGAGATTCTAGTTTTCTGTGCAAACTTGAGCATTTTTGGAGTTTCATTAATTTCAGGTAAGTTTTGAAGCAATTTTATTCACCTTGATTAATTAAATAATACTAGTATATCATGTTGAAGTCCTGTAGTAACATTGTGCAAACAAAAACAGTGTTGCAAGCAGCATAGCCGGTGTAAAGGGTTTTGAGGGTACGATAACACCCACATTCAGGATGTAAACTTTAGACAATTGTTTAAAAATATTTCATATATTTAACTTTTTGTATCATTTTGTCTGTATCATTTGGTGCCCAACATTTCCAGGAAGTTTTTTTATAAATCAAGTTCAGCAATGACACTAAAGTAAGCAATGCAGTCCACAAGGTTGACATCGTGCAAGTTAATTGCATGCAAGATGCGATTGTAGTTTATATCCTTTTTTAACAGTGATTTTTGAGTATTGTAGCATTGCTATTTTAATGCAGTCTGAAAAGTCACGATTAAATGTTGCAGAAATGTCGAAATGTGAAATGCTCTTGTTCACTGTTCCAGTCAGTGAGCGATGTTCTCCGCCAGGACACTCCATTATATTCTCATCTCACCAAGCTTCCCATTCACCTCCCAGGAGTTAGCTTGTACTGTATTCAGTAGCCGCTGAGCATGCTCAGAAATCATTGTAGTGTTCTTGGGGATTCCCCCTTAGGAATCTTTCTAAAGGTGGTTTTTTTTGTGTGTTTTTTTTTGTACTCCTGTAAACTTTGGAGTTCCTGCATGCCTGCTAACAATTCCCTCTTTTGCATTAATATTACTGTTCGGCTATATGGGCAACAGCACTCACACCTGAGCCTCAGAAGTAAAGGGAATGATGAACTGATTTTACCAAGCAGAATGTAGTTGACTGAACTGTTAAAAATTATATTTTATCATTCTGTTTTATTGAATAGTTATAATAATACTTTTGGATGTGTTGTTATGGCTAATACAATACATTGGAACCGATGATGAATGAATGGATGTTTAGAAATGGGGTCTGAATGTCTATTTTTATCCAACTACTCTGTTTCCTAACTGCATGCTTCAAATGCTTTGGTTCAAAGCTTTTCAATGCTTTGGTTTTTTTACTGCAACTCTTGCAGGCCTCTATGCTTAGGAATGTGACCTTTCATTAAGAGATTTAAATACATTTCTGCATATATTCAACCATTCCTTTTCCATTATACTTTTCACCATTGCTTTCAATCATTATTCATGTATACACACGAACACTAAACTGGAATGCCTGAAAGCTAGAAAAATGCCTTTTCTCACAATCTTCTTTGCATAATAGCTATTGGCTACACTGACTTTGAACTACCTGTGCCATACACTGAGATGGCTGGTGGCTGTATGCACTGGCTTTTTACATGCTGCTGCGAGAACCTTTTCCAGTGTGCGGTTATCAGTGTAGGGAGTTATCTGCAGCATGTGTGATAATGTCTGCTGCTTGCTTGGCTAGAGAAATATAGGTGGGAGAGGGAGAGCAGAAACCTCTGGCTTGTGTTTGGCTGGAATGTAGCCTAATAAGAGTCCTCTTATTATTGGGGAGCCAGCGTGGTATAGTGGTTAAGAGCAGTGGATTCATAATCTGATGAACTGGGTTCCCTTCCCCGCTCCTCCACATGCAGCTGCTGGGTGACCTTGGGCCAGTCACACTTCTTTAAAGTGTCTCAGCCTCACTCACCTCACGGAGTGTTTGTTGTGGGGGGGGAAGGGAAAGGAGATTGTTAGCCGCTTTGCGACTCCTTAAGGGGAGTGAAAGATAGGATATCAAGTCCAAACTCCTCGCCTCCTCCTCCTCGTCCTCCTCGTCCTCCTCCTCCTCCTCCTCCTCCTCCTCCTCCTCCTCCTCCTTCTTCTTCTTCATATCTGCTGGCCCTGTCCCCCACTGAGATATGGGTTCTTAGGCTGAAAAAAGGGCTTTCTATCCCTATGATATAGATTTGTGTCAGGGGTACCTGAAGTTGTCAGATTCAATATGGGGCGCGTCCTATTAGCTCTGCATTGTCATCAAAGGAAAATGGTTTAGCTGGAGTAGTTCTTTCAACATAGCCATTAACTGTAATAAAAGCCTCCCCCATATTGGGTCTGACAAGGCCTAGGTAGGCACTTTATTATTATTATTATTATTTAAAAAATAATAATCTGAATTTTTATCCCATTATTTCCAGCAGGCTCAGAACTAGTTTTCAACAAACAAAGAAATATATGCATAAATTCAGAAGCCAAAAACTCTCTTTGAAATATGTGGGTTAAGATATATAAAACATATACAAGGGAAGCTGAGGCTCATACTCTGTTTTATTCTTGAACAAAAAGCATGTACTGCGAACAAAAGAATGACAAATACTATGACATAATTTAAAATACACTGCAGCTACTTGAAGCTTTCCAGAATTTCTGACCTTGTCTTTCATATTCATCCTTTGTTATCTTCTTTTAAATATGTACTGCACTTGACTAACATTCTGGCATGCAGAGCCCTGGGAGCTGCATTGTTTTGACATCTGCCAAATACCAGATAACCAGAAGACCACTTAGTGAACTTGGCTGCAACATACTTGGAATGGTAGACCTGAACAATACTGTAGAATAATATGCAACCGAACTAAATGATGCTAACAGGCTAAGACTGACCTGGTTGCCTAAGTCTAGGGCAAATAATGATGAAAAATATCTCATACTGTCACTCCCCGGATGATCTGAATTGAACTAGAAGCATGTAATATAAAACCCTAACATTGGGGAAGTTGTAAACAATCAGTGTGTTATTGGGACTTTTATTATTGAAATATTGAGCTATGTAACAGATCTTCTCTGCCTACATGCCTAATGAATGCTGCCATTTTGCCGTTTTTAAAAGGATAATATTCTGTTACTGTACCTATTATATCACCATCACCACATTTTACAATGTTAAGTACTGTGTGTGAGACTCCCATTATAAGAGGAAACCTCTGCTTTATACAAACCACAATGTCTTGTTTCTCTGCCACTTTAGTAAGCTTTTAGAGAACAAAATGAATGAAGCAGGGATGCCAACTCACAGCCGTTCCAATATGCACAAAACTCTAATAGCCTTCCCGTTCTCAAAATCTGCCCTGACAAATCCTGGTTTTCAATGACATGCCACACATAACATTTTGCCTGCTGTCAAATAATAACCAACATTAAAAGGGTGTCATAATAAGACATGCATCATGCATTTTAAAGCACAGATAAGCACTGACTTGAAATGTTACCAGCCACCTATTAACCAAACAAACCACAATTAATTCTGTTTATTTCCTACAATTTGTCAGCTGTGGCTTCTTTCATCAGTTGTCAATTCAGCAGTGTGGTCTAGCAAAGGTGGGCAATGAGGATTATGCACAAACACACAATATATATATATATTGTAACTTTTACCCATAAGAGGTTTCAAAAGCATGCTCAAATTGATTTCAACTGGTTGTTTTTAGGGATATTTTACCAACCTTGTTTCTCATTTTTACTTTTTTTATTATTGCTGCTCTATTGTTGTACTTTATCATATTTAATTTATATTATTATTGTTAGCTGCCTTAAGCAACTTTTGACGTAAGGGTGGGGTTCAAATTTAATAAGCAATTAAAATAAAATAAAAATCTTCTAATTCCTTGGCTGAAGTTTTTGGAAGTTGGCAATCTTTTGTAGCATCTAGTGAAAATGAACATTTTATACCTCTTCAGTTCCTAAAGAGGAAAATGGAAATTTCTGCTTCAGATTTTCAGATTTTGTTGTATAAAACTGGGATGTACCCAGGTGTTGGCTAGGTTTGTTCCTACCCAGGGTGCAGGCCCAGAGAAGTGCCTCTCTACTCTGGCTCAAAGTGGTAAAGAGCCTGTCTGTCCATCCGCATGCTCTACGGACTACTCTCATATAAGAAATAAGACATTTCTTTTTTAAAAAAATTAACAATTTAACTAATATTTAAAATGTCCTGTTGCTTAAAATGAACACTCACACAGGATATACAGCACAGTATGTGTACAAGTTGAGAAAGCTTTATTATAAGATCTGCCTAAAGACATGGTCCCTATACACAACCTTGGATTCACTGCATAACTCGGTTGCTTTAGAGCATGGTGCTGATAACACCAAGGTTGCAGGTTCGATCCCCATATGGAGCAGCTGCAAATTCCTGCAGTGCAGGGGGTTGGACTAGATGACCCTCAGGGTCCCTTCCAACTCTACGATTCTATGTGTTTAAAGCAGTATTTAGTATTTTTTTAAAAATCGGTGCACTGCTACGTTTATATTTTTGCTTTCATAAGATCGATTTGAATTCTGTATTTGTAGAATACAACACTATTTAACTACTTCTTTAAAAGTTCATTAAAAAGAGCAGCAAGATTTGTTATAGAAAGAAAAGTGCAGTGCCTAATTAGGCACTTCAGTACTTGCTTTATAATCCCACATGCCCTGCGGTTGCTTTGCATTCTGAATCCTTAAACAGGTCCTTTTAAAACTGTGATCTAATATAAAATAATTAACATCTTTGCTTGTTGGGAGATACATTATTAATGCATATATAACACATATAAGCTGTTACAAACACACACACACACACACACACTGGTGCTATAACTGAAAGATGGCTGGTGAATTTAGCAGGAGAGCAAGAAATAGATGAGCGCTTGAAAACCAGAGGGGGGGATGAACCAAGAAGAAAGTCTGGCTGGAATGAGATGTTTGCGTGGCACTAAAAAGGGAACAGAGAGCCCAGGCATTGGTGGAGAAAAAGAAATAGAAGCATACTTGGATCATGGGGCAAGACAACACATTGGCTATATTGGGTCATTAGACCTTTTGACTGGAATGATCCAGAAGTTAATCTGTTTAGCTAATAAAGCTGCAGGTTCCTTTGGACTCAAGTGCCTCAGCATGTCCGGCTGAGGCAATGACATGCTTCCACAAGACTCTACAGGAGGGATTGCCGACCCGGTGTGTGCAGGTGCCCTCAAAGGCCTTCTTTGGTGTACCCCAGATAAATTATAACCCCTAAGTTCCCAGTTCTTATTTAAAAAGACAAAGTTTCTAGCATTCTTAGAACCTAAGATATGAGAAAAAACATACAGATACCGTTCTTCTCAATTTTTTGTGCAGAACTAGCCCATACATGGAGATGGAGAGGTGTGCTCGTGGTGTATGTTTGCAAGCAGGAGTTGAAAAGGAAATATGTATGTATGAATGTGTGTGTGGCTTGTGAGAAAGGAAGAGACGTACTTGGGCTGAGGGATATATTTATCTGTGGCCTGTATATGTGAAATGAACGTGTGCATTTGGGCAAGAGAGCAACCAGCAATGACTGTACTTGGCCCCCTCCCATGACAGCCATGTTTTTTATGCCACACCCCCACAGAAGTGATGTCACTGGTGCCCACGGCACTTTCTCAAAATTAAAATGTGCCTTGCTGGACCAAACGTTTGGCAGCCCTAGCTTTGCTCTACAGAATGTCCAGGGTGGGTGAATGGCAGTTCCTGTGAAGAGACAAATGAAAGTGTACGTATTCTTGGAATGAGTGCAGACATATTTAAATATTCTCTGACTTAAATTAGATTGATATCAGCTGTTTTGCAAGACAGAATTTTTTGTTATTCATTGTTCGCCTTTGTACAATTACCAGTACGGTGCAAAGAAATGTAAAGATGTTTCAGTGTCAAGCTAATTCCGCCTAACAGTGAAAACAAGCACTTCCTTCCCCATTTTTTCCAGCAGGCAATTTACATAATGCAGTATATTGAGGTTAAGTTTTCACATCAACACCAGCCTCTTTCCAATTCCTGCAATTCAAGGACCGCATGGTGTTGCCCAATGCCCCCCCCTCCGCCGGCACCGAGGCATCATTATAATGGGAACAACCTGCTCCTTCAGTTGCATAATGGCAATCAAGTTTGAATAAATCTCACTTAGCAATTAAAACAATCAGAGAGCAATGCCGTCTCATCTACTCACTTAAAAGGGGAAAAGCAATATTCAACTACAATAGTACGAGCAGAAATATACTGTATATGTCAATAGAATATGCCAATACAGAAATAAATCAGAATTAGTTGTGTTTCCTCTAAGTCTATGCTTCCTTAACCTATCTGTTTCTCAAACAGAAGTCCATTAATCTATTTGGCAAAACACTTCTGAAAATGAGTGATATTTCAAAACCAGTTTATGATATTGCCTTGAGAAAGGGGATAGCTGTTCCAAGTTAGGGTGTTGGGGGAGGGGGCAAAGCTGCAAGTAGTTCTATGGATCTTCTGAGTCACATGACCATTCTCTTTTCTCCCAACGCACATTAAGTGGCTCACAAGCTATTATTCATGTGACAGTGATTGCAATTCACCTATTTGTCTTCTGGCTTTTTAACGTTTCCTAGTTTGAATTGTGATGAGTTTTTAATAACTGGAAATCACTTTGGGGTTCCTTTTAAGATTGGAAAGCTGATATATTTTATGAATAAATTAAAAATATGGCACAATTATTTGTGTTCATGCTACAGTGTGATTAAAAGGAGAAAGTGCCCCTTTTCTTTTACTCTCCATATAGAATATATTTCTATTCAGAAGCCTGCTTCTACATACAGATCTTCAGGGTGCTTTTATTGTAGGGGGAAAAAGGTGTCATGAAGTTGTTACAGGAAGTGTTACATTTTTAACCAGTGCTTTTCTTCTACAAAAAAGGTGTCGGTACAGCATACCCTTGAGGTACGTGGGTGGCGCTGTGCTCTAAACCACTGAGCCTCTTGGGCTTGCCGATTAGAAGGTCAGCAGTTTGAATCAGTGCAAGGGGGTGAGATCCTGTTGCTCTGTCCCAGCTCCTGCCAACCTAGCAGTTTGAAAGCATACCAGTGCAAGTAGATAAATAGATACTGCTGCGGCAGGAAGGTAAACGGCATTTCCGTGTGCTCTGGCACTCGTCACTGCCCTCCGTGCACCAGAAGCGGTTTAGTCATGCTGGCCACAGGATCCGGAAAGCTGTCTGTGGCCAAACGCCAGCTCCCTCGGCCTGAAAAGTGAGATGGGCGCCACACCACATAGTCACCTTTGACTGGACTTAACTGTCCAGGAGTCCTTTACCTTTTACCCTAGCCTTTCTCATATTAGGCCTTGGCATCACTACACAGATGGAGCTATCAGAGAAATACTTCAGAGTCCTATAATTTGATCCAGTATTAATATTTTAATATCTTCCTGACTGATCATGAATATCTTATTTACCTCTGCATTTTTCTTAACCAAATCCTATACCCTTTTACCTGGGAGGAAGCCCCACAACGGGACTTGAGTAAACACATTCAGGACTGCACAATGTTACACACTAATTTTTTTTCAGACCAGTGTAAGTTGAAAAGCACTAGCACTTTTGGGTGAATGTGGATGAACCTCTGAATATGTATGTTTATTTGAGTTAATATATACTTATCTGAGTAGTCAAACCATATTCACTTTATGCACATTAATTTTAGAAAATACAGATATATGGATATGAAAAACTGGTGTTGAGCTAGTTGGGCACTGTAATTGTTTGACATTTTGATTGCTAGATGTCCTTTCTATATTCTATTAGACTTTTATAATGACTTGGGGGTGAAGAAGGAGGTTCTCTCTTTCTACCTTGGTCCTACTTCTTGAGCTATTATGTCACGGATGCTGTGTAAAATTAGCCTTGCGAAATGACAAGAGATATAAATGACGTATAAACGTCTGATGTAGAATGATTATAATTATCATTTGTACCTTCATACGCAGTAATGCAAGTCAGTCATGTTTAATTTTCCAGAATGATTACATTTCCACTTCACAAGAGAGGAAGTTAAATGACCTGCATGGTCCTCACATTTTATCCCCTGCACCCAGCCACTATTTGTTATGATTGGTCTCAAGAAAGAAAAGAAAAAGATCCAGAAGTCTATCCGTGTTAGAGTTTGGGAGCAGAAGAAAATTTCAAATATGCAGATAAATTATTCTCTCATAAAACCCAGTCTCTAATGTCAACACTGAATTGTTGAATCTTACAACTACCAGTGTCCAACAAGGAATGTACCCACAAGTCCTGAAAGGGATTTTTCCTTCTCCATCTCTTCTGCTACTTGTTTACTTTCAGTAGGTATTCTTCTGTTTTTCCTTAGCTAATAAAGGCAGTGTTTGGATTTTATTCATTCGTACAACTTCTACATACTAGCCCACTGTAGCATGAGGTTGTTCATAATCAATATGAAAAGACACATAATTTATTTAGGGATAACTGACTAAAACATTCTTAAAGATTTATTACATGAATTTAGAAAACAAATGCATGAAATGAAGGATCTGAGTGTTCCAGTAATGCTAGGATTCTCTGATACTTAACTATGGGCCACTTTTTGGTAACAGTCATACTGTATGAAGGTACAGGATACACATAGGAAGCACAGGATACACATAGGAAGCTGCCTTATACCAATCATACCAATCATAGGTTTGGGATCAGGGGACTTTCCCAGCCACAGTGGGAGATGCCAAGGATTAAACCTGGGATCTTCTGCATGTTAAGCGGATGTTCTGCCACTGAGCTACGGCCCAATGTTTGCCAAACTTGGGTCTCCAGCTGCTTTTGGACTACAATTCCCATCATCTCTGACCACTGGTCTTGCTAGGTAGGGATAATGGGGGTCATACACAAAAAACAGCTGGAGGCCCAAGTTTGGGAAACACTGCTATGGCTGTTCCCCACTTGTCATGCATAGTGTGAAGCTGTTCACAGTTGTTGTTTTTTTCTTTACTTACAGCCATGGGAGGAGGGAGAACTGTTATCAGGACTGCAATCCATGAGAGAGAGAAAGAGAGGTTTGTCACTATTCCGAAAAGTTAAACAGCTTTGTATAACTAACACAATGAAAGCAATGCATAAGTAACATAATTAAAAGATTCATAGTTATATCTTTTTCTTTTCATTTCATTTTTTACTTCCTTGATGAGATAAAATATTTATAGCTGCACTGTGGCTACAGTATTTCCAAACCCTCAGGCTACAAAGGATGTACCAAATGAAACCGCATGGAGCTGCGTACATTATATTAAGTTCTTGTCCTAGTTGTAAATATAATATGTTAAATCATTCTACATTTTGCTGTCCGTTCAATCTCCTTTACAAAAGAAGTGTGTGAGAGTGGGGGGAGAAAGAAACTGGGGAAATATTCTCATTCTCTGCATATGTCTCTGCTTATGGGGGTTTAATATAACAAGTATGAAAAGAGCTTCAGTGTGGAGAACAGAATTACCAATAGGAGTTTCTTCAATCTGTTCCAAGTTTAGATTCAATATTATTCTAACTACATGGTAGTGAAGGGCAGTGGTATTCACTGTGAAATCAATGAATAGAGGAAATGTTTGCAGACCGGCACATAAAATTAAAGATGCTACCAGTATAAAAATTCCTTATGCTTTAAGTTATAAAAGCCGGATACAAGTTCTTATAACATGCTAGCAAATATTCTCTTCCAGCAGAGACTTTAGTTGTCTCCTTTGTGCCATCCATTCTTCTTCTACGACCATTACTCTTCCTTCTAGTTAGCTCCCTCAGTTCCTCTTCAGCAACACACCAATGATAATGCTATGGGGGGGGTAATATAATGTAGGGCAGGTGTGCCAACTTAATTAAAATATTGCGGGGAGGGGCAGGTTAGCCCCACCCCACATAATTGATCACATGACGAGGCACATGAGCAGCATTTGTTGTTTTCTTCATTCTCTATTTTAGATTTTAAAGGGCATGGGGCTGTCTATTCCTGCCTATGTAACTCTGTAATGAGCCATGCACACTCATGGTACTCAACAAATATCAAAATACAGCAAAGAACATGGCAATCCAAAGTTCTTTGAAAAGCAAGGGTGGGAAACCTGTGCACTACAGTTCCCATCATCCCTGACCACTGGCCGTGCTGTCTGGCGCTGGTGGGCGCTGGAATCTTAATAACTGGAAAGTCAAACAATCCCCACCCTTGGGTTGATCAAAATTACCTGGTATCCACTATCTGACAGACACAGCTTTGTGAAGAAAGGATTCAGAATTGAAACCTGCTGATAGGAAATGTGTCTGTCATGATGTCAGGGAATGGAATGAAGAGGTAGAGGAATGGTGGGGATCTCTCCCCCACCCCTGCCTTCTCCTAGAGCTGAAGGGAGGAGAGAGACAGTATTGAAGTGCCGCCAAGCTATGTAGCGAGCAGCCAAGGTATGCTGAGTGAGGAGAAGTAAGGGAGGGAAGAGAGCAGTCAGCGAACGCTTCAATAGACAGCATAGGGGATCCTCCGTCCCCTAGGATGCAACAGTCATTGAGGGTACAAGAACAACATACGCAGCAATGTTTGGCAATGGGAGGCTTCTATAGAGGCGAGTGCTGTTGGGGAAGGGGGAAGGAGGAGAAGGAGCCAGAGTGAGCGACTCCATCATGGAGGAAAGACTGGAATTCTTTGTCTGTTACTACAGTGACTTAATAAATCATAAGTAAAAGCTTTCTTGTTTCCTCCTGGCTCCTTGAAACCTTCGGCAGGAGAGGGAGAGATTCCTCAGGCCTGACACATAAGACTAAGTGTGAAAAATTAGAAAATCCTCATTTTTTAAAAAAAATAATCCTCTAAATAATATTGAATTTTTTTAAAAAGTACTATTAACAACAGAACCAGACACAACCAAAAGGGCAAGGCATAGTTCCCCTCAATTACATTCATATATTGTATTTTTCAATATTGATTTTCAGATTTTAACTGCATGCTTCATCATTTTAAAATCCTAATAAAAAAGTCACAGAATGTAAACATTTTATAGCCCATTTTCATTTTTATGCACTATGCTGCATTCATGCACTTGAAAACAATGATAAGGCAATAAAATGATAGGACATGCATGTGAAAGTCTGCTGCCTGGTACATTTAGCTTCAGTTTGAACAGAAATAGCCTATGTTTTGCATGAAACATCCAAAGTCACTCTACTGCTTTCACCTGTATCCTATAATCAATATTTTAACCTATGCACATAGAACTACAGGTGCATATTTTTTAAAATAAAAAATAAATATACCTGTAAAGTCCTATCAAGCCTGAATGTAACTGACCCTTCTTGTCCATTTGAACTGGATTTTAACTGAGTGCAGAAAACTGGAAACAAAACTTAATTGGCAGAGATAAGTTTTAGAAGGCTTACTATGTTAAAGAAAATGGTAGCTATAGAATCTGCAAAAAACAGCTTCTTTCTTCACATTTTCCTCATTCATGAATTTATTTTTTGTTTAGCACGGATATTTAAAAGAATAACCACACACTGAGGAGCATGTAACACGTGCCTTTAAAAAACTCCACCAAAAAACAGTTTGACTGCCAAGTAACTGAGAGATTTGTGTTACTTTGTTACTCAGGGTCAGGTGTTGTTGTTGGTGTTATTTAATCATGTCTGACTCTTCATGACCCCATGGACCAGAACGCACCAGGCACTCCTGTCTTCCACTGCCTCCGGCAGTTTGGTCAAACTCATGTTCGTAGCTTCGAGAACACTGTCCAACCATCTCGTCCTCTGTCGTCCCCTTCTCCTTGTGCCCTCAATCTTTCCCAACATCAGGGTCTTTTCCAGGGAGTCTTCTCTTCTCATGAGGTGGCCAAAGTATTGGAGCCTAAGCTTCACAATCTGTCCTTCCAGTGAGCACTCTGGGCTGATTTCCTTAAGAATTGAAAGGTTTGATCTTCTTGCAGTCCATGGGACTCCTCCAGCACCGTAATTCAAAAGCATCAATCCTTCGGCGATCAGCCTTCTTTATGGTCCAGGTACTGAGACATTATTTAGCATGACACCAATACCAGTGTTATCATCCCATCCAAACACTCATCTTCCATCCTAAAACTGACCAAGACAAAACTAGGGGTGTATTCATTTGTTTTTCAAAAGTGTAAACTGCAGACCATGAATTATGCCATACCCACAATAAAGAGCCAACGTGTGTCACAGAAGTATTCCCCCCCCCCTTTGGTATTTTCTTTTCTCTTTCTATCTCTGTTTTTCGTTTTCATTTAGTTTACTTTCTTTCTTCTTATTGTATTATGATGGGGGGGGGGGACTTTAATAAAACCTTATTTTAAAAAGTAAGCCCCACTGAGTTCAATGAGGCTTATTCCCAGTAAAGTGAACATTGGATTGCATCTTCAGTCCCCTTTACTGCAGCCCTACTTCACAGCTGCAGCTGTTAATTCAACTTAACATTTAGCTAGCAACTACCACATTCTTACTGCTTTTGTATACAAAATGCAACGGAGAGGTTGGGAGTTCACTGAAGTACAGTAGTATCAAGTTACATAAAATGTGGCTGTTGGAGAGTTGGTGCCATTATGGATAACAAGTTTACTTTAGTACTGTGCATTTATACATTGTGTGCAATTCAATCCAATTCACACAAATCAGCACTCCTTACAATTATCCTGTAAGATAGCCATATGCTATTATCCTCATATGTAGGTGGAACTGTGGCTCTTTGACATCTCCACCCACAGATTACATGAACCCTACTGTAGACTTATAATAGCAGGATTGTCAGTTTGAAACCCACAGAATACGTGTATAACCTTTAAAGGCATTAATGGTTGTCAATGCTGCTCCCATCCATTTTTCACATGATCTTTTAACATTTTGGCCTGTAACAGAGCACAGCTGGTGTCCTGCAGGTGGAGAAGGAGCTCAGAGGGAAGTATCAGGCAAGGAACAGACAGGAGCTGTCTAGACCACCACTGTTGATCAGTGAATTTTAAAAGGAAGTACACATTTTCCAGATTGTAATCTGGAAACTCAACTGCCATCTGCTACCATCAGCTTCCTTCCTCCGTAAATTCTCACTAAAATCTGCAACATATTTCTATCCTTTACATTTTTGCAGTGGAATATGTAATATTCCCACTGAAGAGAGTTTTACAAATGTGCTATAACAGTTGTAGCATAAACATGACATACAGTCAATGCAGCATGTTATCTACCCCTTCCTGCTCCACGACATTGTGTTATGCCTTAATAGCAGCAACTGAATGGGTTAGGGCACAATCAGTAGAAATGAGTAAGTTCATTCTAAGCAATACTCCTTGGCACCCATACAAACCACCTTCATTCTTAGTACCACAAACTGCCAAGGACCATTACAGCAAGCAAACATCAACCACTCCAAAACCTTCATATTTTGCCCTCCTAACAAGGGGCTGTGGTATTATTTAGGGTGGTGTGTTGGGTGTTTTCGTTGCTGTAATTGATACTATTTTTTTATATTTATTTTTAGATCTTACTGAGATTTTACGTGGAAATTGTTCGATTTTGTTGCGGGGTTTTTTTGGGGATGCGTTTTACTTATTGTTTATCACTACTTTTGTTATGTTTATGTTTGTAATTCCGTAAATCTTTTCATGCTCTAAGTCTCCTTGAGCATGGTTTTAATTAGTGAAAGGCGGCCTTCTAATAAAATGATGAAGAAGGATTAAGAAAGCCCACTTGGATCCCAGATGAAAGCTGTTGTTCGCATTCCATATATATACATACTGGTGTACTTGTGGGGTGTGTAACATCCCAGTATCACACAAGAGCCCTACTGGGAATGAAGTGCAAGAATATCAGCACACACAGCCCTGTCTAAACCACCTCTTCCGGATGAGCATTAAATTAGCTGACATCTCAAGAAGTAGAAAAGTCAACAACTAATGTTACCTTAAAGTATGAATGACACTGAAAACTCATTCTGAACAAGCAATAAATATTTCAGAGTGCTCATTTAACTCTGCAAACATTAAAAAAAAACATCACCACTAACCAGCAGTTTTACAGTGATCATGTTTTACTTCAAGTAATTGGTTTCTGCAATACGCTTTATTTTTTAATCCTCCTTTTAACAAGCTGGATTTTCTTACTCACATAAACACCCCAGGGTGTCACATGCCCATGTGCTGAGGCATGATAACAATTACATCACCTACGCATTTGCTAGGAAGGAAATGTGCGGAACAACTGTACTGTAAAGATAGCGGTCTCTTGTTGAAACAGATCTCCACTGGGTTTCTCTAACTAACATTATTTTTAAAAAGTGTGAAGGTTTACAAATTTGTATTGCCATAATCGGTGTCTTCCCAACATCACACAAGCTGTAATGCTTTTCCTCCCATATCATGCATTCAGTAATCCTCGTTTTCCTGGGTCACAGGCCCTGAAACCCTCCTTCTCCTTGAATCTCAAATTCTCTCTCTCGCCTTCTTACTGTAATCCCCTTGTGCAAGATGTGCTGCAGGACTGCTCCCGCATGATGGATTTTCATTCTGCTCAACCTTAAAGGTAACTGGCAATAAAAGTGTTTTATGTATCCAGTATTCATCGTCCTCATGTGGTTATACAGGCTGTAATTTAACGTCTCAGTAGTGGAGCTATTCATAAACCATTCAAACTGTATCTTTCAACTTTAGAATGTCATCAGAACTACTTGATTGAATCTTGCCTCGAGTTTGGCACCTCTTTATTCTACATGAAAAGTCAGCTATAAGCATTTTAGCAAATTCAAAATTGCTCAGAGCTCCCAATAGGAATAGTTGTTAATTAGGACCCATAGCAACAGACCCTCTGGTAAAGGAACAGTATTTGGTAGCAAAGCACTCAGAAGAGATGCCTCTTTAGAGATAGAGAGGAAGTGTCTGTTCTGAAACAGAATACTTTGAATCCAGGACACACGTCTAGGTTGCAAATGCTTAGACGTCATCCAGACTGGATAGGGAAGGTCTTATGTTCCAAGAATACACCTTTGCACAGAGTTTATAAGCAGAGGCTGGATGTTTATCTCTTAGGGATGCAATAGTTGCAAGATTCCTGCACTTAGGAAGAGGTTGGAACAAATGACCTTCAAGGTACCTTCCAACAGCAAAATTCAATGACCTCAAAGCAAAAGTCACACAGAGACTCTACCAATTTTCGTTCTTCCTTCTCAAAAAACAGGCCAGCAAAGGATGATAACGCCACTACTCCACAATCTCTCTAGATTTCCTCAATCAGCTCCTTTGTAGGCTGCACTGACACAAAAGAGGACAGCCGCACAATAATTGAGCACCACAACTTGCTGGTGTCGCACAGCTGTTTTCAGGCTGTTTTACTAATTTTAGAAGCCCAATTATATATGCAGGTACTGAGAGCCCCATGCCACAAAGGAATTTCAAAACTCCTGCAACAATTCTACAGTATCATTCTGATTAGTTTAAACAAAATGTGCCTTTGAAACTTTTTGATACAGTATTACCCATCTTTTCCCTGATGTTTCTTTGTTCTTGTGAGTCTGATTCTGTTGTTAACAATTGTTCTATTACTTCTGACACTAATTTATTTAATTTGATCATAAAATAACCACTACAGTGAACTGCCTTGTGAATTGAATTTTCTTTAAACCTTATTATTCAAATCATCAGACAATATTCAACAAGCTATTTCTCCTAAATACATTTATTCATTGAAATACACAATGAATACACACAAATTAAAAATGAGAATATCACTACTAAAGAGTTGTCAGTGGTTTACTAATTGCTAACCAATAATTCCAAAGGAGTGCCCTCAAATTGGCTCAGATTTTTTAAAATGCCAATACAACCAGCACAATTTGTAACTCCCTCCCCTCCCTACAAAACCAATAAACACCTAAATGCAACCCGTCACTCCTGGCTATGAGTTCTGGAAGACTTGCTCCCTGGAAGACCTCCCTGGTACAACACTGTGGCCACTAGGTTCTGTCCCAAGCTCTTTAAATCTGCAAGCCATCTATTTAAATGTTTTAACTGGCACTGTTGTCTTTGTGACGGCTAATAAAAAGCTGTGTCCGAGAGGTCTACGACTAAAGGGCCATGTGTCACTGAGGATTAAATGGCAACAACGATGAAGAGCCAGCATCCAGATACTTGAAGTCTGTTCAAGGGCTTGCATATACCCAGTGGATATTCTGACCTCCCTTTTCCTTCCTTTTGCATTTTGAAACTCTCTGCAGTTTCAAGTTCCCTTCAATGCTCAGTACTAGTTATGCAGTTCTTCATTTCCCGTTGAATGTAAATAACAAATATGACTTCACTAGCTTCCTATGGATTTACACTTTTCTGAGAGCTGAATCCAGTTCTAACTTGCTAAATTTTCTCCCTGCAAATCCCTCTGGTTTAATTAGGCTTGTGTAATATCACATACACAGACTGCAAATGGTTATTGCTAAAGAAGTAACAACTGGGGCTTGTTCATTTTTTTTAATGCAGAAAGTTATGAAGAAATACTTAGCTTTATGTCATTTAGACCAAAATTACATATTTGTTTACTGGCTCACTAGAGGGTTCACAGCAAAATTTGCAAATTAACAAACGCACTAAAGCAAAGCACTTAAAAGCATAAATATAACATTTCCCCCCAGAAATTACCATAATCTCTTAGTATAAAATGACTACTTAACAACTTCCACTTCTTACCTTCATTTCATTTCATGGCCATTTAAGATTTGGCACTGGGCCTAGCAAATGGTTTAGAAGTACCTGATCAGACAGTATTGTAAGAACTGAGCAGGTGTGAACCTGATCAGTCCTTTGGATGACAGACCACTGAGAGCCCCATATAACAGCAGATTATAATGTAAATAAATGTTTTGGTTTAAAAAAATATTTAAAAAGATTTGGCATGCATGGCTCTCCTTAATAAGGGGGAAGCCAGACATAATTGGAAGAGTGTAAAAACTAAAAGTAGGATCATGAATGAAAATGCAGAGGACCAAGCAATAAGCCAGAAGGATTAACTGATAATAAAATGGGTCAATACCAAGATAAAAGTTAGTAAGCAAGTCAGAAAGTACCTCCAAAGGTCAGGCCATAAATCAGATTCAGAGACAACAAGCTTATAGGATTAATATGGCCTGGACAAAGTGCAAAAAGAGCTCAACTGAATACTCAAGCTAAAGGTGGACCACAGCAAACATCACTAGAATCACACAGAATCACAGGCCAGTTTCCTGTTGGGTCATCTTTCATTCTGGTTGGAAACATGATGCATGTACAGAGAGATTAACCCAGTGTTATTTGTAGGCTACTAGTAAGACCACTAAGCATACTTGACCAGAACCAAAAGAGATCCACTCTCTAAAGACCTTAGTGAAGAACATCTGCTGAAATACTATTAAACTTCACCCTCTTGCCCTTTGAGGTACATGTGAGATGACTGTGTCACAGACATTCATTTTGAGAGATCCCAGCTATCAAATAGGGGAATCACTATATTAAGCTCTAAATATATATAAACGGAGTCCTGCTTTTGCTCTAAGACACCATCGACCAAGACTCATTATATTGTGTTGCTTGATTCCACCATCTTGAGGTAGCCAATAACCCCACTAACTTAAAATTCTCCTCACAATTTCCTATAGGTTTTGGAGGGTGATGGGGAGTTTCTGAACACATTTAACCTTTTTAAAAAAATATTTCTTCCTCATAGCAGTTTAAGAGCTAGGAGCTAATTTAAGGACAAACATGTCACGATATCTGAGAGAATATCCACAGTGGATGAAATAATTACTGCAGGAAATGGGGAGTTTGAACAATGCTTAGGTTCGGTTTTTGCATACAGATAACACTGTAGACAAGAGTTTTGGCCCATCTGCTATCTAGTATCCATCAAAATTCCCTGCCCCCACTATATATTTCTTCCACTTATTTTAGCCATCTTGCTGTGGTATTCATTGTTCTAAAGTTCAAACCAGCATAAAGCAACAATTTAATGTGTGCTGACAAAAAAAAGACAAAAAACACCCAGGAAATTCACCTAAAGTCACCGGGCCTATCAACCTCCTAAATCTACTGAGAAAAGGTAGTTCTGAAATGGTGTAAGAAAAATCAATTTCTGAGCACATTTTCCTGTTCACCCAACAGCATTTTAAAGTTGTGTCAAATCACCTGGAAAGGCAGCAAGTCCATTTGTATGCATTTCATAGGTAGCATTTTGAAAGAATATTGGCCATTGTACATTTCTGAAGTTACAGTGTGTGTTGGACGATGTGTATAAGTCCATAATGTTTCTAATAGTACAGGACAATATTTGGGGATATAGGAAACAAAAGAGAACATGTATGGAATGTTAAAGTCCTTAAGTACTGCCTGTTAATCCAAAAGCTTCAACGCTTTCTCCAAGACTGAGAGGGAGATAAACCAAAGAATAATAATTGATATTATCTAATAATTAAAGAGAAACTGAAACTGCAGCAGAAGCTTCCTCACACAGTTTCATTTTATTTGTTTGTGAAATGTTTAACCTCCTTTGACCTGTTTTCAAGCAGTTTATGACAGAACGCTTTTAATATAACAATTTTAAAATGAATGTAAATGGTGTGAGGCTAGGATAAAACTCAAAACATGTCTCAATTAAAAGAGCAAGAATGTTTCTGTCTGTGTCTGGGGGAAAAACACTGGGATTAAATGAGCCTCCTGGGAGTTCTACACACTGGAGTAAATATTACTGAAAAAGCCATACACTGGTGGATGCAAACCTTGCAGCTACAAATGAAGAGGAGTTTGTCACAGATCTTAAAGCAGTCTTTGCCAACTTTGTGTCCTCCATACTGGCTGGGGCTGATAGAAGCTGTAGTCCAAAACACAGGAAAGTTGGCAAAGGCAGTCTTAAAACATGGAGCAGAGGGAAGAAATATTCCACAACATACTTCAGAGCTTTATAGATCCAGCCATCATCTTCAGTTGATCCTAGATGTTAATCACTGCAATTGCTGAAGAATAAGCATAATATTTTCTCACTGGTTAGACCCATCAAAAGCCATGCTTGCAGTCACTAAACCAACTAAAGTTTCTCGTCTGTGTTCAAAGGCAGTCGCACAAAAACAATGCATTACAATCGTCTAAAATTCGCAGTTTAGCAAGGTATGAATGACATTGGCCAGATCTCATAGTCACTACCCATAGTTCCAAAAGCAAAACTGGATACAGGAATACCCCCAAGTTATGGATCTGATCCAGACATTTCCCAGCCAGCCAGTCTACTGAGTCTCCTGTTACCATAATTTTTATCTTTTTCGTATTGAGTTTCTGTTTATCCACCCTCACCCAGTTTAGTGAATGATTTCAGGCATTTATTGTGAGAGATCACTGCTACACCTAGATCTGATGACAAAGAGAAATAGAGGAAGGCATCATCAACATATTGCTGATGCCATGCTCTGTTTTCACAGACAAATGCTTCCTGTGGCTTCATGCAAAAGTCTAAATAGCACAGGATGTAAAATTGACCTTTGACAAACCCTATAAGAGAATTAAAAGAGAGTCAATTATCAGAACCTGTTTTGCAATATGATACTACCTCTAGCTCCAATACAGAGAACATGGTCAATAGAACTGAAAGCAGCTGAGCAGTTTAGAACAATGAATGGGGTGACACTTCCCATTTCTCTCCTGGCATGTCACCAAGCAGGGTTGCCAAAGACATCTAGTACCAAAACCAGAACTAAAATGATACTGGAACAGCTCAAAAAAATCAGTTTCGCCCAATTACTTGATACAAATGATCAGCTATAGTCTGGCTATAGTGTAGGCTATTTAAATTAGAGCAGTGAGGAAGAATACATATTTGCCAACCCACAGGAGGAGGGTAAACAAAAGAACAAGGGCAAAACCATTGGAGGAAGCCATGGCTACCTTATCACACACTGTATTGGTAGATATCAAGGTAAATATGCATTTATTTGTTTCAGCCAGGCAATCCCATTTCTAAACCACAGCATCAGTTGTCAAATTTGCCAGTCATTCTAATAATCTAATTGAACCAGAGGCTTTCTTTTCTTTTTTTCCATTTCAGACGAATGGTTCAATTCTGGCTACAATTATATTATGCATTATCAATCTATCATGTGGTTTGCAAATGATTAGCCCTAACTAAGTGATCGGGGGCAAACACATTTATGTAGAAGCACTCATACATGTTGCTCAGACCAGAATGTTTTCCATCAGCACAGTATAAAAGCAAATAGACAAAGTACCTAATGCAACATTTTTCCACATTTACATCATGTATACATGTGTGGAAGACATCTGCAAGCTGGCTTCTTTAATGCTGCAGCCAAACTGCTATGCTTCAGAACACATTTTATTAGCTTGACCTCATAGTTCATAGAAATTGCTTCCGTTTAAGTGTTCCAAAATTGACAGTATAACACATTTTTCCTAGGATGTTCTTATTTCTTTCAGAGGACAAACTACTGTGGCTGCAGCATGCTAATTATAACTGCATTCAAAGAGAGTCTCCATGGAAACAAGAAGTGACAGAACAGTCACTGAGATGTTCTATTTTATATAAGAAATGAGGGGTTAAGAGAGTCAATGAATGTGTGATCAGAAATCCTAGCAAAATAAAGTGTGGGCCCTGAAAGTACTGTAATAAGCAAAAATTCAAAAACAAATGCCTGCAGAGCAATTTTTGCAAACTCTAGCAAAAGCTGGAAGATCAACTTAGTGTTAATATCCTTACAAAGGTACCACAGCAACAAAAAGCTAAATTAATGTACAATGTTTTCTTTTTCAGAGTAGTGCCATGCCATAACTTAATGCAGAGATATCACATGTTTCTGGGCTATGGGCATATTTGCAAAATTTGATAATGTGGTGTAAGCAACAACACAAAATAGCTGCCATCAGTGGGAAAATATGGCCCATCACATAACAAATATTAGTAAACATGGCCCATCGCTGAGTCCAATGATGCCTATTCCCAGGAACATGTACTTCAGATTGCAGCCCAAGAAGTTTAAGGAACACATGTAACTGAATTTCCATGTGCTCTTAACACAAATCATAGAGGTTTCTGATAATTTACAACAGTAACAGACACTTTTATATTTCCATCCAAACTGAACACAACGTTGTGATTTTATTGGTGGAAAGAAGTGAGAATAGAAGCAAGCTCCCAGTCCCTGAAGTTTTTGAAGATCAACCCCATGCATGCAGACTCAGAATTAAATCCACTTGCATTCAATGGGGCTTACTGCCCAAACTAGAATGAACATTAAATGATATGTTGCATACTTTCAACTGCTTTTGTGATGTGGGATGGGTGTACTTAAAGTTGGGTTCTCTTTGCTTTTGTCTCCATCTAACTTACTGACTGTATGGAAACCATCAAAGCATGCAAGATGCATGCACAGCTTTCCAGTCAAGAGCCATGGTAAGCCCTTCTTCTGCTTCCTATGTTGTGGTCTCCCACTCTTGCTACGAGAAAATAGCTGTTTGAGGAGAAAGAGAGAGGAATGGGAAGGACTCAGAATAAACAAAGCCAAAAAGGGGAGCCCAAATTAACAGCAGGTTGGCATCTCCAACCTTATTTCCTCTTCATGCTGGATCTTCTTTTAAGCCACTTAAAAACATCATATGTAGATTTACATCAGAGCTTATTCCTTAAAAAATGAAAAATAAAGACACCTCCCAGCAATACATATCACTTTTTCTTTCTGCTACTAAACAATATTTTCCTCTTCTTCAATCCAATGCAGTCTCTGCATCCCCCCCCCCTTGCAGCAAGTGTCAGAAAAAAGCAATCCTGCCACACTGAAAACTTTCCATAATGTACACAATGTAATTTACACAATGTAAACAAAGGTGCAGTGGATGGATACAACAAAAGGTTTGGGGTTTGGGGTTCTTTGCATGCCTGCATGCAAGCTGCATATTCCTGCATTGCAGGGCTTGGACTAGATCAGGGGTTGTCAACCTGGTCCCTACTGCCCACTAGTGGGCATTTCAGGATTCTAGGTGGATGGTAGGCGGGTCTATGACACAAGCTGAATCCTCCTTCCATTGAGCACTGGTGGGCGGTAAGGAAATTTTACCACCAAGAAAGATGCATTAGCGGGCAGTAGGTATAAAAAGGTTGACTACCCCTGGACTAGATAGGGTCCCTTACAACTATACAATTCTATGATCTTTCTATGCATATATAGCCTATATAATGTCCCCCTTAAAACTGCTCTGGTGTTTGATCCCTAAATTATTATTTATTTAAGTGAGTTTAGACTAACAGTGGTGAACCTCAGCCCTCGGATCAAATCAGCTGGGCAGGGATTCTGCTTCGGTCGGTCAGGTTGCCTTCCCCAAACCACACCCATGTGCCTCACCCTCAGCTTTGTATGTGAGGTAGGTAAATATGTTGATACAAAGGGCCAATCAACAGTCTAAAGAGCACTCCTGATTGTTCCTTGCCTTTGCTGCGAATGCCCATCAGAGAACCCCAGAGAAATTGGCTGCACTACAGAGTTCCCCATCAGGAACCGTGCTGTGCAGCCAATTACTGTAAGTGCCAATCAGCTGAACAGCAAGCCCCAAATGGAAATGTTTCTTTTGCCCACATGGTTTGAAATCAAATCATGATGGCAAAAGCGCTGAGGTTTGCAGCCACTGATGATCAGCTGATCAGCAGCTGATGCAAACCATGCTTCCTTTGAAATAAAACTATGCCAGCGAAAGAAAATACTTCCATTTGATGTGATGACAGATGTCTGGTGTCTGGGTGGCCCCAACCACCTGTCAAAAGTAGCCTACAATGGTTGTAGGAAGGTCTGGATCCAGCCCACAAGCCTGAATTCAGTCCCCCACACCCCTGGTATAGTCAGTCAGTTATAAATTCTCAGTGGGCATTTTCTGCAAGGGGAATTTTGTGTCGGAGGGTTGATCAGTTTGTAAGATTCTAGCCATGTTATCAAGAGTCACAATGTCAAAAAGGATGGGTGTAGTTGTTCTGAGAAGACCATATCCTGAGCTTAAAAAGGTAAAGGTACCCCTGCCCGTACGGGCCAGTCTTGACAGACTCTAGGGTTGTGCGCTCATCTCAGCCAGCGCTGTCCACAGACACTTCCGGGTCACGTGGCCAGCATGATGAAGCTGCTCCGGCGAACCGGCACCAGAGCAGCACACAGAAACGCCGCTTACCTTCCTACTATAAAGCGGTACCTATTTATCTACTTGCACTTAAGAGTGCTTTCGAACTGCTAGGTGGGCAGGAGCTGGGACTGAACGACGGGAGCTCACCCCGCCGCGGGGATTTGAACCGCCGACCATGCAATCGGCAAGTCCTAGGCGCTGAGGTTTTACCCACAGCGCCACCCGCATCCCTCATCCTGAGCTTACTGCCACTTTAAAAGGATCTGTAGACATAGTTCTTGAAGGTTCAAGGTTTGCATGTATTGCTCAGTAAGGGTATAGGCTGTCCTAGTTTCCAAAGGAGTCAAGTTGTCCTCAGATTATCCCAGTTCCATAAGGAAGTTGTAACCCTTTTTCCTGTGACTTGAGTAAAAGAACAACACCAGGGCAGTAGCACACATGCTAGCGAAAGAACTACAGGTTAGATATGAAGCAAATCCCATTTTGCCTCCTTTTCAACAACTCCTTATGAATAAAGGTAAAAGTAAAGGGACCCCTGACCATTAGGTCCAGTCACGAACGACTCTGGGGTTGTGGTGCTCATCTCGCTTTATTGGCCGAGGGAGCCGGCATACAGCCAGCATGACGAAGCCGCTTCTGGCAGAGCAGTGCACAGAAATGCCGTTTACCTTCCCGCCAGAGAAGTACCTATTTATCTACTTGCACTTTGATGTGTTTTTGAACTGCTAGCTTGACAGGAGCAGGGACCGAGCAACGGGAGCTCACCCCGTCACGGGGATTCGAACAGTCAACCTTCTGATTGGCAAGTCCTAGGCTCTGTGGTTTAACCCACAGTGCCACCCGCATCCCTTCTCCTTATGAATATGCCAGCATAAATTATACATAAACTACTGAAGAGGAATGACAGTGGTGTTGCCGGCAGGTGTTGCCAGCAGACACCAAGAGGCACAGAGTTAACAGGTCCTTCCCATCCAGAAAAAAAATGTATTCCACAAATCTGTAAGAAACTTCAAAGGTCAAGCACTGAAAATCTGAAAACATAATGCAACCCAGCTTCAGCCCACATGTGTAGGATGCCTTCTCTTTGTGCTCATTAACAGTCAATGTCAATGCCTCACTCACTTCCTTAAAATACATTTAAGGAAGTATTCAAGTGTGTACTCATCATCATCAAGCAAGGCACTAATAGCACTCAGAGCACATTCCTAAAGTTAATCATGTGTTAAACTGCCTTAACAAATTGAAATCTTAATGTGTGACCTGTACATTTTGCTCACCAGGGGCATCTAGTTTTAGATGTGAACTTATTCTTCCCTTCACGGCCCTTTCTTCCCTTTTCTCCCTGATTGCAAGATGACCACAATGAGTCAAGCATGCTTAGGCAGATTGAAATCAATGGGACTGGGAGCTTAACTCTTGAATTGTACTATGGCCTAAATGCCCAGTGGTCACCCAAAGTGTAAACAGTTCAGTATCAGTTCTGGGGTCGATATGCAATACAGTGGTACCTTCGGTTACAAACTTAATTGGTTCCGGAGGTCTGTTCGTAGCCAGAAACCGCTCGTAACATGAGGCGCACTTTCACTAATGGTGCCTCCCATAGCGAGCGCAGCACAACTTCTGCTCGCAACCTGGGGCAAAGTTCGCAACAAGGAGCACCTACTTCCGGGTTAGCGGAGCGCATAACCCGAAGCATTTGCGAGGTACCACTGTATCTGAGAAAGTGGAATTATTTCCCTTTTAAAGCATATTCACAACTATGGAAATGTTATGTGGCATGTGGCTGCTTGAATGATGCCAGCACCTCCTGGAGACCCTTCTCCATATTTTCTTTTAAAAAGAAATACAAAGGAAAGGGCCTGATCTTTGGAATGCCCTCCTGAGTGAGGTATGCACCAACACTGTATTCTTTTAAGAACCAGGCATTTTATTTGCTCTAATGTTTTAAATTTGTTTTAGCTTTTAGACATTTTTAATGTTTAGCTGGTCGAAAGGGCTTTGTTATTCTTACTTTTGTTGTAGTGTAGGGTTTGTTCCACCATGATTTGCAATTTTTAGTTTCTAGCTCATTTGTCACAATTTGACCCATAACCACTTGGACATCTGGGGGACTTACCGTACATTTACCTATTAATATGGATGTACTGATGGTTATTGTATACTTCATGTGAGCTGTTGGCAGCTTTATTATTATTACCATAGTTAATCATATATTGTTTCTTTTTTCTGTCTTTAAAATAAACATTTTCTTTACCTTCCTCCCTCAGTTAAATTTGCAAATAACAAACATTATGTTTTTATGTTCAATTATTTTTTAAAAAAATTATTATAGCACAGTCATCTTTGAATGGGAACATGACACCATTCTTTGGCCACCACTAACTACTGCCTCTATGCCTCATGAATATGGGCATAGAAGTAAGTTAAAGGGCCTCTCCCAGAAACAGCAGTATCAAAGCATCCCAGCTTCCCAGCATCCCAATCCATTGTGTGGATGAAAAGGAAGAAATAAACTCCCTCCTCACTCTTATGGCATAGATCTTATGGTTCCCTCATCAGCACCATTATTATTATTATTATTGTTATTATTATTATTATTAATAATAATAATTTACCCATGCTTCACCTAAAGGTCTACAGAAATTTAAATAAAATGTTAAAAACATTTTCACATAACTTAGCAGTCCTGAGCTTTTCAGTGTACCTCCTCAAGGTAAAGAGAACAAGAATTTCATTACCACCACAGATGTAAAGTGCTACGAAATTATTCCAGTTGAGAAAGGATCGTGCAGTCCCCTAATCTGCATGTTGTGAGCCACTACTGAGCTCTTGAGTATACCTATAAACTGGCACATCCTCCCCAGATTCAGAAAATCACAAAAAGCTTAACTGAAGTCATTTTAGCGCTTTCTTTTGAGCAGCATTTAATGGCCCAGCTCTACAGCTGCAGCCAAAAATTAACTTTACAAATGATGAGATCACTCAAAGTAGCACCATAGCTGAAAGATTTCCTATAGCAAAGAAGAAAGCTGCCATTTGATACAAACAATTAAGAGTCAAAATTCTATTTTATTACCTGATAATAAAAACTTATGAAGCCATGAACATAAGGACTAGCAGAATAGTGTCTTGCTCTTCCTTGAAAATAAGCTGTGCGGAAGGGGAATTAATTGAAACTATAGAGCTTTCTCCCTCCAGCTCTACAGATTGCACATGCCCTGGCCATAGCAATCTCAGTACAAACAATTGACTCATCATGACTCTGTGCAATTTGGATAGAAGCATTAGCACAGGAATAACTGGAGGCTGAAGAGTATACTGTTGGCAGGAAAACCTAAACAATAGAGAGGGAAGAACATATTTCAGCACATTTACAGGACATGAGAGTTTTGAATAAACTCAAACAATTATCCAAAATCTGTATAACTACAGAAGTTGGTCATGAATTAGGAAAGATGCAAAATCAGATGCAAGTTTGGGATCCTTATAGCTCATATATCATCATAATTTTGTTTTCTTTTTTTGCCAGAAAATTCTGACTTTTTACAAAGTTTCTATGAATAATAAGTTTTCTTTGCATCATTTAGATGTGCAATAAGTTTTGTTTGTTACAAGCTTTTTGCATTTTTGGTGTGCACCAAATATTGTGTTCACTTTTTGCTATTATAAGTTGTATTCAATATTTCCCTTTAACAGAAATTGTATTCCATATTGTTCGTGCATTACACCACCACTTTTTGGTATCTAGGTCTTTGCTAGTGTCTGTTATAAGTCAAAGCCACTGCTTCTCAGGTAGGAGTGCACTGAATTTCACCCACAATGATTAGGAGGCAAAACAGAAGGCTTCAAATGTGGAAAGTTCACAAAATTACCCAGCAAACATTTCCTCTGTTGCACACTGTTCAAATGCTTCTTATTTCCCTCATTTGCAGACAGATAGAAATATGCACACACACTCACAGACTTCTTCCTGACAGAATAAGAGCCAATTAGGAATCACATAGACAACATGGCATCATGTCACTATGCAGTCAAGTCTGGATATGTGAGATGTCACAAATCTAAATCAAACCTGCCTTCATTTTGAATAGGCTCCGTGATAATGACATCAAGAAGCTATATCAGACTGAAGGCAATGCTGTTCTTGCTCTATATGGGACAACATTTTCACATAATTTTGCAACCCTCCCCGCAAATAACTTCAGGGTTGCAGTTTATGTGAAGTTTTTCATGAAATACATAAGATCCCCATTTAAGGTTATCCAGGTTTCCCACACTGTTCTTCACTTAGGTAATCATGTTAATCTTCCTTCCTTTCCTCTATCAACTTAAATGTGATTTGAAGCTAGATTTTTTTATGGCACCTAATTAAGTTATTCATATTTGCAAATGCTTACATATTGGAGCAAAAACATACTGATTGTAATAACTAAGTATCTCATTTCAGAAGGGGTGTGATGCAAACAGCAGATTTTTCAGTTAACCGTCTGATTAGAAATATAGACTGTTTGGCCCTAATAGAATTGCACTGAATTAAACAAATGATAACAAAGAACCTGAATTTTGTTTTATTCAATTCTATGCAATTCTGTTAGGGCCAAACAGTCTATATTTCCAGTCCAGTAAATTCTTTCAAAAAATTATATCAGATCTTAGTATTAAAGTCCTTCTTTCTATGCTTTTTCCAATTCTTCCTCACACCAGACATCAATGGCCTAGAAGCTTCTTGCAGCCATCACTTTTCTTTTGAGTTGACCACTTTAGAATAACTTATGGTCAATGCTCCTGCTATATCAAACGATGTAGTAGTATCAACTATATACAAAATGTTAATTGAGGTAGAATTTGGCCATCTTATGGTCATAAAAATTCCTCAACAAATGGAACTTCAAATAATAACCTCTAATGAAAAACAGAGAAGGCTTCAGCTTGGGGGGGGGGATTTTTAAAGCAGTTTTGGTCCAATTAAGGAATGCTCTTTGAAACTCTTACACGTGTGTTATCCTTCCCCTTTGCAAATATTCGATATCATACCAGGGACAACATCAACCTGTCAGAGAAGATGTGGGGAGACTGCATGTTACATACATAGCAGATTGCATGAAATAATCTAATAAAATAGCATGTGAGAAATAGGGGGAGGAAATCAATGAAAACAAAACGCATTAAGCGATACAGCAATTGACAAGATCTGGGTATGTGAATATAATGTAAGATTACCAGATTTTTTTTCAATGAATCCGGGGACACTATAAATAAATAAATAAATAAATAAATAATTTGTGTGTGTGTGTGTGTGTGTGTGTATAAAAAGTTATTTTAAAAAATTAAGAAGAAATATCTTCTCTTCTGTGGTCTCCTCTGTTGTGAGGCCTTCCTCTGAGTCCCAGCCTGCTTTCTTGGAGCACTAGCCATGCTTCCACTCCCTCCCTCTCACTCCTTGCACTGCGATCCCCTAAAGGCTTACTCTGGAGTCAACGTTAGCAGAAACCCCTTCCTCCTCCTACTGCCCCGCCCGCCTGTGGGTGTCTCCTGCGCAGGCATCAGCAAAGTTTGAGAATATGACTGTGGGATGATCACAGAATCACAGATTTGGAAAGGACCTTTGAGGGGCATCTAGGCCAACCCCCTGCAATGGAGGTACCCCAACAAGAGCAGCCACAACTTAAAAGAACATAAGGCTTCCCTGCTCCATTTACACCTATTGTGACACAGAAGGTACCCCCCCAAGCCCCATCCCACCAATCTCTCCCTTTTTATCAAAGGGAAGGGGAGGGAGGCAAGCAAGCAGAGGTAGCCGCTTTTAAAAAAAATTAAAGGTTCCTTTTAATTTTTTTAAGGTTCATTTTATAATAAGAAGGGAACAGGAAAGCTGTTTAGGGGGAACCAACATAAACACCCCCAAAATAAAAAATGAAGCAGCAGCACATAATGATGTATAGGGTTGGGGAACCAAATGTGTGAAAAGACAAAGGGAGAATTGGGAAGAGTTTATGGGTAAGGAGGAAAAAATGGGGAGACAGACAATAACACAGAGAGGAGGGAGGGAGGGAAGGCAGTCCAATGTAGCTCACAAACATGCAGAATGGAGCAAAAGAGGCAAGACAATTCTCCACCACCACCCTTCACTTTGAAGCAACAGCCTCTGTCTGGGAGAGCGAAGGGAAGGCTCAAGGCAGCATTCTGCTTTCTGCCGGCTTGGTAGCTCAGCTCACAAGCCGGCAGAATGCAGCAAAGGGGGCTTTAAAGGCATGAAAAAATGCTCCTTCTTCCTCATGAGCAAGCAAGAGAGACAGGGTAGTTTGCAGAGATGTCATGCAGGCAGGCTTCTTCCCTGCACCTCAGCTCTGCCGGTCCGAAGAGCAGCCTTGCCTCTCTGGCTCAAGCAAGCAAGCAGGAGGAGCAGGACTGTTTGCAGAGCTTGAGGATAGGGAGGTTTCTTTTCACGAGTCAGCTGATAGGTGGGAGAGTTGCAGCAAAGCCCAGCTGCACCTCTGGCTCCCAGGGAGACCCTCTTTGGAGCTTTAGCGGATGATTGCTTCGGGCTCTGGGGAGGGTCTGGAAGTCCCCAGGCATATGATTAATCTGGGGACATTGCAGTAAATCTGGGGACATTCCGGGGATGGATTTTGTCTGGGGACAGATTGATAAATCCGGGGCTGTCCCCGGGAACCGGGGACATCTGGTAACCATAATATAATGTAGCTTTATAATATGTGTCTGCAAAAAAAACCCCACTTCAGCCCTTAGCTGGCACTTCTGTGTGGGAAGCCATGGAATAATTCTACTTTCATCCAGGCTTTGTTGAACTGCCATCAGGTGCATCACAACCAGTGAGACAATCACTACATGATTATTTTTCTTGAATTATAATTACATTCTTACTAAAACCATGCACCAACCATAACTATCACTGAATATGATAGCAATTAATCCAATCTAGTCAATTTACTTCAGTGGTACTTACATAGATCCTTTATTTCAACCTGCAAATCTGCAAAAATATTTTAGATACTACTGCATGGCAACGAAAGTAGAAAAAAGTGTTGAAACGGCTGTATCAATTTGCTTGATAATTAATATCATTTTCAATGTTTAATTAACTGGGGGAATTATCAGAGGACATATGATGATTATAACACTAATTCAAACAGAAGTTGCAGAATTTAACCCCGTTATACTGCATGTGCAGTAAAATATACTGTAGGGAGACTCTCATGTGGTTATGTCATAAAGTTCCATGATTTTACATTTCAATTTCCTTTTTCCCAATCCCCTCATTTTTGTGAAACTTTCTGTTTTGAAGTGAAATGTGACTGCACTGCGGGTTTTTGGTAGTTGTCTATCTACATATTTATCAAATTTGATAGCACTGTGGTTACTGTTCACAATCAGTTCAACAAGAGGTACATCTCACCCCAGGTCATGGGCACTACTTAAGATTAAGTCCAGAATCGCCACCTCTTTGGTTGACTCCAGGACCAACTTTTCTAGGGCACAGACATTTAGGATGTCTAGAAATTTCACCAGGCTATCTACACAACAAGCAAAATCCATACACAACAACTTATGAGAATCTCCACGGAGTAACTTATGGCATATAGACAACCAGACCTAAGCTCAGAGAGATAAGCAGGCTACATTCAGAAATGGGCACTGTTATTGCCAAAGTCTCAGAAACAGCTTACATTGAACAACTCGCTGCAGCCTCTAGAATTACACACCTATTTCTACTGCAAATATCCAATGCAACATCTGCAACTCGTTCAGACACCTTTAAAGATAAACAAGGCATAAAGTGCTAACATCCTGTGCATTAAAAGCCTGCTGAGCATCCATGTTTGTATATATGTGTAAAATGTGTACTTCATAACCCTGCACTTTGAAGACTGTTCTGGAGCACTTCCCCTTGCAAGGGAGAGGGCAGGCAGTTAGTTCTATAAAGTATGACTCAGCAATTCAAGCAGAGTTTTAGTAGAGAACAGCAGAAGTTTCAGTACTGACGATATAACTTTAGGTGAAGCCATAAACATGAAGAGAGACTCATTTGACTGCTCGGAGTCTAAGTGTTGGTATTATTTGAGTACTTAAAAGAAAAAGAAGGACATGAAATTCAAAAATAATATACTAGCTCTCGGTGACTTCAAATGCAGGTGTCAGCACTCAGAGAATATGAATGAAAACTTAAAACTAGTTCACTGTGTTTTTTAAAAAAGCTGTTCCTCACTAGCATGTGCTTTTTGCACTCAGGTGATGGTAAAACAATTGGGCAGTCTTGTGAATAAATCTAATGCACAAATCAGGTTTCGTTGCTACTTTCCCAGCAAGTGTAAGTTTATTTATTTTTTCCCAACAAGACTCCACTGCACTTAAAAGCAGTGACTCGAAACTTACAGACATTGTCATGGGACATTTTTTTTAAAAAAAATCAATTCTCAGTGATCAGAAAACTTGTCTACTCAATTCCATATGACCTTTTCTGACAATATATGTTACATCCTCCTTAGTCCACTATGGACTTCATGAAGCCAAAGAGACCCCCAACAGGGCCAATTACTACAGTCCACAAATGCATTTCAAATAAAAATGTCTTGACTGGTAAATTAATATCCTACTCATTTTGAACCATTTGCTTTCCAGAAAGGATAGCATACTGCAATATCACTTTACAGAATCATTACTGTTACCCATTTTTACGGTTTTGTACCAAAATCAATAAAATATACTTTTTTAAAGAATGGTTTAACATTTTATCTGCCCCAAAGACTGCTCGGAAAGCATCTGGTATTTGTTTTCAGACAATTCATTCTTCACGGTGCCTACAACTTATTGATTCAGAATGGTTGAAAAAACAACAGGAGAAATTTTTTTGGCACACGACTATTTTTAAACGTCTAAAACAACAACTTACTATTGCAGATGGCACAGGAATTGTGTCACATGATCTGACCACCTGTCAGTTCTTAATCTGACCAGAGGGCACAGTTCTGGCACTATCTTCTATCCCTAGAGGAGAAGTCCCTTGCAGTACCTTTGTTTCACCTGAGACACAGAAGTAAAAGACTGCAAAATAAGGAGAAGAACCATTAACCTCCCACCCTGGTCCTCCAGGGAAGCACTCCAACTCTTGTCAGCCTACATAAAGCTTCAGTTCTCTCTAATTTCCAGCTGAGACAACATCTTCTTAGAAGGAGAGCACTTCAATCTGCAGAGCTGTCCAAGGTCCTGATCATGTCTGTTCTATACTTTGACCTGCCTTTGACTTGCCTTTCCTGGACACTACCCACTTCCTTCATGAGCCTCAAGTGCCTACGGAACTGGAAGGTACTTCACTGACATTTAGGAAAACGTGTGATCAAGTTCAAATAGCACATAAGGGCCATTTTAGATGACATTTACAGTCCATTACAGACTGACCAAAAACCAACAAAAAAGGCTGTGTGAAAACCAAGAATGCCATTAAAAAATATCTGGAGGTACTAAACATTCTCTCCTAGTCTCTGTTACTGTTTCAAAGCCTCTCAAAGAGCTGTGAAATACATATTTTTCATTTAAAAAATTATTCAGACCCCCCACACAAATTCTATATATCTTAAAACATGCCCATTTCAGAATTATTTATTTAGTTGGAAGCTTGCTTGCTTCAGGCACTTTTCTTTGTTTCTTGGGAAGCTTTTTTTTTATTTAAAAAATAATAATAATTCCATGCCTATTGTTTTGAAAACTGTTAGAACCAAAGGGCTCATTTAATTCCCCACATCCCAAATCAATGTCTATAGTAGCTCTTCTGTCAATAAATTACTATTGTCAGCCACTAAGGGCCTCTTCTCCATTCCCTGACCTTTCATGGCTCATGTACTTGTAACATTAAGGCATTTTTCTTAATCTTAGCTGCATTTTCCCCATCACGTTTCACTTCAGCTTTGCTTGATATTTTTCCATTTTTCTATTTAACATTTTTGTATTTAAGGAAGTTTATCACCTTTGATCTGTGCTGACTTATTAGAATCCATGTTTGCTGGTCCTTGATAGCAACTTGAAATAAAACCTAAAAGGTGCAATTAAGAACGAAACAGGCATAAATTACAAAACAGGCAAATGACAGCTACATAATGATGGACAAAGAAGACGTATATGAAGATTAATGCTATTCATACATTATACAATGAACAATATTGGGACTAATTTTCTATTGTATTAAGTATGGATAAAATACTACCATTCTAATCTATGTCACAGGTGTCTGATATGATTTCAGATGCAAGAGACTGAGGAAGAAATTTCAAGAAGGAGGAAAGGTCATATGGTATCCATTTTAAATTGCATTTCTGTCTGGGGAATGTGACAAGTTTCTCTGGGTTCTTTTTTTCTAACCTCTTCTCTTCCCTTTTTAACTAACACTCAACATTCCATACATCCTGGAAATTCACATGCCCTTGCAGGACATTTTGCTTCTGTCTGCTTATTAAACAACAACAATATTCAATATTCTGTTGTTTTATAAACTTGCATGGTTCTATGCACCTAAGGGAGTCCCCCAAGTATGAAGAAGCCACTACTTTTATTTCTCTTTCTAGTACTAAGAACTCAACTACCTGAATTCACTATTAGAAAGACCAAGCGGGGCATGCAAGAAAAATGTATTATGACCCTCTTAGCAAGAGTTCTCCTGTCGAGAATAAGCAACATTCCCTTCTCCAGAAAACTGCTATTTATAAGGCCAGTCAACCTCCCTCCTTCCAGGTTTTCTTTTCCAACTAACATTCAACATTTGAAGCTCAAGTGCCTATACAACTGATTTGGGGGCACTTTACTTTTTATTTGCAAGCTTTCCTGCTTCTGCATAACTGGTGAGCCCCCTGAGTATACAGAAATCACTACAGGGCCTCATTCTTGCATCCAAGCTGGGATGGGTACTTGACCACCTGAGTTCACTATTAATAAATAAAAGTGAGACCTGCAATGAAATGCTGCAATCTATCTTCATCAACTAACACAAGGGCAGTACTAGCCATGCCCTTCTTCAGAATATTCATTCCAGTCCCCATCCCACCCGTATCCACTTCTGTTTTCTGGCGCTTAACATTCTGCGGTTATGGAGCATGCCCAGATCTCATTGGACTGTTTGAGGTTTCTACGTATTAGAGTGTTCTTAAAAAAAAAGAAAGAGTTGTACTTTGGGATTGATAATGAAGCATGCTGATATCTCCCTCTTGTTCCAGTCCTGTCAGCACTTGCCACGCATATTCACTATTAGAAGTAAATACGTTATTCAAGTCCATTTCAAAGGTCTGGCTTCTTACAGACATAATCTGTAATGGTTTCTTACAGACTTTAGATCTCCTCTGTTATTTCACACTCCTTCACTAAAACCATATTGGCAATTGACCATTCTCAAAACACCTGTTAAAATAACCTGTAGAATGATGAAAAATATGAATCTGAAGGATAGGCCATTAACAGGCAGGCAACATAAATACTCCTTGGAGTGAATGTCTTGTGGTTCTTGGGATATGGAGTCCTTTAACAGCCTCTCACTGAACCAAAACCAATCGTGCAGAAATGAGAAGGGGCAAACTTTCAGCATCCCAACTGGTTGGCATTTCTTGCTTTCTTTTTGATGGATAGGCCCATAAAGTCTTATAAAATAATGATCTGAGAAATAAAAGAGCCAGCAACCGTATATGGTCAAGTCCCTCTGTAAGCAAACTTGCTTTCAGAGTAGCTTCTCTTTTCTTTTTTATTCTGGCCTATAGGTATCTGCTTTGATCCTAGTTGTAAACAGGATCCAGTCCTGCTCCTCCTCAATTCCTGCTCTCCTACACTATACCAATTACTTCTTTTGACTCTGATCATCCAGCATTAGATTGCATATGATTCCCGACTGCAGATTTGACTCATCTCCTTGAAACCAGCTTTGAACACTCACAATTCTTCTACACTACAGTCTGATTCTATTTCTGCAAGCTCTAATCTGAACTGTCAAAACTTGACTAAAATGAACTTCCACAGCACATAAGACAATTACAATGAAAGCGGTGTCTGTGCGCCAGATTAGCATGTAGCAATCTCATTATCCTGATCCCACCCATCAACCACAGAACCAAAATGTCTTTGTCTCTTTCATAAAGAACCCCATCACTGTTGTGAACCAAAGGACTACTGGATGTTTTGTGGGGGGTTTTAGCAGAAAGCTTTATTTATGCTTTCTGCTCTCCCCTTTAAAAAAATGTAGTATAGGAAATATTTTATTTTAGTAAATTTCTTCATGAATTAAAAACAGACACAAAATAAATCCTAAACAACAATATCCCCCCCCACACACACACACCAAAAGAATGTAATTCCCTTCATGCCTGATTCAGGAGATGAAAAGTGTAAGGCAAAAAAACCCGAGCCTCTTTCTTCACCTCCTTCCAACAATAAGAATAAAAAGTATGTAAATGGCAGCAGCAGTCTGAACCCATTTATTAGTCCCCATCGCCTTCATTAAGTGTGCATGGCTGTGAAGCTACTGAATCAGGATTAGAGCTAGTATCATCACAGCAAAAGGGGGAACTGTTCCTGTTGCTCCACAGAAATAATAACCTGTGCCCAGTCTATATATTTGCCACCTTACAGACTCAGAATAGATCCAAACTTTCAGCAGTGGCATGTGATACGGTGCATGCGATCTCTATGGGAAGTTATTATAAAGTGCTCTGCTGGAATATCTGGATGGAATCTGCTATCAGAGTTTACCAAGAAAAGAAAATAATGATAATAATGATAATAATAATAATAATAATAATAATAATAATAATAATAATAATTCCTCAATAGGTTGCTTACCAACAATAAAATGGGGTTACCAAAATTTGGTAGCAAGTACTACACACATCCTCAAAATGTTTTTTGGGGGAAATATCCCATATGGCTGCACTGGTACCCTTTTTTTATAACTGATTCCATGAAGAAAATAGAGGTATTATTGCAATTCATATGCAAAACAGACATTAAAACCACAATCAGATGTCTTAAAAATATGAAAAAAAGAGAAATGGATCAATGTCAGAGCAAATGAATTTGAACATGACAGGTCATCACAAGTGTGGTTATCAGTTAAGAAGCTCATCAACCTTCCAATGTTACAGAGATAAGAAATTTCATTTAACAAGAGATTACTGATGAGCATGTTAAATTGCAGGGTTGAGGAGAGTTCTTATAAAGTCATTATGATGTATAAAAATAACAAAGAAAGCAAGATGAAGGTGTAGGTCTGCAGGACTTACTCATTATATTTCCTGACTCTTCACAACCCTAATTTACATTTAATTAATGGAAGAATGGTTCATTATTTAAATAAAAGAAGCCCAATTAAATACACCACGCTGCTGCCCATTAGGAGAATATTCATAATGAATAAATAAACCAAAGAAGAAAGCAGAATAATCTGGAATCATCTATTGCTTCAATACAATGATTGCATATATGAAATCCATAAACCTTCAGCCGCTTCCTCCACATAGCCTTAAGAGCACCATCATTTCTACCCAGTTGAGAACAAAATTATTCCTCTATGACTGTTAAGACTTTTAGTAAGGTTTCCTTTTCTCCCCTATACACCCTGGTGTAAGCTACTGAAATAAAACTTCCAATGCCACGTGGGTCATATTATACAGCTCCGAATTGAATTTGGTGCGGTTTTCAGGCACTTTTTATCAGATCACCTCCCTTACTTCTATTTACTTCCCTCCATAAAGACACGAAACTGCATTTGTAATATAGGTTATACTGTACTTGTTTTTTAAAGGGGGGAAGGAGTAAGTAGATTGACCTTTTGATATGCTTATGTTCCTTAGCGTCAGAGTGGAGGTAAGATTTCACAGAGTTGTGTTCTTCACAAAAACAAATGCTTAGAATGAATTCAAAATGAATACTACAGAGAATCACTTACTCTGCCCTAAAATAAGTATAGAATTGCAGCTTTAAAAAAACACCTAAAAACCTAAAATTAGAATTGAATAAATTTTGGTTAGTTAATAACAAAGGTTTTAGTTTATTATTCTATTAAGTTTGCATATGGGTGAATGCAGAAGGACATCTTTGTTATGTTCTACATTGCATGATAGCAGGTTAATTTTGAATATGAGTAAAAACAACATTTTTTATCAGAAAGGACCTATTCTTTCTTAGGCTATATAATGCCAGTTCTGGGATCTTTTGATAAAGGGTGGTATATAAATTATATAAATCATCATCATCATCTTGGATTGGGATGGGGAACCAGTGACCATCCAGGTGTTATTGGACTCCAGCTACCATCACCCCAGACCATTGGCCTTGCTTACCATGGCTGAGTTCAACAACATCTACAAGACCACAGGTTGCCCATACCGATCTTGCCCATCCTTTATTGGAGAAATGGGAGATTGAATATTTTACAATGGCGCTTTCCCCTCTTTGTAAGAATTTGCACCACAAATAGATTCAAACTCTACTGCGCCATTAACCAAGAGAACCTTTATAGTTGATTACATGCTTTAATCAATTAATCTAGCCAATTAATCAGTTAAACATTGCCGCCTAATTACTGTTCACTTTTGGTCAAGTGTAAACACACTTAGGATGAAAGAAACAGTAAAAGCAATTTATAAGATAACTCAATTAACAGGCAGTTATGGGCTACACTGAAGGTATATCTATCTGATTTCATCCATGATTAGATGGAAAGAACCTTTCTTCAACATTGGCTTTTAATTAAACATTTAACGATTTCAAATCTTTAATTAAAACATGAGTCTATTATCCATTAAATCTTCACAATCTATGTCTTATCACACTGGAGATGTATTTCAATACATTGTCCCTGTCTAATTCTCTGCTATTGCAGAAAAAGCAGTATATTTACCCTCTGGCTGGAAAGATATACCACTTGGCTTCCTTGTTTTATTGTCATTAATGTAGAATGATTAACAAGAACAGAGGCAGTTTGCAGAAAACATTGGACACACAAGCATAGAACTCAGAGATCAAGACATCTTGAAGAAAGCCAATCTTGAAGGAGTGGCAAAGTAATCAGTTTATTATACAGTTGAAAATTTCTGTGTACTGTGTACACCATGTTTCAAAGGAGCAGCATGGGGAAGTTGGCAAGAGTAAGCATGCGACTAACAACAAATGTAGTGGCTGGTATTAGCACATGGTAATGCTTCTGTCATTGCACCAGCAAATGCAGCACAGGAAAATGAAGAAAAAGCTATCTGCATTACAATACCAGGTTCTGACTTAGTCCATTCCACTGTGCAAAGAAAATTGCTACACCCTTTATAATGCCAGCAAAGCAAAGGGTGAGCTTCAAGATTAAAATATTATTCACAGATATAGTCTTGAAAAAGCATAATATTGTTTGTATATAAAATTGCTTTTATAACCCCCTGTTACAGGAATGTATCTATACATAACTATTTCCAATTTGTCAGTTATAGCTTCTGTAAACTTGCTACATGTGAGATCATTATATCATTTTTTAAGTAGCAACAAACCATGACTTGTGCCCATCATTGTTTAGAACCCACACCATGGGTTGAGGTTCCAAACATATGGGAAAAGCATGATTTAAGCAAAAGCAACATGCCTAGATTCCCTTTCCCATCTTCTCAGTATATCTGTCTCTAGGTGCAATGGCCTCCAGAAACAAATCGATTGCATCAACTATAGTTTGCCAATTCAGACATATCCTGCAAATGTACTTCAAACCATGTTTTTTAACCTACTTTCCCAGCCCATTTCAAAACTTTGTTAATAATGGTGTTTGGAGATAAATGCTAATAAAGTATTTCCTTAGTAGTTGCAAAGAACCAAATTCTCTGGGCAATTATCTAATAGTATTCCAATAGATATGGGAGCACACACGTTGGCAGCAAGCATTGCTAGTGCCAAATATATGGAACCTTAAGAAATATTTCAAAATGTGCTTCAACTGCAGATGTAAGTGAATTAAGGAACAGCCATGTTATAACTATATATTATTTCCCAATCTGTCATGAAGTGAGTCAGCTCCAATAAAATCAATGGGAATCTTGCCACTTGATGTCAAATGACTCGAGCTCCTAAGATGGCCATCAATACATCTAGCTCATTCATAGCATTCTTAATTCAATGAACTTATCCTGGATTTACTGCTAATACAGCTCACTCTTTCATAGCATCTTTAATCAAATAAGCTTGGCTGCCACAACATCTCTGTTACACTTCTAAACAACTGTTTGCTTGTTAGTGAGGATCATTTCCAGAAGATGAGCAGGCAAAACTTGATAGAAATAACAGAATTTGTTATTTTTCTTTCAGACTTCTGACATGGTTCAATGACTAATATTGGTATGTACAATACTTAGATATGGGTTTCAAGAGCTAGCAAGATTGAGAAAGTGAAACTTTAAAGGGAATCCCAGCTGGAGGAGAAGGCAGGCTACAGCCATAGGTGTAAAGGCTATGTGACGCTAGACCAGGAAATCTGTACTTCAGTAGAATAGCATATACAGGATGATTCATAATGAAGTATACAGCTATACTTCATTATGAATCATCCTGTACTTTGCATACATTAGATCCCAGGTTAAATTCTCAAATTAAAAGAATGCATGGTTTGGATGTAGAACCACACTGGATGTGGAAATGTAGGCAGAACAGGCCTATATGAGCCAATTGTCTGACTCAGAATTGCATGCCTGTACTAGACAGAGAGTGTTTGTTCTCAGTCACTGAAGCAGTTCCAACTTATGCTTGAAGAACAGATTTGGCTGAAGAGGGAGCCCAATGATGCTTACAGGAGCATCAGGGCAAACTAACTGGGGTGTTAAGTTTACCTGTTAAGAATTGTACTTGTGGCATTAGTTCTGAGCAGCTCCTGCTTAATTGTTTATATTTGAGGGAAAGGATAATTAGCAAGCCCTCCACAGTGTAGGAGTTTCATTGACACAGTGCTGGAAAATAGTTACTAGGAGAAGGAAACAACATCCTTTTCACAATCCATGGCAGAAATTTTCAATCCCACTCTTACTGTCACCCAGGAACTCATTAGCGTTATCATGCGCTGAAGTCTCAGAAACTGAACTACCCAAGCTGAGCTGAGGGGGCCTTTTCCTCCAAAAAACTACATCCCCACATTTGCCTTGTCAACATATATCATGCAGAATCAATCAGCAGCACTTCAAGGTTAATAGATGATCTGTCTCATAAAACAGTTATAATACTTAGCACCTCTACTATGTATTTGATACAAGCACTCCTCAATGCACCTCTGTTAGAAAAGGAAGCCTTATTTGCCTCATCTCTTAAGAACTTTAAAATAAAGCACAACAATATGAGCACCAAAGTTCTTATCAGCAAATCTAGGCCTCAGAAGGTCATAGTTCTAAGGCAGGGGTGGAAAATATTTTTGACTACACAGGCCAGAGCCCCCCATAAGCCAACTGTGACAGGCAAATGGGACAATCCAACTGTCAGTAATATGATGTCATTATGTCACATGATTGCCAGGTGTGTTGTCCTGCCTGTCTGTCAAAATCTCTTGTGTAGATTTCCCAAGTTCCCAACAGCTGTCAAACACTTGGAAACCATAGTAAAGGATTGGAAAAATAAAAAGGTCTCTTCCCTCACCCTGAAAAGTCATCAAACTAGGTGCTTGACAAAACTCCTGGAAGTAGGGGGTGGCCCTGAAAGGATGAAACACTGCCACTGAAAAGGCCCTCTCTCGGACACACACATTATGTCAAATGGCAGAGGAATCCAGAGTAGGAATTCTGATGGTAAGCTCCGTGCACTATATGACTGGTATTAACACCTACACTGGCATGTTCCATCAGATGTATGGGTCCCAAAACATATAGAACTTTACAGATAAGCACCAGCATTTTCTTTCAACTCTTAGTGCCATCCACCTTTCACACTAATATTTATGCCTCTTCTGTGGAATATGTTCCACAGAATATTGTATTTCCCTCTTCTTCTTTTTTGTGGCTCCTAAATATTAGTTGAAAATATGCACTTCCAAATGATTGATGATGAAACTATTTCATTTCAAAGCATTACATTATTATCCATACTCCTATGCTGGAGTTCCACAGTACCTAAATGTGTGATCTTAGCTCTTCCGAATCGTTGCTGAGTATTGTATGCTATTCATAGTGTTGCCCATTCAAGTGAACATGAAAGCTCTAGCAAAAAGACAGTCTCTAAACCTACAAAAATCTCCTGGATCAAAATGACAGTGATAGAAAAAAGACACGTGAGAAATAAATATAGCAACTAATGAACTGTTGTTTTGAAGAGTGAATGCACTTTTTCTAAACAGGAAAAAGCCAGTGTCACATTTGCTGCTGTGTTATTAGTTCTCATCCTTTATTTATTTTAATATTTAGGCCAGAAGCGGTAACAATTCACTCTAATATGCCTTGTATGGTTGCCAGAACACCTCAAACATGTATGCATATTGCTAAAAGCATGAAGACACATTTTATTTATTTATTTATTATATTTATATCCTGTCCTTCCTCTTAAAGGAGCCCAAAGGATGAACAAATATTTGATCTGTCTGAAGCAGGAAAACAGCCAGTTCAGCAGTCTTACAATTAGACAGCAAAGGAGTGAAAGGAGAAGGAGATCACAGAGGAGCTGTTGAACAAACACTTTAAACTGTGGTTTAAGATCTTGCCTTGCCCCACACTGGGTAACCATGGTTTCTGGATTTGGATACAACAGGAAACCATGGTTAACTGGTGATCTCTGTGTTTAATTGTAGCCTGCTGAGGAGGGAGGAGGAAGGGGGCTTTGTTCACAAGCGCAAGGCTCATTCACATCTCATCTTAACAAAACTGAGGATATGATTAGGGATTGAAAAACCAGTATATGATTAGGGATTGAAAATGAAATCACTAGTTTCATAATGCCCTTATATTCAGCACTGTAAATACTATGTATAATTATGCTTTTCCTATCCTTGATTGAAGGGTTAGAGCACCTTTCCTACAATGTAAGACTTAAAGCATTTCCGTATTTTAAATTTAGACTAAAGGCAACTTCAGGCAACTGGAGGTGGGGCAACACAAGAATACGCATATTGTGGAGGAAGTGAATAAATACAGTTTCATCACCCAATAAAACTGGTGGAAGCAGATTCAAGTCGAGGAAATGGAAGAACTTTTTAATGTAACATATAATTGACTTATGGAATTCAAAGCCAAAAGGCGTAATTCTAACTACAGTGGTACCTCGGGTTAAGTACTTAATTCATTCCGGAGGTCCGTACTTAACCTGAAACTGTTCTTAACCTGAAGCACCACTTTAGCTAATGGGGCCTCCTGCTGCTGCTGCACCACCGGAGCACGATTTCTGTTCTCATCCTGAAGCAAAGTTCTTAACCTGAAGCACTATTTCTGGAGTCTGTAACCTGAAGCGTATGTAACCTGAAGCATATGTAACCCGAGGTACCACTGTATCTCTAGCCTAGATGGGTTTAAAAAATAATCACACAAAGTAATGGAACATAGATCAATAGGTAGCTACTGGACATGATAGCTAAGTGGATATTCTGTATTTAAAAGTTGCATACCTCTGAATGCCAGGTTGGGGGAGACAGACAAGGAGGGAAGGTTGTTGCTTAGCATTCCACTTGCAGAATTCCAAGATGGATCTAGCTGGCCACTATAGGAAATGCTATGCTGCAACTGACGGACCCTTGTTTGTTCCAAAACAACTCTTTATTTTTCTTATTTAAGGAATTCAACTTTTGAGAAAGTCCTTTCAAAATAGCGATTTATGGGTGTTTCTAAAGATTTTCCATCTGTTTAAAGGCACGCTATATGTTTTCAGAAATAATATACACCAGATACCACTTCTGTATTGAAGTCACAAATTACAAACCATAGGAGGCTGGCAACACACTGAGAACACAATATGTTCTAATGTTTCCCCCCACCTAGATCCCATGTAGTTATCCATATATTTTCACAGGCAAGCTGTTATGCAGAAATACAGATGCTGCATCTCCAAGTTATGTAGGGGAAATACCCGCTAGCATTCCTGCTGCCCATACAAGCATTTTTCACTGCAACGTAAAAAGGCAGCATTTCTTCAAAACAAATGCCTCAATATTCGGACAGTAGACATATTGTTCCGCAACCTTTTGATATACTGAGGAAATCTACTCTGCTGCCTTCTATGCATGGATAACAGCACAAAGGTCCACTGCATGTTGGTCACAAATAATAATGAATAGCCTTAAGTTACTTTAGAGACTAACACATTTATTGTATAATAGCATATATGTCCTTGCAGCAAGCCCACTTTGTCAGATGCAGAGCAATGAACCCTCTTCACACAGCATCTCATTGGTGATGCAGTGTGGACAGCCAAATTTGTCCTTTCAGATTAGATATCCACATCATAAGGCAGAAAATCACTGCATGCTGTACTGTGAGGAAAATGCAAATTCTTATTCCTATAAAAAGAAATAAAACTAAAAATGGGGGGGGCAATACCTCATACAGTGGTACCTCGAGTTAAGAACTTAATTCGTTCTGGAGGTCCATTCTTAACCTGAAACTATTCTTAACCTGAAGCACCACTTTAGCTAATGGGGCCTCCCGCTGCCGACACGTCCGCACAATTTCTGTTCTCATCCTGGGGCAAAGTTCTTAACCCGAGGTACTACTTCCAGGTTAGCGGAGTCTGTAACCTGAAGTGTCTGTAACCTGGAGCATCAGTAACCCGAGGTACCACTGTATATTTACAGGTATTTCTTGAAAGAGCCCATATATGATTCTGTAGGAATACAAATATTTGAATTATAATTCAATGACTTGATCCTATGCACTTCAGAAAACAAAGACAACAAGGCACCCTCTATGCCAGCCATTCCTGGGCTTTAGTACAGTAGGATTAAGGATGCTACTATTTGACACTAAGCCTGCTTGATCAACTGGATAACTCAGTTTGTTAGAACATGCTCTGATAACACCAAGGTTGCAGATTTGATCCCCATATGGTGATGGACTAGGTCCTTAGGGTCACTTCCAACTCTACAATTCTATGATTCCATGGATGTATTAAATTTCCCGTATATTCCTTAATCCACCTCTGTACTTGATGACTAAATAAGTTAAAACAGGTGAATTTAGGTATTAGTAGGCTCCCTAACTTAATGGAGGGGGGGTGGAGTCTAATTTCTGTGTGCTGATGGCTTTGGCCAGAATTAGTATATTGAGGACTTGAGGGTGAATCCCATGGTAGATCCAGATGATCAGGTACCACAGGTATCCATTTAAGTTTTACTGTAGAGAACCAGTGTTGTATGTGGTGTTTAAGCCCACTGAAACACAGCTGTTAGAACACTAGGTTTTAACTGCATACAGTACCTACAATTATAGGCAGGTACCTCCTTCAATGTTACAAGGAAATCTTGTAATCAGCTGGCAGTCATCTGGGGTTACAAGGGTAATTGGTGGTACAGCAGTCTACAATTTGATAGTGAAAGGTTACTTATATAAGATATAAAAGGACAATTTGGCTGGGTTTAGGAGTTGACAGAACAACAAGTCAAGCTGAGGTCAGACCAAGAGGAAGCAGCTACAGGCTAGACTAAACTGTGGTTTCATTTACAGAAAGAAGTTTTCTTTAACTTCACATCTGCCTATAAATACTCTGTCTCATGACCTAGAAAAGCAATTTTCCTGGCTCCCAGAAAGGGCATTATTCATTGATTACTATTACATATGATGAACATATGTATGTTTACATAATGTAGTAACAGACATTGTCAGCAGTAACATATCATGGGCTATGTTTCATATATGCAAAGTCATTTACACATCTCCATTGACTACTTATAACCTCCAAGAATCTACGGGAATAATGACGAGCAAATTTATGGATTGATGTGACTGGACACAAAATAAAATGCATTTATCCCACAGTTTATTGCCACTCTAAAGCAGAACTCAATAAGAAGACATGTACAAGTTGCAACAGCAACATGTTACAATGATCTGTGCAAAAAGTGAGTGGGGCCATATTCTCTCTTTTTCCCAAGGAGGACTTGAACTCCTCCTTCCTAGCTCCATACACCACTATATGCAGTGAACTACTTGAAGCTGCTGCTGTCAGTGTGCTTCTATTGCTTCTTCTGTCCCATCTTCATGGTTGCTTGGCAAGAGGGTATGTTCCTCTCTTGATGGGTTTTGAACCCTTGTCTCAGGAGAGCTACGTGGGTGATACGTTGTGTGCGGAATCATTTTCCCCTGCTCTGTGTGCTGTGCTCATAAAACAGTGATATTATGGAGCAAGAGGGGACACAAACCCCTGCCTAGAGAGATGCCTGGGAATTGCAACGGCCATTGCTGCCTGCGCCACTGGGGCTCATGGAATTAGCGTGAGGTGACGCTTTGAGAATTGTGCAGTTGTGCAGAACTCAACCTAAGTTAATGAGCTCCTTCTGTAAGCAGGCAGCATGTAGATGTCACCAGATTTGTGATTTTTTAGTGGTGCTGCTGGATCAATGTCCGCCATTTCCCCAATATTTTGGAATTTCCTGATTGTGCATTTTGCACCCCACCCTGGGCTGACCATGCATTAGCTATTTCTCCAGCATACTCGTGGTGTATCTTCCTCCCACCCCTCTACCCAGTGAAATTGGAGTGTACAACTGCTCAGCATATTGCAGTTTTTAAAAGATTTATAACACTTTTCTTCACATTGAAGCTGAGAAGTAATTTCCAACTGCCAGAATTAAAGGGAACTAGGGAGAATACCATCATCTGTATAAAAATAGATGAGCATTTCACAAACCTCATCTCATACTTTCAAATTACTTATTGGGATAAACATTACAAGAATTCAAGTATGCTGGCCTGAGAGACATAACAGTTATTATCATCTTGCTTGTTCTAGCTGCTGTCTAGATGCTAGCACAGATATCACATTGTATTGAAAGCAACAGAAGGGGGCATTCAGAGATATAGTTCATTGCCCTTTGTCAGCTACCAGCAAAGCCGCAGTACAGAGGCTATTTATCATTCTTTTGGAAAGGCCCAAAATAAATACAGTATTATTGCAACATTATTTGTTAGTCAGCTGCTTTTTTAACATACCAAGCACGTCCAAGAAATCCTGTCAGGGAGAATTGTAAGTGATGAAAAACCAATTAGCTTTACTGTACCACCCAGTACAAATAATACCACACAGTAATACCCAGAACTGCACTATTCAAGGTATTCAATTATCACCAAATACACTTATTGTGGAAGGAGGACTTTAAATATTTTTTTTTTATTGTTCTCTTGGAAGTAATGACTGGAAAGCATGCACCAAGACTTCAGTCATTTGGCTGCTTCATGTGACCCCAGACCATAACACTGGGGCAAAGTATGACCATACCTAGGAATCACCAGTGCATTTCACTGGATAGGTATACATTATATTTCTGTGGCCTTCGGTAGGGCATGAAATTAGAACTGAGAAACCAGCTATAATAGCACAGAACATACTTCTATAACCAATTTTGCCAATAACATCACAGAAAAACTAATCACTCTGTTTAAGTACTTAAGTGTTTTAATAGTTCAAAGTCAATGCAATTTATTTTATCACATTCAGTATGTCTACATTTATTTTACTGGGCAAATAACTTTCAACAATCCAAATCACACGCATATACACACACCATTTTTGGCCTAGTGAGTAGGCAAAAGCAGCAGAGTGGATTTCCAAATACCATTACCTATGTAACTGCTATTTTTAATACTTATTACCTTTGGAATGGACCGCAGAGCAACAAGAAGGAGCAGGAGAAGGGTTTCATGTTAACAGATGTGGGTGGTTATGTTGTGGCTTTGCACTTTAGGTGTGAGTGCACAGCAAACTGAGTACATCTGTATGTATGTGAAGATTGATGACCAAGCAAGGAGTGATTACAAGCGCAAGAGGCATAATGAATCCATATTCAGCTACAAGTGTCCTGCTCTTGACAGAACCCATGCATTTTGTTGAAGCAAAGAGATGCATAATATGCTTATATGTTTAATAATATGAGAAAAAGTAGAGTTGCCAAGAAGAAAAATAAAAAAGCTTAGACAGCACTAGAAAAACAAATTAGACAAATTGAACTCTTAGTGACTATTTGGGTAAGCCAATTCTAGTACATGAGACCCACTTTACACACTGGTATTAGCATAACAGCACCCAAAGGGCTTAATGACCTGACCTTTTCTTATACAAACACAACAGAAAGTCAAATAAAAATATAGAATCAAAATGTTTTATTTAAAAAGCTCAGTTTGGTTTGTAGACATAGTATGATGGTTTGCACTATGATGAATAAAGTAATCAGTCCATATTTACAAACAGGTCCAGATAGATTCTGGACCTGATGTGAGTACATTTCACAAGGGATGTGATTGCTTAGTTTCATTCACACAATTTCCTGTGAAATTACTTCATTACTGAAGGCCAACCAAGGATTTTGCTTTTTGTCTCCCCAATCCTAGATAATGTTTCTAGATACATCACATTTTTAACACATTGTTAAATAATAGTTTTGGTCAACCACAAATCATAACTAAAAAGTTGACAGTAATATCAGTATCACAGCAGTGCAATACTGGAATGTACAATACAATAGATGTGGCTGAATGTGTTTCAGTTTAATCTTGACTATCATTAAATTGACTGAAAAAGTTCTGCCCAAACTAAATGCCATGGCTACTGGTGGGAACCAGTTCTGATTGTTTGTGCAAAGCAAATGCCCATGAAACAGGTGATAAAATTCCACAGAGATATAGGCAACTAAGAAATACTCATGGCAAGCCCAATGACATCAACAGACTTGACAGTCTGTTACAACAACAGCTGCTCACAACAATGGGCTTCAATGGTTCTACTGCCTGATTTAGTTGGTTACCTTCCATAGCGATACAGGCTTAAGATAATTAATTTCTTAAAAGTCCAGCTCATGCCTTAAAAAATATTACTAGAAATTTGGGTGGGCTCAGGATTGGGCAGACATCATATACATAAGATTAATCACAAGCAAACTCCATCACAAAACAAAAAAGTAACACAAAGATTATTAGAGTAATAAAATCATCTAACAAATTAATTTCAGCATCACACAAAACACTGAAACTAAATGGGTTGGAGAATCAGTTAGTTGCTTCCAAAATATCATCAGAGAGGGAGTCTGATGGATGTGTAAAGGGTAACATCCTTGTAGCTGGCATTAATTAATCCAAAATAAGATCCTGTTTCATAGTCACTAAGGACAATTAAAATCCCCTCTTGACCCATAAATGTGTAGTTAAGACTCCTTGGGAAAGGGGAGGAATCTATCCTTTAACCGCCTTGTTCTGACTATAGCTGGGAAGAGCAGGAAATTTTCTCTTAAATAATAAAAGATGGAAATGAAGCCAGAACAAGAAATAGAATATACTACCTTCAATAGTACTCTAAAGTACCTACACCTATCCAAGATTAGCAAGCAAATGTCCCTCACAGCTCCCACAGTTTTTAGGAAAACTCTTTTTTAAATAGAAATCCCTCTGAGAGACAAAGAAAGATGTAAGATGTTGAATGAGATGGAAGATGGATGTGTGTGTGTGTGTGTGTGTGTGTGTGTGTATAACGGTGTTTCTGTGCACTGTTCTGGTTTGCCAGAAACGGCTTAGTCATGCTGGCCACATGACCCAGAAGCTGTACGCCGGCTCCCTCAGCCAATAAAGTGAGATGAGCGCCACAACCCCAGAGTAGGCCATGACTGGACCTAATGGGGTCCCTTTACATATGTGTGTGTGTGTGTGTGAGAGAGAGAGAGAGAGAGAGAGAGAGAATATATAGCTGTTTTCAAATGATCAACTCCTGCCTTAGAAAGTCAGGAAGCAGATATGCTTGTACTGTACTCTGTGCACAGATATGAAGTCCCTTACTATTTGCTTCCTATGTGTGTCCCCACGCCGGCATTCCCACCTCCCAGACTTGTGTGAAGGTGCTATGTTCAGGTATATGGAGGCCACACACATCTTGGCTTAGATACAGTGCTGGAAATTAATGATCCAAAAACAGGACATAGACTAGAGATCAGCAAGATAATAAGAACCTGTCCCCACCCCCCAGGAGGTACTTGAACTACCATATCCCTGGCCATTGACCATGGTGGCTGGGGATGATAAAATTTGGAAGGACACAGATTTTCCATCCCTGATGAATCACATATGATGGCCTGTGTGCTTGATATTCACACTGCTTTTTTCTTAGGAACCAACAAGAACAGGAAGCTTATTGATGGACCACAATGCCTGCCTGGAAAGGTGCGTATTGAGTCATAAATTATGATAACCTACATAAGCATAAAGCTAGTTGGACTCACACTTATGAAAATAAACTATGAACAGAAGTAAAGTGCTGTAAATATTCAGTCCACAAATCATAATATATCCAACTTCCTTAGAAAGAATGTAAGATTCAATTTCTTAAACATATTTATGATGCACTGCTATGAAAAGTGAGACACAGCTCTGAAACAATAATACATGCCTCCCCACCAGCTTGACATTGTTAAACTACAGTGATCAATAGGCATGAAATACTTTATCCAGTTGTTGTTGTTTTTTTAAAAAGAAAACATGGCAAGTATTTCAGAGGGGGAAAGTCTGAATACTTATGAAGCAGATAAAAAACATCTAATGCTGCAGTGACACAATTAGCAAGCAGAACATAGCTACTACTGTATTCCAAAGCTAATGTTGGTTACTATGCAGCAGTTGTATTAATGATTATGCAAGTTAGTTCATTTGTACCTAATCAATGGTCTCCTGAATTTAGTGAAATACTAAATATTTCAGTGAACACAAGTTAGAATTCACAGAGAGAGAGAGAGGGAGAGAATGCGAAAACATCTATTTCTTCAAACTTCATGCTTATGTCTGCTCACATTCCTTGTGGCAGAGGACTTCCAAGCTGAGCTCACATTACATGCATGTGCTGTCTTCTAAAATACACACTCATTTAATAAATAAGGAGTTGAAAATGTTTCCGTAATGGCCATGCTCTCCTGAATTAACAATTGGGTGCTTTCAACTGACTGCTGCTTGAAAAAGAAATGTCATTGTAAAATGTTTTTTGTTTTTGTTTTTAAATTGCCAGCATTTTTATTCATCCAGGTTTGATTCCCATGCCATGGTGAAATGACCATGGAAAATTTGTCCTGGCATATAAAAAAACTAGTGGGACAATGCTTAATTTATTTGCCAAAATCTGTATACCCCTTGGTTGTAAATACAACCTCAAAGCATCCTCTAAACAGTTTCATCTTACTTTCTACCTGAAAAGAGATGATGTTTTGTTCTTTCATGAGCTAGGAACAGCATGGAAGAAACAGAGTCTAGATTCTAGAATATATTCCATATGCTATATATCTTGAAATGGGTTCATCTGAATCTTGTTGCTGTTTATAGGGAAGACTACCTTAGAGGCGAGGTGCACTACCATTGCCACATCTGTGTCTTTTCAAAGAATGGTACCTTTATAATGAGTGCATGTGGGAATACCCTGTTCTCTTCACAAAGCTATCACTATAATCAGCACCTTGTTGAACTTTCTGGGTAATGGAAAGTCTAATGCAAAATTCACATGATGGATAATGTCACCTGTTGAAGCCATAACAGAGACATTTCCTGTGAACAAGCTTCACTTAAGTGCATCTGTATGTCCCTGAAACCTACAGAAACCATGAAGTCACCTGTCATGTATGACCTAGGTGAGATTCCCACATTGCAGGGGGTTGGACTAGATGACCCTCAGGTCCCTTCCATCTCTAAATTTCTGTGATTATATGATTTCTGGCTGAATGTTTATTTTTATTTTTTATTAAATTTGTTAGCCACTTTATCTTGCCCAGGGCAGCCCAAAGCAACATGCAGCCAAACAGACAGACCCCCACCAAACTGCAGAGGTACATTAAAACCAAGAGGAAAAAAGAAATGCAATAATAAAACATCCCACTCACTTCTACAAGGTGTCCATGTCCATGGCTACATAGGAGAGGATTTCTACATGTTAAAATATATGTCTGATGTATTTCTTCAGCCATTTGAAATCATGAAATAGGTTTGTCCCCGTGCCCTTCTTTTTAAAGTGGAAAATTACAGACTACATGCCATTGCTATTTTCAGTATCTGGAACCTGTTCTATACCATGCAACTGTTACAGCTGCTGATTGGCCCCTTCTATCAGCAATTTTGTTGTTGCTGCCAAATCCCCTGGCAAGGAAGAAATCAAAAAGCACTCCTTGAGTGCCACTTTGAACTCAATGAGGTATCCCTGTGATATGATGTCTTAACACCCAACTGTTTCTGAAGATATTCTTCCACTCTGAAGAGAAACTGGCTAGCCTCCCTCCCACTATGATCTGTGGGAAGGGGCAGGCATGAATCAGTCACTCTTTCTGTTCCAGGGCTGGTGCCTAGAGCAGCTGCGAAACAAAGCTTGCTTTGTTCTTGCTTTCTGATTTTTAGCCGACTTTGACTGAAACTTGGTCAGACTACGCTCCTGATAGCAAAATCTCTGCTGCCCTGGACATTTCCTTGGAAACAAAAGGAAAACTTTGGGGATCGCTTTTTATTTCCCACTGATTTAATGTTGCATCGTGCTACACCAAATCTCTGAGTGGTGCAAGATACCAAGGGGTTCCAGACGTTTACCCAATGTTTGTGTCTTCTTTTGGAATGAGGCACTGTGTATACTGTGGTGTCCTTATGATATATGGTTTATTTCCACATATATCTTGTTTCTCCCATACCTACAGTCTTTGATTCAGTGAGAAGTCAAATATTGGTCTGACTCTCTCTCTAGCTTGCTGCTTTGCCTTTAGCTCCCATCACTGCAAACTCTATGCCCTAAACTCTGGCTTTCTTCTTCGAACTAACCACAAGTCTGGGGAGAGGGCCCCACCTGCTTTCAGTCTTCTTTGTTTCCCTTAATGGCCCATCACCCAGGAGATCACCTCATCAGAAAGCTAGCCTGGTTTATATTTTCATACTTGCTGAATCCAGGGGTTAGAAGGGTCTTAAAATGCAGCCCACCCCCCCTTGCCCCAACTCATGACATCAGTAAGAAGCTTATCAGTGATTGTCCAAATAGCCTTTTGCTAGAAAAAATGGGAAACTATCAGGCAAGTCCTAGGTCAAGTCATGTCCAAGCCAGAGAGTCTTCAAACCATTACTCCTAATGCCATGACACAAATTTTCAGTCAGTCCTAATTTATGCTGGCATTAGCCTTACAAGCAACCACTCCTGAAAGCTTGTTAAATACAAGCTTGATCCTTTCATCTTCCTGAACCTGAGCTCTGAGATAATCTAACTAAAAGAAAGGTGCTCTGGAAAAACAGGAACATGGGCATGGGCACCTTGAGAGCTGTAGCTGAGGTTTCAAAACTTATATTCACAGCACCGTCCAACTTGCAGTCTATAAAATTCTTAGACTGAATATGGATACCACTTGGAGAACAGAATTATTTAACAACGTGGCAAATTCAGCATCCATTTTTAGAGCACAAAAATGTGCTGGGCTATCCCTATAAAAAAGCAGGAACAATTCAGATGCCATGGCAAAAGTTGTAGCCCTCGCTTCCAAAGAAAGTGCCTTCACAGAGGAATATTATATATATACACAAGTCTGCAAAAATGTCTGTGGAAAAATATGTTGCACTGCAGCAATGGTGATAAGAAGTAAACATGTCCTGGGCTGACAATGACAAAATTGTGTTGTTCTTGTTTCATCACAGAGAATAATGAACTTTCATGTTCCAAAACTAATAGGTAATTTTGCTGCTGAGAGGGAAAGGCTGCAGCTGTGGTACATCACTTGTACTATACACAAATCCTTGATAAGCTTCTTGTCTCTTAGCTGCATATGAGATTGTGACTGATGACTACAGAAATACAAGCTCAAGACTGATGGCATTAAAGTGTATGAAGCACATTTAGCATTGTTACTGATGATGCACTTGATGATGCAATCATTTTTGTATGCCTCCTGCATTAAGATTTATTACCCATTTTTCACCTACGTTTTTCATTTCCCTCCCTCCCCCACCCAAAAATAATGCTGTGCTGTCAAAAGTAACAAAATCACCTTATTTCAAGGTCTATTGATAGTGTATTTTTCTGGTTTGGCCTACGATCTTATACCTACTTACCGGAGAGTAAGTCCAACTGAACTCGATAGGAGATGTGTATGGGATTGGACTGCACAATGTATAAACCCTTCCATCCCTGTAACAGCACAGGGTGCAACAAATTTAACAAAAGGCATAATCCATAGTGTGGGCAGCTCCAGCCAAGGTTAAAAAGAGAAAAGTTATGAATGTGTTTGAATGCTCCCTGCTGAAATCAATGGGACTTAAAATAGACCCTTCCCACATATGTTAGGCTGGGTCATCCTCTTAGTATTTCAATATTAATAAAATACAAAACATAGAGTACTTGAAAAAGCACATCCTTTTCCAACAAAAAGTGCTTTGCTCTGTTTTCAGACAATGCTCTGGCAATCTTGTAGTGAAAGCAGGTTTCATAACCTAAAACAGTCCTTCTCGCATGCTCTTTGCAGCTTGGTGCTGTGTAAAGGACCAATGGAAATCTGTGAGCTAAGGCATGTTTAACTTTGCACAAGATCATGCTAACACCAGATGCACTGAAAACAGAATGGCACTCTGCTTTATTTCTAAAAGTGCATAAACTCAGAATAACATAGGTGTTTACTTCATATATACCAAACCTTAACCTTGCCATTCTTAAGCTATCATATGTGGGAAGTTATACTTCTTTAGTAAGATATTGAAGTTCACCACAGTTACTACAATGGAACATGAGGTGAGGGAGAGGGATGTCTCCAATGTATGCAGGTCACAAGCTAAACATTATTTAGAAATATATAGCTGTGTGTGATTCAGCAGGCCCTGTCCACCACACTTTTCACAGAGATGGATACCCAACAGTGCAGGTAGGACATTGTAGGTAGAAACTGGTAATCAGATGTTTATGGCCTCTGAACATGAAACAAATTCATTTACTGCTGTTATGGTGCTTAATATTCATACATCTATCCTTGACAAAATTATCTAATCCTTTTTTTAAAAAAACATCTCTGCTAGTGCCCATCACATCTGTCATAATGATAATCATGCTATAATATTTACACGTTAATTATGCACTGCAACCTTCCAATTTATCTGTCACTATCATTGAGTGGCAAAGTGGTTTTCTGGGGGTTGCATAGAGAAAGATCTGTATTACTTGTGTAAGCTTCTTAAGTCTGAAGACCACCTGTTTCTTGTATAAGTTGCATGTCAGTTAAAACTTATCTGTCCAAGAAGTATGAAAAAACAAATGCTATTGTTTTGCAAAGAGGCCCATTGTTAAGTCAGGCTATTTTACTTAGAATGTGCTTCTTTATTAAAAGTCCTATAGAATTTACTTCACACACTGGGTGGGTTTGCATGTTGTGGTAAACTGTGGCTAGTGGTAAACCATGGCTACCAACCTTGTTCCTTTGGAGCTCAGGGGCAAAAAACCACAATCCTTGACTTAGCCTCATGTCCAAACCAGGAGTCATGGTTTGTTTTGCTCCAAACAAACCATGATCTAAAGATATTATTGGCTTACCAGTTAACCATGGCTCGCCGCGATGTTCAAACACAGTTTAATAGGAATTAACTTGTCTAAAACAAAATAATTTCACAAACAAGTGCAATATATGTATGTATGTACATTACAAAGTCTGGATTAAGCCTGTTATATTTATTGGGATTTGTAAAACAACAAAATTTAGATATAGAGATGTGCATTTATGTACAGTGCACATTGGCAATACGTTGGCCATCTACTGAATGCTATTATAACATCCAGGGGTGCCAACTTGAATAAAGTATTGAGGGGAGCAGGTAGGCCCTCCCCTGCATTATCAATCACATGATGCGGTGCGCACACACCATTTGAATAGCCATGCCCATCAACTTTGGAAGGGACCAGCCCCCTCAAATACTTGGGGGGGGGGGCAAATGAACATCAGCCCTTAGCAGTTGGCTCCCATGTTAGCATCTAATTTGTAGATTAGCCTTCTGCCACATATTAGCACTTTTGGGGAATAAAGAAGCAGAGGAGCTCAAAACTATTCTCCTTTCATAGGCACCTAAGCAGAGTAGTGTACGTACATGGGGCTATTTCCATACTGGTACAAAACAAACTGTGAGAGGACCTGAGGTCCTATTACAATGAATTAGTTACACACCGCAAGTCCAATTATAATAAGCTCACAATGACTGTCCAATGGCAGGCTCACATGATCTCTTCTTTTGGTTTGGGGAACAGAGAACAAAGCCCTAAGTATAGATAAGTATTAATTAGTCTTATATTAATAAATCAATTGATTAATGGTGGCTCTGTTATATTTACTGAATTGTTCCATTTCATATAGGGTTTGATTGTTTTTGTTACACTGTTGTTGTTGTTTTATGGTTCCACACATGACTGTTAAAACATTTAGAAAAGTCTACTCTCAAAGAACTAATCAGCATTTCATAGAAATGCCACAATGATTGCTTTTGCTATTCAAATCAGTACAAGGAAACATTCAAATAGGCAGATAAAGTGACTGCCTAGCTGATGGTGAAAAAACAATGCAAGACTGAATGGCGTATAGCTAACATGGGTTGACACCTGCAGCTGTATTCCATTCCTCTTTATTCCACCAGCATCTCACCTCTCTATAAGGATTGCCTCCTGTTCAGAAACTGGGTATGCAATCGTTCAGCAGCTGTGTACAGCTTAGCACAGATAGGTTGTGAGCTTCCATTTGTCATCATCAGCTAACCTGTACACTCTCAAAGTACAGTATACAATTACAACAAATCAAAACAACTGACCATAGTTAAAAGCGGTAGAAAAACAAATATGTTTGGGGCTAGGAAAAATAAAAACACTGTAGAAGGGTTAGAGCACGCTTCTACAACTTGGCGCCCTCCAGATATTTTGAACATGCTGGCTAATGGCAAATGCAGTTCAAAATGTTAAATTGAAGAAGGCTGCTCTAGACTAGAGAATAAAAAGGTTTTCACCTGATGTCTAAAAGACAAAAAATCTCAGGATGCAGCCTGTTGAAACTGTATTGCCTCACATAAATATGGGGCTGGGGGGGGGGGGAGAATGTCTCTTTCCATTTGCAGAAGAGACCAAGATCCAGGAAGGATCACACTAGGCAAAGGGGGGGGGGGGGAGAGAAGCAATTTTCACTAATTTCCGCTTCTGTCTGCATCCCCTAGCACCATTCCCCATGCTGTTCCAAGTGGGGGGGCAGTAAAGGCAGAAGGGGCAACTGGCAAAAATCTGCCCATAGGTTGTCTGGATCCATAGGTTAGGTAATCTGGAGTTATCACGTCTGATTTAATATATTTTGCCAACACTGCCAGTGGTGGTGTAATGGTTAGCTTGTCAAACTAGGACTGGATGACCTGAAGGCAGTCGCTCAGCCTGACCTATCTCACAGAGTTGTTGTGGGGATTAAATGAGGAGGGGACAGATCCACCTTGAGCTCCTTGGAGGAAAGGTTGGATATAAATGCAACAAGAAATAATTAAATGCATCCCAATCCTTTCCTCATGCTTACTAAGGAGGAGGCCCTACTAAGTTTAATGGGCTTTATTTCTAGATAACTCTGCATATGACTGCAGCCTGTGGTGCAGATACCTGGAAGCTGACGTGAATTTTAATTTGTTTTAGGATTTTAAGTTCTTGTGTGTATTAATGTATCATTTTTTTCCTTATTTTATGGTTTTATCTTTTTGTAAAGTGCTTTGAGGGTTGGTTTTTTTACAATCAAGCAGTGTATAAATTTTATGAAATTGATAAAATAAATAAAAGTCAAATGCAATTATTTAGAAGCTAGTGTCGTATGTTTCATCAGCATTTGTCTTATATACCCTCCCCTGACAGGTTGCATACCCACAACCTGAGACTTCTCCTGCCCAGAAATTGTCACAGTGGTACCTCAGGTTAAGTACTTAATCCGTTCCAGAGGTCCGTTCCATAACCTGAAACTGTTCTTAACCTGAAGCACCACTTTAGCTAATGGGGACCGTGCCGCCGGAGCCCGATTTCTGTTCTTAACCTGAAGCACTATTTCTGGGTTAGCAGAGTGTAACCTGAAGCGTATGTAACCTGAAGCGTATGTAACCCGAGGTACCACTGTACTTCTCTTTCCTGCTTCAAGTCCCTCTTAGAGCTGGGAGACAGCAGGATGGGGGAAGGTGAGGAATCTACTGACCCATCTGTTGCCAGAACAGCTTCTTCTTCTTCTGCCACATCCTATGTGCCTTTCTCTGTCTCAGACTGCCCTAACTCTTCTTTCTCACCTTACCTTGGCTCCTGCCTTGTGGGTGATGACAAACCCCATAAATTGCTGGCCCCCTCTCCTGGGTCATCCCCCTGACCCTCTGCCTCTGCCACACATTCTTCAGAGCTCTGCCAGTCCCTCACACTATCATATTTTAAAAGATATATTTGTTCCAGCAAGCTTTTCCAGCTGTATGAAAAGGTATCTCTCTTAGGTGTCAATTCTGTATTGTTTTAAAATCTCTCTTTAGCTGTTGTTTTTTTGTATTGTTTTAAAAACTATTCTTAGCTGTGGGCATTTTTAGTTCTATTTCTACTGTATGTTTGTAAATCACCCTGAGGCACATGTAAAAAACAATTCATAAATTAATGAATAATAACTTAGTTATTTGTCCTGCATTTAAGTTCTGCCATTTCAGCCACATTCTGCTCAGCAAATTCACACAGGGCCATACGTATGCATTTTGTATCTTTTTGCTGTTTCTTGCATTTAATGATTTTTCAAATGGAACAAAAACTTTATTAGTCGCCGTGGCCTTTTGTGCACAGAGAAATAAGAAAAACCTTCCTAAACATTGATTATTTCTATGTCAATAATTCTTTTGAACTTTCAGTCTTAAAACAATGTAGCTTTGCTGAGAATAATCCCACTTGGTGTGACTTCTCATGATTACAAATGTTGCCTGTGTTCTTAAGTCTTTGCATAGTTAAAATCATAACAGCATCCTAAAACACAAACAAGATAATAATGTTAACAAAACTGTACATAACCTGTCATTGTACCAAAGGCTCAAGTTTATATATAAAAATTTAAATATAACAGTATTTCCTGTTTTATATGCATCAATATATATACAGTTTATTCTATGCAAATATTCTATATATTTTAAAATTATTAAACATGCAATACAAAAATGATACATGCCTTAAAACTCCCTACATACATATTTATAGAATATCTTAAGATAGTTTCTATCTGCATAATGCTTTGTTGAAGTCCTTACTATTTAGGTTAAACAACTCTAAAATACATATTTACAATATGACTATAATATATCCAAAATGTCATTGCATCTTGTTGTATCTCATTTTGCACACTTATAGGAGGGATTTCTGTATCTGGTCCTTTCAATATAGCCTTTCAGTTTAACAATGAGAAAAAGAATAATCCAGCAGCCAAATCCTGCTTGGCATAATTCCCAGCTGACATGAATAGGATGCAAAACCTTAACAAATTGAAAAGTAAGCCAAGAGAAGCTGTGAATATACGCATATTTCATGATGAACATGTTTATTTGTCTACGTAATATATAAAATTGCTCAACAAGTTTTAAATGTGCTTATGCTTTGAGCTATACAAAGTACATCAGATACGTACGAAAAGTAAACACACAATGTTAGCCACAATTAGGATTTTTCAAATGTATTTTATTGAAGCTCAACATGAGAAACACATAGAACTATGTGGCAAAGAAGTAAATACTGTGAAGGTGTCCCCATTACAAGTAGTCATTACAAGTGAGGTCCCAATGATTTCTCACATACCAGTTGGTAATAAACAAATTGTGATCAGTGGGCAACCAAGGCTACAGATCCTCAAATTCCTGCCTATAGTTTCCAGAGTAAAAAGTAATAAAATTACACACTGATAGTCATAAACTATTGATGAGGAGGGAAATAAGCAAAATGAATAGTTTACATACATGTAAACTAAAAGCAACCACTTTGCAATGGAACCACTCTGTGGTGGTTCCAGTTCTGCTTGGATAATACCTGGGGAGTGTTCTTCAGCCCTGTGGAGCCTTTAATGTGGGTTTAATTTAAATGCTGTTTAACATCTACATGAAACAACTGAGTGGGGTCATCTGGAGTTTTGGAATACATTGTCAGCAACACGCTGGTAACACACAGCTCTATTTGTCTATCTCTCCTTTACATCTGCAGGTGAGGCAGTGGATGTGCTGGACTGCTGTATTTCCTCAGTAATGGACTGGATGAGAGCCAACAAACTGAAACTCAATCCAGATAAGACCAAGTCACTGTTAGTGGTTCCCTAGACTGGATGGATGGAAGGGTTGCTTGCTCTTGATGGGGTTTTACTTCCTCTGAAGGAGAGGAAGCTTGCGGATATCTCTGGATCCTTCACTGTTGTTTGAGGCTTAGGTAGCCTCAGTGGCGCAGAGTGCCTTCCATCAGCTTCAGCTGGTGGCCCAGCTGCACCCCTATCTTGTCAGGGATAGCCAAACGTATACTTACTATGCTCTAGTAAACTCTAGGATGGATTATTGCAACATGTTATTATGTAGGGCTGCCTCTGAAGACAGTCCAGAAACTTCAGCTGGTGCAGAATTTGGAGGCCAGGTTCAGACCCTCCAAGTGTCCCTATTTTCCAGGGATGTCCAGGATTTAAGAAAGCCTTCCCAGTTTCTGATTTGATCCCGGAATGTCCAACTTTTCCTTAGGATGTCCCTATTTTCATTGGAGAAATGTTGGAGGGTATGGAGGTTGCTCACTGGTGCAAGATGAATTCAGCATATAATGCCAATCCTGACATGACTGCATTAACTGCCAGTTATTATTGACCTGTAAAGCCTTAAACCGCTCAGGACCACAATTCAGGACCACATATTTACACTATGTGCAAGGCGATTATTGTTTTTATGGTATGTATTTTTGTGCTTTTATATTGTAATCCTCTGTGTGATCTTTGGATGAAGGACAGTATAGAAATTTAATTTAATAATAATAAGAATATCATTAGAATCTTGCAAGCTCCAATGAAATAACCCATTTCCTTTCCCATTTTACAATTCAGGACTGGAGCTAAGAGGGTAAGTTGCTTACAGTAATTCTCAGCTGGGTTTTGCACCAATACATCCATTTTTATTTCCAACAGTTCACCTATTGATTTACAAATTACTCACATGCCATTTTTATTTCAGAAAAGAGATCTTAACAAAAAGTGTATTTCTATATTTCATGGATCTTCTTCCCTTTCAAATGTATTCTACTGTGAAAGAGGCTTATAAAGACTTTTAGGTCATGTTTAAATGCATTGTACCAAACAACTGTGGCACCAACTGTACCACCAGTCAAATGTACCAAGCATCTATGGTACAAGTGCTTGATGATAAGAGAGAATAGAAGATAGAACTAAAGAGAATCATTCTGATGTTATGGTACCAATTATTGACCCGCTATAAATAAGCACAAATATTCTTGGCTCATGAAATTAGGGTGGCCTAAATTTGTATAAATGATCAGCTGTCAGTTCTGTATTTGCAACTAGAAACTGATCAGAAGTCAACATGGCATGCATGTAAGATTAAGAAGTAGTATTACTGTCATCATCAACAACAATGTGATTCATATGCTCAGCAAATGATCAGCAAGATCATTTTGCTGATGTAATTCCAATCATGGCCAGCCAGGGCCAGAGCAAGTGTGTGTCAGCTTAAATCAGTTTAGTCCCAATACATTGGTTAGAATAATTCATTTTGAATAGCTTGTAGATTGAGGTCTGCTTTTATTCTTTTACTTCTCACAAATCTTCCCTTTGAAAGTATCATGAAATATTTATTTTTTGTACCTTCTGAAAAGACGTGTCAGCTATTCAGATTATTTAAGTGCTGGGGACTATTTCCAAAATTTTATGTACACACTAATAGCATGTGTAACAAAAAAAGCAATGTAAGAAATTGCCCTGCATGGTCCTAAGTAACTGCATTTTATAATATACAAAAAGCAGCCTGTAATTACACTGATAGATTTCTCCCTACAGTGCCAGCTGTATAAACTTTGCTTTGACAGAGGCATATTTCTTTTTCATTGAGTTAGTACAACAGTTTACATCTAAGGGACATTAAAAAGTTGCAAGGTATTAAACATGGGAAACTAGTTATGTTCTATTGATTAAAGAATGTAGGGAAGGAGGGCATTTATTATAGACATTTATTAGGGGGAGGTAACTGGTAAAGGAATGTAACTTAGATAAGAGAGTTCAAGCAGCTTTACCTCATCTATTTCATTTTAATCCCACAGTTCTGAAGAAGTGGGGCAGCAAAAGCAAATCCAGCAAAGTCAGAGCAAACATGACTTTTAAATGTGCTGAATGTGGATATCCCTTGCAATGAAAAGGATCCATGGAAGGGTTTTCTACTGATGAATGAACACTAATTTGTGAATGAGGAAGCTGTGGGGAGGGGGTGACACTTCCATTGAACAGTAGGAATCTGTACTTCCCTATGTACTCCATCCACACAACCAGGAAACAATATCTGAAATAAGATATATAGTGTTATGAGTTTGGGCAGTGAGAGTAGGCTGTACGCAGAGACCCTTCTAACCCCTGGATCCAGAAAGTGTGAAAATATAAACCAGGCTGGTTTCTGGATTAGATGATCGCCTGGGTGATGGAGTATTAAGGGAAACAAAGTGAAAGGGGCTCTGTGCAAGACAGCAGATGGGTGTGCCCCCCCCTTTCAGTTAGTTAGAAGGACAAAGCCAGAGTTGAGGTCTAGAAGCAAAGAAGCAAGCTGGGAATAGCCTTCAATCCAAGGTTACAACTACTGGAGAAACAAGACCCTTTTGGGGTGTTAATGCTGTGAACGCCTCCACCATAGGCTCAAATCATATATTTGTGTAAATAAACCACATATCATAAAGACACCACAGACTCTGCTGTGCCTTGTTCTGAAGGAAACACAAACTGTGTGTAAGCACCTGGAACCCCTGTAATCTCGCACCACGTTGGAGACTGGGGTGGTGAGCAAAGTTTTAACACTTGCTGGATCAGGGTTAGAAGGGTCTTTGAATATGGCCTACTCACACACACCCAAACTCACAACAATATCATAGTGTAAACAACATGCTTCCACGTTTATCAAAGTCTTCTTCTGTGCAGCTTTAATAGCCATTAGTGCAAAGGGTCTGGGACAAAAGAACCTAAGAAAACCCCTGCTTGATTAGGTCAAATGCTCATCTAGCCCAGGATCCTATTCTCACAGTGGCCAACCAGATTCCTTTGGGAAGTCAGCAAGCAGGACCTGTGCACAGAAGCACTCTGCCCACTTCTGATTCTCAGCTATCTAAAGGGGCTTCAATCAAGTTATAGTGATGGGATTCATTAGTTATTGTAACAAATATAAAAAGCATGTTTTTAATGCCAGAACTTTTTAGCTGGTAAAAACAACAAATGGTTTCAAATGGCTTGACTCTTAAGCTCTGTTGAACAGCCAACCATTAACATGGTTTGCTTTTCCTTTGCAATAATCCAGAACTTTGCATGCTATAGCAATAATATGGGAAGCTACTTGAAATATTTCAAATTAAAAAAACACACCAAAACCATTCCCTTCTGAACTCCATTGCAGCTGAACTGAAAGTAAGAGAAAGGGTTAAAATTGCTAGATAGCTGGTATAATCTAATTGGGATTCCAATGCTCTCAGATGTTTGTCAAGACATTACTACTACCCAGTTCCAAGCCATGTTTTAATTCAGCATTCATCAGTTTCCTCTGGAAAAGGCCTTCAGCTTTTCCTCTATTATTTTCTTTGTAGCCTTGGAAACCACCTGAAAACACACTGTGGAGCAAAATTTCAAATTGCTGCTGTGGAATTTGAGAGAAATTGGATGTGATTTATTTTTCAGAAGATGAGGCTGAGGAAAAGGACTATTGGTCTCATCCGCTCAATCCCCTGGAGACTGTCTTTGCATGAAGGGAAAGTCCCTAATTTGCTGAGGATCTGAAACCCATCCACTACCCTCACTGGTTTAGCCAGCCAGTTAAAGCTGTTCCCAGGGTGTGGCTGCTGTTGGGTTCTGACAGCTTCCAGGAGCCACAGGTGACAGCTGAGTGCAGGGTGGGGAACCAAAGGTGGACAAACCACCCCAGAAGAGGTACTACCTTTCCCCCAACACCCCCATACGTCCCAGTAGTTTTGTAAGTTTGCATAATTCATCAGATCTCATGGCTTCTCCTACACAAAAGGAGGAAATAATATTTGAATGAACATTGTTTATTATGTGCTGTATGGTACGCCATCAGATAGTCACACTGACACAACACTTTTTAGCTGTCACACAGAAGATGTAAAGTAACAACCACCACATTCTTGTGACTCAGTTCTCACTTCTGGTACGTCTATAGCTGTGTGATCACACCACATTTTAAAGTCTGTTTCTCAGTTCAGATATCTGCTATTCCTTAGCATATTTTAACAGCTTCATATAAAACATGGACATATCGGTTTCCCCACTGCAGTAAACCAAAATGTACTGTCCCTGTGTTAAATTAAATGTGCTAAGCCCAAGGGTAAACATATTTCAGAAGATACTTTTTGGGAGGGGACTGAGTTTGGTTGGTTGGTTGGTGTTGAGCTGGAAAAGGGATGTGAAAGGGGGGGAAAACGGTTTCAGTAGCTTTCATATGTTTTAAATTGGAATTTTATTAGATTTTGAAAGTACTAGTCTGTTACTGTAGACACAAATGGCTTAGCTGCTCTGCAAAACATCAAAGCCTCCAAATGGCATGGGATGCATAGAAAAATGCTCCAACTCTACATTCTCTAACTCCAGCTCCTTATAGGTTTACTTATTCCCTCTTATGCACCACAACACACACCATATTAACAGCACTCACCTATATCCATTTTTTTTTTTAAATTTGGACACAGAAGCAGCAGTCACAAATGGGGTTATGTGTTTATCGCTACACCACAACAGCCTACAGTCTCTAGTTCTACATCTCCATTACAGGCATTCCAAGTCCTTAAAACACAGACCAAATTGTGCATCCTTGATTCATTGGGTCCCCTCGAAAATAATCACCAGTGCACGCCATATATTTAATGCACAATTAAAGCTCATTATTTCCCTCAAATAATCCTGGGAACTGTAGTTTACCCCTCAGGGATCTATGGTTCCTAGCACCCTTAACAGACTACAGTCCCCAGCATTCTTTGTGCTTTAAATGTACACAGTTTAGACATGACATCGCTCCCCGACCCCACTGCAACTCTTGAGTCTAGTCTTTCCGGCTCCACACTAAGCCCTTACAGCTCAGCCTCAGCACCACATTTCTCAGCCTAACCTTTTATTCAAATCCCTCCTACTCCTGCTGATACATCCACCCCACAAATCCAACACCCCAGATTCCCAAGTCGGAAGCATCCCTCCAAATAGTCCTATTCTCCTAAACCCAACCCTGACACCGTATTCTCACCATATCTGCCTCCAAATCTCTCGTCCTTAACTCCTGGCGCAACAGGAGAAACCACTTCCCGCCTCCCTCCCCAAACCGAGGAAGCAGAGTTGTACGTCCAGCATCACCACCATCATTTCCTCCTCTTCCTCTTCTGGCTGCACGCAAATATAAATAAATAAATGTTGCCACGGTGCTAATTTAAACCCCCTTTTCATCGGGTGGTGTGGGGGGGGGGAAGAGAGGTGACTGACAAGCCCCAGCTGCCCACACCAAATCTCCTCGGCCGAAGCTCCCCAGCGCCTCGCACCCCATTTCCTGCCCCATCCCTCCCCCACCCCCGTTTCACCCTCCCCAAATGTCTCCCTTCGCACCTCGTGGCCACAAGGAGCAGTGCTCGGTCCTCCCCCGCGAGGGAAGACAAAGCGGCGGCGGCGGCGGTGCACCTGCCGGCTGCCCCCCCCCCGCTCCCCTCTTCCCGGTTACACGACCGTGAGGAAAGCGGCAGAGCAGCGCCTTTTCCCCCGGACTTGCCGCCTTTCGCCGTCGCTCCGCCAGCCTCAGTCAGCCCCAACTTTCCGACCTCCTCAAGGGCGCAGCAACAAGCCGCGCTCGCCTGAGTGAGGAAGGGAGAGAGAGGACGGGAGTGTAGGGGGGAAAGGAAGGCGCTCAGAAACGCGGAGGCGACCGAGGGACCTGCCCGGGAACCCTCCGCTCGCCAAAGGCAAACAAACTCCGGCGGCAGCGGGGCTGCGCGCGCCAAAACAGGCCGGAATGAAACCCAGGAGGAGCCGGCCCGGACTGGGCTGCGGCGCGGCGCCCGCCCCTCACTCTGCCCTCGCTGCGTTGCCGCCGCCGCCCGAGCACCCCTCGCCTCACTCACCGTAAGGAGAGGCAGCGGCGTCCCCCTTCCTAGCCATGGTCGCCCGCCGGCTTTCGGCTTCGTGGAGCCTGGAGCCCGGGCGCCTCTCTCCGCGCGCTGCTCAGCGTGTTCTTTGTTGCTGTGATGGCATGAGAGCAGGCAGGCAGCCGCAGGCGGGCTCTGAAGAAGCAGCAGCAGCGGCGGCGGGAGCTACCGAGCGCTGGGTCGGTTGTTGTTTTTCCCCCTCCTCGCCGAGCTTCTCGCGACCCCCCCCCCCCCCCGCTCTCGTCGCTCCTGCGCTGGTTAAGGCAGAGGGGCTGCAGCAGGTAAACACTGAGGCGAGCTGTGAGGCGGCGGCGGCGGCGGTAGCAGCAGCACAGCTGCAGTTGCTGAATGCCTTCCCGGCCTTCCCATGCACGCGGGGAGGGAGGGGGCACGTGGGACTGCCCCCCGCGCCTCAGCCCGCCCCGCTATCCATATGCAGCGAGCCAGAGCCCCCCGAGGGCGCCAATGAGCCCGCCCACCGGCCAGAGAGGCTCGCCAACTTCAGGCCTGAGGGGCTTCTTCTGGGAAGCCTAACTTTGGCCACGCAGGGGCGTCTGTGCTTAAGGCCGGTGGGGGACAGTCAAAGGCGCGTTTACTCCTCTCTCCTCTCCCTCCCCCCCCCCCCACTTGTTGGAGAGAGGCGTTGTGGAGTTTCGACTTTCCCGTACCGTCTATTATTATTATTTTTAGATAGTAGAAAATCTCTTCAGGCACGCGAAAGGCAGCTGTCCGGGAATGGGGGGAATCCTCAATGACTAGGGCGTGCTGTCTACATTTTAGGGCAATATTTGCCTCTGCGGGGTGGTCCTTTCCTCACATGCAAAGTTGCCCTTGGAAAGTTTGCTCTCGGTTTTCTAGGCTCCCGTGGAGCTGTCCTTTCCTCCCGTGCTGATGGAGGAGTTTCGCTGCACGACGGGGATGGATCAGCTTAGGCCTCGTGCTCGCAGCCTTGGAGAATCCTCCTTCAAAGCTTGTCGATGCAGTCGATCTGAAGGCTTCATTGCATTAAAAATTTTTTAAAAAGATTTTGTATTTTAAGATTGTGATAAGGAATAGAGAGGGGTGGCAGAGTGCATAAACCCATTAGTCCTACTCAAAGGAGACCCACTAAAATCTATGGGCAAATTACTTAACTCCATTGATTTTAATGGGTCTGCTCTGACTAAAGTCGGGTGTCGCAGTGTAGCTACATTTATAAGGTGCAGGAATTTCATCTCTGCTGCACTGGGACATGAGTCTCAGGACCACTTATGAAGAACAGAGAAGACTCAAATCAAGGTGCTGGTTACTTGCATTACTTGTAGTCTTTCTGGGTATGCATGTAAAAGAATCCATAATACGGTAAATGGTTTCAGTGACCCTGCACTATGCAACAAGTAAAATGAAAGTTTTCATTAATATTAACCTATAAATATTTTATTTGAGCAAACTTTCATTCCAAAGGTCTTTTTGAGCCACGCCAAGCTATATGTTCAAAGTAAAAGTAAAAAAAAAAAAAAAAAAATGCCTCCCTTGCATCTGTTGAGCCAGATTTTGATTATCTGCCATTTTGTCAGGATTATTTGACAATGTGGGCAATGGTTGAGCTGTCAGTAGGCCATTCGGCATGGTTTAAGGCAGGGGTAGGCAACCTAAGGCCCGGGGGCCAGATGTGGCCCAATCGCCTTCTCAGTCCGACCCATGGACGGTCTGGGAATCAGCGTGTTTTTACATGAGTAGAGTTTGTCCTTTTACTTAAAATGCATCTCTGGGTTATTTGTGGGGCCTGTCTGGTGTTTTTACATGAGTAGAATGTGTGCTTTTACAGTTGTACCTCGGGTTAAGTACTTAATTTGTTCCGGAGGTCCGTACTTAACCTGAAACTGTTCTTAGCCTGAAGCACCACTTTAGCTAATGGGCCCTCCTGCTGCTGCCGCACCGCCGGAGCACGATTTCTGTTCTCATCCTGAAGCAAAATTCTTAACCTGAAGCACTATTTCTGGGTTAGCAGAGTCTGTAACCTGAAGTGTATGTAACCCGAGATACCACTGTATTTAAAATGCATCTCTGGGTTATTTGTAGGACATATGAATTCGTTCATATTTTTTTTCCAAAATATAGTCCGGCCCACCACATAGTCTGAGGGACGGTGGACCGGCCCACAACTGGACAAGGTTGCTGACCCCTGGTTTAAAGTGATGATACAACAGCCCTGGTTTTGGTTTATGTCTGGATGGTAGGTTGCCTGGGAACTGTATCCATGTTACCTTAAGGGGGAAAGGAAGGGGAAATGGGATTTCAGCAAATATATTTTAATGGTATTGAGTCTTTTATTTTTCGCAAGTTGCTCTTCTTAATCAAAATACCAATATATTTTATGGCAAAGAACTCTCACTAGAATAATGTGTTTTATTTTATTGCAATTTATATTACAACTTAATCAGAACTGGTTTGAGTGTGATGAATCTGGCTTCCAGGGTCTCCCCAGATCTATGCTCTTGGTGAATGATTAAGGTCACATTTAATATATGCTGATCTCCCAGAAGCATTGGCTAGTCTTCACCTCTATAGAATTCCAGGGAAAAAAGCAGAATCGGTAAAGCTCTTTTTAACATAGATGTGTGATATATATAGAAAGAGAGAAGAAACCTATTGTATGTGGAATTATGAAAGGTGAGCTAAGAAAAGGTGAATGTTTGCCTTGGTTGTTTACCCCAAATAAAAGCAGTTCAGCCAGAAACTGTCTGTCTCAGAGCTGATTCACACAAGTGTGATAATGGGGGCTACTATCCAATTAAAAATGTTTAGTTGATCATTAGCTCTGTAACTTAAGTAATCAATTACATTTAAATACAGTATGTTTACATATTACAAAAATGGTGCCTTTTGGAGGTATGATCATTTACAATTTAATAAACCGTTACCTAAACAGAGGTAACATTCACTCCCTAATTTACAGAGATATGCAAGGACCGATGTAAACAAGTAAAGTGATTCCTTAACTTTCAGCGCTACTTATTAAAATTGCCCTTTACAAATGAAAGGTTGGGCTGATTAGCAATTAAGCAAATTACAAGTTGTACCCCAACTAATAGTTGATTGCTCATTGCTTAGATTAGATGTATTGTGTTGGAGAGTATGATATTTTTACAATTGCATAACAAATGATAAAAGCAAATGGGACCTATAACAACATGTTGCAGTAGAGTGTTCCTCAACAGTATTTCAGCCAATCAACTAGCCAGGTCTTCCTTCAGACTCCTCCTTTCCATTCCTCCCCCTCCCCCCCTGGAGTTTTTGTGCCATTTCAACAAGTGCATTCTGTGTCCGCTGAAAATACTCATTTTTCATTAGGCTGTGTTGTTTTGCAGATTTTTTTTTTTCCTACTTAGGTTTCCCCACCTTAAGGTTTCCTAAGTATGCTGATACCTCATTTTCAGTAACTCTGTTTTGACTGTATAGGTGTAGCATGGTTAGACTAGGACCTGGGAGACCAGAGTTCCAATCTCCACTAAGTTCACTGGGTGACTTGGGGAGCCAGCCAAGTGTCTCAGCCAACCCTACAGTCACAGGGTTGTTGAGAATAAAATGGGGAGGAGGGGGAGGAGAACCATGTGTACCACCTTGCGATCTTTGGAGGAAAGGTGAGATATAAATGTAATTTTAAATATAATTCAGTCCTGAGCTCTCTGTTAGTACACATATGTCTATGTGGTGATATATGTGCAATTTGTGAGACTTGAAAATGGACAGAAATTGAAAGGTATGGAGTAGCAGCAGATACTTTTTCCACGTTCATCACTAGGGGAAGGTTCAGAGAGTTTCAGAGAACGATGTTTCCGACAGGTAATCCCCACTTGAAGCTGCACTCACCACATTCAACATGTGTGAATTTACCCCAAAGTGAGTTGGAAGGTAGAATATTGCCACCGTTGATCTAATCATCTTGAACATGAATCTCTTAATATGTTTGTAGGTGTAAAGGATTATTGGTTTAGGAAAATACAAATTTCCCTTATTTGGAGTAAGGCTATTGCTCCATCCAACTGGATTTCCTCCAACATGAATAAAAGGCAGCCTCTGTTGTACAAAGCATAGAATTAACCTGGAAATAACTTAGAATAATAGGACTGTAGAAGGGACCACAAGGCTCATCTAGTCCATGCAGGAATCTGTTTGCTCAGTGTAGGGCTCAAACCTACAGCCCTGAAATTAAGACCTTGCTGTACTGTACATATGACTCTAAGACTCTGCATGTCTCAAGTAAGAAAATGTGTTGTGATATACATTTTTAAATGTATTAAGTATTTGTGTGGATGCTTGTTAGAAATCTGTGCCATCTCCTGCCACAGTGCCCTCTACTGTTGCTTCACAATTTGGCAACTACGTACGAAAAAAAGGAGCAACAACAGACAACTTAAACAAAATGTTACAAAAATATACAGTTAAGTATAAAATAGAGTTTTATATGTAACAGTTACCTTAATGCAAAGTTTTATATATATACAAAAACACTTCATTTTCCTTCTGACACACCCTCCCTGTCAGCCTTCGGGTTCACACAAACTCTCAGCTTACCCACAAAAGTATCACGACAATAAGAGTTCCTGCAAACAATGGATTTAAGAAACACTGTCTGGAACTCTGTGCACATGGGCCAGACAAACTGCATTGTGATAACCATGTACAAACACAGGAAGTTGCCTTATACTGAGCCAGATCATTAATCCATCTAGAGCAGCATTGTTAACCCTAACTGGCAGTGACCTTCTGGGGTTTCAGGCAGGAGTCCTTCCCAGTCCTACCTGGAGGTGTCAGAGATTGAACCTGGCTCATTCCCAACTTATGAAGAAAAAAATAGTTTATAAAATAACAGGTATAACTTACAAAAACACCTTAAACAGGCAGTGCAAATAAACCACATGGACAGAGCACCTTTTAGTGCAGAATGCACCTCTTGTGAATGTGGCTAACATACAGTATGAAAGCAGAATTACATTCAACTGAATGTTCAAAGTTGTGACTACCCAGGTTCACACACAGTGCCAAATCAGTCTAGTGTAAATCTGCATGAACTAACTGCAATATCTTGTTATTTCGGAATCTGTGGTTAGTGTTACATTTGGTTTGTTGAAGCAAAAGCTTCCAGTGTCCTTATGGCAGTACCGGCGGGTGTGCAGCACATAAACCCAAGGCACATAGCACCAAACTGTGGCTTAGAGTTGCATGTCAATGCAGCTATTATTGGTTTTCCATTTATTTACCAACATCAATTTGTTCAACATCAATTTGAATCTGTATATTTTTCAAATTCCAAAATAAAAACCAACAAAAATGGAATGTTCCATATGTTAAAAACATAGAATGAAACTCAACATTCCTATACAGTACTAGAGTTACGTGTAGCAGGTCTGAAAATATCAAGTGTTTTTTAATTGAAATAATAGTTCTGTTTCTTCTCTTTCATTCCTTTCTTCAAAGTTTATGCTACAAAGTCTCACCTTCAAATATATATTGGTCCTCTCTGAAGATAAGGAAATCAACATGCTCTGCACTCCAATGTTGTTTATTTTTCATTGCCAGCAAATTTGAACAAATGTTGTTTTATAATAACAAGCAAGATACAAACACCGTTCATTCCTGGAGTGCAAACACAAAGCAATGTTTGAATCATCTAAGGACAAAAATAAAAGGAAACTTGAAAATGATTTTAAGCCATGCAGTGAATTACTTTCAAATTCCAATCAAAGACAAACATGCGAGTTGTATATAAGATCTTTCCAGTTAATTAAAACTAGTTTGGAACTGTAATCAAGACGGACGGGGGAGAGGTCTAAATTTTTCTTAGATAAAAGAAAGGGGGGGGGAGGGAGAATGTAGGTACCAGCCCACCCAAAACCTGAAATCGTGGGACATGGTTTGTGAATACAAAACAGGCACTACAAAACAGAACTGTGTTGAATTTAACACCTGAACTTGTCAATGTATGTTTTCCGTTCACTGATCCTCCCAAAGAGTTGCAAAACCTTTTGTATGTCACATATTCCTATACACTGTATGCTTAAAAAAGCCCACTTTGCTTCCTTTATGTGCATCTCTTCAGTTCAGCATTCTCCTTTTCCAGTGATTCCTAAACTCCCCCTGCCCATGGACCTCTTGAAATTGCTATGGTTCTTGGTGGATCACATAATGATTTTGCTGCCTGTTGCAGCAATCACAATGTACTATTCTAGATGCTGTATGGTTTTTAAATTTGTTGTATGTCTTCTTTTATTTCTTATAATGAATTCTATTGTATTGTAGTTTGAATTCCATAAAATTCAGGTTGTAAGTGTTCTTCGCAGACATGTGGAGAAGCTGGTAAAATGTGGACTGGACAAGGCAACTGTTAGGTGGATTTGTCGCTGGTTGACTGACTGAACCCAAAGAGTGCCAACTACTGGTTCCTCATTATCCTGGAAAAAAGTGACAAAGTGGGGTGCCACAGGATTCTGTCCTGGGCCCGTTGTTGTCCAACATCTTTACAAATGACTTTTAAGAGGGAATTGAGGGGATGCTTACCACATTTGCATATGACACCAAACTAGCAGGCATAGTTATAATGTTGCAGAAGACAGAACTGGGATTCAAAATGACATTCTCATATGGGGCCAGTTCTGGGCACCACAACTGAAGAAGCATACTGACAAGCTGGAACATGTGCAGAGGAGAGAAACCAAGATGATTAAGGAAACCAAGGCTTATGAGGAACAGTTGAGGGAGTTGGGTATGTTCGGCCTGGATATGAGGAGACTGAGAGGAGATAGGATATCTAAAGATGGCGCAAGCTTGTTTTCTCCTGCTCCTGAAGGTAGGACCCGAACCAATGGCTTCAATTTACGAGAAAGGAGATTCCAACTAAACATCAGGAATAACTTTCTGAAAGTAAAAGCTGTCAGGGGAACAGAATCCCTTGGAAGGTGGTGGACTCTTCATTGGTTTTTATGCAGAAGTTGGCTAGCTGCCTGTCATGGATGAGATTCCTACATTGCAGGGGATTGAACTAGATGACCCCCAGGTCCCTTCCAACTCTACAATTCTGTGATTCTATGAATGAAAAAGTTGGACACTGACTGCTCAGGGGTCCCATAACTAGTTAGCATGTCAGAGTCTCATTCATTATCAGAATTAACCAGACAAATTGCTCCACCAACTAAGATGGCCATGTACTACTACCCACAGAACTGAGAAACAGTTTTCCATCTGTCAATCCTTTCCATGTACAGGCCATGTGAGTTTTCCCGTGCTGAATCAAATTAAGGCACAGGCCCTTCCTGTTTTGCAACCGTACACTCCTCAGAATCCAAAGACTTTGATTTCCCAGAAGCTTAGGGTAGACCCCTTGAAATTTATTTATATGGGTGGGCCTACTATGAATATGACTTGAGCTGCAGTCCTAACTCCATTTACTTGGGAGAAAGCCCCAGTGAATTCAATAGGCCTTACTTCTGAAGAGATGTGGTTAGTCAGAGATTGTGAAGAACCATGTGATGGCTTGATATAAATAATTACCTGGTTAATTACAATCCTATTAGTTTTTAAAACAATTTTATTACAATTATATGTTGATAAAGTGTCTTATTAGAAAGTTGCCCATATCTTAACTTTAGAAATCTTTTTGTTCAATTTTTAAACTAACAGATTTCTAGTGATTAACAATAATTTAGTGGCATACAGTTTAGTAATGTTTCATAATATCAACACTTAATTAATAAAAAATATTATACAAACTTAATAGTAATAACTGCAATAAACATTTAGCACAAAATAACTCATTAAATATTAAGAGAAATAATGAATCTGTAATGCAAGTGTCTAAATAAATGAAAAACTGCTCTTTTTGTAATATATTATCCTTATTTTACAATGTTTACTTGCTAATTTATACAACCTGGCAACAACCAACAAGCCTCTCCCATTCATTAGAGTAATAAAGGGGATTTCTTCTGTATTAATGAAACTGTGAAAGTAATATATATTCCAAACTGCAGGGAGAAAATGTCTCATAAGACAAATTATAAAACAAAGGTACAGCAGGATTGCTAGTAAATGTAGCCAGTGCTCAATCAGAAAAACTACTATGGATGCATTGTATGGATTCCAGAAAGATTTGAGATTAGGAATGCCTTTGTGCCATTTTATTTTTAAATTATAACAATATTATACTAAATTTACAGAACAATTCTACATTTACATTTCTGTGATTGTAGGCGGTAGATCCATCATAGTTACATCCACATAACATCTCCTGCATCCAATCCATCCCCAGTTCAGGACAGGAGGGGGAAACCACATGAAACTCAGGGTGGGAGATGAGGAAAGTGATTTTCATTTGATCTCTTCCCCCTGCATTGGAGTCAATAGAATTACTTACACGAGGTCGTAGTGTAGATTTCCACTGTGTGGGCATGTTTGTGAAATGAGAAGGGCTAGGAGCAGATCTGTATTTCTAGTGTTATCATCAGTCTGCCACTACATCCTAATGCTACTCAAATGATGAGCCAGTGAGTTTGTTTCATAAGTAAATATGTTCCTCAATACCAGTCTACTGCATTATTCGGCATACGTCTGCACTCCCTACGCTTCTAATCCAAAGCAAAGTCTGGAAATTTTATTTCTATTCCCTGCTCCATGATATTAAATTACTGATCCTAGTTATACAGCTTTGTTAAAATGTCCAAGTTGTATGAATGAAATCAGTTGTTTCTCTTGGAAGAATGGAAGTTTACTTGTGTTCCCTGGCATTGCCTCAGAGTTTCTGGCTTATTGTATTAAATCTCTTCTCCATGTCCAACCTGGCTCTTTTGTCCAGTCATTACTTGGCCTGATTACTGTGCCCTCTTATACATGTTCTCCATACTTTCCTACCTTTTTTTCCCATTTGACTATCCTTCACCTCACTATTGCATCACATTTCTTCTTCACTTTTCCTCCATTGACACCATTCCTGTCTTTTTGCCTCCAGCACATATGACTCAATTGAAATTCACTCCTCGTTTGTGTACTCAAATTCGCTTGCATCATTCACTCTTGCATCCTGACAAGCACAAGTGAGACATTGGGATTGACTTTAGTTTTTAAAATCCCAGAAGTATTTAAGTCACACAATTACTGCTTTGTCCCTAGAGGGTATTTGTGTAACTTTAAATAGATGCCTTGTTATTTCATTACCAAATGTCTGTTTTGAGCTGGCCCTTTCCATCATGTCAATGAAATGTTTGTAGACATGGCTCAGTAAAGACAGGCTAGGTAAAGACAGTTCTGCCATAACTTGGCAAAATAGCATGTTTCCCCAAAGCTCTCTAGAGTGTCCTATGTGATTTTAACAAGTTGTTTAGAGCAGGGATACAAAAATCTGAGGGCTTCTGAATGTTGTTGGATTTCAGTGCCTATCAGATGCAGCCAACATAGCCAATGGCAGGGCTACAGGATTGTCATTCCTGCAGGAGTGGGTGACATTGTGGTCTAAACTACTGAGGCTTTGTAGCTTGCCGATCGGAAGGTTGGCAGTTCGAATCCATGCAACAGAGTGAGCTCCCATTGCATCTGTCAACCTAGCTGTTCAAAAGCAGCTAGATAAACGCAGTGGGAAGGTAGACAGCGTTTCTATGTGCTCTGGCACTCGCCACAGTGTCCCTTTGCACCAGAAGCAGTTTAGTCATGCTGGCCACTTGACCTGGAAAGCTGTCTGCAGTCCAGCTCCCTTGGCCTGAAGCAAGATGAGACTTAACTGTCCAAGGGTCCTTTACCTTACATTCCTGATTTAAAGATTACTTGATCCAAACAGAGGCGTTATCCCATTTCTTCAGGTTGGAAGTTTGGGTGAAACTCAGCTTGCTGAGAAGAGTTTAGATAGGCTTAAAACAGACAGAGCAAGATACCTGCAGATTAAGACTATCCTCATACCTTTGACCTCTTTGTTGACATTATCTCTTTCAGCAGCACAGCAGAGAGAATTTTCATAAGTGGGGCAGAGTTCTCACTGCTGCGCCGCCCAGAGGGGCAAAAACCAAGTTAAACAAGAGAAGAGTGTGTGGCAACCATCCCACCGGTTGCATGTGCCCAAGGCTGGTACAGCGGTGGGGTCCCATTGCCCCCAGAAAGGGATCGAACAAGCGGGCAGAGGTTGTGATGCCAGGCCCGATTTCCCCTCCACGTGTATTACCCAGAGAGTTGTAGCAGGAACCCCCCCCCCCCATCATTCAGTTTGTACAGACTTCACACACACTCACACTCACACACTACATACGCTACACTTCTGTTATAAATTCATAGAAAATCAACCATACATCAAATTTGCACTGTTCCACTTTTATTTTACTCCATGAAGGAAGGACTACAAAATGGGGAAGGTTTGATACAGGCCACCATAATTCCTTGAGCATAGCAGCATATTCACAGGAGCCCTGCCCAGTTGCTATGCCAACCCTGATGGTTTCAGACAGAAAACCATCAACCCTGCATACAACCTGGATTCAACCTGGACTATAACAAAAGAACAGTGATTGGATTTCCCCTCAGGGGGCAGGAAACTGCAATCTCCCCTTTGTCACCTGGAAAGTACTCATGGGGAGGGGAGAAAGGAGGAACCAGCCAGGTGACAGGACACTCAGGTTACCACCACAACTCCTCCCTCAACCCCTCCTTTCTGTAATGTATGCATGATGTTTCTGGGGGTGGGCTTGACCTAGAGGAGGGGAATTTCAAAAGTTTTTATAAGGTCTTGCACACCATTGTTCTGGGTCTTTCCTCTCTCCTGCGAGTGAGGGGAATACCCTGCTGCAACAGTACAATAAAGGCCAAGCCTACAGGCTGCTGATTTGCTCCAATTTACTCTGGTTGGTGTCTTTACTTTTTGTCCAAGGGAGCCCTCGGATTTTTCCGGCAACAGAGTGAACAAACACACGAAAATGTGTTTCGCTGGCACTGTTATGAAGCTCTTCATAGCAGGAGCCAGGTCCTAGGGGGCCGTGGTCCCTTCGCCCCCCATAGAATATTGGAGGGGGCCAGCCCCCCCACCCCAAAAGTTGATACGTATTCCATTCATTGCGCCCCATCGTATGATCGATTATGCGAGGCGGGGCTTACTTGTCCCCCTACAATATTTTATTCAAGTTGTCACCGTCCTGAAGCCCTTTTTCAGTGCCCAAATCACAGATAGTCACCACCAATGGCCTGGCTTTGCCGTGCAACGAGCCGCCACCTCTGCCCACTGGCTGCGTGGCAAGGCGGATTGGGGCCCCGGCGAAAGTGAGAGAGACGCTTCCCCCCCCCCCGCCCGCCCCACAAAAAATCTCCGCTGTTGTCAACGGCGGCCGCCAGGGCTTACCGCGGCACCGGAGCCTGACCGGCCTTCGTCAGCCGACTCCCCCTCCCCCCCCCGCCTTCCTTCTCTCGGCTCCTCCTCCCTCGTCGCCTCTCTCTTGAGGCCTAGCTTCCTGGAGCGATCCCCGAGCGCAGGAGGCGGGCCTTGGCTTGGTGCCTACTGGGTGGGAGGTTGCTGCCGCGTCCTGTGGAAGAGGAAGGGCACGTCATGGCCGCCGCGCTGAAGGTCTCTCGGGTACGGAGTAGGTAGCGAGGGGCGTGAGGGGAGAAGCCGGGCGCAGAAACCGAAAGCGGCAGGCTTGGGGGCAGCCTCGGATTGCTGAGGGAAGGAGGCCTTGCAAGGTGGGGCGGGGTGGGTTTCTGAAACCCGGCAATGCAAGCCCGAAACGTGCCTACTCGGGAGATAACCCCGTTTAGTCCAAGGGAGCTTACCCACTGCCCCAGTAAAGTGCTGATAAGCGGGCGAAGGGGTTGACTGCGTATTTAGTAGTCCTAAGACTTCTATAATTACAACATTGTACAGTTGGAAGGGGCTCCCGAGAGGCATCTAGTCCAAACCCCCTTCCCCCTGTCATGCAGGGATCAGAACTAGAACATAAATATTTAGAAGAGGGGAAGGATGCCAAGTTCTCACGGGGGAAAGGAAAAGGTATCTCCACCCGCACAGAGTGATACTTCCAGCTTATATAAAGCGAAGTATATTCTGTCCCGTAACAAACAACAATACCGCAGTTTTTGGTATTATGCAACAGCGTATCTATTTATTTGTTTGGCATTCATAAGGAGAGGTTGGTTTCCGGAAGGAAACTGCCTCACCTTGATCCTAGGGTGTGTTTTTTTAATTTATGGCAAATGTAGGGAAACCTCTTCTGTTTCCCTACATTTGGTATAAAAAAACAAAAACAAAAACCTATAGAAACCGAGATCATATGTGTGTTAGGTTTAGGGGATTTTGATAGAGTTATCTTCTGTGAATAGGTTTAACTAATTATACTACTCCCTATATGTTTCATATAAAACATTGTTGTTCCAGTATAGCTGGTATATCTTCCAACTTTTATTCTTGTTTATGGTTTGTTACAAAATCCCAGTTTGTATTGGTTTTTGCCCCTAAGTATATAAACGAGACAGACATAGTCTTAAGAATTCATATGCTAGAAAGAAAAACAACTTTTTTAAAGCATTGTGCTGTGACTGGGAAATGACTGCTTTTGAATCTTGGTAGTTTGGGTGTCCCTTTGCCCTTTTAAAGTCCTTTAGTATTATCTACATACTATAGACAAAGACCTACGGCTAAGAAATGGTGCTTAAGGCCATCTAGTATGTCCATGGCAGAGGTGACATTTAGAATACAGATTGTCTGATGAATAGAGTAGTCTCTTAACTACTATGCCACACTAGCTCTTTGAGAATGTTGGACAGAACAGTCCTTTTATGGGTTTTGTTTATACACTTGATTTATAAAGCTAATAAGAATACTTTTATATTTGCAGTTTTGTTTCAAATCTGTACAGAATACTTTGATCTAGTAGCTGTTTGCCCTTGATTTAAGCAAAATGTGAGCAAAGCTACTAAACTTTGATAATTACCCACTTATCACTGATGAGTCAATCTATATGACATACTCAATATGTAAATAAATGCATTTTTGCACTCTGAAAATGTGCAGGTTCAGATTGATGTATACAATAGTTCGCCTAGAAAGGATTTGCAGGGCTATTAAACTTCTCTGAGGATTTTTCTTCTATGACAGAAATGGCCCTGCACAAGATTTCTGTTGGTTAAATTTCTTGGTAGACAGTTATTGATAAAACTGAAGGATGCCAAACCAGTGAGCTGAGTATTGCATATGGTGATGTGGTAATGTTGTGTGCAATTAATGTGTTGTGCCACTTTACCAGTCTCATACAGGTTGGTTTATGATGTGGGAACTTTGTAATATTCTACTCCGTAGGTGTCACACATAAATCATAACAAGTGATTGTTATGAGCATGTATTTCTGTCTAGGACGTACCCAGCAAACTGGAGGATAAGCAGGGCAAATGTTTCATTTGTGTACAGAGAGTTCTTTTTGAAAAAAAATTATTGCTGTGAGAGTGAAAAGCAGAAGTGTTTTCCATAAGGACAACATGTAATTGAAAATTGCCACAACGAAAAGGTCAGCCTTTAAACCACTGTACCTTGTAACTTTAATGGAATTTGGTGTTGGCAGTGCCAGTGAGCAGTCTGCTTCTCTCCCCCCACCCCCAAGAGTATGACACATAAGATAACTGACAAGTTTCAACCCCTGAAAAGCAAGGTATGGAGCAGAGTACTAAAAAACTTTCTATTCTAGCTGGCCATTACAAAAACTCGGTAACTAAAAAATAGTTTCTGTGTTTGCTTTTTTCATTCTCCCAATCTCTTTGCCTTTTATGTCACATATTTTAGGTTGTAATCCTTGGGGGAGGGCCTTTCTAACACTGGTATTTGTAAGGTACTCTGGGAGCCTCCCTCCCTCTCTTTCTCTCTCTGTGTTGGCTGAAAGTAGAATAAAGATGATTTACTTAAATCAAATAGCATTAGAGACTTAATTCCACAATTGTTTGCTAAAGCATCACCCTTGAAGCCAGGGAGCCACAGGTTAGAAAGTACGGTGGTACCTCTGGTTACATACTTAATTTCAACCTTAACCTGAAACTGTTCTTAACCTGAAGCACCACTTTAGCTAATGGGGCCTCCTGCTGCCGCTGCGCCACTGCTGCACGATTACTGTTCTTATCTTGAAGCAAAGTTCTTAACTCGAGGTACTATTTCTGGGTTAGCGGAGTCTGTAACCTGAAGCGTATGTAACCCGAGGTACCACTGTACTTTAGTGTAAATTATTCTTTGAAATTGTAGTGAAGTTGAAATGGTCAATAAGTTATTCATATCCAAAGCTTTGTGGCCTTTTGGTTAATATTGTACACTTGATAGAACATCTTGTGCATGTCTTATGCAATCTTTATCTTATTCACTTCTTTTTCTTTTGAATGACTGGTGTGTAGTTGTATAATTAGATGGACTTTGTTCTCTTGCTATTTTATTAACCACTGGACCATCTTTTGTTGTCACTTTCATATTCTGCTTAGTCAAAGCTACTTATTTTAGTTCTTGTTCCCCAAATTAGGAGTGTAGGAAGCTTCCCTATATTGTGCCAGACTATTGTCCCATCTTATCTCACTGTTCTCTGCACCAGTGGCGAGTGGGGGCAGAGGCAAAAGTGAGTTTAACCACAGATGTGACTTGTACACAGAGCCGCATTGTAGCCCAGCAAAAGTCAGTGTTTCTACACTGCAATTTTCCCCTGCAAATTAGGAGTTTGGTCATTATCTCTGACCCTTTTCTTTCTTTCTTTCTTTCTTTCTTTCTTTCTTTCTTTCTTTCTTTCTTTCCTATCTTATCTAAGGTTTGCTGGTTCTCTTGTTAATAATTCCTAATCTCTTCCATTTTAGTTTATTTAGACTAAATTCCTTATTCAGACTCTAATTCCTGTTTTGGGCTGATGACTGCAATGGTTTAGTAGTCTTGTGCTTCAGTTTAAACTTACTTGGGGGTATCAAACACTCATCTTATTTAACTTCCACTCCCTTGTGCTGTATCTCAACATACTTTTTCTGGGCTCCTTATATGTGGAACTCTCTCCCTCTTGATATTCAGTTCACTATCACTTTGTCCCACTTTAAGAAAGCACAAAATTGTCCTTTCTTCTTGCAGTTTTGCTTTGTTTCTTTAATTGTCAGTTAAGCATTATATATATTTACTTTGAACATTTTTTCTTTCTTTTATTCTTCCAGAGAAAGTTTCTCCATTTTCCCCTTCTAAGTCCCCTCTCCTATTGTTTCATGCCTTTAGATTGTAAGGCAGAGACCTGTGCCTGAAATTTCCTATGTATTTTACTCACTTTCATTAATAATAAATGCTAAGGATACTACTAGATCTTTCGGCAATAAGATATAATATATGTCCTATAAGTATGTATCTTCAACAGAACTATATAATAACAATTTGCAAAATCTTTAGTTTGCTCCAGCAATGGAAAGTTCATAGGAGGACAACAAAGTCCATAGAAAGGTACAGGGGCATATTTATTTGCAAAGGCCAAATGGTATTTTGAACCAAAATTAGCAGTTTATCAGGGTTATTTGGTATATTTAGATGTATACGATTTTGCAAAAGAACTTAAAAGAAAATATGCTACACATTGAAAAACACAGAATTCCCCAACTACTTCTAGTGAAAAATACGATCAGTTCTGTGGTAAATGCATGGGTCTCTGCTGCAGACTATTTTTTAGTTGGCACTTGCAATAGGATTGAGAAATTCATTGGAGGCTTTTATCGGACCTATTCTTATTCCCCCCAAAATCAAAATCTCAGGTGTTACGAAGCATTGCTACATGCGGTTGGAGATCGCAATCAAGTCAAGCTGCTGCAACAGCACCCAAAAGTAAATCGGCAGCTGGATTTAGCTTTGGTAAGTATTCACAAAGCACTGTAAAAATATCCCCTATTAATCTTACATTATGTCCCATGCCTCAAGTATTTCACAAACCTAAAGAAAATTATCAGAATTTGAACCATTTGATGTGTGATGGCAGGAGACTTGAGGACTCAATGCCTGATGCACTTACTTTTTATTTTACTAAAAGCAGCTGTGCAGTTTTACTAAATACAATTAGTGAACTACGAACTGTAATTGGAGAAGTGCAGTGTGCATTACATCTTTTCCTTATGCCACTTTCCCAGTTTAAATTGCTTTCTGAGCTGCTTTTTGGTTCATAAGCAAAAATATATGATACAGGCGTTTGCATTTTTTTCAGTGCAGTCAAACGGGGCCCACATTCCAATGGATGTTGTAGCCAGAGGCAATACACTAGGCTGATCAACAGATGTGACGGCTGTTTGTGTGCAGTAGACTACATTGCAGCCACACACAGTCATCTCTCCATCCAGGCTCTCAAGGAGGGTGCAGAGCAGGACCAATAAGGAGCCTGGAGAGAGATGGTGTGGCCTGGGGAGGACCCTGATGGCCAGGGATAGAGATACTTGGATGTCTGCTCTGATCCAGCAGGGCTTGTCTTATGTCCTCAGGTGGGAAAACTGATGTGCAGTCATCTCGCTTGCAGTAGATGCTTCTGTAAGAGGCAATGAACAGTCTGTTTCTCAAACAGAGGCTCCTGATTTTCCTCACACTGTTCCAAAAATATAATTTATTTCAGCTGATGTTGGTTCATGCCCTTATACCTCTTGGAATATCCTGCTGTTGCCCCATTTGGTCATGGTTTCCCCTATATTGCTGTGCTGCTTCATGTCCTGTCACATCCTGGCGAGTAGAATTAGGGATGAATTTAGGTGCCAAAATAATGCACTCTAGCAATGTCAGGTGCAAAGTATTGCAGTTCTGTTACTATGTTGAATTATTACGGGTATTTCAAATATTTGGATATATTTGATTGTTTGACATGTGAATGCCATGTTTTATAGAACTTACTGATGAACAGAAGGAATTTCAAGCTACAGCTCGTAAATTTGCTAGAGAGGAAATCTTGCCCGTCGCTGCCGAATATGACAGAACTGGAGAGGTAGGCTTGCTATATAAGAGGACAACAGCTTGCTTTAACATTTCATTGAGTAAATGTTTCTAAAAAGAGACACTGTACATAAAATGAAATATTTTATCTTTTTTCTTTCTAGTACCCTCTTCCCCTCATAAAAAGGGCATGGGAGCTCGGCTTGATAAATTCACATATACCAGAGAGCTGTGGCGAGTAAACTACCTTTTAAGCAATAAAATAGCATCAGCTAAGGAACACTTTTAGGAGGCAAAGATACGACAGATTTTACGATAGGATGTTTTATGAATGTGAAGGAATAGCAATAGCCAATATGTCTGGTGTAAGATAAGTTTTCATGTCTTGAGACCTTATTAGAAATAGCAGTATTGCCAAACATCCAGGGTATATGTATATGGATATTAGTTAACTTATTTGCAGTATGTTTGATGATTGGTAAGTGGATATGTAAGGGACACGGGTGGCACTGTGGGTTAAACCACAGAGCCTAGGACTTGCCGATCAGAAGGGCAGCGGTTCGAATCCCCGCGATGGGGTGAGCTCCCATTGCTTGGTCCCTGCTCCTGCCAACCTAGCAGTTCGAAAGCACGTCAAAGTGCAAGTAGATAAATAGGTACCGCTCTGGCGGGAAGGTAAATGGCGTTTCCGTGCGCTGCTCTGGTTTGCCAGAAGCGGCTTAGTCATGCTGGCCACATGACCCGGAAGCTGTACAATAAAGCGAGATGAGCGCTGCAACCCCTGAGTCGGCCACGACTGGACCTAATGGTCAGGGGTCCCTTTACCTTTACCTTTAAGTGGATATGCAAGCAGACACCATTGAAAGGTGTTGTTACATCTGGACCATCCTCTTCAACCATAAGGCCATTTACCACCAATAGCTCTGTAGAAAGGATCCCGAAGGTTTATTGTGCTTTGATGGTTTTATTGTGCTTTGATTTTTATTATTGTCTTTCAATATTACTTGGAAGACTTTGTATCCTGAATTGGTATTGACCCATTCCTACATGCAAGTTATGATTTAGTTAACTACTGGGGTTACTCTGTGTGTGTGTTGAAGGGATATATGCAAATGAAATTGAAACATCCTGTTACACTGATGTCAAAATTCACCCTATCAAAGGTTAGAGTGTATAGGAAGTAAAGTGCACTTAAAATGGATTTGTATGGGACTGTTTTTTGTTTCATAATGTTTTGCTATAGGTGGCCTTGGTCTTGGCTGTTTTGATGCCTGCCTTATTACTGAAGAATTAGCTTATGGGTGTACAGGGGTTCAAACAGCTATTGAAGCAAATTCCCTGGGTGTAAGTATTTTCCTTCTTTCTTTGTAGTAGTCTAGATAATGACTTTCTTTGTATTGAATGTTTCTTTTTTCTTTTTTTTTTCTTGCAGCAAATGCCAGTCATCATTGCAGGAAATGAGCAGCAGCAGAAGAAATATCTGGGAAGAATGACAGAGGAACCTATGATGTGTGTAAGTTCCCCCTCTCCCCCCAAGTCTATAGAATTTTACTTTGCTTTCTTTGGTGAAAAATCTGTATACACATACCGTATTTTTCTGTATATTGGACGCCCCCATGTATAGGACACCCCCTATTTTGGGAGACTCCAAATTAAGAAAATGGGGGGGGAATTGCCCTAATTTTTTTGGAGAGGATTGCCCAGAGCCTAACAGCCATGTGCCTATCAGCTGTTTCCTCGCGGGCAATTGCTGAGCTTTGGGGGAGGGCAGGGTTGAGCTTTTTTGGGGGGGGGGGAGAGTGGTGAAGCTTTTTCTTTCAATTGCTTTTAGCACTTTTCGCCTTTCCCATGGGGCCTCTGTATTCTGCTTGCCTCTGCCCGCCCTACAGCTGGGAGGGAGGCTGTAGGCAGTCTGTTTTTGTGCACAGGCGGCGCGACGTTACACAGGAGGAGTGCGGCGATTGAAGTAATATCCCCCCTTTGCGCCTTTCACATTAGTGAAACATTGCACCTTGTGCTCCTCCTGTGTAACGTTGCACTCACAAATGGAGCTGCGTGAAGAAGCCACACAGAAAAATGATCGCACACCACCTCCCCCACAACTGTAGGGTGGGCAGAGTGGGAAGAGGCAAGCGGACTAAGAATGACCCGCAGGAAAGGCGCTGCCACTCCAGTTGGCTGGAGATATCTCTCCCCTCCGCACCTTTCTCATGTGGTGTTAGTCTGCTTTAAGCCGCGTGAAGACGCCACACAAAAACGGACTGCCTACAGCCTCCCTCCCATCTGTAGGGCGGACAGAGTGGGAGGAGGCAAGCAGACTACAGAGGCCATGCAGCTCGCCACTGCTGGGAGCTGCCACTGCTAAAGCAAGTACCATATTTACTTATATATTTAATTGCTGTATTCCATGGATAAGACGAACCTTGTTTTTCGACCTAAAAAATTGGGTAAAAAACCTCATCTTATAGATGGGAAAATACGGTATTATTAATTTATATACAGCTTATATGCAAATACACAATAGCAATTCCATTGGTCACTAGAATAAGTCTTAATGAAAATATGCAATAAAACAAGCAATTAAAAAGCACGGCAGTTAAAACATCTAAAAACAGACAGTTAAGCTAACAAAATCAGAAGTGCAGTTCAGGAGAATGCTTGCCTAAACAGGTATGCCTCCTGTTTATTCCTTTTTCTTTTTCTCCTCAGGCCTACTGTGTAACGGAACCTGGAGCAGGCTCTGATGTAGCGGGTTTAAAAACAAGAGCCGAAAAGAAAGGAGATGAATATATAATTAATGGACAAAAAATGTGGATCACCAATGGTGGCAAGGCTAACTGGTATAGCAATTGTTAACTAGCTTTACTTTCTATGCAGTTCTTCCCCACATTTGATTCGTTTTTGTGTCATGCACAGTGTGACTAAGATGCAGAATGTTTATTAGAAACGATTTGGGGAGATTAGCTATTATGACTTACCCTATCACAAATGAGGCAAGAGCCAGTGTGGTATTGTGTGTCCACATTCTTGACCACCATCCAGGATTTGGTTTGGAAGGAAGGAATGAAGTGAGACAATTTGGAACAAGCAGTGACAGTACATGTTGGGAGGGCTGAAACTATCCTTTTACTAAATACCATCCTGTGCCACATGTGCTTTATGAGTCTTTTCCTTGTATATTCTCTTGTATTTCCTTTTTGTTTTATATATAATTCCGAACAATAGAAGTCCAGTCTTAACTATGTTAAAGCTCAGCAGAAGTCTTCAAACACACTGGGTTGTCCTCCTTTTTTGAAACCGCCTGATCGTTGTTTAATTTCTGGTATAAAGCTACCAGAAGCATCTGTTAAAGTCAAACTTGGCTCTTGTTTTTGTGTGTGTTTATTAGGTATTTTTTATTGGCTCGCTCCAATCCTGATCCCAAAGCTCCTGCAGGCAAAGCTTTTACTGGATTTATTGTGGAAGCGAACAGCCCTGGAATACAAATTGGAAGAAAGGTAGAGTACACACACACACTCCATCTAGAGTCTGTGTGTGGATGTGTAAAATAACAAGCATAATTCTTGCACTCTTGGCTATATATTACCAATCTACATTAGTTTTTTACTTCATCAAATAATTAAGTTAAGGCGTAATTAAATATTTCATAAACTTTCTTTTCAGGAACTTAATATGGGTCAACGCTGCTCGGATACAAGAGGGATTGTTTTTGAGGATGTGAGAGTGCCCAAAGAGAACGTATTAATTGGTGAAGGTGCTGGCTTTAAAATTGCCATGGGAGCATTTGATAAAACAAGGCCTCCAGTAAGTATCTGAAATAAGTTCTAGAAAAATATCATTTTAGAGTTCTATTTTTATGATATCCGTCATTAAAATCACAGGTAGCTGCTGGTGCTGTAGGGCTAGCACAAAGAGCTTTGGATGAAGCTACAAAGTATGCTATGGAAAGAAAAACCTTTGGAAAGGTCATTGCAGAGGTATGTGAATCTCTTTATCATTTATATGATGCCATTTCCAGTTAATGTGTATTAAGGGAAATCTTTTTCACAAAGCTTATATTGTAGGGTCCTAAAAGAATAGCTTAGCAAGTTGGAAGTCAAAATGCTGGTAAAACCAAAATATGATCCACCAATCTCTTACTAGAAGCCATTTAAATTTAAGGGTAGTGTTGCTTTGTAAATGGGTCTCTTGTGGTGTAAGAGGATTCAGGATTGCTGCAGCTGACAGTTAAAAAATGTGCTGTCGTATAGCAAAGCTAATGCTGATTTTGTCAGTGAGGGATAGTGTGGCTAGTCACTGCAAAGAACCAAACTAATCACATTTGTATACTTCTCATTGTGTATTAACTGTGAGTCTCCATACATAACCCCACAAATGGCTTATTTAGGAGGAAAGGCAAAATATAAATTTAATAAATAAATACATGTTTGACTGTAAGTCATTTTAGGGTTTTCTTGTTTGTCACTGAGACAAGGTGACATGAATTCGTTTAATAATCTGCACACATTCATTAATAGAGAATTATTTAAGTATATAAGCACTTCAGATTAAACCAGCACTGCTTTCTGATAACCAATGCTATGATCACAAAATAAATATAGCTGAGGAGTGATAGGAGTCTTAGGGAAATCCTAAAACCGGATGAAGATTGTAATAATTCTGGTGACTTTGGGTAATTCCTGAAGCTTGGCTGTGCATTGGTAACTTTTCTAATTAGATGAAATTTCATTGTAATTTTTAACAAATATGAACAAAGTAGCTTAGCGAAATATGTAATTCTATATGCTGTATTGATAAAGTTTTCCTTTTTCGGTCTGATTCACATGTCACTAAACCATAGTGAAACCTAACCATGAATTAATGGGGAACACACAGCATACACGCTGGTAAAATTGCAGCCAAAACCTCCTTCTGGGAGCTAAGGCAAGGCTCATGGTTTGTGTCTCTCCAAACAAACCATGAGCTGTAACGAAGTTTAGTTCTTATTGCTCGTGGCTTCTTTGAGGAAAATACAGTAAATTGTGAACCTGCGTTTGGATATGGCACTTATTGGGTCCCAGCAGCACAGCAGCTGAAGACAGGAGTGCCTTGAAGACAGGAGTGCCTGGCGTGCTCTGGTCCATGGGGTCACGAAGAGTCGGACACGACTGAACGACTAAACAACAACAACAGCACAGCAGCAGGAGGAATGAGGGAGGGGAAAATGCAATTTTAGCACTATGCAGAAGCTTGCTACATGTTCTTTGATACATATTGTACAAAAAGTAAACTTCTCAATTCTAAGTGGTCAATATTTGCCTATATTCCTCAACCATCTTAGCACCAGGCAGTGTCCTTCATGTTGGCTGAAATGGCAATGAAAGTGGAACTTGCTCGCTTGGCTTACCAAAGGGCTGCATGGGAGGTAGATGCTGGCCGAAGAAACACCTACTATGCATCTATTGCAAAGGGATATGCTGGAGATATTGCAAATCAAGTAGCTTCTGATGCCGTCCAGATTTTTGGAGGAAATGGATTCAATAGTGAATACCCAGTAGAAAAGCTAATGAGAGATGCCAAAATATACCAGGTAGGTAACCCATTTAATGCAAATACTAGAATTGTTGCCCAGTTAACATTTTTAGTGAATTGATAGCAGCGGTCTATTAATAAATTTGTGTATATAATGTAAAGACAAAAGTATGTTTCCCTTTTAAATGACACATCTGTGTTGTTGCAGCATTCATCTTAAGAGGTATTCTCTTTCATAGGGGAGGCAGGCTTCTTTTAAGGTGGCACTCAGCACCTGCAGGGTTTTTTTAAGCAGTATTTGTATGAAATGCCTGCAGGTTAAAAATTAAAATCTACTGAGTGTTAAATCTGGGGCAGTGTGGAGAAAAGACCCGTTTAGGATGCAATCCTATACAAAATATAGTAGATGTAGTTATCTGGAAAGTAAGTATGTTAGATGTAACGGCTTGACCTCAGATAAAAACACACATACAAACACACACATATATATAATTAAAATGTGGTAATTATTAACAAGATATTACGTTATAATCAACTAAGTCATACTCGGAGCAGAACCCATTGAAATTAAGTAACCTAAGCAATGTTTATTAATTTTATGTTGGTCTACTCAGAGTAGGATTAGCACCTATACGGTTTGAAATCAAGTAATATTTTTGAAAAGGAGGTAGGTTTCAATAGCTCAGGTTATACCCATTCCATTTTTAAATAGTATAAAAATTGTGCCTGAGGTCTGAATGGCATAACTGTACAAACTAGAGCAGTAGTCTTCTACCTTTTCAGACCCGGGACCCACCTTGAAACCCATTTCTTCATATTTACCATATATTTGTATGGTGGTAGTGCTGCTGTTGTGACCCATGTATGACTAGGTTGGAACTCAGTACTGGATCCTGACCCACTAGCAGTAGATCATTGTACTTCAGGGATTTGAACTTGTTTCTATAACAGAAGTGTCCATATGGAAAACACATTTTGAAATGGAGGAAATTTTCACAAATGATTTGTAATGTGCCGTGGGTGTCTGCTGTTCAAAGAAGAAAGTTGAAAAATTCCACTAGGTACGCTCAAGTTCTTAGGCTTAACTAAAGTAGCCTATTGGACCATAGCCATTTAAGTGCAGCCTTGAAGTACCTGGTGAGATTTGTTTCCCCGCCATTAAGCATCTGTAGCAACTTTTGCATTGAACTGGTAACGTACTGTTAAGAAGTTCCCTGTATATTCATATTTTATGTAGATATGAAATTGCTCAAAAGCACCTGCCATTTATTTATTGCATGCTTTCTTTTCAGATATATGAAGGCACAGCTCAGATACAGAGACTGATTGTAGCTCGTGAACACATTGGCAGGTTTAAGGGTTGAGAACTTTTGAAGAGAGACAAGGGCATGTATTAACCTGATGCTGCAAACATTTGGTCTTTATTCTGGTATGCTCCTTTTAAGATTGAAAAAATAAAATGGCCTCAAAGTAGTAGCATATCTGTTTCAGATCTTCAATATATGGAAAAAACTTGTTTCCTTAATTATTGAAACTGTTAGCCAGAGACCTCTTGAAAAATTGGGTTATTAGGTACATGTTGGTACATGTGGTTCTTTTTAGTTTGTTTTTTTAGTGGCTGCTTTTACTTTCACCTTACTCCATAGTTACTTGGTTATCCCTGCCCTCTGAGCTTCTCGCAACACCTTTTAAAGTGCCTCAAATTGAACTTGTGACACTATATTGGATTAAGAAGTTCATACCAATACCGGCAGTTTAGGGTTCTTGTTTTCTATTTGCAAATTATGTATTTTGGGATTAGGGCCACTTAAGAATGTTTGTTTCTGTGGAATAAGAAGATTCTGGACTCACCATTTTATCATACCAATTATTACCAAATAATGTATATTGTATGCAAGGTAAGGTGTGAAATTATAATCACTATCAAGTCAGCTGTACTGTGACTGTATTTTAATTTGCCATTTCTCTATATAGCGTAGCTATGCAAAACATCTGTAGAACAGCTGTAGTGTGGATTTTTTTCAACAACATACAAAGAGCAATGTGAAACACAGACTTAACAATGAACCTTACTTTTGAAATCAATGTGTACCTCACACCATGCTACAGTGTGCCTCAGAACAAATTGCCTTGACCTTGGAAAAGCCACATTACTGTATATTGTATTAATTTTATGACTTTGGAAACTGAAGAGTTGCAGTTTTGCAAACAACTTTGTATGTTGTTGTAAAACAAAACCTATGGTGCCTGTGTTGAACTTTTCAATTATCTGAAGAGTATACATAATGGTTTTTGTGCCTTTAGCCAGATTATATCAACCTTACTAAACAAATGCTTTATTGCACTCAAATATGAAAAAAGCCATACAATGTATTTTTTTGTTCCAGTAATGTTTACAGTACTGTCATTATGTCAATTAGCTATAGTATCAACTAATTAAAAAACAAATACTTGCCCTGAAACTCTGTTTTTGTTCTATAATCTGGGTATGAATTTTGGCATTGAAATGGAAAACAGCTCATTTGTGTTAGTATTAAATCTGTTCTAAGGTGTCATTAGAATACTGGTGTCCAGTCTCTGCTTCAACTGTAGTGCAGTTCAGTTGATCTCCAATGTTGGAGTTTGCTGTGAAATGCTGTCTGATAACTTTTCTCTTGCAACTAAATGCATTTTTTATATTACTTGTTCTGGTGGTGGGAATTGTGTGCATTGAAATGCTCTTTTTAAAAAAATGACTGGTGCATTTGTGCACACTCTATAATTTATCTCTTAGGTTGCACTTGCATCTTTGTTTAAAAAAGACTCCTTGAAAGCTCTGCCATTTCAGTAAGCTAAAACACTCTTTGAATATGACACCTTGCCTGTACTACTCTTGCCATTCCGACTAGCTATTTTGGACTTTTTCATCAAAGGCAATCTACTCTCGCAAATCATTTTAAAACATCTAACTTTTATAAGAAACCAACATCTATAATTTTGAGAGAGCGAAACACTTAAGTAAGAAAACACATATTAGAATTATCTGTTTCAACAGCTTCTTTCCTTTTTCTACATATTTATGCATAGGGCAAGTGTTCACAGGCAGCCAGGGTCCCTTCTTTAGTTCTGTCTTGCGACTTTTAACTTCCAGGGATGCCTTTGTGCTGCCCCAAGGAAACACTTCCACGCCACGGCTCAGTGCAAACAGGCATCAAATTAGGAATAGTTTGGGTCATGATGGCACAATACTCAAAGGTCAACTCCTTTCGTGTTTTTCTGATCGCGTGGATATGGGGCTTGATGGAGCCCGTGTCGTTCCTGTGGAAAGGAATTCACCCAGGACAAATGTTCCCATTCGTCTCCTTCCGCGTTCAATATCTACTGCAAAAAGCAATAAATAAATACTGAAAGCAATAAAAAGAGAAGGGGAGAAAACGCTAGTTACGGTTTCCAGTGGTGGTGAAACCCATTCAGGGGAGAGAGGGGAAAGCCTTGCCATTTTAAACGGCAAAAACCCTCCCCAAGGCTTTTAGTAAGGTGGGCCATAAGCAGCGCCTCATACATTTACGAACGTCACTGCAGGCATCACAAGGACAGCTATACTGGGGGTCCTCGAGCCGGAAATGGCGTTCTCTTCCGGCCGAGGGGGCGCGTGCGCGCTGGGCGCAGGGCTGAGTCCCGCAGATGTGCCAACATGGTGAGTAGCGAGTCGCGTTTTCCTCCCCTCCGCTCTCACGCGAGGGCGGTTTCCTCTCTCCCTTCACCCCGCCACCCCAGTTCCGCGAGCTGTGAGGGGAAACGAGTCGGTCGTGTCCGCGTAGCGGACGTGCTACGTCGGGTTTTCGGTAGACGGTCTGGCGTGGGGGAGGGGGAGGGGGAGGTAGGATAATAGAGCCTGCGAAGGAATAGCTGAGTCTAGTGAAAGACGGGTTGGGCGGTGATTGGCCACTCGGTCCGCCAATCAAGCGGTTGGCCCGTCTGCGGCCTAAGAGCTGGATAGGGACGTGCCCGCCCTTCAGAACCTGCGCGCGGCGCCCCCGAGGGAGAGTCACGTGGCTCTTTCAGAATCTCGGTCGCGGAGCCATGGAGGGTCGCATGCTGGGAGCCGTGCACGTGGCGTGGCCTCGCTTCGTCTTCTCTCTCTCCAAGCAAAGGTTTTTGTAATGGGATTACTAGGGATGGTCTCAAAGGGTTGCGGGCACTCTTCCCTTGATCGCTGGCGGTAAAGGGCTGTGCGGGTTGCAGGCACGAGGGCTGCGGGTTCGGCCGCCATAGTAAAACATCGCCTCGCCCTTCGCTTAAGAAGCGAATAACTGCACCAAGTGGTGCTTTTCTTTTTTAATGTAGAATTGCTCTTTCTTTTAAAGCGGCATATTACGCAGCATAAGATTGCAATGTGACCAAAGGCACGTAATTTTAAGCAACATAATTGGGGGGGGGGTGTTATTAGTTGCTAAAAATAGGCAGCGTGAATTTTGGTAGGCTATTGCAAAGCTGTTTGTTAGCATTTGAGAGCGAATGTCTTCTTCAGTATGGCTGTGGTAGGATTTCCTGGAACTGTTAAAAAAAATAAATCAAGATTGTAGTTTTAAGCTGTGCTTTATTATTTAATGCTTATAAAGTGCCTTAATATTTTCTGAGAGACTAGATACAGGAAAAGAACGCCCTTTCCCACAAGCACATGCTCTAATAGACATGATAGAGAAGAGCATTGGGAAGAAAATGGAAAGAAAGCTTGGGGGAAAGTGGCTGATAGACGGAGCCTGGTTGACCAAAGCGTTCTTCTGGGAACTGGGTATAACCTCTCAGTGGCCATTGGTCTCCTGGATCTTGGTAGAGGCCAGAGTGCTGCCTTTCAACTCTAGTCCCAGATGACTGGTGCAGACTGGCTTTTTTCTGGTAGGCTGTTTTGCAAAGCTGTTTTGCCCTAGATGAGAGTAACATATTCTTTTTTCACTGCTTTAGCAGATCCACAAGCTACCAGTCCCCAAGTATATATGAACTGCTACCACCTCCTTTCCTAAACCCACCCCACCCTGAAGCCACATGGCTTCTTTGTTCTCACATAAGTGGAATGCTTCATGGATGTGTGAAATGCTCTGTGTTGGATTCCAGAGTTCCTTAAAACAGCAATAAAGGGAATGGCATCTGAGAGGACTTTTGGAGACCCAAAACCTTATAGATTTGGTTTATGTTTATAGATCAGGTATATGTTTCAATTTTACATTGCCCATTTAATTTGCGTAAATTCTTTTTCAGCTCCTCTTTAAACTTGTAAGCTTTTTGCAATTATTTTCAAATGTTTTCAGGGTCTTACTCTTCTGTATCTTTATTTTCTTCTTTCTTTACACGCCCCTTCCATCGACTTTGTTCTTTTGGGGAAATTTGTCTTTTTAAGGTTTTGCATAGTTTGTAGCGATTTTTGATGTTGTATAAATAAAAGTGGATGCCTTGTTCTAAATATATATATATTGGTTAGTACAAAGAAATACAAAGTTTGACTTTGCATATGTTTGTAGTTGCCAAATTCTCCATGTTGTGTAAGCATGATAGAGGTGAATGTACATTGCCTATGAGTCAGCACTTTGGTATTATTGCTGGATTTCACGTTTCTAATTTATGTTGGGGAACATGTAGTCAAGAAGATGTAACACAGGGTAATCACCTGCTCCTAGAATTAGAAATTAGAATAGCTTTTCCTAAATACTCCCCATTCTTTTTTTATTCTGCCTATACTAAGCATTAATTATGAGAATTCATTTTATTTATGATATATACAGTGCTATTTTTCTAGAAAAGTGCCAGAACATCACTTGGAAAATATGTTTGAGAGGCATAAATGCTTACATAGTGTACTGAAACCTTTATAGCTAATTGCGTAGGTACAGTAGCATTTCTTTACAACAAAACCAAAGAAACAAACTATATGAAGGATCTTGATAAATTCCTGAAGTGTATGTACACATCAGTTCTGCCATTTGTTTAATTCGTTTTATGTCTGACATGTTACATGCAATCAGATTTAGGGGGAAATGTGAAAATAATTTTACCATATTATTTTTAAGGGAACGCCACAAAAAGATGTCATAATAAAAAATGATGCACCAACTTCATTATTATTAGAAAAACATGCGGACTACATAGCAGCTTATGGAACAAAGAAAGATGATTATGTGAGTACCGTAATATAAGCTTGGTAGCATTTTCAATTCTTTTATTACAGTATAGTTCATATGACTATTAATATATTGAGTAAAAGAGTAGGTTTATTTGTGACATAAAGTGCAAATGGTTTCTCTAGGTCGGTGATGTAACCTGGCATGTATTATCTGACTACAAAGTTGAAGATATACTTATTGATCTGAGACCTAAGAAACGTTTATTTAAGTTGATTATTGAATGTGAAAAAAATGTATTACACTTGTGCTGAATCTGGCAAACTTGTACATGTCTACAAAGAAGTAAACCCACCTTAGTTCAATGGGACTGACTCCTTGGTAAGTGTTTATAGGAAGGCAGCTACAGTGGATTATATATTCTGTGGTGTAGTTTGCATAAAACAGTAAATCAGAATTAAGCAAACTGGCTTACTGGGAATGAGCAAGTGTGCTTGTGCATACTGTTCAAATTGTGTCTGCCCACCACATTTTGCTTTACCACGAGGAAATGAGTGTAGGCATTGCATGCAAACCTAGCATCCATAGTCTGTTTCCCTCCAAACAGACCACAAGAACAAGATGAGAACAAACCATAGTTTACAATTTTGTGCACACCAAGCCAGTAAATATTTAGGCAGCTATTCTGAAACCTCCACTTGTTGGAATTTAAACAAATATTAAGAGCCAAGTTCACGGTATTATTTTATAAATTGTTCTAATCTTGATAGGAATCTGTTGTAATGATTGAATGCCTCTCAAGGGAGAACCATGTTAAATTGATCGTAGTGCAACTATCCAGTGTCCTATCTGCAAACTTAGCATGATAGTGTCCTATCTGCCCTTAGCATGAAGGGCAACTTGGTTTTTTTTTTTATTCAAGTTGGAGATAGGAGAGAGTTGAGGCCTTTTAAGTGATTGGAAAAGTTTGAGCAATAAATGTGCAGTAAGCACTTCTGTGTTATGTAGCATCCATATTTCTTTTGCCGCTGCAGAGGTTGAAAGCTGTTGTATTGTGCTTTGACACTCAAAGCAATTTATAGATCAAAACATTTATAAGCACTTCGCTTAAAAAAATTTAGTTCTTAGAACTAAGTACACATCTCCCTTGATTTTAAAATGGTCATTTACAAATATGAGCCATAAACAGATATAGGGAGCCTTCTCTAGCAAGGCCTTGTGCTGGATTGGTGCTAAAAGTAAGTATAAAAATAAGGGGCAATTTAAAACTGGCCGTTTAAAACTGTTTTTAAAGGGAATGAAATAAAGCAGCTTGGTGTTTGGGGGATTTATGAAACTACTAAATGGGAAGTTATGTCAGTTTTATACTATATCACTTTAGGAACTAATCCGTTATACTTTTTTTTAGGAATACTGTATGTCAGAATATTTACGAATGAGTGGTGTCTATTGGGGACTGACTGTGATGGATCTCATGGGGCAGCTGCATCGGATGAGCAAAGAAGAAATTCTGGCATTTATCAAATCGTGCCAGCGTGAATGTGGTGGCATAAGTGCCAGTATAGGTCATGATCCTCACCTATTATACACACTTAGCGCTGTCCAGGTAAGCTCATGAGTAATAGTATTGGTTTAGTAAATTAATTTATCTTTACTAATGGTGAACTTTCTGAGGCTATAATATTGATTCTATTGTAGGAAAATTAAATAGTATCAGTGTGGGTACATCCTGTTTCGGAGATGCATCTTAATTACTTGAGGTTTCTTTTGGTGAAGCTTCATCTGTAGCTGGCTAAAAAGCAATATTATTGCAGGCCTTTTCTACAAATACTGAAACACTTGGCTCATCTAGCTTCTTTGGAAGCTTTTGAGCTTGAAGGCCAGAAATTAGGATGGGTAGTGGGCACAGTTTGACACATTTTGTGCAATAAAAGCATGAACACGGCTGCTTGGGTCAGTGATGAGATTTAACATCTTTATCTGAATCTAAAGTTGATGTGGTTTTTAACACATAGCTCTAGAATTACTCTGAGACCTGAGAATATTTCATGAAGTTAGGGGAAGAATGCATCACCGAAGGGAAAACAATGTAGCAATAAAAAGTTAATTCTTTTCATGATGTTTGGGTTGGAGTTTGAAATACGCAAATATTTGAAAACAAATTGAAGTAGTTCTGGAATACACTAACATTTAATTTGATTGGTTTTGTTTTTCAGATTCTAACTCTGTATGACAGTCTCCAGGTTGTTGATGTAAATAAAATTGTTGATTATGTAAAGAACCTACAGAAAGAGGATGGATCGTTTGCTGGAGACATATGGGGTAACATTTTCCAACTTGCATTATTGGATGTCTTTTTTTTCCCCTTCAAAGAATGCAAAACCACATGTTTGGCTTTCCTTTTGTATCATGCACAATCCACGGTGTGAAAGTTCAGTTTTAGAGGGGTTGTCAATAGTATTCCCATATCCATTTTTACTGATTCAGTAGCTTCTCAGGTCTGTGATGATTTTTGGTATATATCTGATAGTAAAGTTGATGTCTGTCACCACTTTAGCTCTAGAATTACTCTGAGATCTGAGAATAATATTGTTACACCTTTAATGCTTTTAAGATCCCATGATTTTCAGCTTATTATTTTATCTACAAGCAGATCAAGCTAGTACTTTACTAGTACTAGTGATTAAGAAAGTGCTGATATGCTTATTGAAAGGTTTTACAATGAAAATAATTTTGGGAGGTTACTCCATATCACTACAGAATCGTTTCTGTGATGCTACATAACAAATACTTAATGAAAGTAATCTTTGGGGGAATTAGAAAATAGGAACAAGGGAATAATTCCATTTAAAATGCTTTTTTGCATCTGTTAGTTTATTGAATTGCTTAAATGCTTTGTCAAGATGAAAACTATTTCTTCCTGCAGGAGAAATAGACACGCGGTTTTCCTTCTGTGCTGTTGCGACGTTGGCTCTCTTGGTGAGTCCTTTCATCAGTGGCAGTCGTGATTTAGAAATACATGTTTAAATTACAGTGGGCAAAGAAGACTTTCAAATAAACTGTATTTCCTTTAGGAGGTAAGAAGTTCTCCAGCATATCACAAGCAAGCTAGCAACTTGAAATACTTCCAGAGTTGCAAACGGCAGAAAGTACTCATGACATGTTAGGTGTTCTGTACTGACCAAGTCAGTATGGTTACATTGGAGAGGAGGTTAGAAGAGCATTATGTGGAAAGGCAAAAGCAAAGTATTTTAATGAATAAATGGTACAGCATCACATTTTGGTATTTTCTATCCCAAAAACCCTAGTATACAAGGTCTTCAGAGTGCGGTATTCTGTGGTCCTCCTTATTTTGCTCATCTAAAGTGTACTTAGGATAGCATTGTTCCAGCTTTTGTGTGCTGTTCATACATGAGAGACAGGTTTTTTGTAAAAAGAAGAATTTGGTAAATAACAGTACTGTGCTATAGAAATATATTACATGATCTTTGTCATATTTGTTTCCTTTGTCATATGTTGTGAAAGGAAGCTTCTCCCAGCCCCCCAGTGGTAAGGAGCTGTAGGCAGGGATAAGCTTGGGATACTTGTTTGTCTAATGACCTGTAGAGAACAAATGAATCTCAGGTTCATCTGCCAATTTTCTAAGAAACGTTCCCCCCCCCCATGCCATTCAAGTGAAAATTGCAGACATTAACGACTTTCACACAGAAGTATATTACAGGGATAGCGCTAGTATGTTTGGAGTTGAATATCCTTGGTATTAAAATGGATTTTACAAGGATTTTACTGCCTTTCAGGGGAAACTGGATGCAATTGATGTGGACAAAGCAGTAGAATTTGTGTTGTCCTGTATGAACTTTGATGGAGGATTTGGTTGTAGACCAGGATCTGAATCTCATGCAGGGCAGGTAAGTAGTTCTGCTTCTTAAATAAACCTTACAAGGGATTATTGATGCCTGTGGACACCAATTAACATACTAACCTATTTCTGTTCAGTTTAGTTATTTTAACTCAAGTATTTATCAGCTTCACAAACTTCAGATATGCAAACCTTTAAGATGTCCTAAATCCTGTATAATGTAATGCAACAGGGAACTATTTTCCCCAAATATGCCTAGAAGTAGGACAATTTGCAAATGTTGCACTTCATGGGATGGAGGAAGGAAGGGTGTGATTTGTAGAGATGTCTATCCTGGTTCCCGTGGTGCTAAATATTTCCATTATTTATTTGAATGGAGGCTAGGAACTGGAGTCTGAAATAGGAAAACTGAACTCGGTTAGGTGTCCAGTATTAAAATACAGCAGCTTATGTATTTTTATATTCACCTGTGAAAACAAAAGTAACTGTATTAAAACTAAAGTATTAAGCTGGAGGAGGAACTCTAATTAGGATCTTACCTGCTTTATCTTTGGAGGTCCCACCATGGCATCTGATTGGCAAGTAAGACGCCTCTATACATAAGGTGGTGTGCCTAGAACCTCAGAGTAACCCATCCTTCCATGTTCAAAACTAACAGCACAGAACCACCTGTTGGTGCTGCAGTGGTGTTTGTCCCCTCATGCTAAATTCTGTATTCATAGGTATGGGCACCAAACACTAAACATATATTGGTGTTAAAAGAGTGAGCCTCAGTTCTTTCATTTTCCCGTTCTTCTGGCACTGCCACAAGTCGGGTGGATGTTTGGAAGCATTCACTTCCATTTACTGCAGCTTTTTGTGACATTCAAATCTAAACAAATTGTTCAGTGACTTTAGTCTGTTTGAAATTGGTTTATGAACCTCGCTTGTTTTCACCAACTTCAGTTATATTAAACAGTTGTTGTTTTTCTAACGTAATGCTAAACCGCTTAACCTAAAAGATGCAGAAGCTTCTGATCTCCAAGTGGCCATTCCAAAGAACGGGGGGTGAAGGAGAGAGTGCTTGAGCTCAAAACTAGTTGTGGATTGTCCTTATCGAACTATGCCATGGTTTAAAGTTGCATGCAGACTGGTCCATTATCTTGCTGAATGCTACACATTTCTAGATGTGTCTCAAATGAGGGGTTCTGTAAGTTAAATCAGCCGCTAAAAATAATAATTTTGATTTAAAATTTTATTAATGAAAGAGGCTGACTAATTTCTTAAGTAAACATTTTTGCACAATTGGTTGGGATTCTGCGTTGTAATCTTCCTTTGTTTCACCTGAGTAGCTATATTTTTAAATAGACATGAACTTTATATCTGTAATTTTAGATCTATTGTTGCACAGGATTCCTAGCCATAACTGGCCAGTTACACCAAATAAACGCTGACCTGCTAGGCTGGTGGCTTTGTGAACGCCAGTTGCCATCTGGTGGTCTTAATGGAAGGCCAGAGAAGGTATTAAGTTAAATTTCATATTTTATATACTGTATAGATGGAGGGGCCTGTGGTGGGGGAGTAGAACTAGTAGTCCCTAAGTAGATTTCCTAAAGAGTGATTTTGGTAAATATATTACAACTATTTTAACTTTGATAATAGTCTGTAGAATTGGATTCCTCTTTCATAATCTTCTTAATATGCACAGTTAAAAAAGGTACAACAATTAAGCAAAAGTTAGCTTGCAGCAAATAAATACACTGAAAGACAGTTAATGTGTCTATTATATTCAGGATCGGGTTTGGCAAACTTGGTGCTTCACGCACATAAACAATTCTGTCACAGCACTAAAATAAAAAGTCTTTGGAGCTATGGGCCCCACTGTATTGATGGGTTATGAATAAGAACCTTAGTCTTTCTCACTTCTAGCAATTTACTGTTTGATGCCAGCTTATGGAGGCAAGCCACTCAGAAAGTCCTTGTTTGCATCACTGCTTTAGGCAAGCATTGTGAAATGTTTCTAGTTCTAGTGGAAAATAGGATGTCAAAGTATTTCACATTTTTTTTAAGGGTGTGACATGACATCAGGATTTGAATATATATATATATATATATATATATATATATATATATATATATATATATATAATCTTTAGTCCATTATCTTAGTCTATTTAATTAGGAACATAAGCATAGCCCATTGTATCTTAGGACGGTTTAAATTTAGCTGTGCACATGTTCAGTGGAAGGATAGAATCAAAAAGAAATCTGGGTGTAATTCTACTGAAACGGAATAGACTTCCTGTGGGTTTTATCCCACTAAGTCACACTCGTGAGTAGATTCATCAATATGTTTAGCATTTGCATATTACAACATTTGTCTTAATACTTTAAAATTGTAAACCACTATGGCTGTCTTGGCAGAAAGGTGGTATACAAATGCAGTAAATAAAGTTAAATATATTAATTTCAATCTGTCTACACAACAACCCTTTGTGTCTTTATGTGGTTGTTTCTCACTACATTCAACAGTTAACCCGATCTTGAGACTATAATTGCAATTGACCTAACCTATATTGCCATTATTATATTTGCTAGTTACCTGATGTATGCTATTCATGGTGGGTATTGGCATCCCTGAAGATTATTGGCAGGTTGCACTGGATTGACCGAGAGAAATTGCGCAGTTTTATCTTGGCTTGCCAGGATGAGGAGACCGGAGGATTTGCTGACAGGCCAGGAGATATGGCAAGTTACTAATCTTCAATACTTTTTATTTAACTAAACCAGGGTTTGCCAACATTTTTCAGCTGGTGGGCAGAACTTGAATTTTTGAGGGAGTGCTGGGGGGGGGGGTGTACCACCCCCTTTTGTGACCTTTGAGTTGCGCTCTCTCTCACACAGCAAAGGTGTGTGTGCATGTGTACTTTGATTCTACTGAATCAGAAGGTCGATTTGATAAGCAATCTTAAGCCTTGAAAAACACATACACTTGGAAGAAAAAGTAGAAAAGAGTGTCACTCTCCTAACTTCATCTTGATGTACTTTTCAAGGAATAAAAGTGGCCACCCTCACAAGCAGGGGGCAATGTGGGGGGGAGGCAGAACTTGGATGTTTTGTGGGTATCAAGGAAAGGCCTCAGACGCACTATTAAACTACAGTAGTACCTTGGTTTTAAAACAGAATGCGTTCTGGAAGTCCGTTCAACTTCTGAAACGTTCAGAATCCAAGGCGTGGCTCCCGATTGCGCAGGTGCTCCGGAAGCCATAGCGGAAAGCTGCATCAGATGTTCGGCTTCCAAAAGAACGTTCGAAAACCGGAATGCTCACTTCCGGGTTCCGATCGTTCGGGAGGCAAAACATATGAATACCAAGGCGTACGACAACCAAGGTACAGGTGTCATGATGTATGTTTGACAATTCTAAACTAATAACGCAAAATTTGAGGATCTTTAAAAGGAGCCATACTCTACAAAAACAGATGTAGTGGTTCTGGATCACTCAAGAAGATAAGGCAACAGATATAATTTCATATCAGAAGTTGAGCTGATTTAGGCCCAGACCCAGGTGATATTTAATAGATAACTGCTTGGGGGGGGGGGAATGTTCTGTATAGGATATAGCTAATCAGATATATTCAAAATACTGGGCCTGTAAGTTGAGATCCAAAAGGCTTCATGCACTGAACATGGATACTTTTTCGCTCCTCCCTCTTGGAGCTCTATAATCATCTCATGTAAAGGCCACAGGATCCTCTGGAATGAAACCCTGTACAAGGGTTGTCACTAGAAGGTGTTACATTCTTGAATATGCATGGGCATCTTACTACAGAGGAAGTGCTTTCCCTGTCTCTTCTGTCGTAGAGCCTTTTAGGCAGTTCTTGATAAGTGTGTGTCAATTAAAGGAAGCAACAGAGCTATTGGAATTTTTGGCTGGCTTCTAGGCTATTGCAATCTGGGTATCAGTTGCCTATAAATTCAAACAGTTAACTTTAATCTCACAGTTTATTCGGAATTTGAGAGACGTCAGACAATAAAATATCTTATTGCAGCTTTCTGCCTTATTTAAATCTTAAAATCTATTAATGCACACGCACTAACCTTTTGAAAGTGTGAAACCATGTAAAAACCTCCTTGTGTGTTTAATATGCACCTTGGTATGTTGTAGGTGGATCCATTTCATACCTTGTTTGGAATTGCTGGACTATCACTACTGGGAGAAGAACAAATTAAGCCTGTGAATCCTGTGTTTTGTATGCCTGAAGAGGTTCTTCAAAGAATAAATGTACAGCCAGAACTTGTAAGCTAGGTTTTGATGTGCACAATTTTGCCATACTCAGCTGCTTTGAATTTTCTGTCAAAAGACATTTCTAAATGTGTTTACATGATAAATTACCACTTTACTGTAAGCACTGTCATTTTGTATCTGGATTGTATCCAAAGTAAATAAACTGAGTGTTACATGTGCTTGAGGTTCTCAATAACAGATGTAGACATATGTTTAAATGTATTTAAATATGTTTGCCTCCGGGCTCCATTCCAGTCATGCTACATCAAAATATACTGTACTAGACACAATAGAAGAATACTTGAATTGTGTGACTTGATATTTATGACACAATCATTCACTCATCTTGGTGACAGCATGTACTGGACAGTGAATTGTCCTAAGCACTGTTTCTATCGAAAGAAATTGACTTGCTAATGCCAGTGACACTTTATGCACTTGAGTTCCTGTTTAGGATCTGACTGCTACACTTTTTTATCCAATTTCAATCACATGTTCTAGTTTTACATAACTAGAAATTTTATGGTACTTGGACAACTGCTTTCTACTAGTGACATTCAGTGAAGATTAATTACATTAACTTGTTTTGAACTAATGGCCTTGCTGAATTTTAGAATTTGTTCCTTTGCTCTAATGTATTTATTGTAACTGTGGCTTGAAGCCCAGTTTCAGTAGCACTTCAAATGGTTGTATATAGTCAAGAATAAAGCTATAGAAGAATATTACTTTCTGCAGGATGAATTATCTGCTTCCACTGGAACTCTAGAAGTGCTTCCATTTCACATTTGTCACAATTGTGCATTTGTAACTTGGCTGAAATCTTCTGAGTATGAAATGGGATTCTGCTTCAAATAAATTAAAGCTAATTATGAAGTAACTACTTGAAGTACTAATGGTCCATTGGATACAGTGCTGTTTGTACTTTTCTTGTTGACAAGTCATTTTGTGAAAAATTTGTTTCCGACTGGTTACGACATTTGGGGCTATCTGTTTAAGAAAAAGTAAGCAAGGGAGGCCATTGATGGAAGTGTACAAAATTACGCATTTTGTGAAGAAAGTGTACAAGAGTGGTGGTTGTCTCCCTTTCTAGCAGTAGTAGAACTTGAGGAAGGACAAAATAATTTCACACAGTACATAGTTAAATTGTTGAAATCGCACCCACAAGATGTAGTGATGCCTGCTAACTTGGATAGCTTAAAAGAGGATTAGACCAATGCATGGGTGGAGTAAGGCTATATTCTGCTTCCACAGCCTGAGGTGGTATGCTTTTGAATAGAGTTGCTGTGGATTACAAGTGAGGAAAGTTCTAATGCTTTCAGGTCTGCTTGTGGGCAAAGAGGCACCTGCACACGACGAAAGCAATACTGGGTTAGATGGACCTTTGGCTTTTATCCAGTTGGCTCTTAATTGAATATTATGGTTGCATCCTTGGAACTGCTTCTGAATAGTGTACATCAGAACTGGAAATAGGGCAGGTTGTATCCAACAAAGTTGTTCAATTAGCACATGCCTCCAATGAGGCTTGCTTTCCCTGTGCTCTCCCAAATCATCCCTATAGGATATCTCTCCTCTCACTTGCAGGCCCTCTAAAATCTCCAGAGAAGATGTAGGGTTGAGCAGGATGAGAGAAAAGTCTTGTTGCACAAGGGGACATTAACACCAGTTGCATTGGCTGCATCATTGATATTTTGGATTTGAAGTGAAAGCCAGACATTTTGGTACTAATTACAGATAAAGGGCAGTGGTGCTAAAAATCTCTACATGTGTTGAAGAAATGAGAACCCCTTTGAGACACAATGTATCCTGAGTATCCTGAAGGGGAAAAAAAAATGTTAAACCTGCTTTGAGGGCAGAAAGGCCAATGCTTATGACTGAAATACCTGACCACTATCTCTAATGCATATATACCATCCCTACTGCAGTACAGTGGTACCTCGGGTTAAGAACTTAATTCGTTCTGGAGGTCCATTCTTAACCGGAAACTGTTCTTAACCTGAAGCACCACTTTAGCTAATGGGGCCTCATGCTGCCGCAGCGAGATTTCTGTTCTCATCCTGGAGCAAAGTTCTTAACCTGAGGTACTATTTCTGGGTTAGCAGAGTCTGTAACCTGAAGCGTCTAACCCGAGGTACCACTATACAAAAATTTTATCTGTTCATCACAGCTTCTCCTTGGCTGGTTTGCTAGATCTTTAGTTTGAATTTATTTTTAAACTCAAGCCCCTATCCGCATCCCCCCCCCAGCCTTTCTAACAGTGTCAGATTAGTAGGCTTCAAGCAAATACTGGAGTGTAAATTAGGTTTAAAGTGTATTTTGCTTAGTGAAACTACAAGAAGTTCATGGAAGGAAATTTCCTGGTCCTTCCCCTGCAGCCACTTGAGCCCCCCACCCCCAAATCTGGCAGATAGAACGATTTGGAGTGAAAGCTGGGGCTGCTGGAAAAGGAGGGAGCATAGGAAACTTGCACAAACTTGTGTTTTAAGACAGTTTTCCCTAGCCACATTCTGCAGATGGTCATAAAGAAATTACTCAGAGGTTTTTTGGGGAGGGGGCTGCAGATAGACGAGGGAATGGAAAATTACTTTGTGGGCCATTCCCTAAGTTGGTGACAGGTGTCATGCTGCCTTCCAAATGTTGGGCTACAATTTCCACCAATTTTTTTACTTATACATGCGTTGTCCTGTAACCTTCAGAACATAACGAGTTTTTTTCATACATAAAGGGAAGGCCGCATGCTGTTAGACCTATGAGGCAGGAATAAATGACAGTTGGTCAAAGGGAGAAGCAGGCGCTGCCGTACTTAACGAACCACTGGCAGGCACTAAGGCAAAGCCATTGGGGGACCCCCGCCGTCCCTGGACCGTACCACCTTAAACCTGCACGCGGGGTGGAGGGGGAATCACATTATTATTTTGCAATGCTCTCCATGTGGAGAGTGGTCGGGAAATCCCCTTAAAAAAGGAAACCAGAGTTGCGTGGATGTAGGTGAGGTGTACTCGGTGTCTTTACTGTCGTTGACAGTAACAATAACTCCCAACCTTCCCCTCTGCTGGCTGAAATGGATCAGCCCGTTCAACCGTTTTTCCCGCCGTGCGGATTCCTGGCTCTATGCGAGGGGGCGGGATGAACCCGCGAGGGCTTCAAGGCCGCTTCTTCTGGCTTCAGGGTTGGGGAGACGTTTGAACAAGCCTCCGGATGGAGGAGGTTTCGGCAGCCTCCACCTCCTTCTCGGCTCCCTCCTCCTCTTCGCCTTGCGCGGAGCGGCGGCCCCGTGGCCTGCTCGGGTCGGAGCAGGCGCCTGCTGGCCGCGGCGGCGACCCTCCGTCTTCCTCTGACGAGCAGCCCCTTCGCCCTCAGAGAGACCGAGGCTCCCGCAGCGGCTTCATGGCGCCCTTCCTCTCAAGGGGGCTGGAAGGTGGGAGAGGCAGTTTCTCTCCTCTGGGTTAAAACAGACACACCGTCAGCTTGAGTTCTGAGGGTTCAAAGGCAAAATAAACAACTGGTTGTGTTGATAAGCAACCTAGGGACGTGTTCAGCTATGTCTCTCCTTTCCCAAAACCACCTCAGTTGCAGAGTTTTAATTTGGTTAAGTGCTGCACAATTCCAGATTTCGTCAATCATCTTCTGGCTCTTCCAGAAGACCCCATATTCTGGGTTTATTCACAGAACTTGTTAAGATCTGCCAAGTTTTAATTTTGTGTGTGTGTGTGTGTGTGTGTGTGCCTAATGAACGGTGGCACCAAGTCTTTATTCACATATGTAGAAAAAAAAAATTCCTTAGTTAAAAAAAAAGGTGTGTTTTGCTTTTCCCTAAGATGAGAATTTAAGATTTTTGTATTTGCAACAAAGCACTTTCTCTGTTTCCTCCCTACTGCCTTTCATTAACAATGGTCGCACATGAATCCAGACAATTCAAAAGAAGCTGAAAGGCATGTGAAAACTCCCCACATCTTTAAAAAATGTGTAAGATCAAACTGGGGTAGTAAATAATTATTTGAACATTTACAAATCCACTTCTCTGCACCTAAACACTCAATTCCACTATGGCTGCAATTGTTTCCAATGTTCTATTCAGAGAAAACCCTTTGAACTTAATGAACATGACTTAACAGTAGGTAAGCACAACTTTTTTTATCTGGGCCAGACCTTAAGAATAAAAATTTGCTTGCACCACACTGAATTTTTTTATTTATTTTAAAGAAAAAATCTCAAAGCAGTTTGCAACACATTGAAACATTAAATAAAACAATCCATAATAAAACAAATTCAATCATCAAGGAAAATATATTGGATCCTTCTCTAAGTGGCATTTTGCTTTCCTCATATTTGTTTTCCTATTTAATTTATACAGCTGCTCCATAGCAGAAGTACTCTAGGAAACCAGTGAGGTATAGTGGTTAGAGTGTCGGACTAAGACCTGGGAGATAAGGGTTCAAAAATCCCCACTCTGTCATGAATATACATGTATAGGATTGCATTGTAAATCATACTATTCACCCACTCAAATCAATAAAAAAAACCCAATGCTAAGGCTGTATTCCCATCCGAAATGATTTATTAATTAAGCCCATTTAAATACAGTTCAAGATCCAGTATATGTAAATAGTATAAAAGTCCAGAAATGAACTAATTTAGGATTAGGTGATTAGAAAATGGTAGAGGGAAAGGTACAATTATATATAACAGATAGGAGAAGCACAATTATATATAATAAATATATAACAGGTACTGTTTTTTTCTTTTGCTTGTGCAGAAAATGATTAATTTTTGTTAAAATGGGAATTGGTTATCTTGATTTTCCAAATATGTTTAGAACATCCTAAAATTATTTGTTAGGGTGATCATTTCTGTTACAGGTCTCAGAGTAATTTTACATTGAATTTAATAGGATCAAGATTGTTCTTACAAGCTACTGTTGCAACTATCTCTGCAAAGCAAACATTGCAATCACTAATTCTAAAGAAGAGCAATTCTTTTTTTTTTATTAGAGTCATACTTTGGAGACAAGAGTTCCTATGCAGAAAACATTAGCACAGTGAATTTGACAAGCTCTTCTTCAACCCGAGCTCTACATATTTCTCGAGTACGAAAAACACCTCTCTCATCAAGTAGAACAGGGTGCAGAAACGGGACTCCTTTTATGGGATATTCAGGTGAAGTTCACCTACTGTGATTTGTACATCTTAATATTTACACAGATGGGTTGTAAATACAAAAAAAAAAAAAAAAAGTTGGGGCAACACTACATGAATGGGCTTCTTATCTGTCCCCCACAGCCTCCCCAAATTCACTCTGAAGATGGTCCCCAGCCCTCAGGATAAAATTTTGGGGCTGCAGGGGGCAAGAGAAGAAGGGAAAGTCGCATTGCCCCAGTGGAAATCATTTCCGCTGGTGGGTGGCCACCATTGGACTCCATATTTGGTTTGATCATTTGTTACCCTAACTCATGGTTGTGCAAAAGAGATTTTCTTGAAGAATTTTCACAAATTCTGCTGTAAGGCATCAGAATGTAACTGTATCTTCGATGAGGTTAGGTTAGAAGATGTCTTGTGTGTTTCCATGATCAATATACAGTATCACAAAATAAATTGTCACATTTCTATGTAACAAAAAGTCAATGTTGTGCACTGGATAGAATGTTGAGGCAGCAGCACTTGCAGGGTCTTCTGCCAAATGGCTCAAGGCTTCTGTTGTTACCTTCAGGGGACAGAAAGAGTGTAGCAATGCAGCAGCTCCCACAATGAGAAGTTAACTTTAGAAAAAACCCAGTTTCATTGTTTTCCTGCTTTATACCTGTAGCTCATGAATTTAGAAAATGCAAATTTCAGACTTGGAGAAGAACATAAGAATTGCATTGATGGATCAGATTAAGATCTATTTAGTCCAGATACCGTAAATTGTGCTCGGACCCAAAACCTTTGAGAAGCTCACAGGCAAGGCGTAATGGTGACGACCTTCCCCTGCTTTTTGTCTCCAGCATCCAATACTCAAGGTTTACTGCCTCTTAACATGGTGCTTCCATTTAACTTGCATTGCCTCTCTTTCTGAAGTTGAGAGGTGTCAGTCTTTATGTAACAAAAACAGCGCCTTCCACATACCAGAAGCTTGTGAGAAGTGATAAATACAAAACACTTTTAATTGTTGCAGGTTCCACTTCTCTTAAATACGGTAATACCTGTTGAGAAACTCTTCCTCCACTGATTTCTCCAAGCCTTTTCAAAGCCATATAGCTGAGGGCCATCACCACATACCATGCTGGGCAATTCTGCAAATTTCTTACTTATTGTTGTGTAATGTATCTTGTGAACCTACTGCCAGTCTATTTCACTGCACATATCCAAATTCTATTTTTATGAAGGTGAAAAATAAGGTGGCCAAGTTTGCTGATAACACCAAATCATTAAAATGAAAAGTAAAAACAAAAAGGGGTTGTGAGGCGCTCCAAAAGGATCTCTCCAAATTGGGTGACTGGCATTAAAATAGGAAATACAGTGCAATGTAAACAAGTGTAAAGTGATGCATATTCAGACAAAAATAATCTAATTTTGCATATTCAGTACCAGTGCACACATGAAATATTTCATACAGTTCTGGTTGCCACATCTCAAAAGAATATTGTAGAGAAGAAAAAGATACACAAGACAGCCATAATGATCAAGAATCTACAGCTACACCCCCCCCCCCATGAAAAAATATTACTTCTTTCAGGCTTCTTAATTTTTTAAAATGTGGGTAAGGGGAGTCATAGTGTGGAAACAGTTGACAGAGTGCAGTGTTTCTCTCTCTCATGATAACAGAACTAGGGGTCATTGAGTGAAGCTGAACAGCTGGAGATTTGAGACACACACAAACAAGTATTTCTTCATATATTACATTATTTAATTCACTAATACAAAATGTAGTGATGACCACCAACTTGGAAAGCTTTCAGAGATGGTTAGACAAATTCATGGAGGTTAAGTCTATGCTCTTAACTCTACTCTAAGAGGCAGTATGCATGTGAATACCAGTTGCTAGGAATCAAAAGCGGGGCTAACATGGTTGCACTCAGGTCCTGTTTCTGGGTTTTTGATAGTTACTGTCAGAGTTATCTGAATACCTGTAGCTAGAGATCACATGCGGGAGGCAACTATTCTGCTCATGACCTGCTTGTGGGCTTCTCTAGACATCTGTGAGAAGAGAATGCTATACTAGATAGACATTTGATCTGATCCAGTAGAGCTCTTCTTATGTTCAAATTTCTCTTTATGCAGTCTTTTCATCCACCCAGATCATCAATCAAGTAAACACCTGCTCAGCTTCAGCAAAGCCACAGCACCTGCATTCCTACCCTTTTCACCTTCGATCCCTTTCTACCCTTTCCCCAATTTTGTAGACCACTGTCATATCGTCTCTTAATTATTTTTTCTGGACTAAATTAAAATCTCAAACTCTAAAACAAATTCCCACAGGAAAGGTCATTTTGACCTTTATCGTTTTATTTGACATTTTCTGTGTCTTTTCAGCTCCATGATAAGTTTTTTTAGATGGCCCCACCAGCACAGTCTACAGTATTCTAGATGTTGCCCTGTGCAAAGATAGATACTATTAAATAGTTTACTGGTGCTCTGAAGACTACAGATTTCTGTTAAAAAATCATTTTCCCCCAAAGTGATATCCCTGCATGTTCTGGTTTCTTAAGTTATACTCCAACAGTTTTGAGGCAGATATTTAGCATCTCAGGGAAATCTTACAAGTATTAAGACCAAAATTGTTGAAAAATTATGTGGCATTTCATTCTGTTATATTCCTGCATCCACCATTGGCAAAAAATTAAGTGGACAGTAGAGGGCAGTGTAAAATTATATTAGAATGTTTTTGGAAAGTTACAGCTAGCAAACCTGACTATGGTTATAGTAGTTAACAACCACAAAGAAGAATTACTATTTAACATTATATATTTTGTTAGGCTAAGCTATTCTAATGAAATATAATTATTCAATTATTGGGAGTGGGAAAGCAAGCAGTTTCGAATGCCTTCTCCATTGTGTAGTATGCAAAAAGATAAATAAGAGGAGATTTGACATTGATGAAGATGTTGACTGCCAGTATAGTGAGCATGATTCTGAAATGGAAAAAAAGATTGATGATGATATTACTTTCCATATTAACATTTGATTAAAAAGACTGATGAGTTCTCTAGTGTTGTAATCACCAACAGAACGTGTTTTTAAACAAAAGAAGCAAACATATACTGATGCTTTGACTGGTGATTTACCATTAACATACTTGTAGTTTGTGCTGTTGTAAGCATTATCTGCTGTATGACTGAACATGATGTGACAACTATCATTTAGGACATGTGAACCACATTGCATATAATTTCTTAATGTCAATTTCTGGCCCTTAAGGTATTTTGTAATAAAAATAATTACCTAGACAATTCTTGGGATATTTTTGAAAATATAATTACATTAGAAACAACGTCATTTTATTCATCATCTAAATGTTTTGTTAACTGACAGTTCCATTTTTCTTACTGTCACACTAGCATTTAAATGCCATTTTGTATTGGAGAATAGCATTAGAGGATTGCTTGAAATGCCACTTAATGGTCTGTCACTGATATGCAGTACCTTGTTTTTGCCTTTGCTTAGCAAAACTATGCCAGGAAGGGAGGAATGTTCACTTATTACAAATAAAAACTGCTCTTGGATTGCAGCTTGGTGTGTGACTGGGCCTCTGGTATTGCATTTGACATCTACAAATCTTAGTGCAGTGGCTCATACCATTCACCTGTTACTAAAATTAGTATAGCACTTTGACAGTAAGTTCACAAAAAGTATTAAGTTATTCAGATTTCCCTCAACACCATTCACAACTATTGGAAATTGTTTTGATAAACAGCATCAGAACAATATAAAAATTAGTGACTTCTTTTGCAAATAAATGGTCAGCTGTTTCATCTCACAAACAGCATCCTGATAAACATTATGGGTCCAATTAAAGGGAGAAGCTGTGCAAACATACCTCTTCATGCATGTGGGAATGATTGGATCCTGTCCATTGTAGTCGACAGGATGCAACAGCCCTCGTATTTCAAAACTCAAAAACTGTTTCAAAACACTGAACTGTCTTCGGGCTTCTGTTTTCTCTTTTAAAACACACATAAACAGTTCTTACTATAAAATAAACCAGAAAATGTTGGCATTATTTAATAGGCATTGGGGTCTAATAGAAAGGTTGGGATTGGTTTATGTAAGTAATGCAGAAACTTTATGAGTAATTTTCTTCTGACTTAAAAATTATGGAGCAAAGTTCAGCCATATTGGGTAATGTTCCACTTGTGCAACAGATTTCATCTTGTGCAAATGGGAGTTCCTTTCCTTTATCCCTCCTTACATCCACTATGAACTCCCAATCTACTCTGGAGGATTGGGGACCCACTGGAGCAGTTTGGTGGGGACTGCCGCAGGAAGGAAGGAAGGGAAAATCCATTGGTACAATGTTGGACTCTGATCAGTGACCGAAATTAATCAATTCATTCATTCAGTGTCGGATTTTGCCCTCTGTTTTTAATGAGCAAGAAAAGCACACGCAGTGCTTAAATCAGTGGGACTACAAAATGCTTAATGTTAAAAACAGTTGTTTATAAAGTATATATGCCTAGTAAAGTACTGCTTATGTTTGTCTTTATACACATTACTGTTTTACATAGATAGGATATACTGCACACATATCTGTAAATGTTGCACCATGTGTGATTTTTCTCAAAATAAATTATTTTGGGCTTTTCAAAGTTTTGATATACCTGAGAGAAGCACATGCTTTAAACAGCAATATGAACAATCAAGTGTTGCTTGTAACAAACTCCATTAATTTTTGTAGAGCTAGAGCAGAGTTTAGATTAGGTCAGGTTACCTAATGTAGCTCACTGTTTTTACAGTTACATCGTCTTCAGTCTCTGCTCACAATGCTGCATCTGTTTTTGTGGCTGTAATAGAAGGGAGAGGTCTTGCCAGAGGTGAAGTGGGGATGGCAAGTATTGACTTAAAAAATCCAGAAGTTGTGCTATCTCAGTTTGCAGACAATACAACATATGCCAAGGTAAATCTGGATATATATTTGTATATAAACTGCTTAAGCCTCCCTTGCATTGAAGTCAATAGGTATTGCATGTATTTGGCATAGAATTACAGTCACCGACTCACTGGACAGGATTACCTGAATTGTTGTGTGTGCATAATGAGGCTCACTCACACAATGGAACTTCCCCCTTCTCCCTGTGTGCCTCCTCTGCACTTGTTGCTTTCTTGTCCTAGGTCTCAGCTTCGTCTGCCTTGACAGACCAAACAGAGATTTTGGAATAAAGGAGCTAGGAAGCTACTCAAAATGACAGCAAGCCTATGATTCTTGAAAACAACATGTTACTCAATTGCTACCATTCTCTTGCTCAGTCCCCCCTTTTCTTTTTCTTTCCCTCTGTTGACTCCCTGTGTCATATTAGAGATTGCAGTTTAAAGGGCAAATACTTGTCCTGCAGTTACACATTGTTGTGCACACTGATTACCGTATTTTTTGCTCCATTGGACACACTTTTTTACTCTTAAAAAGTAAGGGGAAATGTCTGTGCGTCCTATGGAGCGAATGTGTGTGCTGTTCACTGAGAGAGGGGAGGAAGAGGACGGAGAGGAGGGGGACCAAGAAGCTGGGTGAAAGGAGAGGTGTGAGTGGAGAGTCATGGTAGAGGGCAAATGAGAGGGAGCAGTGATGGGGAGAAATTGCAGACGTCACCTGAGGAGTTTGGGTGAAAGGGATGAAGAGGAGGAGGCTGGAAAAGGGGACTGTTCTGCTTGGGGGTGGGGGAGAAAAAAGTGGGGGAGCAGCTGGCTGGCTGTTCGCTGAGAGGGGGGAGGAAGAGGATTGAGGGGGGAAATGTGGCATTAGCAATGCTTTGGATGGAAACGAAGATGGTATTTTACATGAAGATAACGAAGAAAGTGATGTCAGTGATTGTGAGCAACTAAGCTTCATAAATTCTGACTTTAGCAGTGATGAGTTCTTGGGGTTCACAGAAGACTAGAAGAGTACTCAAACCTTAAAGTCTCTCTTCATTTGTTAATGACAGTGATGATGGTTCTTAATGCCATTGTTGACTGCTGTTCACTTTACATGGCTGTAATATGATTCTGATATACCGGTTGTTTATTAAATACAGTAGTTTATACAACAATTGATTCAGAATATTTTTTATTGTTTTCCTCCTCTAAAAACTAGATGCGCCCTATGGTTGGGTGCGTCCAATGGAGCGAAAAATACGGTATCTCTCTCTCTCTCTCTCTCTCTCTCTCTCTCTCTCACACACACACACACTTAAAAATAATAAATAAATAAATAAATAAATAAATAAATAAATAAATAACAACATGTGCTATAAAAGCTGCTCATGTAAATATTTTTACCAAATCATGTTACTTTTTTTTAGGTTATCACTAAACTCAGAATTTTAGCACCTTTGGAAATCATCATGTCAAATACTGCATGTGATACAGGAAATGCAACAAAATTGTTCAGCTTGATAACAGAAAATTTCAAGGTACATTCAAGGAACACTTATTTAATATATTATTTGACAAGTATTTGTGTGGTAGTTGTAGCCCAATTTCTTAAAGAAGAACCATTTATTTTCTCTGAATAAAACTAAAATTTAACCCTCATGGTGGGGGGGGGGATTGCATGTTTTTGTCACTTGCATAATAGAGAAAAAGATTATACAGTGGTACCTCAGGTTACATACGCTTCAGGTTACAGACTCCGCTAACCCATAAATAGTGCTTCAGGTTAAAAACTTTGCTTCAGGATGAGAACAGAAATCCTGCTCTCGCAGCGCAGTACTTAAACTGAGGTACTATTTCTGGGTTAGTGGAGTCTGTAACCTGAAGCACCTGTAACCTGAAGCGTCTGTAACCTGAGGTACCAATGTATGTTAAACAAGCCAGTCCAGCCTGGCAAAGCTAGCTGAGTGTGGGTCATTGACAGAACAAAGCTGATGATGGCCAAGTCATTAGCCTAGCAAAAGATGGGTCATCGGGAATTTCAGTGTCAGACAGCAAGGGAAGCTGTGTGTTAGTGTGCAGAGACAAGACAATTTGGAAAAGGTTTAGGATTTCATTTTGACCTGATGCAAGGGAGCAGGAAAATCAGTTTGGAGTTTGCAAGCTGCTGAGAAAGTGGGCCACCGTGGGACAGAGCATGGCTTTTTGCTGTTTTGGATACAAGACTGCTGCACCTATGCAAGAAGCAAGAGACCCTACTGGAATGTGAATGCTCTGAACTCCCTCCATCTAGATTCTGGTTGTATATATGCGTAAATAAACCATATATTGTAAAGATACTGCAGTCTCTGATGTGCCTCATTTCCAAAGGACACACAGACCCCTGTGCTTGGACCCCTGAAATCTTGCACCATTCAGGATATTGGGGTGGGATATAACACCAATATAGTATATAGTATCGCCGGAAGAAATATCAACAACCTCAGATATGCTGATGACACAACCTTGATGGCAGAAAGTGAGGAGGAATTAAAGAACCTTTTAATGAGGGTGAAAGAGGAGAGCGCAAAATATGGTCTGAAGCTCAACATCAAAAAAACGAAGATCATGGCCACTGGGCCCATCACCTTCTGGCAAATAGAAGGGGAAGAAATGGAGGCAGTGAGAGATTTTACTTTCTTGGGCTCCATGATCACTGCAGATGGTGACAGCAGTCACGAAATTAAAAGACGCCTGCTCCTTGGGAGAAAGGTGATGGCAAACCTAGACAGCATCTTAAAAAGCAGAGACATCACCTTGTCAACAAGGTCCGTATAGTTAAAGCCATGGTTTTCCCAGTAGTGATGTATGGAAGTGAGAGCTGGACCATCAAGAAGGCTGATCGCCGAAGAATTGATGCTTTTGAATTATGGTGCTGGAGGAGACTCTTGAGAGTCCCATGGACTGCAAGAAGATCAAACACATCGATTCTTAAGGAAATTAGCCCTGAGTGCTCACTGGAAGGACAGATTGTGAAGCTGAGGCTCCAATACTTTGGCCACCTCATGAGAAGAGAAGACTCCCTGGAAAAGACCCTGATGTTCGGGAAGATGGAGGGCACAAGGAGAAGGGGACGACAGAGGACGAGATGGTTGGACAGTGTTCTCGAAGCTACAAACATGAGTCTGACCAAACTGCGGGAGGCAGTGAAAGACAGGAGTGCCTGGCGTGCTCTGGTCCATGGGGTCACGAAGAGTCAGACACGACTAAACGACTAAACAACAACAACAACAACAGTATATAGTATACCATGTTTATATAGTATACCAGGAATATAGTAACCATATTTAGTCAGAGTGCAGTATATCCTTCTCCTTTGGAGCTGAAAAATACTCAGGACAAACAATGTGCATGACAGAGAAAGTTGAAACCAGAGTCAGATAGTAATGTACTGTACGTTGCTGAAATGCATTGCTAGAAACAATAATATTTAGTCAGAACACAGCAATAATCAAACAATGTGATGGAAATACTGAAAAAGAAGCAGAGAGCACATCCCCGTATATCTTCAGAAAACAGTGACAGAAATAAGTGTCATCTAGTTTATGGTTTGGTGATGAGAGGTACATGAGAAACACAACAGTAGAGCCGAGGGGAAAAATGAGCAGGACATGTGAACCTTTTACCATGGAATGTGAGATCACTTGTGGTATAGAACCACAAAAGACTGTAGTGCAAAACAGTGCAGAAAACAGATGTGGAAAATGGTGCATTTTCAAAAGATGTGCAGAAGAGCCCATAAATTAGCAATGCTTTATTATTAAGGGAGCCTGTTGCTTTGTAGATTTAAAGCAAATTGTTGAAGTAGTTTAAAAATAATAATTAAACAACAAAGTCTGCAGTCAGCCTATTTGTGTTCTTAAAAAAATTCCTACCAACAACTTCTTCACTGATGACTCAGACTAATGCTTAAACTCCTTTGAAGCTAGCAATGTATTGCTACTACGTAATTTCTCAGTTCAAATAATTGCAAAACATTTTGTAGTAACCATAGTTTAGAAACTATATTATGAAGGTGTGCAGGATTCACCTTGTGTTTCTAACATCTGGAAGTAGGCCAATCTGTGTTATTCTGATTCAGCATGTTATTTGGATCCAAATCTGATTTGTTAAATCTGATGCTCTGCTATGCCTCCAATAATTTTAAAGGGGAATCTGCAAACAGTTATATCTTTTTTGGGCAAGACTGCAGATAAAGGAGTCCCTTGAGAGTAGATTAAGCCTGCCAAATCTCAAACATTCATCCAGGGATTTTCATGTAGGAAACCATTGGGGTGGTATCCAATCAAGTGCATCTGCTAGCACAAGGACTTTTGGCTGTGCAATGGAACTTGCCCTCCTCCTCCTTCCTGGGGGTTCAAACTATGAGGGAGGTGCCCCAGGGTAAGAAACCTGCCAAAGTTTACACAGGAACGTCCAGAGGCTATTTGAAGGAAAAAGAGTGGTGGGAGGGGGAAAGAGTCATGGTTTTTAATTATTACATAGGAAAAATGAACAATTGGGAAAGAAGAAGAATACCTAATTAATTAATTTGTATTGACATTTGGAAGCTGTGGAAAAGTGTTTTATTTTAGTTAGTTACTATTAGTTGTGTTATAATATGTTTATGTTGCAAACCATCTCAGGATCTTGTTTGATGAAGGGGCACTTAAAAATTGAATAAAATAAAAACACAATTCAAAGGCTTAAAAAAATGACCCATTCAGTGCACATGTGTGCTTCTGAATCACACCCATAGCAAAATGTAAATATTGAGACTTGGGACTTTACGAGTAAATAATTCGCTTTGCTACTTGAAATTATTAATTTCTTTAGAACATTGGAATGAAAGGTTCTACATATTGGAGCAACGTTCTGTAATCCTGCCTTTGCTTGTTTTCCAGAATGTGACTTTCACTACAGTCCAAAGAAAATACTTCCATGAAACGAAAGGCTTGGAATATATTGAGCAATTATGTATACCTGAGTTCAGCACTGTTCTGATGGAAGTTCAGTCCAAGTATGTATGTAAATAGAAATTACCAGTTTATCTTTGGATGTGCCACATTTTTAGTAATTTCACAGTTTATAGGCTGGTCATCTACCTACAAGATTATTAGTCTACTGCTTTCAGACAGTGATCTAAATATTTTAAAATACTTATATATGTTGATATAAATATTCTTCAAAACTTTATATATATTCCTTGTTGATAATAATGATTGATTTTGGCCCAATATGTTGGGTTACTTATTATTGTATATTGAGTTGAAACCAAAGATACATGAGTAGAATTCTAGGGTTTTTCCACACACACCCCTCACCACAATCCCCTGGTAATCCTGAAAAGCAACTCCTGAAGGCAAGGAAGTGTTTGGAAGCATATAGAATATAGCACAGAGGATTGCAGTGGGAGGGTGAATCAGCAGGAACTGAGCTGCCTTGCATCAATGAAATCCCATTGTACTTGCTCCAAAGCAGGTTTGGATCCAAGCCATTGTTTGCTTTCAACATTTCTGTAATCATTATCCCCGTTGAAATTTCATTTACCAACCAATTATAATTTGATGTTGTTGACTCTTACACCAACTAGATAAAATAATTAGTGCGCTAAGGTTTTCTCCAAGCCTCTGCAATAGATTGGGGGCGGGAGGGGTTTTGGAGGCCGGGGGAAGAGAAAGAAGGGAATTTCTGTTGAGTTCTTGGTTCTTGTTTCACATGTGCAATGGTTTAGTTGGTTATAACCTTAACTCTGCATAAAGCAGCTTGGAGTATGTTCTGTTGGCTCTGTATAACCTTCTCCTTAATAATTGTGGGTTGGATTTATAGAAAGATATGATATCAAACAACGTTACATGAAAATAAGGTTTATATAGAAATACTTCCAGGTAAATGTGTTTAGGATTAGAGTGTTAAACTGCTGCGAAGCTGCTGTTTTCCTTAATGGAATGTCTTAAGAAAGACTCTCTGTCAGTTATCTTTCATTAGTTATATCACTTTAGTTCCTTTATAGCTCCAAGTTGTGTTCTTATGTTGCTGTTTGATATGTGCAACCAGTGTTTTATTCCAGCAGGGGGTGTATAGGCCAAAATTGTTGCTTCTGCTGGAAAAAGAACAATTGCATAAAGTAATGCATTGTCTCCTCTGTTCCTGTTTTTGTTTATTATTCAATTGTAGCTTCAAAGTTTTGCTCAGCTTCAGCAGTTTATGCCTATATAAATTCATTTCAGATAGTCCACTCCTACAGTGTTTGAATCACCACCAAGTATGACTTTACACTATGCTTTTATCTTTATCTCTTTACATTCAAGACAATGGAAAAATTGGCTTTGTCTCAAGATTACACTCTCTGCATATGCCAGGATCACTTTTCCAAATCATTTGCTTTTATTAGCTTTCATTCTTAATTAACCTTCTTTGAATCTTTTGTAACAGTTTCTAGACTGTGATCTACAAATTTTACAGGACATGGTTTAGGTATCTGCCTTAAATGTATTTATTTCACTTATATCTCTCAACTTATTATTGTCATTTTAGCTTTTCAACAACAGTGTGAGTTAAGTAAGGCTGTATGTCAGTGGTTTGTCCAAGGTCACTGTGCTGCATGGTTGAATGTGAATTTTAATTGTTTACCATATTTAATCTAAAATTCCTCTTAACTTGGGATGCTGCAGAATTCCAACAAAAACAGAAACCAGGATAGAAATTGCCAATGTTCACTTACGTCCAGAACAGAAATCATTCCATTCAATATGATTCATATTTACTATTGCTGCTTTCAGTCTACAAATGATACCCAAGTATTTTTCCACATTCAATGAATGTGATTAAATAACATCATGACAACATAATTTACATAATAAGTTACACTTGTTACATAATTTCACCAGCAGACAGAGAGATGAATAACATAGCTTTTAATAGAATACTAACTGCAGCAGAATGGAAACAGTGATGCATGTGAAGAATACAGGGCAGGACAGAGAATGATGCCTTATTACATCCCTACCCATAACTATGTAGTACAAGACTTCAAATTCTTTATAAACTTTCTGTAACAGGACTAAAACCCAGCTGGACATCGGCTAAGTAGTATTTCCACCTGTCCTATCTCTGAGCCTTCATTGATGACAGATGGTTCTTGATTATAATAAGATGTGTTGACAGGGAGATTGTGAGTCATTCCTGTAGAGCAGGTAAACATGACAACTTTATCCACAGAAGGGAAATTATTTCAGATGGTTTCAGATGAGTTTGGAAGATCAGACAAGATTCATCTCATTCACTATTCTGCTTTCAAACAGTAGCCAACTAGCTGCTTCTGAAAAATTAACAAGCCGGGTATCTTGGAAATAGCCATCCTTAGCCCCACCTCCCCAGCATCTGGATATTATACATACACTGCCTTTAATGTGAATAATATATTTTGCTTTCCTGGTTGATGACTGATGGAATAAGCACTATTAATTCATGTAAGTTTTATTTTTTAAAAAAAATGTCTAAGCTAGATGAAATCTCCATTCCCTGCTTAAATGAATGATACGTTAGCTATGTGTACTGTGAAGTATTTTATTTCATCTATGCTGAATTTACTGCCAATCAATTTAATTAGATGAGTCCCAGTTCTAGAATGATGAGAGAGAAAATATTTAGCATTGTCCATACCATCCATAATTTTTATAAATATATTTCATCCCTTCCTTCCTCAGTTGTTTTAAAGCAAAAAGTTATACTCTCACAAGTATTTCTTGCAAAGTAAATTATTAAAGTCTCTTTAGGTTGTATATAATGACATTATTGCAAAAGTAGAATTACTGCCACTTGTGGAACAATTTCCCCCCACTCCCATGTACTTCACGCATCCCCCTGATCTGCTTTGGTGGTTTCCCCAGGAGCAGATTTGGGAGATTGCAGGGCATGCTGGCATTGAAAGACTATCAGACTAGATGCTAGTCAAGCCCTCTTGCCTCCCTGACCATTTCGCCTTTTCTATCTGTCATATGTAAGACTACAGGCAGAGACTCTCTTATTTTAACTGATTTTCTGTAAGCCTTTGTAGGAACTTCTTTTTGCTGAAGAGTAGGTTACAAATGCTCTAAATAAAAAATGAGGGAGTTCCAGAAACAAGGTGCCAACCCAAAGAAGGCCCTGGCCTTTATAGCGTTCTGATTCTGAAGGTGGGAGGACCCAGCAGTGAGCCCTGGAGAAGATCTTAACAGCTAGACACATGTGTATGGGAGAAGCGAGCCCTTTAGATATTTTATGTGATTTACTATCTTTCAAAGAAGGACCTTGCAAATGTCATCAGTTTTGGAGTGTTATTTGAAAGCCTTACTCTAGCTCACCCCAGCTAATATTTTCAGGGTTTCTACCTTCAAAGCTAGGTAAGCCATAAGTCTTAAAAGCTTATGCACAATAGTATGTGCAATTTTGTTTTTATTTTGTCTTACAATTTCATAGATACTACTGTCTGGCAGCTGTTGCAGCTGTGCTGAAGTATGTTGAGTTCATACAAAATTCAGTTTATGCACCTAAGTCACTTAAGATTAGTTTCCATGGAAGTGAGCAAACAGCAATGATTGATTCAACGTCAGCCATAAACCTTGAATTAATAACTAACAACAGGAATCCTAGGTAAGATGTTTCATTTCACGACTCTAAGGTATAGAGAAGATAGAAATGAATTTATATTTGCATTATACAACAACTGGTGGATATTGATGCATACCTAAGGTGTTTTTTTTAAAAAAGTTTGTTTTTCAGCTAAAAATATATTTTGGTCTTTTCAGTCTAACCCAGGTGTCACCAACCATGGCACCCATGAAGGGCTTCAATGGTGCTCTCGGGCAGGTGCCACAGACTGAACTTTATTGTCTTCTAGGGGGAAAAATGATATTGTAAACTTCCTTGTGATCCTCAGATGAATGGTGGTATAGAAATTTAATAAATAAATAAATAAAGTTATTAAGCAAAAGGTGCACACAGTCTTCTAAATGTGATTGCTCCCATCTAGCAGTGTATTTAGGCAATGAGTGAAGTCAGAACTGTGATTGTTGTTTGGACACCAGGCAGTAGGATTCCCTGAGGTCCTAAAGAGCTTCTCCCCTCAAGTGCACTCCCCCCTGGTTAATCCTGTGTTTCTTTTTATAGATATTTGTTGCTCCATATTGAACATGGTATAAATTCCATTCTGAATGTACCATTTCCTTTAAAGTTTGTGATTTGGCTAATTATATGCTACATGCGATGAGCAGTCCCATGATTCTTCCTTCAAAGTTGTGTATTTAACAACAACAAAAGGAGTCATCGGAGGTGTGGAGAGAAGAGGGATATTTATTCCAGCTCCAATGATTCTCCTAAACTAGTGCCGCCGCCACCAGCATTAATTCTTACTTAGGAACCTTTAACTTAACCCAGTAAAGAAGTCTTTCCCCACTGGGCTGGCTAATAACCACTTATTGGCTAGTGTCAGCTTCTGCCTGGTACTGTCCTGCTCACTTTGCTCTCTGCTCTCTACTTGCCATAATGTGTGCACTAAAGTTATAGCTGCTTCCACCCAGTTCTCTGTGTTAATCTCTTCCTTCCCACTGCAGACAGAAATGGTAAATGTGGTACTAGTTTCAATATATTCTTCTGAAGTCTGTTCTCTCTCTTTTTGCTTGACAGAACATACAATTCTAATATTCTTGATAACATCTGTACAAATGATTAGTTAAATTTTCCTCTCATTTGTTCTTATCACAATACTTTCATTTGGCACTGTCTGAGTAAATTACCGTACTTCCTTTTCACTGAGAAATAAAATTCACTGCTCAGAAGAAAACTTTTGATGTATTATAGTCACACACTAATAAGCAAAATGCATGACTTGGGTCTTTAACAAATACATAGCTATATGCTGAAGCTGTTTTAGTGAGTTATATACTTGTTGCATAATAATTGCCGGTATTATCTCTTGTGCTAATAACTTCTTCTTTGGCACATGAAGAACAGGTTTGGAGCAGCTCACTTTAGACCTCCAGCATAATCTTCCCCTACTCCCACAGAGCAGCTGCATTGTTGGGTGCACTATGATATTGATGTCAAAGGCCACTCAGTGCTTTCCTGTACATGGCATCCTTTCCTAGACCTCTAACTTCTGATTCTTTCCCTTATTGAAAAGCACCTACACACAGAGAGATGGTTGCTAAATATTTCCAGAACTATTTCAAGCTTTTGTTCAGTTAGCTGGATGCAGCGGGGGCAGAGGTTCCATCATCACTTGAGTGCAAATTTCTGTTAATAAATGCAGCAACATGCATTTCATGGAGGTAGCACGGCAGGTACTGCTGTGCTTTCCGCAAATTGAAGGAGCACGAGTGTAGCCTTGGAATGTGATTTGTGTGTTAGCAGTTGTAGAACGTTTAAATTGTTTTGTATCAACTTCTTAATGAGATTTTTTCCCCCCCAACTGTGCTGTTTTTCAAAGGAATGGACACACTCTTTTTGGTGTTCTAAATTATACTAAAACACCAGGGGGAAGTCGGAGACTTCGATCTAATATTCTAGAGCCTTTGATTGATGCTGATACCATTAATACAAGGTTGGATTCTGTTCAAGAGCTACTTCAGGAAGAGGAACACTTTTTGGGTCTTCAGTCAGGTAATCAAATATCGCTTTATAGAATGGATAACATAACATATTTCCTTTAATAATGGGTATCATATTTCTATTAATCACAGCTTTTGAGCAGGATGAATATTGTTGCTGCTTCATTCTCAGCTTGTTATGAGTGGATCGCTGTATGTATGTATGTTTGTTTGTTTTTTAAGTGTAGGGATCTCCAAATTTGATTGGAACAGTGGAGCTTGGGGGAAGGAGTGTTTAACTCTTCCTTCCTGCACCACATTTCCAAGCTAGCTACCAATGACAAAGAAGTGAATTCTGATACCAATGATATATCTGTATCCCCTCCTCCCCCCAAGGTCAATAGCAGTTTTTGAGGATTATCCAGATTGATGAAACAATATGAGAGAACAGCTTCCCCCAATGTTGCTGTTCTGATCAAATTTAATGTTTCTTAAGATAAAAAGTATATTCTGTCTAACATTTTGACCATATTAATTTTAGATTTAAAGCAGTTTAGCCTTAATTATATTAATAGGATTAAATCGCAGTAAATCGGATAGAACGGTTGTGGCTTGAGCTCAATGATTGCTTGATTTCTGTTTTATAGTTATTTCAAGATTCCTGGACACTGATCAACTACTTTCAGTTTTAGTTCAAATTCCAAAGCAGGATACGGTATGTTTATAAATACTTTTACTTCATAAATGGTAAATAAATAGCTGCCACTTATCTTTCCTTTTATTATTGATCACTTCTGTGTTTGTTTTAGAGAAATCTCTTAATTGATGTGTGTGCTCAGTTCATAACTTGCAGCACTAAATGAGAATTTTACCATTTAAATTTTAGTACTTTCACACCAGAGTACAAATGAGATAAAAATCTTTATTAGATTTCTAGAAGTTTGCAATTACAGGGTATTGAACATATTTTAAATGTCCATTAATTACTAATAAAAAAATTAATTTAACATACTATATTTATTTTAATAATTCACACAATTTAATGGAATTTCTCTGTGTTTAATTTTCACTGAATTACACTTACACTTTATGTTTTTGAAAATCAAATTATTTTTAGGTTTGGCATTTGTTGGTTATAACCACTAGGCACATAGTCCCAATCTCCAAAATAATGATTTCCTACAATAAAGAGCTAATATTGTTATCATTATTAATAATGTTTTTAGCCTCCAGTTATATAACACTAGAAAAAAATATGTACAAGCTCCAGTAAAAATTCAAATAAGAGAATGCTTTCAAACGGTGACTGAATAAAACTACATATATGATAAAAAGGACAAAAAGTGAAATAATTCTATATAAAAAGCATACAGAATACTTTAACTTGAGGAAAGTACCAATAACACAAAAGTTCTAAAAGTTCAAAAGATGAAAAAGAAATAAGGTGCCCACATTCACCCAAAAAGGAGACCAAATGCTGGGTTCCAGATACAGAAATGTGGTCATATTGGCCAGTGAAGTAGAAGGCAAGAGTCCACAGGATCATAGAATCATAGCATTGTATAGGAAAGGATCTTAAGGGCCATCTAGTCCAACCCCCTGCAATGCAGAAATCTCAACTAGATCATACATGATAGGTGGCCATCCAACTCAATAAAACTAGAATTCACAGATTAACCTTTATCCAGTAATAAAGTAGCTCGTGTTATGAACCCTATGAATTACTGTTCTGTTAAGACCTGCTACTATGTTATCTTTCACTAATTGTTAATTATTCATGCCTGCCTAGAGCTATAGGTGCTACTATTTAGTCTTCATGACACTAAAGCTAAATTCCTGACTAGAACATTTCTAGTAGATTACTAGAAGTGGCAAGCTGGTGGTCCACAATAAATTCCCCCTTTCTCCATAGCACCATAGAATGAGATTGTTAAGTTTTGACCACTAAGGTGTTGCCTAGGTGAACAGGTAGGTGCTAAGTACTGGGGTGCGGTTGTGGGTGTATATTTCTTTTTCCCTACCGAAAGTGTATGAAAAAGGCTCCTATTTCACTGCAAAAACTGATAAACATAGAATCACCAAGTGTCAATATTAGATGATTCTAAATGATGGTGATATAACAGTACAGTCAAAGTGATCAGTTCATTAGGGAGAAAGGAAATAAGTCAGTTAACATTCCTAACATTTGTGGTCGTGCTTCATACAGAAAAAAATATGAATACAATTGAACAGGCAACAAATATATTAAGCACAACAGTATCTAGGCCACATTATGCTAATCAAACATTAAAATAATGATAAAGTATATACCTTTTCTGCTTTCTAACAGGTTAATGCATCTGAATCAAAGATAACTAATTTAATTTATCTGAAGCACACCCTGGAACTTGTAGAACCTTTGAAGGTATTCTGTCCTGAAGCTTTATGTTAAATGTCAGTTACAGTTCTCATTTGGCCCTATGAGTCTTAATACCAAGTCCTCCTGCAGTGGGAACCAGGCCCTTTACCATCTGTGCCACTGTGTTAGTTTGCCAGAGAACGGAACCAGTTGCTTGCCATCTATTGTGCTTCACCACCTCAGACGGCCAGAGGGTGGTATTATTGCATCTCAACTAGGCATCCAGTAACAAAGGGCTATTATTTCACCTAGTGCTGGAAAGCTGCTACCTGGCATTATTCCTCGGTTTGAGCAATTGATTACTTAGGCCGCCTGCCCGTGTATAATTTACCTGATCACTTCCTGCTCATCTCCAGAACGCTGGCCTGACAATTGTATGCTTTAAAAAGACAGCTACAACATAGACGAAAGCATATTCGGAGTAAGCATGGCTAGTCATTGTCTAGAGCTCATCTTGGAGCCTACTCTGTGCTAGAAATCTATGCTCGGATATCCAGCAAAGATCTTGTGAGGAGGATATATCCCTTCCACCCCCATGATTACCTTGTGCCATCAGAGGCCTTCTATGATACAAGGTATTTTGCAAAGGAAATCACTCACAACTTTGATCCCACTTTTGAAAGGATACAAATGCAGAATGTATCCAGGGAGTAATTTTATCAGTCCTTTATTACTTAGATGTCTTTCAGTTGTGAGCTGAGGATGTGGGTAGGATTATTAGAGCAATTTGATCCATGCTCTGTATGTTTGACCATTATCTATCAAGGTCAACTACATTTTGTCTGGAAGAACAGACACTCTTGGGAGTGTGTGGAAGAGAGAAAGGGGTAGTCTCATCATGCAAATGGAAATCTACTTGTGAGACATTAGCTATCAACTAATGAGTCAGTTAGGGACGCGGGTGGCGCTGTGGGTTAAACCACAGAGCCTAGGACTTGCTAATCAGAAAGTCGGTGGTTCGAATCCCCGCGACGGGGTGAGCTCCCGTTGCTCGGTCCCTGCTCCTGCCAACCTAGCAGTTCAAAAGCATGTCAAAGTGCAAGTAGATAAATAGGTACCGCTCTGGTGGGAAGGTAAATGGCGTTTCCATGTGCTGCTCTGGTTCGCCAGAAGCGGCTTAGTCATGCTGGCCACATGACCCAGAAGCTGTACGCCGGCTCCCTTGGCCAATAAAGCGAGATGAGCACCGCAACCCCAGAGTCGGCCACGACTGGACCTAATGGTCAGGGGTCCCTTTACCTTTAATGAGTCAGTTAGCTAACACTCAATGATGTTTTGTTTGTTTTAGTTGTTACTTTTTTAAATGTTAGCTGCTGCATGAGTCAATTTTGATTAAGAGTCAAGTTGTATATATTTTAAATAAACAATAGTAGTACAATAGTACTACTAATAGTACTATTGTACAATAAGTACAATAGTACTTATATTGCCATATTTTATTTTATAAATTGCTTGCTGGTCATTGACCGTATTAAAGATATTTGATTTTGATTTAAATAAACTGATTAAAATTCAAAAGCAATAAAATTCTATCTTGCGCAGGATTGTTCTTTATATTTATGGCATTTCCTGGAATGTGAGCCAAGTTCATACAATAATCAGCCAAGAGGTTAAAACATTAATGTTTAGATTTTTATTTTAAATTGACTCTTATACTTACAAGTTCAGCGTACAGAAAATATCTTGTTCTATGTAATCATCTAATATTGACAGATTTTATTAGCTGTTTTTTCCAGTTAAACCTAAATGAATGAAAGGGTATTGAATCCGTTAACATTTCTGTACACTTGAATATATCAGTTTTTCATGTTGATTTTAACAGGATGCTTTAAAAAGCTATAAAACACCATTATTAAAGGCTTACTATAGTTCTTTGGAAGACAACAGGTACTGTTTTATTTTTAAAAACATCTTTGACACTGATGTTATTATTTCTTGCACCCTGTTTTTGTAAAATGTGCATTTCATTTTCTCTAGTAGAGTAAGGAAGGTATTTGAGACCCTTTTGGATTGCTGTTCCTCCCATTGAAAGAAAGGGCCAACTTGCAAATTGACTCTATTGGAGGAGTGGCTGACTGGAAGATCAGGAAACTTGTTGAAAGACAGAAAATAACCAACTTGATTAGTTAGAAACAAAGCATACCATGAAAAAGAATACTTGGGTGTAAAACTAGCGCTCACATTAAAGAAGAAGAAAAATATGCTATTGATTTCAATAAAATTGCCAGTAAACAAAGAATTCTGACAGAGAAAATTATTGTTCACATCTAAGCTATGTTTAGGAAACCCATTCAAAGTATCTAACATGAGATCGTGCAGCATTATATATGAAGATGTTATTAGGGTTTTGAAAATATCAAAATTCAGCATGAAGAGTGTACTGCTACTCATGTAGTAGGCCTTTACCTTCCTCTCCACCAACCTGCCAGAGCAAATTTTGAGTGTGTGCAGGGGGCTGCAGGGGAAAGGAGAGGAAGGCAAAGTTTTGCTGTTTTGCTGTGCAAGTGAAAGTCCAATCCACTTAGGTACAGACAACTTTGGTTACAACCCAGTGAATATGAAGTATAGAGGTTTTGGATTTTAATATTTTAATTACATTACTTTTAGATAAATACATTATTTGTAAAATATGGCATAGACATTGCCCCAATTTTATATATTTCTAGGTTTGGAGTCATACTTGAAAAGATTAAAACTGTCATTAATGATGATACAAGATACACAAAAGGATGCTTGAATATGAGAACACAGAAATGCTATGCAGTGAAGCCTAATATAAATGAATTTCTTGATATAGCACGAAGAACATACACTGAGATTGTGGATGATATTGCAGGTACTTCACTGTGTGGTATTTAATTTTGGGTACTTTAAATATATATACTTTTCCTGCAATATCATAGCCTGTACTTGTTTGCATTATAGTACTTACGTCAATATTTTTGTGATAACTATGATGAACTTTACCGTGTTACATTATAAAATGCTTTTGTTTTACATCTTGCTATTAAGGAATGATAGCACAGCTTGCAGAAAAATACAACCTTCCTTTGAAGACAAGCTTCAGTTCCGCACGAGGATTTTTTATTCAGATGAGTGCTGACTGTGCAGCAATACACAATGGTCAACTTCCTTCAGAATTTACCAAGGTACACATTTTGGAGCTGCTGGGTCATTATATCGAGATCTGATGGGTGTAGAATGCACCCTTATTTACACTTCTAACATGCCAACCTTGCTGCCTCAATTCATACTGGATAAATGGCAGCAATTTTTCCCTTTGTCCAGCCAAGATCCAGCTTCAGATGCACTACTACTTACTACTGTGCTTCAGGCCATCTCTTCTCTGATGTTCAGGCTATCAATTCTGATGTGCAGATCACTGATTATGTAACTCTTCTCTATCCCCCTTTTGGGGCTAGCCCAGTGCTTACCATGCTGCTGTCCTAAGAACTACCGGTACTCCCCATCACTATCCAGCCAGTCATGGTACTGGTCTCCATGCTGGACTTACTGTCAAGATCATTCATGGGGGTTGTTGCTATTTTTAGCACTGGAAATACTAGGTTGTCACACTCCCTGTTCTCATTTTCACTCTCAGCAAGGTGGTAAGATGAAAGTGTCTTAATATTTAAGCTTTAAACTGGGACTCGTAAAGGTAAAGGTACACCAGTCGAAAACAACTCTGAGGTTGCGGTGCTCATCTCCCTTTACAGGCTGAGGTAGCCGGCGTTTGTCCACTTCCGCACACAGTTTTTTGGGTCATGTGGCCAGCATGACTAAGCCGCTTCTGGCGAAGCCAGAGCAGCGCACGGAAACACCGCCTTCCCGCCAGAGTGGTACCTATTTATCTACTTGCACAGCATGCTTTCAAACTGCTAGGTTGGCAGGAGCTGGGACCGAACAACGGGATCTCACCCTGTCATAGGGCCTCAAACCACCAACCTTCCAATGCTATTTTGGGGCATCACACTTATTAAAAGAAGCAAGTGAACCACTGGTGGGACAGCTGGTTCGAGAGGCACCTATGCCCTATCCTAACCCCTTCCCTCCAGCCATCAATATTAAGAGGACAAGGCTGCACTCTTTGTGGTATTGAGAACCCAGTGAAATCAGTGTGAAAATGTAATTAATACAATTAAGTGAAGTCATGCTGATTTCAATGAGAACTATTCAGCTAATGCAGTCTGGATCTAGCCTGTTATAAATAATATTCTTTCTATAATATATGTAAATATTCATTACCCTAACTTGCAACTTTACAGAAATGAAAATAAGGATTTTCTTGTATATATTCTAGGGGTTTTTATTGAGGTAATTCTAGGAAGAGTCTTACATTTCTGAACTGAATTGTATTATTAAAAACAAGACATCTTGAGTGGCTCAAGGACTCCTCAAATATTCAAGTGACTCTGTGGTCTCATGTCCAAAAAATGCTCAGCCGTTTCTCCCTTCCCCTAAGAAACAAAATCAAACAAGCTTGGGAAAATAGGTCAAGTATTTTCTCAGGGCACTCCTAAGTGCAGTGATTTGCAGGAGGGATTGGAATTTGTTTTTCACGTCAAGTCAATCAAAATCCTGGAGATTTATAGTATTTATTCTATTTCCCCACCATCTCCAAGTCAATGGAGAGATCTCTATTGTATCCCTAAAAATCTGTGGGTACAGAAGCCCATCCCTGCTAGTGGCCCTTCCTTGCTGGAATGATGCCAGTTGCTCCCCCCCCCCATCTTTTTTCCATCCTGCATCCCCTACACAACTCAATAAAGAATTATATCTTTGGACAAGAAGCTATATCTACAGAAATCTGTGGTGGCACAGAATTCCAACCCCAACAACATTTGGTGAAGATTCTTCTCTGTATGTTGCATTCATTTCCTCTTCAGTAGTCTGTCATGTAAATGCTTATGACCAAAGAGGGTGTTTATAATCTGAACACAAATTTCTTCATTTTAAAGCCTAGAAATGTTTAATCTTACAGTGGGTTAGCTTGTGCTACCACAATTTGAACACATACAAAAGCACTTGCTATTTTAATAAACATTTATGGGGTGGTGTACATTATCCAGTGATAAAATAATTGCACACTAATTATTTTCAATTTATGTTTCTGCTTTATTACTATTGCTTTTCTCTTTTTTAAAAAAATAATGAAGGCAGTTTACTCTCATGTTTTTCAAATTGTTCTTGCTTTGTTTTCTGGGAGTAGTTATTTATGCTTATCTAGCATCTCTTTTTGAAATTTCCCTACAGATTACTAAAATGAAAAATGTGTATAGCTTTACTTCACAAGACTTAATGAAAATGAATGAAAGATGCCAAGAGTCTTTGAGAGAAATTTATCACATGACATACTTGTAAGAATACTTCAAACATTTTTATTTGATATTGTGCCCAATTAACATTTGGATATGAGCTTTTAAATCTCTTTTTGTGGGTAGTGATTTCAAACTAGGAATTTTCACTCAAAGGTGGAATTTTCACCCAGTTTCAGGTCTTAGATTCAAGCTTGCAACTTTCTTAAAGCGAGTTGTGCAATTCCTTACTGTCTTCCATGTTTTCCTCCTTTGACACTCTGGTCATACAAAGGGCTAACCATCTCCCTGGACAGTTCGTTGCTTCTAATAAAATAATATTTTATTGTCGGTCTTAACATCTTCAGTGATTTCCTTGATTTTTTATTTTATTTTTTTGCATCCCTTATTGTCTGCTTCCACTTACTTCACCAGACTTGGTGTTCCTTTTTGTTCTCCTTATTTGGGCAAGACTTACACTTATTGAAAGAAGCCTTCTAGCTTCTAATAGCTTTCTTTATTTGGGTCATTAAACACACTGGCATCCTCTTGGCCTTGGTGATACTTGTCCTGATCTGCAATATACATTCTAGATGACCTTCTGTTATTGTGGTTTTGATTAACCCCCAAGCATTATGGAGAAATTTGAAGCTCCTGAATTTCCCTTTCATTTTTTAAAAAATGAACCCTGTATTTTTGAGATGTTCACTCTTTTGAAGAAAACTGTGACTGTGCTGAACTTGCTTGGCAGTTGTCCACTTCCATATAAGTAGACAATTACACATTTAGTAGTATTTGATTTATTCTTAGTTGTATTGGAATACAGTTGCTATTTTAGACTAAAAACTCAACATTTTTATTAAATATTTTGTCTATTGCTTTGAGGAATAAAATAAACTGTGCTATTATGTGCTTTCAGGATAGTGTGTAAATTACTGAGTGAAATTTATGAACACATTCATTGCCTGTACAAACTCTCTGATGCAGTGTCTATGCTGGATATGTTGCAGTCATTTGCCCACGCCTGTACGCTTTCTGACTATGGTGAGTAGCTTTGTTATTTAGAAAAGCTTTTACTAAAACTTGCGGTTTACCTCCCCTGTCCCCAAACTGTGAATTAGTCAAATAATAGTGCTGACATAATGTAATTGGCAGATTCAAAGATTGCCCACATCAACATGCAAATACTTCCCACTACTTTAGCATCATGGCATCACCAAACCATATGTAATATAGTTTGTTTAGACAGATTCTTTGACTCAGAAGATAAGATCTGGGTGTAATATTCTTTTTTATTCTGTCGAGCATCTCTGAAAATATGATTGGCTATCAAATTGAAGCTTCACTTAGTTTTCGTTGCTTTTTAATAAGACTTTAATAAGTTGCTTCACATGTCCTTCAATTGTTTCGTATGAGTATTTTAAATAGAAGCAAATAGCGAGTACGCGTATACAGGACAAGCAAAATATAGCAAAAATCAAATATTATTTAAGGAAACACGCCCCGAACGTTGTTGCATTAAAGTTACAGCTTTCAAAAAGTTACTTATTTATATTATTCCTATGAGTGGAACTATTCTTAGGCTCAGACCCAGCACAGTAGTCAGCTAGGTTAGGTTAGGTGCTGCACCACCACTCACAACTCTGTCAGGCACTGGGCTGCTTCAGTGCTAGGTGGGTGGTGCCGCCACTTTTGAATGGGAGCTAAGGTTGGCTCCTATCCACAGTGGCTACCAACCATGTTTGTTTACCCATTGGTGACACTTTGCTGATAGCTGCCTCCTTGGACTGCAGTCTTACCCAATTACCTAGCAGTAAGCCGCATTTAAATTACTGGGACTTCTGAGTAAATGTATGTAGAATTATATTGTTAAGACATTGTTAAGGATTACAGTTTTACTCAATTTATTTGCCTATTTTGTTCAGAATTTATTGATTACTAGATTTCTCATAAACTAACATGTAACAAGAACAAGACTTAACCAAAGTAGGATTGTGATATACTTGTTAATAACAGCAAAACATTTAAATATTATCTATTTTTTCTTAGTACGTCCTGAGTTTACTGACACATTAGCAATAAAGGAAGGATGGCACCCTGTTCTTGAAAAAATATCTTTTGAGAAACCTGTTGCCAACAATACTTACATCACAGAGGGAAGTAATTTTATCATAATTACAGGACCAAATATGAGTGGAAAGTCAACTTACCTAAAACAGATAGCCCTTTCTCAGATTATGGCACAAATTGGTAAGCAGTTATTTGAACTTTCATTGTTTCTCTTATCCAGTGATTTTAGTAAACCAATGTGTTACACTTTCCTTTCCCTTTAAGTTCAGCAGCTTTTAGCAGCCTTGATTCCTTCAGAGTTCCAAGTCTGTCTTGGTTTTAGAGGAGACCTGGTGAGGTTACTATCCTTACAGGAGGTCTCAGCAATTTCTCATAATCAGGAACTTAAGTTTCAAATAATATTGTTTAGTTATTTTGTTTAATCAATTCTGATACAGACTCCCCATCCCCACCCCTCTACAAATCTGTTCCATCACTCACAGTCTCTGCCTGACTTCTCTTCCTTTCCCCAGCCCAGAATATTTATTTCTTCTCTTTTGTTTAGCTTTCATTCCCCAGGCTGTGCAGTTTCCCATTATATGACTGCACCCCTTCTCCCTGTTTGTCTGAGTATCTATTGATAAGGGTGAGGCCCATACTGTCATCACCACACAAGACAATTTCTGGCCAGAGAAGGCTGAAGACAGGAGTCACCTGTCAACAGAGCCCTACAAAGTTATTATTTAGAAGAGAACCTTATCATTTCATACTATTTTAAGAATTTCACATGGCTAACATTAAACTGCAACATTACTGCCAACTTCTCCTCACATTAATTTGTCCTTCTCTTTAATTTGCAGGATCGTTTGTCCCAGCAGAATATTCTTCATTTAGGATTGCTGAGCAAATATTTACTAGAATAGGTATGGATGATGATATAGAAACAAATTCATCAACATTCATGAAGGAGATGAAAGAGGTATTCAGATGAGCTTAGTGTTTCTTTTATCAGTGGCCTTGATTAATATTTAATTGGCCCACAGGTTTGTACATTTTGCTTACATGTAAATATTCAAGGACCTCTGCTTCTGTTTTTCTCCTTACAGGGCAAAGATTAGTCTAATAGGCTGCACATACCCAATGTTTTCATTTTCTTCCTCAGCACATTAGTCCCTTTCCCATGCAAACACCTCCACCCACATAAACATGCCACCTTGTAAGCTACCATTTAAATTCCCCAGACTGTGCATTCTGGTTGCAAAATAATAATGGCTAGGATCCATCAGAATCCTGGAGGGGAATCAAAAGGACTTCTACTCATACAAGGGGATATTCCATTTTCCAGTTCCCCACTCCAGCTGTGATCAATTGAACCACATCCCCTGTCATTTCTGAGGGGACTGGAAGAGGAGACAGGGAACGCCCATTCAGAAAGTGGATCTCTTTCTGTAGTGGTTCAGCTTCTATGCTGAATATTGTGCCAAACCGTATATTGCCTTTTACATTGACTTGGGTTACTTTATCTCTCACACTGAAATAACAATTAGATGAAAATATTGCTGTTGCTTCCTTCCTTCCTGTCTCCCGCCTCTGGTTTGGAGGCCCTTTGGAAGGCAACAAAGGTGGTAGCAGTGGGGGCTCAGATATCGGTCCTGCTCAGCCCACACTTATGTACAAGTAATCAATCAGAGGCATTCAGTTGTTATTAGCACCTCTTTTTGCTGACTGACAGCATCCCTAATGGAGCTGCTACCAGCAAAGAAGTTTGAAAAGCGATGTGTAGGCTTCTGTGTGCCCTGAATGTGCATTCAGAACTCTTAGACTGAGCTGTTTGTGTTGATGGATGTTCTGTTTTTATGTGGCAGCTGGTAAAACATTCCTAAAGTAAATTTCCTGACTCTTGTTTTGGGCAGGAAATGAGAATTCTTATTAACAGATTTTATCCTCACATGCTACTGCTAGTAATGAAATTTGATGTCTTTCTCTCTAGATAGCATATATCATACAAAATGCTAATGACAGATCACTTATCATAATTGATGAGCTTGGCAGAGGTACCAGTGCTGAAGAAGGCATCGGCATATGTTACGCAGTCTGTGAATATCTTCTTAATTTGAAGGTATTATTAATATTTTAATCAATAAGTGCATGAAATTTCCCTAACTATTATAAAAGATAGTAATAGTCATTAAGATTTCTCTTTTCCAATAATTTATAGTCTATTTAATTTCTTGTTTCATACTTTAGGCATTTACACTCTTTGCCACTCATTTTTTGGAATTATGTCAAATTGATGCCTTATATCCCAATGTGGAAAACAATTACTTTGAAGTGCAACACGTGAGAAGTAGTTATGGAAGTAGGGAGAAAATTGCTTATACTTATATTCTTTCTAAAGGACACACGGAGGAAAAAAACTATGGTAATATGTTATATGGATTATTATAATTTAAAGAAATAAACATATAGAACATTAATATGAAGAGATAAAACAAGAGTACCTAGATACCTGTTCCATTAAACACATGAAAGATGTTGTCTGCATGTGCAGAGGGATTCATTCAGCCACTACTTTCTGTATTTAGAACTATATGGTTTGTGCATCTATTTCACTCAGAAGCTTACCAAGATTTTTATTACCTACTTGTTATTACTGCTGCTGTCATTAGCCTCTCCACTCTGCAAAATGTTCCACTTCTTTTCAGACTCTTGTATTACTCCATTGTATTTTCAGTACTATTTGATATAATATCATGAAGAAATAAATAGCGGTATTGGTGTTCCTCTTCTCATTCTCATTATTTAATAATTATTTCGTCTGTTATGGGGGAATACCTTGTTGAGCCTTTTGAGAATCAATATGACAGTTGATTCAACATGACAGTTGAACATGCACAGCTATTCTGATTCTGATTTAACTTTCTGCTAAGCAAATTACCCAGTCAGATACTAATAAGAAGCATTTTCAAGATTGACATTAAAAGGTTTTTTATTCTTTAAAAAAATCTAGAAGCTAGTGCAGATGTAATGCTGCTGACCTCTTGGCTGTGGTTAAGTCATGTGAGCATGTGCTCCCTCATCTCATGTTTGGAGTGAACTCTACCCTACTTTTCCATGGCCTAGCATTATATTTGTACAATTCCTAACTGTAGTTAAATGCTAACTGTGATAACTGATAAAAACGCTCTTTATTAGGATCTGCAAAGCTGCTTCAAATCTTGTTTAAGAAGAAAATTCTTGTTAGCACTGATGCAGATGTAACACTAATCCATGTTTTAAGATCACGTGGGAAAGGTGATGGGATTTTGGAGGGGAGGATAGGTGGAGGTTATGTGTCATCTTGTGGCCTGCTCTGCTCCTAATCTTTTAGCTTTGGTTAAAAGACCAGGAGCATTACATCATCCTGATAGACCTTTTGATTAAATGTAACATTCTCTACCTCTGACAATTAAAAACAGCTTCATATGTTTTATATTTAGGACTTAAAGCTGCAGAGGTTTCTTCTCTTCCACCATCAATAATACAGGATACCAAGGAGATCATAACTCTGATTTCTAGACAAATGTCGGTATGTAGTATTATCTCAAAACATTTTCTGGTGTTAGCTCTTTTTGTTGGGTGCTGATTTTAAACAATTTTGCTTGGAAGTAAATTCTGTAATTTATTTATTTTGCATTGTATATACAGGCAACATAGTGGCAGTTAATGCAGCATACCATAGGAATAAAACAATGATTAAAAAAAAAATTAAAGCAAAAACCACCACGTATAACTCAAATTATCAGTTCAAATTGGCTCATCTGTCTGCATGTTTCACATTTTAACTTTAATTGGAGGCCAATTGTTTTTTGTTCATGTTTTTAATAAATGAAAGTTCCAGGTCTAGGCCCCCTTGCTGGTGCAATTGGTCCAACTTCACCACTGATAGTGCAGCCTTGACATTGGCTGCCAATACATTTGCAAGCCCAATTCAAAGTGTTGGTTTTAATTTACAGCATTGTGCAGCTTAGGATCACAAGACCTATCAGAATGCCTCTCCTGACTTGAACAATTTGGTTGTAGTCCCCCATCTGTGCAAAGTTTTCCCCAGCAAGGATTGCTGGGCACCAACACTTTTGGCATCTATCTTATTCCCTATATGTTGAGTTGGTTGTCATGGCTTATTCAATGGTGACATTCTGAGTTTTGCTTTTCTTTTTGGCGGTTGATGTGCTTTTGAAACGTTTATGTTAATTAAATGTATAATGTTAATTGTTTATAGCTGAAACTTTTGTAAGTTTAAAATCTGTTGTTAGTCCCCAGTAGATTGTTGGCATTAGGCAACTAAGTAACTAATCAATAGTAAATATAATGCTAAAAGTCTGGTTTTAATTTGTTCATGTCCTTTTAAATAACAGAAGCAACAAAGAAGTACTCCTGAGACATTAAAGAAGAAGGCTATATATCACTTAGCAAATATGTTAGTTCAAACTGCCCGTAACTCTCGACTGGATCCAGACAGTTTGCGAATATACCTAAAAGGTCTGAAGAAAAAGTATGAGACTGATTGCCTTGCTGCTGAACAAGTACCTACTGAAGACCAGCAATAATTTATACTATAGTCTGAAGCACTAATATAGGTAGAGCCTGAAAATATACATTTTTTTTAAAAAGGCATGATAGTTCTGGAGCATTCTGTCTTTCTGGTTTGCATGCACCAATTTTGCAGCAGCAAAACCAGATACATGAACAGAAACAGTATAATTCTAGAACTTTTAAATTATTATTCTTCATTTCAAAACATTCATTTCCACAGAAATATATTTAAAATAAGTTGTTTATAAAAGCTTTTAAAATATGATTAAATTGTTTTTTATTCTATATTATTTCATTTGCCATATCTATGATATCCCTTCATATAAGTTTTATTGTTGGAATCTCTAGATGTGTTGGTTTGACAAGCTGACTTCTGGGCTGTTTCTGCTTCTTTATGGTGTTTTCTTGTGCAGTGGGCAACACTGTTATAGTAACTGCAAGTATTTATTGTAATATTGATGGCTGCACTGACATTCTACATCATGTTACTAGTAAAAAAAAAAGGATTGAGCACTTTCTTTAATGATCTAGTATTTGACCATACTAAGAGCTCCATCATTCTGCATAGAACAGCTCTTATGCATATATAATCCCATTTCAGCAGAAAAGAGTGATCTGTTCTGTTTTCTCCTGCACTTCATTGTACCTAATGTTGCCTAATCGTATAGAGTTCCTTTTAAAAACCATCCACTTTAAAGGAATTTGAGGGTATATGTTGAACAGTGGTTTTTTTCTAGAAAAAAAGTGCCTGTACTCACCAGGAAGCAGGGAGAGGGCCCAGCACATGAGGGAGGGGTGTGGCCTGAGGCCAAGGCTGGGTGGTGAGGAAGGGTTAGCTGCTTAATGATCCCTCGCCTGCCCACCCACCTACCGGGGCGCTGCCTCCCAGGTGAAGAGACTTCCCCTGCCCATCTTTGGCAGCAAGGCTTCAGTATCGTGTCAGAGCATTGCACCTCCTTCCCTAAGCAGGGCAAACACTTCCCAGGCTTGGGGAAAGCGACATGGTGTGTTGACAGGGTCTGAGAGCCCTCCCACCTCTCCCCCCCCCAAAAGGTGGTAGTACTTCATACTGTTGTGTACTGCCAGAAAAAAAGCACTGATGTTGAGACTGATGTGTGTTGAATAGAGAATACGTATATATATGGTGTGCATTTACATGAAGGCATGGAAAATGAGCTCAAATTGACAGTATAAACTGGATATTTCATACAGTGGTTTGTCAATATGCATAGTTCCCAAGTGAATTTGGAAGATGTAAATTTATCTGAGGAACTACATTCATTGCCAGTCAATATACATGGTCACTAAGTGAAGACTATGCATAATGATTGAGTGATATATAATATTCTGTTTGTTCATGTCCGTTTTTACACATTCTTCATATCTTCTTCTGTTTATTTCTAATTTCTGGTGTTTGTACAGTATATTTCCCAAAACATACATATTGCATTAAATGTTTATTTGTTTTGTTTTGTTTTGAAAACTTCTATCATATTAGATGGCCCTGAGAGGCTCTCAAAGCAATTTGCAAAAGATTCCCACAATATAAATCACATTCAACTCTGGCATCAAGAACAGAAATAACATGGTACCGCTGTGGTGTCAGAATTTTTCAGCTTTCATTTCCTGCCCTTCCCTAGTATTGCCTGTCAGCCTCTGCCTACTAGGCAACAGTCTTACTTATGTTCTCTGAAGCCAGAGCGTGAGGCTAAGCAGCTAGATCTCACTCAATTTAAGGGGGTAAATCTTCCCTGGGTGGTGGTTGCCAGGCAACAGCTTTCGCTAATGTCCTCTTAGCCAAGGGAGTCCTGTAATATTTTCTGTTATTTCTTTGTATACCTCCAGAGAGAACTAAAATTCCTGGTTTGTCAAATCTCTCACTGTCCTGGCATAACCCATCACACCCCTTTTGGGTTGGGGTTGTTACACCAGGCAGATGAGTGCTGCCTGTAAGTGGGCACGTGGTCTTCTTTGGGTGGGGATATGTCTTCCGGTGAGGATACTATACCAGGAGGGGGACATGGGTGGTGCTGTGGTCTAAACCACTGGGCCTCTTGGGCTTGCCGATTGGAAGTTCTGCGGTTTGAATCCACGTAACGGGGTGAGCTCCCATTGTTCTGTCCCAGCTTCTGCCAACACAGCAGATCAAAAGCACACCAGTGCAAGTAGATAAATAGGTACCGCTGTGGCTGGAAGGTAAACGGCGTTTCAGTGCACTCTAGCTTCCGTCACGGTGTTCTGTTGCACCAGAAGTGATGTAGCCATGCTGGCCACATGACCTTGAAAGCTGTCTGTGGACAAACGCCCATTTTCTTGGCCTGAAGCGAGATGAATGTTGCACCCTATGGTTTTCTTTTACTGGACTTAACCGTTTGGGGGTCCTTTACCTTTAGCTTTTATACCAGAAGAGCCATTGTGCTATATTACATAAACCCCTCCAGCCCGGTGGATCTGGAGTTTGATTGCACAGTATGTCAATAAATCTAAACAGGATTACCCAACCTTTTTTCAATCACAGTAAAATATTTAAGCAATGCATCCATTTTAGTCATTATGGATGCAAATATTTATTACTTGTTATTACTAGTTTAATTTTGATATTGAAGACAGAAAGATTCTAACAGATGGATTTGACTACATTCTTTTGAACACATTGATTAGATGAGTATTCTCTTCACTTCTATAAACATGAGGAAAGCAATTAAATGTAAAATTTACCATTAGCTCCATATTTGTGGTAATTAAATCTACTTGTTACAATTCATTCTTGACAATCATGTGAACATAACATTTGGCAATGCCATTTCCCCTAAGAATAAAAATTGCTTCTTGATTTGATGGGCCCTAAATAATATAGTGCATATATCTTTGCCATAAGAAGCGCCCTGCTGGGTCTGATCAAGGGCTTATCGACTTCAGCATCCTGTTCCACTGAATTCCCAAGCAAAATTCATTCATTCAGCATTTTTTTTACACACCTTTCAGGGCCACAGTGCCCCTGAGAAGCCAACAAGCAAGACAGGTGGACAGAGTTGTTTCCCACTATTCCCCAGCAACTGATATTCAGAAGATGTTACCTCTGATCCTAGAGATAGCATAGCAGTCACTGGTACCCTTATTTTCCCACTTGCTAGCATATACTTTTGTGCTTCACTTTTGACCTTAAATTTCAAGGTGACATTTTAAAAGCAATTTTTAAAACAAAGCATTATTAGCCTTTCCAACAGCTCAGGGCTGCTACAGTGATGAGGACAGGGAAGAAATTTCATTGTTTCTGCATTTTAATAGGGTTGTGACCATGAATCAGATGCTTCCTAAATAGATCAAACAAATCCCTGTCTTAAGCAATGACTTGATGGGGCATTATAAGAACAAGGCAATGAAATCTAATAATGCTATCCTTCCAACTGACATTGGAACGTTCTCATTTGCTATTAAGCTGCTGCGTGATAGTGAATTGTCTTGTACTACTAAACATAAGTGATTGTGTTATTAGCATGCAGAAGGATGTAAATTGTTTAGGATTATCTTTAAAAGCCCAGAATTTCAATTGGCTCATTATTGGTCTGCTTATTTCATGCTTGCTTCTATTACAGATTAAGAGACTCTAGACAACCTGTTTTTCCCTCCTGCCCCATTTATAAACCAGTATTTATTTTCCTGGTATAGTGCAGTGTAAATAAATAAGTTCAAGCAGAGAAAATGGAAGTGTGAGACCTACATAATGATAATAATAATAATAATAATAATAATAATAATGCAGAGAGAGGTTTTCCTGAGTTCTATTTGGCTGTCTCTTAATTATGTTAAGGTTAGAAGGAAGACAAAACTCCCTCCCTCAAAAATATGAAATTAATATGGATTTTGGAATTTTTGTTGGCCCTATTAATATGGTATTACCCTAAAATGGATTATGGAGGTAAATCCCCCTACAAAATCCCCTAGACCTATTTGTCTAGAATTTGGTGGGATTAATATACCATGGAAGGAATCCTATTTCATCCACTTGGGCCCAACAGAAAAAATGTTATGGCCATTTTTAGACTCCAAGTGAATGCAGAACACAACACTTTGTTTTATGTTGAAGACCTCAGAAGCTGGAGAACAGAGCAAAGTGGAGAGTGCACTGAGCAACTCAGAAACAAACCAGAATGTTAAAAAATGAAGTGACAAGGCAAATCTTAGGGCATGTACACACCCATAATATATAGCTCCTGTCTAGCACTTTGTATTATCCACCACAGTGTCCTAATGAACATGCCTGGTTTAAACAGAGTATAATAATACAGACACTCTTCTGCAATGAGCTTGATTGTATGAAGGCTGCATGTTTCATGAGTTTCATTCAGTATATTGCATTATTACATTTAGTTCTTTAATGTCTCCCAAAATGTGGTCAGCAATGTCAAAACTGACAGTGGCATCTGCCATGTGCTGAGTATATGATTCTAATGTAATGATTGGAATGTCATGTATAACCCCAGGATGCAAAAATCCACCCATAGGTATTTCATATAAAGCAGTCACAATTCTTAGTCCCGCTGGGAATCTGCACACACAAGCTTTCATGTGCATGACTATTCCCTTTAACAGATGGTTTATGTGTGCACATACAATGTTTCATGTTTTGCTTCTTTGTCCTAAAAAGGCAGGTGGCACAGCTATCTAAAACATCTGCCACACAACAAAATAGTATTTTGCCCTGAATGCCTAATACGAAAACTTGCAATATATTTTTAACGTTGACTCAAAGAAAAATAGGTTTACTTGCAATGCATTTTTTTGTTTCTCAAGTGTGTGGTTAAAAACAAAGTGTAACAAAATGGATTTCTGCATTTCATAGTCATGGATGGAAGCACATAGATACACCCAGGTATAGCACATAAAGAAAACTGGACGTTTTAATGAAATCTGACAATTTGACCTGCTCAGAGCAAGTTGTTGCTTTGTTGCTTAGAATTCTGTTTATCTCTTCAAAAGAAAATTGCCTTGACAAATGCTATCCAGGCGCTTCCTGATTACAGGGATACAATTATCCAAGGGACAAACGATTTCAGTACCATCTCCTGTTACAAAAGGATTATATTACTTTTGACAGAGAATCTATTCCATGTACCTTGTGCCCAGTGAGGTCATTAAAAAATTGCAAGGTCACCAAACAATGAAAAATTGACTGTCCCAGTTGCCTTTTTTATATGTTCAAGTAACACAGCATTGTCAGAAGAAATGATAATCAAATTTTAATGTCTTTGTCCTCCAAATATCTTTCAAGGCTGTCTTGCGATGTAAGAAAGGGTCAAAAGCATGTAAAGATGTAACCATGGTTTACTACTTTCATAAAGCCCTGAAAAGACTACCGGTAATCATTACTCTAGATACTTACTAAAGGGAGCTAGATTACTGTAAAAGAGATTCTTTACTACTAGGTTTAGGCCATCATTCCCAAAGTGAATGCTTCCCATCTGCAGCACCCAATCCCCACTGAAAAGCTGAATTGCTCTTGGAAGGGTGTGAGAAATTAGTGATTCCCCTGAATGAGCAAATATGTTCTGTTAGAAGAGCAGTTTTAAAAAAAACAAAACCCCAGGTAATTGATTTTATGTATGATTCCAAGTAATAAAGCGGCCAACTAATTCAAGTCCCTCCCTCCATTGATCAGCTCTCTGAAACTTATTAATTTACTGACAGGGAATCCTGTGCATACTGACTCAGAAGCAAGTCCCACTGAGTTCAAAAGGGTTACAGGTATATGGGAATATAGCCACAATATACACATTGCAAAAACCATGGTATGGATGGCAGAAAGATAAAGAACAGCTTCTTTTAAAATGTGTGGTGGCTATAACCTTGTTTATCTTGCTTATTGGAAAAGTCACCTTTAAGTCATCTTTTCATCAACTTTGGGAATACAAAATATTACAAAAAACATACTAGATGCAAAATAAACACATTCATCATTATTGCTAAAAATCCAGATTTATTACCTTGCCTGGAGTTTTGTGTTGTTTGAAAAGCAATTCTCACTTAAACTTTTATTCATCTGCTGGTTTTGGATATAACGTGAAGGGAAACTCCAACCTAAGTGTCCTTTTAATCATAGCCCCCAAATTCAACACTTTCTAACGCAAATTGTGAGATCCAGTTTTCCTCTCCACAAGAAAGCTTTCCTGTGGGCTCCATCTCTGGGCTTCAGACTGAGGGTTTCTGGTTCCAGGAGTGGCTCAGCCTGTGGGATGCAGCTGGTAGCATCCCTGCAATGGCTTCCCTGCTGCTTATTGGGAGGGGTGAGGTGACTATAAGGCACACTGGTGGGAGCATTATGTTGGCTCCACTGTTGGAGCTGGACATTCACAGACTCACAAGAATGTAGAGTTGGAAGGAACCTCAAGGGTCATCTAGCCCAACCCCCTGCAATGCAAGAATCTTTTGCTCGACGTGGGGATTGAACCCATGACCCTGTGATTAAGAATCTCATGCTCTACCAACTGAGTGTAATAAGCAGCAGCTGTACTGCAGCCAAGGGCTTTTTTCCCGCCAGAACTGTCTTGAACTGCATTCCAGCACCTTTTGGCTGGGGCCTGGAAGTGTGGGGATCTGACTAGCCTCAGCAAAGCTCCCCATGAAGAGACCCTCCATGGAGCTCGAAGGGAACATCATCTACGGACTCCGGAGAGGATTTCCTCATGAGCCAGAGGCAAAGTGGGGCTTTGCTGAGACTCTTCAGCCGCCCAGCTAACAGTTGACATGTGGGAAAGCCACGCCTCAGCTGAGGAAAAGCAGCCCACAGCTGCTCCAGTTCACATGAGCCAGAGAGGGGCTCGTTAAGCTTTTCAGCTGAGAAAAGAATCCGCCTTGCGCCTCAGCGGAGCAGCCTCAACAAGCCTCTGGATGGAGAAGACCTGGGAGTAGCCGTTCCATCAGACTGGCAGGGGCATCTTGTTTTCATGAGATGTAAGCCATTTTGGGAGCTTTTATGGCCAAAGAAAGGGGTACAAATGCTCTAAAGAAAGAAATAAGGAGTCTTGGTGACGTTTGGCCTTTGGGCCTGAGCTTCCTGAGTTAGAGGATATAGGTTTGATGTCAGGGCAAGAAGACTATAAACACAAAAAGCTCTATTGTGTTATTATTAATATTATTATTATGTGGATGGCCAGTGTGGTGTAGTGGTTAAGAGCGGTAGTCTGCTAATCTGGGGAACCAGGTTCGCGTCTCCGCTCCTCCACATGCAGCTGCTGGGTGACCTTGGGTCAGTCACACTTCTCTGAAGTCTCTCAGCCCCACTCACCTCACAGAGTGTTTGTTGTGGGAGAGGAAGGGAAAGGAGAATGTTAGCCGCTTTGAGACTCCTTAAAGGGAGTGAAAGGCGGGATATCAAATCCAAACTCTTCTTCACTTTCCATGTAAGATAAAGCTGTGTATTTTCATTTTTTTGTCTGTGTGTAGGTGTGCTGGGAGGGGGAGAGAGAGAGAATACAAAATGGTGCCTCCATAGAGTCGTAATATTTCGTTTCATGCTCCATAGCTACTAAACATTAAATATCCATTACATATCCATGTGCCAGAAATTCCTCGGGACAACGTATCTGATTGACTCTATTTGTTGCACTGAGCTGGCAATTTGCACCGAGCTAATATATAAAATCCAGCTTGCTCCCGACTATCCCTGCGCACCAGATGTTTTCCATTAATAAGGCCCCCAGCTACCTCCTGCAGCAGAATGTTGCTTGTCTGCCTGTCACCGAGCTCCTTCATGGCTTTCCAGAGAGTACGGCACGCACCTGGAGCCGTGCAGATGCGTGGGTAAGACAAGTAAAAGGGAAATGCCGGGAGTGTAGAATAAATGCTGCATGCCATGCACATTTTTTTGACAGAGGCAATTAAGGGAATTTGGAATTATCGAGTTTTTGGAAAAGCCTTTCGGCAGAAACTACAAGCAAGGCCAAAGAATCGCCACACTGCGTTATAGCACTGAATTTGAGACCTTGCTCTTGAGTGGCACTGTTTTGATTACTCCGGGCAGCAGGGGTTACAGTCCCTGGTAATGCACCTGGCTCCTGATCATCCATGACCGGTATAACAATGGTCAAATCCTTCCCATGGTTCCTGGTTCCTGGACACATGATGCTAGATTGTTCGTGGGACAGCAGTTCAGGGTGTTCGTTCCAAATGGGTGATACTGTTGAATGATTTCATTGTGCCAGCTCCACCCATCACACCACCTACCAAATAACCCAAAGTCCAACCAGTGTGACTGATGCTCTTCCAAGTGCCTGTCAACCTCCCCATGTTTGCAGTCATAGACAGCGGGGTGGAGGGTGGGGATGTGATTTCTAAAAGAAAGTTTTCAGCAATTCATAGCTCAAATATAGCAGTACTTCTGCTGTTTCCAGCTCCCCACTTGCTGTATGGCCCTTTAAAAAAAAAGGCTCAAAAAAAGCATTTTTCTACAAAGAACTATGTACTTGCAATAGAAAGATTAGTTTATTTCATGCTGAAAAATTAGAGGCCATACATGGAGCACACCTAACTTTCCTTGCAGAAGGGGTCAGAAAAAAAGACTGATCTCTTTGTGCTATGGAACTTGGGCAATGTTGTTGAATTGCTGACTTCCTTTACCAAAGCTGTAATCGCCAGCAGCCAGACAGTTATTAATTCACATCACACACTGGGACTTGGGATCTCATCTAATCAGGACTCTGCAATATACTGTCATATTTATGGCCACTGAACAAAAAAACGATTCAAGGTAAAATTCTTTATGACATTTAAGCAGGTATGGAAAAACTAAGTAAGGCTAGCAAAATAATGTTCATGTCCAACTGTCCAGTCATAAAAATGTATATATATTGGACCAGACTTATTTTATTTGTGTCTGTTTGTTTGTATGTGTTCCACCTGTCTTAGCAGCATGCCTTTCCAATCTCTCCTTAAAATGTTGTTTAAGCATGTTAATGGATCTCATACATTTTCTCTCCCAGTTTGCCTTTATAAAGTGCTGAACTGTACTCTTCCATGGTGGGAACAGGAAAGAGGAATAAGCATTTAATGTACTTTAAATTAGATTCTCTTTCCATCTTCTACTTAATGATAATTATACATTCCTATTATTTTACTTCTTTCCTACTCTAACTTTGGCTTCAAACATATTTAATTCCAAGTGCTTGACTTCCAAAACTGCTGAGCACCTATCATCAACTAATGGCATAAATTGTTATCATTGCTGGCAATCTTATAGGATAGTCTCCAAGGTTTCACATATGGAAATATTATAGACTCCCTTAGGGTATCCTTGGGTTAATTATATACTCTAAGTTAAATGAAAAAATGAATGGCCCTACAGTGTGTTAACATTGCTGTTGCAGTATATGAAATGGCAGGCTGTCTACCCAGGAGTAAGGCTCATTCAGTTCAATGGGCCTTACTCCCAGATAATTTGATATAGGATCCCAGCCTTAATGTTCATGCGTGTGAAATTAAACTTGAGCAGAATCAAGATTAATTCCTTTCCCACCCTTCAATCAGAAATTTAATTCTGAGAGCACTGGGGAACTGAGCGCAGAATTACATTTTAAATAATTCATATGGACATTTTTTTTTACAAGGTAAATAGCAAAAATGAGGGTGGTAGGTAGGCGTCAGGAATGGTAAGAACAGCAGTCAAGGGAAACTGGAGCATAACTCATAGCATAGGAATGGGAAATCTGTGGCCCTTCAGATGTTCCTGGACTACAGCTGCTATCATCCTTGACCATTGGCTTATGCTGACTCCATCTGATGCGAGTGCAGCCAAATCTGGAGAGTCATGGGTCTCCCACCACTGCAGAAACATAGGCCTTCTATGGCTAATGGCACTAGCAGATCTGTCTGAATTCATGATGCAAGAGCCCTGCACTCTGATGAGCAAGAATAGCAGTACAGCAGTACAGGTGACCTTGCAATTCTGAACAACAGACAAGCATAAGTATAGCTGATGAAAGAGATGACGTGTCTTTACTTCAAGCACCTATTCTAAAACAAGAATTCAGTAAGATCAGGCAAATTGTACTTTCAAACACCAGGTGAATTTCTTGCAGTCATGCATTGATGAACTGACTCCTGGGCTGAATGCTAGCCCCCACCCTTTCTGGCTCAAAATAGTTCAACCCAGATGGTAGATGCTTCCAAAATCACTCTAGCAGGGGCAGCAGGTACTGTTTCGCTGCTTGAGGAGAAACAGGAAGTGGTGCTCTGCCCTGCCACTGCTACCTGCCCCGCCTTTGCTACCAGCAGGGAAGATTTCCGATGCAAGCTCTTTGATTTCCAGCAAGATGTCACACACCTGTGATTTCTGTGAGATCTCACAAAAAATTGCCAGAAATCAAGGTTGATGCTGGTGCTGCATCTCCAGGGGCAGTGGAGGCAATGGGGTGGGCGGAGGCTCAGGGGTTTCTGCAGCCTGAGGCAGCAGCTTAATCCCACCTAAGGGCTGGGCCGGCACAGTCCTCTAGCCTAAACTAGTAACAGAAGTGATAATTCAGGCTGTGAGAAAGATGGAATGTGAAAAGGAGTGGTGTCAGAAATAAACTATAGGGAGTAGACAGCCTTGTGAACGGCTCTGGTAGCCCTGGGATGTTGGTAGGTCCTACTGAGCTCTGGTCTCCCAGAATGAGCTGAAGAAGGATTTCTGCAAGACATATACCCCTTGTGCTAGTGAACTACTGTCAGTAAGAAACAACTCAATTTGACACCCATTGTTATATTGTAGCTGAGAGCAATTACTATTCACTTCTCCACCCTAAATTCAAAATTCTTTCTAGATTGACATTTGTGATAGTTCCTCCCTGAAATCTACTTAGTGCTATGGGACACACAGACAGGCACAGAAACTCAAGGTCTTCCCTGTCTCCCAAATCATAAGACTAGTTAAATTTGACATTTAGGGTTTTCTTTCTCCAGATTTATGATCCCTGAATGGCTTCTCTTTAGCCTTCTCATGTTACATTTGTCATTGTTTGAAAACATTTCTGGTTGAAATCCCCTTTTATGTCCTGCAGTGTCCTCTAGTTCAGGGTCATAACTAAGTCCAAGAGATGTGAGCAAGCACAAATGAAAGCAATATATCTACCAGACTATTAATCATTGCCTAACTGGCATGCACAAATACTAGTTTTGTTACAAATGTTACAGTCCAATTAATGTGCAAGTTTCACCAGAGCAGAAAGAGGGCACTAGAGTCCTCTGTGAACATCTGTGCAGTTTCTAGTGTCTTTGCAACTGCCAGGAGAACACATAAAAGCAAACATTATTTTACTCTCCTTTTTTTTGTGCTGTATTGCTTCTGCCTTAAGGATACTTAGCACAAGACCAATTCCTTCCTTTTTGGAAATGGCATAAATTAGCTCAGCATATTTTAACAGATGAACGTGTGTCCATTTTAATGCAATGTAGAAAGCATTTCCTTATGCGACATAGAAGCAAACTGGGAACAGATTAAAAGATCTGTTGATCCAGTTTGAGGGAGAATTGAATTCTTTTCTTGGAATGCTTTTTGGGAGACTGAAGCATTCCTTATGTTTATCCAAGGCACTTTATGGTGTAAGCTCAGCTGGTGATCCCTGTGATCTCTTGTTAACCTGTAGAATTTGCAACCCCAGCCACATGTAGTATGAGCTAAAAGTAAAAGGAGTTTTGAAGCCATAAATTCTTGCCACCATAAGACATTCTGGGGATGGGACATGGATGTGAGTAACAACCTGATATTCCATGTCTTCACAGCAATGTAAAAGCAATTAATCCTTCAAAGAGAACTGTGTGAGTAAATAGACAGTTCATTTAACTTGCTGATTTTTAAAAACTATCCCTCTTTTATTAGGAGGGAACTTAAAATGCAGGGTTAAATGCCATATTGAGTGCACTTGAAGCTATGGCTTAAACATACAGAAAACAAAGCTCAATTAACTACTGTGTTTTCTTTTACGTAATATTTAATTATTTTTCCATATAGAAAATTACATTTGTTGCTTGACAAATAACTTTTTATATAGACTACAAATGGTTTCTATTCTTCTAAATTTGTATATTTTATCAGTGCTGTAAAATTTGCCATGTTCTCATACTGCTGACTGTGGTGAGCTGGGGAACAAGACCTCAGCTTGGTGTTTGGGAACAGACAAGGCAAACAGCAGAGGTGGATTTAGGGCTGTGTGACTGGTTCTGCTGCATTGGGTGCCGAGCCTAGGGGATGCCGCAGAGCACTGCAACTACTTGTGGTAAATTGAGCAGAATGGAAGACGAGAGGCAGGGGGTGCCAAATTTTGGCCTCGCAAAGGGTGCCACAGAAATTTCAAAGACCAAAGTCTACCTCTGCAGACAGGATATCCTTTGTAGAAAATATTCAGGGCTGCAGTTTGAAATACACTTTGTAATACTAGAAGGAGAAGGGTAAGATACTTTCAGCATCATATTTGCAATTTGCAGGTTTACAGGCAAATTGCTGGGTGATTGATGGTTGAAAGGCAGTTGTCCTAGTGGCCCCAGGCAAGGGCTAGGCAAGGATGCAAAACCAAATAACAGACCAGGAGACAGAAATAGGTTGAAACTGGCCACAACTTCATTAACTGCGCTGGAGACAGATTGTTATGCTAGTGGTGTTTCATTCTGACTCAGTGGGAGAATTTTTGAATCCGTAGATCTGAACAGTGTTTCCTGTTCCGTGCAAGATCCATAACTGCTTTCAAACCGCTTTTGTGATATCTAAAAACACTCTTGCTGCCCTCAAAGCTGAGAATACATGTCTTCTATAATATATGGCAAGGGTTTGCTATGGAAAACTGCATACAGATCATTGCTTTCGCATTTGAGCTGATTCTGAGGCTAACAAAGTATAACAGCTTCGAAGCATGTTGGACTCCTTCACTTTCTCAGGAAGCAACAGACAGCTCAAGGTTACCTGCAAGGTCTGAATACCGTATATAGTTCTGCCTGAAACTGGTTCAGCTCACTGCTGTCGAATTGAGTTTCCAAGCTTCCAGTCTAAAATGAAGTTAACAATGAAATATTGAATATGTTCCCTGAGGTCACCATGGCGAACTAGAGATGAACTTCTGTACCAGACAAATCTTCAAGACTGCAGGAGACTGAAGAATTATGCTGACAGAATTGTATTTGAGGATTCAAAGTGCAAAAATGAGGCCTGTGTCCCAAATCCCAAAGAGAAATTGGGCTATAGTGGCAGAAGGAGTCTCAACAAGGAAACGTTAAGCCTTTACATAAATGGTAGGATTTTGTAGTCTCCTCTCAGCACTATAAAACATGTGCAAGGTTGGGGCTGCCAGAGATTCCAAGACAGCTGCTTTTCCCCTAGACACATTTGTGGTTTCTTTTATTATTAGGTACTTAATCTAAGCTGCTTGCCTCACTCTGAATAATGGTCCAGATGTTAGCATCTTCCTTCCAAATAGCAACTAGAACTTTTCGTCTCCAGAGATGGTCCAATAGTATTTTGTTCTGGAACTAGGCACTCCTTTTTATGCTGTGTCCTTTTTTTTTTTCCTATTGAAAAGAGCGTCTCCTTGACAGTTTTTGAAATATGATTGTATGCAAGAGCACTTCTAAAGCTTGGCTCCTAATTTGTGTGGTTCCTGTATTCTTGTTCTGACTTAGATGGATCTTGCTAATATATCCCCCATGAATGAGTTGGTTTGGCACTGTAAAGGGGGAGTCCCTCAATGGATTATTATCATGAACTTGATAATATTTCTGGGCTCTTATCACTCTGCATAAGGTCATTTTATTTTATGTAAATGCATGCCTAAATTTACATGTGATTAATTAGCAAGGGGGTGGGGACCCCCCTTTTTGTATATCTGGCATTGTATATGTTATAATTTGTTATCCTTGGATTATACTTGCAGGTCTAGCCCCTCCATACAGCCACTTGCTGCGGTTGTTCCCCCACTTTGGGACTGAAAATATTTGCAAAGGAGCATCTCTGAAGTGTCCAGCACCTCTGCAAACCACTTGGATTGACTACAAAGTTTGCAAGTAAAAAATGTTTTTTATTTTACTCTCTGTAAATAGTCACGGGGACTGTTGCCTTGTTAATCTTTTAAACAAATTACTTATGCATTTAGCTCTTTAGGAGCATTTGCTGTATTCTACGTACATAATTACATATGTACATACGTACATACAGTTTCAGTTAAAGAAAATTGGCTTACCAGTATTTGCCCATTTTAATCCCTCCTAAGGCCCATAGGACCCAAACAGGAAGAGGTTGTGTTTTCTCTCAGGAGCGCTTAGCTGGCTGTCACACCCAGGCACAAAAGGATGCTCCACAGGTTCTGGAGGAAAACCTGAATTGACTTGAGCTCCAGTTGCACTGACATATTAAGGCTGCAATCCTAAATACACTTATTAGGCAGTAAGCCGCAATGAAGTAAATATGCTGAGGATTGCACTGTGAGTGGGTATAAAGCAAGAACAAACAAAGGGCAGAGCTCTTAAAACAAAATATCCAAGGGCATAACCTGCCAAGGCTTTTGAAGAGGAAAATGGGTATGGGTGAGTGTAAAGCAGGAACTTTCCCAGGGTCCAAGTCAGGCCCAACAAAATGTTTAAAACACAGTTAAAATACTGCTAAAACACAAACGTCTTATAGACGAGCACAAGCAGAGTCAACATTGAAAAACAAAATATTACAGCAGTAAATGAGTTATCTAAGAGAAGCTTAAAAAGTTGATTTATAAAGAAAGGTCCCAAAATCCTGGAGGGCAGAATTTAACCAAGCCTCTTTAGGGAAGACATTCCAGAGTACAGGCAGCATTTCAGAGGCTTTTGTTTTGTGTTTCTGCCAATCTAATATTCTGGCTGGAGGAATCATTCCCATTTGAACATTCCATTCCCTCCATGCTTATGCCATATACATCACAGGTGCCCTGTTCCATTGAAGTGAATGAAATGGAATGGAACGTATGTGCATGAGAGACAGACAGAGAATGTGCAAGAGGGAGGGGTAGAGGGACAAAATATGGCAATGGTACATTGTGTGAGGATTGGGGCCCCTGCATCCACCCCCCCTACTGGCAAGGACTGCTGCCTATGTACATATATTAACTTAGTCCAGCTTATATCACAGGGCTGTTGCAAAGATATAAAGTGGGAGGGGACGATAATGTACGCAATTCCTGGAAGAAAAAGCAATATACAAATATTCAACCACAAATACAGATGATGTAAAGAAAAATAAGCATGCAGAAAGCCAGAAAGCCAGCCCCCTCTTGCTTTAACTGTGACAGTTCATAGTCCTGATTTCTTCTGTTCTGGGAGCCCCCCCCCCCCCCATCCTGAATCCCAGTATTTCTTCCTCTGGTTTCTTAGCAACAGTGATTGATTAAGTGACCTTAGCAACAGCAGATTCTTAGAAGCTTGCCTCCACGTTTTGCTTTCTAGATGCCTCTATGTCTAGATTTCTTGCTGACTTCCTTTTTACAAAATGAGAGCCAAGAGTCTGGGTCCACCGCTGGCTTGGGGATGGTCTATGAACTCCTTATGCTCACTTGTTGCCATCCCTGTGATTGAAAAAGACTAGAGTCATTTTCAAGTTTGTTAAAGACTTGAAAATGAACTACATGCAGCTATGCATGTCGTTCATAAAATTGGTATAATAGCTGGTAAACCAATTCTAATGTAAGTTGTGGCTGTCACCTCATTCAGATTCTGTTCCTCTTGGCTTCAAATGTTGGCAGATTTTATGAGCAGTGGACATAAAATACCCCTAATGTGTTAGTTCTAGAATTAATTTAGCCAGCATGTGTACTGCAGGAAATCTTCTTACTGGTTTTGCCAGAACAAAAGTTTTGTTGTGTCTTCTAATGATCTTTTACTGTGTTGGGGCTGACTTAGAAAGCCTTGGGATAAATTATGACACCGGAATACCATAGGAGGGCTGTAAAAGAAACGAACATTTGCTTATAAATTACTGTTTTTGGAGAGTGCACATGAAAAATACATACTTGGTGAAAGGCTGTTTTACTGCCTCCCAGAAATTGTGTGAATTATGGACAAATATAATATACAACAGCAGTAGCCAGCGTGAAATCCTGCCATGCTTGCTTCTTAACCACCATGCTCATTCATTTGTGAACAAATACAGCCAACAATACAGATGTGATAAGGATTGCTGAAATTCCAAATTGCTTGTAGCTAACAAGAGTTGCTTACTGGGGGAGGGGGTCATCCCAGCAGGGTGACCATTATGTGATGTCTGGGTGCGTGCATTGATTGGAAAATAAGATTCTTGTTTGGGATGTAAACTGGGGAGAGAAAAGACCATGGTTGGAATTGACTAAAGTGTTGGATTGAACCAAAATCACCACTATCTGCATAATAAACGCAGGGAGTCCAGTGGCTTAAAAAGCACGTCACACCATTACTTTGCAGCATGGTTGCTGCTTGAAAAGAGAAAGGTCTGGGGGTTGTCCCACATGGGAAGCTATTTGTGTGTAGTGGCTATTCATAGTTTTCTGACGTTATTGGCACTAAAAAAACCCCACATACTAGAGAATATGCACAAAATGATACAGGAATACAAAAGAGTGTCAAGAATGACAACAACTTTAAAAGGGTATAAAATGCATGTTATGGTATGTATACACACACATAAACAAACAGATATATATGCACAGACACATTCAATGATAATGATTTACTTTTTTAAAAGAAATATTGCAATAAATAAATGGATTCTTATCCACATCCCAGAAGGGTATAAAACTGTGTCAAAAAGAAAATAAAAACTGGGGGAAAATTAGTTAAAAGGTTTTATGTGGTTGTTGTTTTTTTTAAATTAATTCCTTTCTCACTCAGATACTGTTGCTATTGTAAGTGGCAATTCTCTGGGGACAAACAAACCCTGGATTGTGGTTTCTAAGTGCTTTGTAGAGGTGTTCAAAATGATAGTGAGCAATATAAAAACTACCGTATGTGGGTCTGTGGGTCTTGGTGAAGGACAGGCAACATTCAAAAGATGGGGAAATGATGGAAAGAAGAGACCCAGGTGAGCTCTGGAAGGAAACGCTGCTACAAGTGAGAAGTCTGCTGAGTACCATCCAAAACATGTAAATTAATTCTGGTGAGCTTATGTGGAATGCCCTGATATGTGCGTTTCAGGGAAGCTTTGACTCAACAGGAAGTGTTAGGCAAGCTACTCTACTGAGGTTTGCAGAGAAATTAGGCCTTTCATTGGGGGAGGATGGTCGTTTTGGTGGTTACTGTGGAGGGCTGGGTATCTTTTATTAAACTGTTGCAAACTAACTTCTCCTGAGAAGGGCTTAATTAGATCAGGTGTGGAAAGCAGGAAAGAACTGGGCAAGTAATGGATTGTGGGTCTAAACCACAGAGCCTAGGGCTTGCCGACCAGAAGGCCGGTGGTTCGAATCCCTGCGATGGGGTGAGCTCCCATTGCTCGGTCCCAGCTCCTGCCCACCTAGCAGTTTGAAAGCACGTCAAAGTGCAAGTAGATAAATAGGTTCTACTTCGGCGGGAAGGTAAACAGCATTTCTGTGTGCTGCTCTAGTTCACCAGAAGCAGATTAATCATGCTGGCTGCATGATCCAGAAGCTGTCTGCAGACAAACGCCGGCTCCCTTGGCCTATAGAGCAAGATGAGCACACAACCCCAGAGTCATCCATGACTGGACCTAATGGTCAGGTGTACCTTTACCTTTACCTTTAAGGTATTATGTGTAGAGGGAAGCTTGGCATGAGTGGGGAGGGTGAGTTATGTGATGTACCCATTTAGAGGCCTCATAGAACTAACATAATCAGATTTTCAGTGCTATGCTGAGTGCTGTTTGATATCTGCATGGTGCCATAAATGTGTGGTATCCCACCCTACTCTGTTTCTGCTTTTCATCTGTATTCAGATGTTGTGGTTGGTGTGCTAGACAGGTGCCTGACAGTGGTAAAGGACAGGATGAAAGCCAATAACTTGAAGCTTATTTCCCAACAAGCTGTGTGTGGGTGATTCCTCTATCTGGATAAGTGGGGTTCAGCCAGTTTTGGAGGGGGAAGAATCAGTTTCAGAGTGTGGCAGCACCGATGTATCAACTTATTTTGTTATCTATATAGGTATATTTAATATAAGCTAAATCCAAGGGTTCAGTGTTTGGCACAGTTTAACTCCCCAAACCTTTATTAAGCAGATGACGATAAAACTCCTATATAGAAGCTAAAAACAGTGAGCCTGGATAAGAGGGTGGGAGCTAAAATGTAGAGAGGAGCCTTTGACAAGTCAGGGCCAAAAGCCTGAAGAAAACTGCCGCAGCTGTGAACTAAGATGGGCCAAGGGCGTATCAACTCCAGAGAGTCCTTGAAAGCGAAGAGGGAGTCTCAAACTGTCAAAGCTAAATCTGATCAGGAAGGCTACACTCCTGCTCTGTCATGTGAGGAGAGAAATCCCATGTGGCGAATTCCAGCGGGGAAACCACAAAACCCAAAATGCGGACCTTCAATCTCACTTTAGTTGTTGAGGAGAAAAACGTATTCTCCTTTGAGTCCAACTTTCTTTCATTACCTCTTGGGAGCCAAAAGACCCAGAGAGGAAGGAAAGGGAAAACAAGTCTTCCGTGTGGCAGTTGTCACCACATGACAAGCTATTTGAGTGCAGCAGTATATTACCATTCAAATCAGGCAGCTTTCTCCATTATGCTGCAGGCCACCTTCCTTTCCGCTAAAGTCTGAAACGGGGACAGAGGCAGACAACTAGGAAAGTCCTTAGTTCAGTTGTAGTGTCCATTCAGACACGCACAGGCTCAGTATTGCTGGTTAAAGAAAGATCATGAGCACTAGAAAAATGTTTTTATTTACCTGAGGACACAAAAATACTTTACCAACCAAAGAAATAATATCATCATACATTTGTTTATAAATATTAGTTTTGGAGAATTACAGGTGGCTTGAGAGAAGTACCACATCTTCTCTCTCTGTAGACTCCACATTTGCCTCTGCATGTTTTGAAACAAATTTCCAAAAACTTGCAAACCCCATTCACCAGAGGCAAAAGCAAAATTCATTTGCACATCACAAGCAGGCAGTCCTTTTTTCAAGCAGCCTTCTGCTCAAAGAAAAAAGAAGAAACTATTTTCTGTCTTTGGACTTCGTTGAGTCACAACAGCGCCTACAAATAGCTTTTTTCTTCTGTCACCAGCACGAGTGAAGAGCCTTCTAGAAATGCACAGAGAGACTAACGCCTGATTTTCATGCTCCTCTTCTTACCGGTAGTTTCCTTTTGCTCTGGTTACATGAATTCATCCATTGTGCTCTTTTCATTAAAATGAAAGTAGAAATTACATAGCACCAAGGCATGAAATCACAAAATCCAGATATTCAATCATGGATGGGGTGCTGGTTCTATTAAAGGAGTCTGGGAAAGCCATTACAAACTAAGTTTCAAAACACCATTAAGTTGCTTCTACAGTATAAAGAAGGGACGTGGGTGGCGTGCCTAAACCGCAGAGCCTAGGGCTTGCCGATCAGAAGGTTGGTGGTTTGAATCCCTGCAACGGGGTGAGCTCCCATTGCTCGGTCCCGGCTCCTGTCCACCTAGCAGTTCAAAAGCACGTCAAAGTGCAAGTAGATAAATAGGTACTGCTTTGGCAGGAAGGTTAATGGCTTTTCCCTGTGCTTCTCTGGTTTCGGTGCTCCGTTGCTCCAGAAGTGGCTTAGTCATGCTGGCCACATGACCTGGAAAAACTTTCTGCGGACAAACGCCGGCTCCCTCAGCCTGTAAAGCAAGATGAGCGCTGCAACCCCAGAGTCGTCTGCAACTGGACTTAACTGTCAGGGGTCCTTTACTTTACAGTATAAAGTGAGTATTCAACTCACACTCTGGACCAAAGGTTTGATCTCTCCTTGTTGCGCAGCTTGGCACCTTGTGACGGTGTCCTGCTTCTTCCATTCCTCCAGCCCCAACCCTTACATTGTTGGCAGGAGACTACATGGAATTGGCTGAAACTTATCCTTGTAGATATTGTGGGAAATCACCAGTGCTGATCAGAAGGTGAGTGTTTCAGAGCAAAAGCTCAGAACAGAACAATAGAAGACTGTGGAATGACAAAGCTTTTACCTTTACTCCTGTGGAATAGTAAAATTAATAAAACCGCAATGAGGCATTAAAATAAAAGAAACATTACCAAGCGAGGCAAATGATCAGAGTTCAAAGCCATCTGGTTCATTTATATACTACACTGTGCACAAATACATAGTGCTCAAAGCAGTTCACACAAGACAATTTAAGTGAAATGGAACCAAAAATATAGATGAAAATAATATGCTGTCATGTGCCATCGATATTCCAACAGCTACAATTTATTTGAAACCTATGAAAAGTTTACTTGAGGATGAAACATACCAACAAGACACTTGCCAGTATCCAGCATCAATAATATCAACTTTATACCTCAATGACAGACTAGCCGTCAAGGAGAAAAGGGTAAAATTAACAGAATCGAACTACCTTTAGCAGCTATTAACTGCTACTTATCCTCATTTAAATCAACTGGATAATAATAATGCACAGAGTTTTTGCTTGCAATATCCACACACGTTTAAGCTACGGTTCTGCACAATCTCTGCTGTGGAAATCTGACCCAATGCCTCGTGGTGTTGCTTAAGCTAACAAGGTGGCATGCATTTTCCCTTCAAAGAGCATCTCCAATGAGACCTTTAGTCAAAGCCACAGAACGCCCTGGGACTTGGAAGTGCCTACAAATGAAGCTGCTGTCCGGATTCAGAATGAATTAGCTGCTGTATTTCAGCAATGCCCTTATTCCCTTTTTTGTTGATGCAAATGAGGCTCCTCTGCAGTGTCTCTGGGGCTCCCGGTGAACATGCTGTGCGCAGCCTTTGCTCAGTTAACCAAGGCTGAAAGGAAGCAAACTGCAGGAGACTTCAAAGTGAAACTTTTTTCCACTGAGCGGTGCCTTCTTAATTGAATGCAAGTAGTTAGTCATGAGTTAATGAAAACTTTTGAGAATCTGCCTGATTGGCATGCTCCCTAAAGGTGCTAATTACACACATTCCTAATTGAAAGGACATCTGCTGCATCCTTTTAAGGCTCTTTGAAAATGTCTAAGGGCATATCTAAACTACAGGCTTAGGCTGTGCATACAGTCCTGCATCCACTGGTTTGCGAAGCCACGTGTACAATATGTTAGTCGCAACCCATGCATTTATCCTGTTGTTTCTCATAAAATATTGCATTTGATGCATTTCTCCCCACAAACCAGCTTCGACCCAAGTTGAGAAAAAGAACAACGTAGCTGCATTTTGAGTCGATAATGTGTGCACAGCTTCGTTTTAGTTTTATACCAGTGCAACTGGCTTCTTCCTGCCCTTCACAAAACAAAACAAAACAAAACAAAAAACAACAGAAAAGAACCCCACCCAACATCCTGGGGATTATAGTTTGACAAGGATGCTTAGAATTATGAGTTTCAACATGGCAATTCCCAGTAGAGAGGGGATGACTTTTAAATCAGTGTATGCCTGCAGAAAAAATACAACTGGATGCAAAAATGAAGCTAGGAAGTTGTGCAATGAGGCAGTGGGGAAAATGGTGACAATGCAACAAAGCTATGAAGCCAGTATACCTGGTGAAACTTCGGTTGCCTCATGTGACTAGATCACATGATCCCTGGCAATGTTATTTGATTATTGAACCAGTTCCTAGTCCAGGGTCTCTCAGGTCCCAGGAACTGCATATGGCCTCTCTTCTGGCCCTTAGAGGTCTCCCCTGGTCATACATCACTCACTGGCCCTACCTTGCACCCCAAGTAAGTTTCCTGCCCACCATGTGTACTTCAACTCTGATAGAGCATCTTGTTTGGATGGAGGACATAGAGGGCTGTGTGTATAAACTCGCCTACTGTGCAAAGGTTGTTCTGCTCACATTTGCCTCTGGCCCCACTGACCACTGTCATGTGACTCTCAGAAATGTAGAAAGCAAAGATCACAAAATTAAGATAGAACAAAGTATGGTACATTCTGTCAATATCCCAATAAAAATCCAGAATCAGTACACTGAAGCAAAACACACAATAATTCAATAGAAAAATCAACAGTCAGGAAATGCCCAAATTAACAAATGTATTTTTAATAGGCATCTAAAACATGTCACAGTTGATGCTTATTGGATTGCACAGGGGAACGTGTTGCAGAGGGCTGATGCAGCTGTGGAAAAGGCCCACTTTTTAGACTAGATGGCAGTCTGCCAGCCACAGCAGACTCAAAGCAGAAGCCCAGCCCACCTACTTAATTTTCCTAGTCACAAAGAAACTATATGACCTGAGACTTGCAGCTCCATCATCCCCTGCTGGCAGCAGTAAGGAAAGCTGCAGCCAATCAGCCCTGGAGGAATCAAGTGACTGGGGAAACCAACAATCCCAGCTCTACTATGAGCCCAGGTGAGCCCCTGGACTCGGGTGGCAGATCAGGAATGGTAGCAGAGCCATCCACCCACCTGTTAGCTATCTGCAACCTACAGCCAGTCATCTGCACGCTTGTCCATTGCTTCTGCCAATGTGCCTTTGCCTACCAATGTCAACAGGCTACTTCCCCAAAAATAAAGCAGGAATATGGGTATGCCTACTGATTGACCCATTCCCTCCCCTACAAGAAGTAGCCTTGGAACCCACACACTGGATTGCTTTGAGTGGTGCCATTTGCGTCTGATCCTGACAAGCCCTGACACCCACCCACTGCTAAAAATATTGCTGCAGATGGTCGCTTGGTCAGCCAGCTTGGCCTTGTCTGTGCATTAAATAATAATAATGGTAGAGTTTGAATTTGACATTAGCATTCTTTCTCTTTGCTGTAAGCTTTGTGTGTGCAATGGTGTTTGTCCTGGGTAGATAAAAAAAAAAAAAAGCTCTGAGCAATGGAAATGAAAACAGCATTCTGTAAAGCAAATAAAAATAAAGCAGCCACATTACAGGAATGTAAATGTCACTGAAGTCACTCATGGGCCCCGTGAGTCAGCTCTGAAGATTCACAGGTCTGGGCTGACATTCCTCATGCACCTTCTCCTGGGGCTGCATTAAAACAACAACATTGCACCTTAGGATAATGCTTGTCATTTCTGTCTCCATTTGCAAATGTGATTGGACAGAAATGTGTCGGCTTTCCATCTATCAATTCCACCCTGATGCCATTCTGGTTAAATTACATGTCAGTCTAAAGCCTGTGCAGTTTCCAACTGGAACCGAGCTTTTCCTTGCAGAAACTATTGGCGCTGCCACTGTCCTTGTTCTGAGAGGTGGTTTGTTTGTTTGTTTGTTTTAAATGGGACAGAATTAATGGGACATAAATACAACTAATCATTTTAGAAATATATATAATAAAGAATTGTATGGCTGCCATTTTTTTCTAATGCCTGACTATGCAATATAGCTTCATTTTCATGCGTTATTCTGAAACTGTTAAAAAGGCTCTTTGTAGGAGAGTTAGAAATAACATTGCTTGGGCTACAGTTAGTCAGGCTGTGTTTTGGGTCAAACCTAACGGCAGAACTATGTTTTTGGACAATAAGAATCAGTCCCATGATGACCTTCCTACACCTCCCCACCACCACCACGTTTCCTTCTCTTGCACACTCTTCTTTCCTCCTCCACATCAATTTAGCTTGCAATTTTGTCTGAACTGGGTAAATTATGATTTGGGGAAGCGTAGGTTATCTACAATCCAGGACCAAAACCCCAGTTCAAACTCTGCCAAAACGTGAAAGACCAAAACATGATTTGATGCAATTTCTGAACCAGCACATTGGCTTACTATACCTTTTTGGCTATTAATTACTGTTCTAGTGCATAATACAAAATTTCATAAAGCACAAAGAGAAGTGGAAAGGTGTTTATTGGTATTGCAGTGGTACCTCGGGAGTCAAATGGAATCCATTCTGGAAGTCTGTTTGACTTCCAAAATGTTTGGAAACCAAGGCACAGCTTCTGATTGGCTGCAGGAAGCTCCTGCATCCAATCGGAAGCCACGGAAGCCACGTCGGACATTCAGGTTCCAAAGAATGTTCGCAAACTGGAACACTCACTTCTGGGTTTGTGTGTTCGGGAGCCAAAACATTCAAGTTGCAAGGCGTTCATCAACCAAGGTATGACTGTATTCAACTATACTCATTTACCAGAGAGTAAGTCCCACTGAAAGCAATGTTGCTTACTTCCAGAGAGACGTGCATAGGATTGCACTGTTAAGTGAGAGGAGAACTACTTAAATCAATGGACTTGTCCGTCACTGCTAACTGCTGCTAAGAAAATGAAAGTAATCACATAAACAAGCTACAGGGTAGAGTCTTATACCCAACCCTTAACAACTGGGGCAATGTTTAACTCTATAATTACCCAATGCTGGCTTTGTATTCTGTCTTTCCTGAAAGACTGCTGCTTTGCCACTATACAGCTCTGAATTCAGGTTAGAAACACAGAAACAGCTGTGAGCAGTGAGTGTGCAAATGCACCCAAAGCCACACAGACGAGACCAGAAAGGCCTTGAAGAAATTGCCTGAAGCAAAGCTCTGTCCAACAGAATAAGTTAGACAGTGTTATTTCAGAAATGATAGTTTTTCAGACACTTAAAGGCAGTATGTAGGGCTATCTTTGCCTGGGGCTACATACATCTACCCCCACCCCATCCCACTATGGTTTCTGGTCAAACAGGGTTTTAAACAAAATTCTTATTTTATGATTCGTCAGGTATATACAACAGGTGAGGCCTGCAGCAAAATGTTGCAGCGTGTTCAGTGACAAGTTACATTTCTTTCCCAACGCTCAGTCTACAGCCTGTGGCTACTTATTGGACTGCTCTGTTTCGTTTGAATATTTTGCACTCATATGCCTCTAAAAGGGACATTTTTGTACTTCTGAAAACCCCACGGTTTCCCCAGAGCATGCTGATACCACCTCCTTGTTTCTCAGTGGCCCCAATTTGACTTAAATGCTGCTGGCATTCACTACCAGTAGAAGGAAACTATGGGCATCAAAATGCCTCATTGTGCTGCTAAAGTGGCCCATGTAATCAAATCACAGAATTGTTGGAAGGGACCGTGAGGGTCATCTAGTCCAACCCCCTGTAGTGCAGGGAACCTTTGCCTAACATGGGGTTGAAACCCATGACCCTGAGATTATGGGTCATGTTCTACCAACTATAGGAGCCTACTCAACTTTCTCTGCTGTTCAATCACTCATTCAAAAATGTTTATGCCCCTACAGTTGCTCAAAGCAGCTTACAACATAGGCTGGAGAAACATTATATAAAATATACTAAACTCAATGGCTTGGTAGGTTTATTTATTTTTCATTAAATTTATATCCTGCCCTTCCTCCCACAGAAGCCCAGTGAAAAACAAGGAATAAAATAAAAATGTCAGTTTTTAAAAAACACAGTTTGAAAAGCAGTTGCAATACTGATACAGAATGGGAACGATTTCAACTTGGAAGGTTTGTTGAATGAGGGAGGCCTTCTCTAGGTGCTGAAAATATGACAGAGACAGCGCCTGCAACACAAAAGGCCTGATTCCTACAGTGTGTGGAACGGACCTCATGATAAGTTGGCATCTGCACAGTGCAGTTATTGACTGGGTGTATAAGGGGAGAGATTATCTTTCAGGTATCCTGGGTCCAAGGTGCAGAGCCAGCACTTTGAACTTAGGCTGGTAGCTCATTGACAGGAAGTTAACTTAAGAAAGCTCACAGAAGGAAAGTTTCTCCTCCTTCCTTTCCCTCCTCCCGTTAGCCACGTGTGTCCCAAAGAGTTTCTCTGCAGGGTCAGGGACCCTCCTGAATAACACGGGCAGGGCTGTGTCGGCTTCTGAGGAGATGACAGGGCAGGAAACTTTCTGTTTGTGAGCTTCCCTTAGTTAACCTACCCAAGGATCCAAGTTTGCTTTTGGGCAATAGCCCATGTACCTGCCCCCCACTTTGGTCCTGTCCCCCACAATTTGATCACCCCACATTGATCATGAAGACCCCATGGAAGACTTTTCCTTATTTAGTTCTTTTTTTTAATAACTTTTTTATTCAAAATTAAAACAAAACATATTATCCAGAAACATATAATCTTTATTCCCCCCGTTTTTCCTCCCCCCTCCCTCCCCCCACACAACCTACCCCCACCCCCAACTTTCCTCAGTTCCAGTCTTTGATTTCTCTAAAAGTGGTGTTTTCTGCATGTTACACAGTTGTATAGATCCTCAAACTATTTAGCTGATTATTATCAATAAAAAGTTTGTGAATGTTTATTCAAAGCCAGCCAAGGAGTCCAGTTCGCTTTGTTGCATCTTCAAATACTTTGTAAAGGGTTCCCATTCATCTTTAAAGTCACAGTTATCCTTGTCCCGTAGCTTGTATGCCAGTTTTGCCAGTTCTGCATAGTCCCTCAATTTTTCTTGCCATGATTCTTTAGTTGGGGTTTCTTCAGTCTTCCATCCTTGTGCTATTAAAACTCTCACGGCCGTTGTCGCATACATGAAGATGTTTTTCAGCTTTTTTGGCAGGTCTTTCCCTACAATCCCTAACAAAAATGCTTCAGGTTTTTAAAGAAATATTAAATGGAACATTTTATTCAATTCATTGTACAGTGGTGCCTCGCAAGACGAAAAGAATCCGTTCCGCGAGTCTTTTCGTCTTGCGGTTTTTCCGTCTTGCGAAGCAAGCCCATTAGCGGATTAGCGCTATTAGCGCTATTGGCAGTTTAAGGGCTATTAACGGCTATTAAAGGCTTAAGGGATTAGCAGATTAGCTGCTAAAAGGCTATTAGCAGCTTAGCGCTTTAGAAAAAGGGGTTGGGGAGCGAAAAAAAACCTCAAAAATTTTCGTCATTTTCATCTTGCGAAGCAAGCCCATAGGGAAATTCGTCTTGCGAAGCGCCTCTGAAAACGGAAAACCCTTTCGTCTTGCGGGTTTTCCATCTTGCGAGGCATTCGTCTTGCGGGGCACCACTGTATATCATTTCCCAAAATTTTTAAATTACCTTACAATCCCACCACCTTATTTAATTCTTAACATTTCTCTTCTAACTTTTATCCAAGGAGTTTGAAGTAGTGTTCAACCAGGCCTTGGACTGATTAATATTCTACAGCCTTTTACATGTGTCTTTGGGAAGGGGGAAGTTATTGTTTTGCTGTTCTATTTTACTTATTTACTTGTTTTTATCCTAATTTAACCACTCTGAGTTCCTATGGTGAAGGGCAGTCTAATAAATCAATAAAATCCTAAAGTGATCAGTCCAAGGTGACCCAGTGAATTTCATGGTTGAATGGAACTTGAATCTTGCCCCCCACCCCCACAGGTCTTAGTACAACACTCTGCTACACTCACTCATGCAATCAAATCTTTTATTATGGTCATAGACCAGCATAAGTAGGGTGGGGAACAATCATTTAAAATCTGCAAAACGTTTTGGAAAGCTAAAATTATTAAAACAAAGTATATATGAAAGACTATAAGAATCTAAAAGAGGCTAAAAGAATCTAAAAGAAGGGTTAGGAGCATTAAACGGATGCGGAAGAGCATAAAAGGTTAGTATATAAAAGGCTATGGCTATCAATTTACAGAGCACTCTGATATGAGTGTTCATTTGTGGCACAGGTCATCATCCGGCGAATTTTGAATGCTGCTATGCAGAACCTAACAACATTGTATGTTGTAGCAGGGTTGGTATCTGAAAGCAGCAGGGGCGTATAGAATTGTCCTGTGCACCCTGGGTACTTATGGAGTAGTGGGGAAATGAGGCCAATACAAATGTCTCTATAATATAGGCACTGGAGAAGCACATGCTCTATTGTTTCTGTTTGTCCAGAATCACAGGGGCATTGTCTCTCTGAGTAAGCAATCTTCCCAAATCGACCTTCAATGACAGCCGAGGGGAGGGTGTGACATCGTGCCAGGGTAAAGGCCCTCCGATGCTTAAGGACTTTGAGATTAGTTAGATATGTCATGGGGGAGCCAGAGTACCTGATGGATTCATTGGCAATAGAAGTTGGGGTCCAACTTGTTGTTGTTGTTGCCCTTTATGGCTCATGGGATGCCCTAGAGATCACTGAGCACCTTTCAGCACATGTCATCACTTGAAGCAGGAGCCGAGAAGATCCCATGTGTGTACACAGAATAATATGGGTGGAAATGGGTTTTTAAGTACTAAAAGTGGAAGGTACTTGTGCTACATAACTATCTCCCTTTCCTAAAAAAAAAAATCAGTCACAGGCACGATCTCTCTCTACATGAGGTTGAGCACTCCTGTTTCAAGCAGGATTTGCCTTTCATTTTCTTAGCAAGGTTTACGTTTCTGCGGCTGCCATGCTTCTCCTAATGCTATTTAAAATAATAATTTGGAAGCTACTTTTTTTAAACAATTCTAATTATCTAAAAGTTCATCTTGAACTATAAAATGTGTTATTGCCGATGGTGTGCAGAAGCATAAAACATACCATTAGGCATACTGCTGTCACATCTTGATAAGATGAAAACTGGGGAGTTTCAAAAATAATAATAAGAGCTTATTCAGATATGCTTCAGTGCCTTCAGAAAATTAGACTATTTTTAAACTTACATTTCCAACTTATGAAGCAACTAACTGTACAATCTTATACACACCTACTCAGAAGTAATTCCAACTGAATCAGACTATTATTTTCACAGTCGGGCTGTATTCTTACCATAATATGTGAATGGTCCAAGTTTCTGATTTCATACACATCTTAACATGAGAAATTTCCATTCATTCTAATGGAACATGATGATTAGAGTGGAGGTCTGCAACAGAAGTGTTGCAGTGTAAAGTGCTTCCTTTCAGGCTTCCAGCTACTGCATACAATTTTCTCCTACTCTGACAGTCAGTCAGCATTTTTCCTTTGGTTTCATGTGACATAGGATGTATACTTGATAAAGGTAAAGGGACCCCTGACCATTAAGTCCAGTCTTGGCCGACTCTGGGGTTGCAGCACTCATCTCGCTTTATTGGCCAAGGGAACTGGCGTACAGCTTCCAGGTCATGTGGCCAGCATGACTAAGCCGCTTCTGGCAAACCAGAGCAGTGCACGGAAACACCGTTTACCTTCCCGCTGGAGCGGTACCTATTTATCTACTTGCACTTTTACGTGCTTTCGAACTGCTAGGTTGGCAGGAGCAGGGACCAAGCAACAGGAGCTCACCCCGTCGCGAGGATTTGAACTGCCGACCTTCTGATCGGCAAGTCCTAGGCTCTGTGGTTTAACCCACAGCGCCACCCACGTATACTTGATAGATAGCACCAATTTTCTGATGAGTGTAACTGTGCTATTCACATGTTTACAACGATGTGTCATATTCACATATAGACCTGCTTCTTTTATCTCAAAAAACTGCACAAAACATAACATGTGATCACAACCTAACCTTTAGGTAGTCAGTTTTCAGTGTTTACAAAGCAAGATGGATTGTATCCAACTACGTCATATTCAAAGCAGAACCATTGAAATCAATTCACCTAGGTTAGTCATTATTAACTTGTCTGTTGATTGCAATGCACCTACTACTCCATAACTTGGTCAGATACAATACATTATGTCCAAATAATCAGATACATTGTTTCAAGCTGTTTTTTTCTAAGCAGGTCAGCTTTATTAGTTGCAATTTTAAGCCTGATAGCAAAATATATTATTTGTGTGTAATGTTAATCATGCCGCTTGCATTGTCGTGAAAATTTAGTCTACACCAGAACATTCTGAGGCTGACTTAGCTGATAATTAAATTTCTTCGCTGTCTTGAAACAAAGGAGGCTCTTTATGCATTCATGACCCAGCTATCCTTTCCTCAGAAAGAAGTAACACACCATCATTCTGAAGTTAGGTTCTCTTATGTCTAACTTTTGAGAGAAACACTGAAGCAAATAGACTGTAGGAACAGTCATTTAATCCAAACAGCCAGCTGGCAAAACAGTAGAATTCCCTTCCATGCCTCACATCACTCAAGAAATGCAAATCTCAAATGGAATTTTCTCTACTTAGCACTGTGTTTTGTTTAGGATATTGGCTTCAAAGGCCACCCATTTCAGGAAGGCGTCTAGCTAACTTGCTCGTGCTGCTTTTATAGTTGCTGTGTTTTTATTTGTTTATTAAATGTTATATGCATTCTACCTGTGTAATTGTTTAATGTTTTGAGTTTCTGGGAAGCTGTATTTCTACCATATTTAAGAGATTTTTAAGGAAATCCTCTACAAAATGGCTTACAAGAAGCTTCAAAGCCAATTTGCACATAAGACATATTAGTATACTATTAACGGCAGTGAACTAAAACCCAGAATAGGCAACTGTTTAATCACATCCATGCAAGCAACCTTTATTTACAACTCCCAATTAAAAGCTACACAGAAGTCTTCCAGGTTTTTTTTAAAAAGACGTGAGGCATTGATAGCGGATGCTTATGTGCCCCCTACAAAAAAAATGCTGATCAGCTATTTTATATCTTTATCACAGAGGATGAGGATGGAGTACAGATTGAATTATATACACAGGGGATGGATAATGGTAAACCTTTTTGACACACACACACACACACACACACACACTTATTCAACCTTCTTGATTTTGGTTTCTCTTCCCGATATTTCCCCCTTTCCTCCCCCCCCCATTTTCTTTCAACTCCCGCCCCCTACAGCCCTAGTATTTATTTTTAACTGAGGGAACACAGGGATAAAGTTAAATTACTTTAAATCTAAATGTGGCAGGATTTACCCCATTTAACATATGGAGATTAAACAAATACATCAAAAGAAAAACCTAATGTAATCTTTAGATAGGAAACTCATTTCAGGGTAACAGAAGACACTTTTTGAAATCCTTCTCTGATAATATATTATGCTGCTGAACTTAGTTGAAACCAAAAGAGTTGTGATACAGATCCAAAATGTCCCTAAGAAGTTTTTCAGAAGAACAGAACTATCTAGATGAAGATTAATTTTTATAACAGTTTATTTGAAGTTACTGAAATTAATACTATTGCTTTTTCTTCTTCTTCAGATAATGGGAAAGAGGATTATTATAAATAACTGATTCTAAAGCAGGATAAGTTCTTTTAAATGGGGATGTGGGGTTTTTCATCAATTGGGAATCACAGTAGATTATTTAGTAACATTTTTGATACATTTTTGAACACTTGGTCGGCTCTAGTTGTGTAATAGTTTTTATTGTGATTGTTTGAATTTGATTTTCTAATGGATTGTACCCCATTCTGAGATCTCTTATGATGATGTACTGGTGGGAAATGTGATAAATATAGAAATACAGTAAGGAACTCAACCTATAATTTCAAAGACATTTGGAACCTCTTTCGTAAATTATTTTTAATAGATGCATGGAGGGGCCATTTTCTGTTGGAACAGAATTACACCAATTTTTCTGAAAAGCATAAATCTTGCCTTTTATCACACAGAGAATCTTAAAGGTTATAATATATGTAAATATTATCTCTATAATATGAGTATTGTTTATTTGTTTATATCTTCTTTTTCGGCGATCACTTGTAGCCGAGTAAGATTGTCTTCCATAAACACTGTTTTAACAGTGAGTCCATAAGTGACTGTGGAGGCCAATTCTGGATCCACACGTCCTTCCACAGTGGGGACATTGGTTTCCGGGTGGGAGTTGATCATGGTGTGGATTTGCCAAGCGTGCCTTCCTCTTAGCACATTTCTCCCTTGCGTCCTGAGTTCGAGTGTCTTCAAAGTCCATGACACCTTTGGTAAAGGCTGTTCTCCAACTGGAGCACTCGCAGGCCAGTGTTTCTCAGTTGTCAGTGTGTATACTACATTTTTTTTTAGATTTGCCTTGAGACAGTCTTTAAACCTCTTTTGTTGACCACCAGCATTACCCTTTGCATTTTTAAGTTCGGAATAGAGTAGGTGCTTTGGAAGATAAGCATCAGGCATCCACACAACATGACTAGTCCAATGAAGTTGATGTTGAAGAATCAATGCTTCAAAACTGGTGATATTTGCTTCTTCCAGTACACTGATATTAGTTCATCTGTCTTCCCAAGTGATGTGTAAATTTTTTCGGAGACACCGTTGATGGAATCTTTCGAGGAGTTGGAGATGGCATTTATAAGTGGTCCATGTTTTACTTGCCAATATGTAGGTATAAAAATAACTGCACTAAACTAAAAATAACTTTCAAAAACCAATGAGTTTTCAAGACCTAAGCAAGAAGCTGTTCTTTTTCTTTATTTTAGCAATACAGTCTCATATTAATTGTTATATTGATATCCCACCTTTCCTCCAAAGAGTTCATGTTGACATACATGGTTCTCCTCCACCCTATTTCAGCCTCACAGCAACCCTCTGAGGTAGGTTAGGCATACATCTTGTGACTGGCCAAGCTCACACAGTGAGCTTCATGACTGAGTAGGGGTTTGAAGCCTGGTCTTCCAGACCCTAGTCCAACATGCTAACCACTACATGGCAGTGAATATGTTCATCTGGCTCGTGTTTGGGACATAGTTAAATCGCATATGAGGGAACAGTTTATTCATGCAAGCTTTCTTTAAAAATAAAAAGAGAAAACCAGCATATAGTATCAAAGAATGTAGTAAAATGGGATAATAGCAGAATAAAACTCCCTTGAGGGTAAGCAATTGTTAAATGCTGTGACAAAAACATTATAGTTAATGAATCCACACAGCATGGCCAGAAGACTGCTCTGGTCTAAATTTTAGTTATTTGAATACAAGCACTAGCCAGGAAAATTATTACTAAGGTTATTATTGCCTTTGGACAATAGGCAATAGCATGGCTTTGCACAAGTATATTTCAGTGAAATCAATGATGCTTAAGCACACGTAATACAGTTAAACCCTTTCCAAACAATATATCCAACTTCATGGGGATCATGGGGGCAGGCTCACTAGGTAGAATACTGGTGATTAAATGCACCTAAAAATGCCAGGCCTATATACACAATAACAACATCAAATGTGGCACTAGGAGATTAATCAGAAAGCATGAAGAATTATCTCTGAAGTCAAGTCATGATGATCCTATGCATCCTATGCTCTAATTAAAAAAAAAAAAAAGTGGAATAAAAGCCGTAAATCAGACCAAACCTTTATCCATATGTTATAACCAGTTGCATTGGTGGGATGTTGCATATTTTGATTTCAAGAAAGTTGGAAATAGTTTCTACGCAGTTTGGCTTGCAGTGCCTTGAGAGATCTTAATAAATCTCAGTAAAGGGACCTAATAAAGCTACAAATAGCTCCCATTAGTGTTTATGGAGAGTAAACAATAATAACCATTAGGCTCTACAGGACCCCGAAGAGCTTTACAAACAACTTTTTTAATTAAAGAAAAATTATCAGAAAGGATGGACAATTGTATTGGTTGGGTAGTACAGCTCTGAGTTAAACCTCTGGATAAAACCAGTGTTTACTGTCATTTAGGTGGGGATTGCTGTGGTTTACATTATAGAGATTTTATCACTGCTTGTTCTTATATTGTTTCAGCACCACCATCCCTGAAAAACAGATTAATGGTAACTGGGTGGCTTCCTGGGCAGGCTTCCTGGCCAGAGATTAAAGTTTGCTTGGGTTTTTTTGTTTTTTGTCTTGCAATGTGTAAGTACTAGAATTTTAGCCTGGTTTACAGAAGTCACTCTGATTCAGAAGTCACCACAAACAAAATTACAGTTAGAATACAGATGTGTGCAGTGGCGTAGCGTGGGTTGTCAGCACCTGGGGCAAGGCAAGTAATTTGCACCCCCTAACCCGTGGATTTGCACCCCCTAACCCTACCCCCCAGATGTTGCATCCGGTGCGGCCGGGCCCCCCTTGCACCCCCCACACTACACCACTGGATGTGTGGCCCACACAGCATGTTAAGAAGATAAGGATAACCTCCTGGATTGGGCCAATGATCCAACAGGAAGCCTGACCTCCTGTTCTGGCTGGGTAAACACCATATATATAAAGCACATTTAAAGCTCCATCAGATTTTGGGCACTGTGGTTTTCAAAGCTACAATTCTCAGCACCCTTAACGTCATTTATTATCCATATGTTATACACATTTGCACTGAGACTTTGTTGGTGGTTCCACCACTAGGGGATGCCTGGTTGGTGTTGACTCATGACAGGCCTTTTCTGCTCTTGTTTATTGTTCCTGGATTGCCCTCCCTAGTGAGGTGTGCTTGTCTCTAGCATTATGAAATTTCAGGAGGAATTTTGAAACATTTACGTTTTTACCCAGGCATTTGGCAGCTGAAGAATACTGTTCCCGGCAACTATGAGATCACTGAATGAAATAATGTTTCTAACTGTAACTGTTTTTAGAACATTTTGTCTGTTTTAGGATGCCTTTAAAAAAAAGAGTTTGTGTGAGGTTGCCCTTAAGAGTAGATTCAGATCTGTAGCTGAAGCAGAAGGTGGCTGCTAAGTTGCTCAGTGAGGCTTCCTACCATGAACATGTTATATCTGCGCTGAAAGAGTTTGCACTGGCAGCTGGTTAGCTAGCAACTGAGCCAAGTTAAAGGTCTTAGTGCTTGTTTACTATGTCTTAGACATTTCAGGACTTGGTTATCTGAAAGAGGACCATTGTGCCATGGCCTACTCCATGGAGCCTTCTCCGCGGTGGCACCTACTTTTTGCAATGATCACCCCCTGGACATCAGGCAGGTTATGACTGTGGAAACCCCACCCCCATTGAAGATGTACCTGTTTACCTGGGAATTGCTATGGCCATTAATACCCAGTTCCGCTTTTTCTGGTTAGTGAGGCTAAATTTGTAACATTATTTTATTCAGGGTGGATATTTGAACTTTAAATAATAATAATAATAGACAAATGAGTTGATTTTACTGCATGATGTTGCTTGTGAACCGCCTTGGCATTTCTACTTGAAATGAAAGGCGCCATGTGAACTATTTTATTAAATAAATAACAAAGACAAGTTATATTTTTGTAAAGCCAGATAGTGACTAGCGCCTGAAAAACTGCGTGATCAGTTCTGTGCATCAGAGAGGATGCTTTGGGCTCATGGTTCCTGATAATCTGTAATGTTTTCAATGTTTTCAAAAAGATTTTTATATTGACGTTCGCCGCAATGACATTTTCTGAGAGCACAGGATATGTACTCTTATGTATATGAATAAATAAAAAGAACGGGAAAAAAACCAGTTGGGGTGGCATGTGTGTGTGTCTCTGCAGTTCAAAAGTGTGTGTTTGTGGGGGGGGGGGGACTCCGAGGATTTTTAACCCTTTGGGCAGCACCAGAGTTGTGCTTTGAATTGGAACTTACCCACTATGTTCTGGCTTGTTTGTTTTTTAACTTGTATTTATATGCTGTGAACTGCCCTGTGATCTACAGAGGGTGGTATCCAAATTTAATAAATAATAAAGTTTTTAATAAATAATAAAGTGAGAGATCCCACTTGGATGTTTCTCCCACAAGACTATTTCTCACTGGTAGCACACAGCTGTGTGACACCCCCAGCAAAAGTCTCCCTAGAGCATTTTCAAATACAGAAAGGACTCGAATAACGAACATTTTTTTTTCTTTTGAAGAATCTTGTGGAGCAGACAGCAGTTTGGTTTCACCCTAAATGCCAGGTGATAAGATAAGCAAATCATGGAATAACTTTCGTTTCACTTTCGTTGCCTGTCCAGGAAGCTCAGAACCTATCCTTGGGAAACGAATTCCATTTATTTATTCCATTTATCCATAAATTACATTTAGTTATCCATATATTTCCCAAGGATAGGTTCCGAGCTTCCTGGAAACAAATGGAATGGAATTTGCATACGTATTCTTTCCGGTAAGAACACACTCAGGCAGGGCAAAGCGATCCGGCGTGTGTGTGTGTTGTGTGAGGACTGAGTGAGCCTCTTTCTACCGCAGGCAGTTCTGCAGGACTTTCAGACAAAGGAAAGTTTGTTCTCCAGACGAGGAAAGACTGCAGCGTGGCATTTAATAAATGTTTGCAGATGACTGATTTGTGTATGTGCGTGTTTGTGTCTGCGTGTGTGACCCCTCAACTACTGGGAAACACTCTTGTGCTTGTAAACTGACCAACGCAGCGGAGAAATGTTCCTTTAAAAAAAATACTGGAATGATCGGAAAGATAATTTAATGAGCAACTCTCTAAAACCCAGAACATCTGCACAGTGCAGATTTGCTTTCGCATACCGTAAAGGCGGAGAGAGCATCCAACTGAGCTTTTCCCTCTTAAATTGAAAAAAATAAAATCCCCCAGCTAGAGCCATGAATCAAACTCAGTCATGTGACGGAGGGGAGGTACTGGGCTGGCTTGCAGCCAGTGGCAGAAGCTGATGGGTGGAACAAACAGGGCATGAAAAGACTAACATGACTAACGGATCTTAAGAATTGTGGCTCCTTCTCTGGATCTCCAGGAATGTAGGCACGGGCACCCGTCCGCAGCTCTCCGGCCAACCTCCTGCCTCAGACTGGATCTGTTACTCACAAAGCAGATCTCCTTCTGCTTTGCGGGCTGAGGAAGGCTAGGGAAGAACATGGCCTGCATTTTGAAGGTAAACCTCTATCTGTTGCTTGAATGGCTTGGTTAGAGAGAGGGAGAGAGAAACCCGTCTGCTGCTCTGTGTATGCAGCCCTTACATGGTCCTGCTGCAGCTTGGTCGTAATTGTACATTTCTGAGCATTGATCCCCACCCCCCACCCCCAAACCCCCGCCTCCAGCCCCGCTGGAATAAGGAAGACCGAGAGATTCAGAATCGCCCAGCTGTGGCTCATTTCCTCCTCTGCCATTCTTGTCCTTTTTTCCCTTGCATTGTTGGAGCTGCAGGCGAGCAGCTTGCGGGTGTTGGGAAAAGAGGGAGGGAAGGACTGTGCGCAGCAATGATAGGCTAAGGAGAGAAGCGCCGGCTTCGCCTGCCTGCCTGACTTTCTTATGTTTAGGTTTAGGAATTGCTTTAGGAGCCACAGTGGGGAGAGAAACAGCATTTCGACTGGGCCGGAGAGGGTGTCGTCTTCTTCCATAGGTGAAAACACCGGAGACGTTTTTCTTCTTCCTCTTCTCCCCTCCCACCCTGCTCTCTTCTTCTTTGGGAACCGACGCTGCAGAACTTATCACTCCTTGCAGATTTGCAAAAGCCGTACAAGTTGCTCCACAAGCACACGCGCCGCCCCCCCCCTCCCCAGTTTTCAGCAGAGCCCAAACCTGCCCTTAAATCTGTTTGAGACGGTCAAACTCCACAAAACATCTTCTGGCTGGCTTCCTCCCTCGCTGCCTACAGCCAGCAGCGACATCCTTCTGGGTCGTTATCACCTTTACACCTTTACACCCAGTTCTTTTAGATACAGGGACGTGGGCAAGCCTCTATGCAAATAAATATAGCAGTGGTGGTATATGTGGATCAGGGGGCCTCCCAGGAGGCAGAAGTGAGGGGTAGAGAGAAGACTAGTTGCCTCTCACAAACCACATTTTCAAGATGCATCAGCACAGCCACCTGAGGCACCTTCTTTCTGGCTTCAAAGTCTCTGCTTTTGCTTTACCTGTAAATGCATGCATGGCCTCTGCAGGCAACACACTAGTCTGATTGTGCAAGTCCTTTCCCCCTTATTATTCTTGCCCCTTGTTATTAGCCCCCAAGGTTCCTTACTCTGCTTGGTTCAGCTCCTCAGAGTTGTTTACTGAAACAGCTGTCCTTTGGGTGGGATAGAACCTGCTACCTTGGCATTCTCAGCACCATGCTCTAACCAGCTGAGCTATCCAGGTTCTGCTTCTCACAGTGTGCCCAAATTCTTGAAGTCCTTATTAGTACATATGCCAAGGAGGCGGTTTCCAAGATGTCTCATTAAGAAGCACCGTTCCATTTATGGCAATAACTACACTGCTGGAAGAAACCTTATTCTGCGTCAGACCATTGGCCTGCGTAATTGACTACATCATGGGTGAGGAATCACCAGCCCATGGGCCTGTAGCACCTTTGCATTTGGCCTTCAAGCTGTCCTCTTCCCCAGGGGCAGAGGGAGGCAGCCACTTCAAGGAACATTTGCTGGGAGGCAGGGAGTGGCCTGTGGCCTGTTGTGACCCTCCAGTGGGACACACTGTCCTGTGAAGCAAGACTCCACTGCCAGCCTAGTTAGCTTCTGCATGTGGAAGTGGGAGCGGGCACTGTCTTGCTCTTTGCTCCAGGCAGCAGAATCGCTTTGACTGACCCTGCCTGCCGGCCTTCCCCATTACAAAACTCCTATTTGTGCAAGTAGGGTATTCCCCCACCCCAACCTCAATACTAGAAGTTAAAATACTAGAAATTAAACCTGGGGATTTCTGTGCCACTGAGCTATCGACCTTCACTAGGCATTAAATCCACAGTCTCAGGGTTAATAGGAAGGCACCCTTACCTACTGAACCAAAAGGCCTACTGAAGGAAAGCAGCGTTGCAACAAAGCATTGCCAAAATGTGATGCTGAATTTGAGCTGTCCACATTCCGCATTTGGCATTAAGTTGATACCTTCTCCTGTGTGTATCTAGTTTCTGTGCAAGAATGTGTATCTAGTTTCTGTGCCTTTATAATGTTCACACCTGACCTAGAATACCTAGAATAATATGTAAGAAGGATTCTTATCAGACTTGGAAAGATGATCTTGCTCAGACCAACTTCTACTCTCCCCACCTCCCCTCTTCCAGAGGCAATTCTTAGACATCACAAAAGTAGCTAATCCCCTTGCTTTTAAGGCTCTGGGCTAATTTAATTACCGTATTTTTCGCTCTATTGGACGCAGTTTTTCCCCTCCAAAAATTGAGGGGAAATGTGTGTGCGTCCTATGGAGCGAATGCAGGCTTGTGCCATAGCCGCGCACAACCCCTCCGGCAGGGAGAGGCTGCACGGGGCTATGGATTCTTTAGCCGTGCGCAGCGTCAAGGAGAGGCTGCACGGGGCTAAAGGGGAAGCCAAAACAGTGAGCGGGATGGATCCCACTCGCTGCCTTGCCTTCTTCCATAGCTGCGCGCAACCCCTCCGGCAAGGAGAGGCTGCACGGGGCTATGGCTTCTTTAGCCCTGCGCAGCGTCTCCCCACAAGGAGAGGCAGCACGGGGCTGAAGGGGAAGGCAAAACAGCGAGCAGGATGGATCCCACTCGCTGCCTTGCCCTCTTCCATAGCTGCGCGCAGCCCCTCTGCAAGGAGAGGCTGCACGGAGCTATGGATTCTTTAGCCCCACGCAGCCTCTCCCGGCAAGGAGAGGCTGCACGGGGCTGAAGGGGAAGGCAAAACAGCGAGCGGGATGGATCCCGCTCGCTGCCTTGCCTTCTTTCATAGCTGCGCGCAACCCCTCTGGCAAGGAGAGGCTGCACGGGGCTATGGATTCTTTAGCCCCACGCAGCCTCTCCCGGGAGGGAGGGGCTGTAGGGGAGGCAAAACAGCGAGCGGGGTGGATCCCACTCGCTGCCTTGCCCTCTTCCATAGCTGCGCGCAGCCCCTCTGCAAGGAGAGGCTGCACGGGGCTATGGATTCTTTAGCCCCACGCAGCCTCTCCCGGCAAGGAGAGGCTGCACGGGGCTGAAGGGGAAGGCAAAACAGCGAGCGGGATGGATCCCGCTCGCTGCCTTGCCTTCTTCCATAGCTGCGCGCAACCCCTCCGGCAAGGAGAGGCTGCACGGGGCTATGGCTTCTTTAGCCCCACGGAGCCTCTCCCAGGAGGTAGAGGCTGCACGGGGCTAAGGGGGGAGGCAAAACAGTGAGCGGGATCCATCCCGCTCTCTGCTTTGGCTTGTTCCATAGCTGCGCGCAACCCCTCTGGCACGGAAAGGTTGTGTGCAGCCTGTACGCTGCTCTTTGGGGCTGGGGGGGAAAATATTTTTTTCTTGATTCCGCCCCCCTTAAAACTGGGTGCGCCCTATGGTCCGGTGCGCCCAATGGTGCGAAAAATACGGTATATAGATGGCTATCAGAAAGATGCGGAAAGGTTAACCAGAGCCACTGGCTTAGTCACCGCTACATTGTTCTAAGAAGTTTCCAAACGTTATGGAAACTGGTTAAAATAAACAGAAGTATCTTTAGAAGTGGATGAACAACTCAGTTTCCCAAGGACTCTCAAAGGAGTCTGACAAGGGGGAGTGAACTGGCCAGGCCTAAATGTGTCACCTCAGAAGCAAGCCCTGTAGAGTTCAGTGAGATTTACTCCCAAATAAGTGGATATAGATTACAGTCTAAAAGTTATTTTTCATATGCCACTATTGGATATAGAAGGTCTTCTTAGGTCTTCTCTGCAGATCTTATAGGTTACCCCCCCCCAACCCATTATTTAATAGTACTATCAAGATATGACCCTTTCCCAAGCTATTATTTTCCTTCACTGAAAAAGATTTAACAAGCAGGAATTGTGTAACCAAACCAGTATTGGCCCGGCTAATGCTTAATCTTGTTATTGCAGGAGGGTGTGAGGATAAAAGGAGGAAGGGATACTGGGAGATTAGCCACACCATAAGGCAAGCGGCAATGTTGTTCCAGTTAAACATCACTCAAGGAAAGTGATCTCAAATAACTTCTCTCCAATGTTTACAGAACTGGCTCCAAATAATGAAAACTGGGTTTACATTCTATGGGGTGGCTTTTTCCTCCCCCTGATTACAAAAACGTCCCACCCAAGCTCTCCAGTGAAACTTATCGCTTTTCTCCAGTAAGGGCTTTTTATTTTTTTGACAGATTTTATTGCAGGGGTCAGCAACCTTTTTCAGCCGTGGGCCAGTCCACCATGTCTCAGACCATGTGGTGGGCCAGACTATATTTTTTGGGGGGAAATGAACGAATTCCTATGCCCCACAAATAACCCAGAGATGCATTTTAAATAAAAGCACACATTCTACACATGTAAAAACACGCTGATTCCCGGACCGTCTGTGGACCGGATTGAGAAGGCGATTGGGCCGCATCTGGCCCACAGGCCTTAGGTTGCCTACCCCTGTTTTATTGCAATGTCATAGCACTAGGCTATGATAGCTGGCTTCTGTGTTTCCATGATGCTTTCAGATGCAAGACAAGCAAAAAACAAATCTTAGAATGCAACGGATGATGGTGTAGGAAAGGGCAGTGAAACAGCAAAGTTGTTTACATGGTGGCAACTTTTATCTTCCCACCCCTTGCACATTTTGGCTGAGAGGTACATAGTGCATAGTCTCTAGCCTCTTTGAAGGGACTCTGGTAATGTCTTGCCAGAAATGCCAGAGCTTTGCTCCTGCCTCATCGTATCGCTGGTCGCCAGCACCTTGTACATCGACTCTATGCCCTATTAATAACTTACTTCTTTTGGTCAAAGGAAGTTAGGCACTTACATTCTGATTATTGCCATTGGATTTATGTCTGCTCACCTTTCCTCTGGGCTGTACACAACACAGGTTCTTTAAATATGTGCAGCTGACAGTGGTTCTTACATCAAGTAGTTCTGCACAGTGTTCTGAAGAGAGCTGTAGACACATCAATATGAGACATGTAATTCATTATTTATTTTTTAACTGAATTTGCATAGCTGCCCAATGGCCTAAGTTCTCTGGGCACCTCATGAAACAATTAAACCATTAAATCAAGCTATTCAACCTAAAAACACAATTAAAACTTCAATGTGTAACTGGAAAAAAGAACCAAGCAAACCATACCTACCAGATTTTCCTCGCCTGCCCCATACATCATGCAAGAGACAATGGTTTTGCATGAGGCTGTGGTACAATAGAGACGTGGTGCCTTTGAGATATGGGCACTTCTTTTGTTATCTGTCATCTGTGGTAGAACAGGTTTTGCAAGCCTTTGAAAAGTGACAAAACCTACAAGATCTGTTTACTAGAGACAATTGTGGAATGAGTGTACACACCACAAACATTGATGCCTGCTACACATCTTCTCCATCATTCTGAGGCAACCATTGCATGCCTCTTGCGATAGACTTTGACCAGCCCCTTCTCATGCTTTAAAAACATGCATATGTGCCCAGTTCCCTACATTTATTTCCCAAAATTTGATTAGGTAATGGTTATGACAAAATTGACCCTTAGCATGATGACAGGGTACACTGATCTGAGTTATAAAGGATCTGACTCACCCAGTCCTGACGGTTAACATCTGCTGCTAAGTTTGTCATTCCTCTTTAAGATTAATGGGAGCAGAGTCTAAATGGAAATATGTGAAACTTGTTTTCCTTGCTGTTCCAGCAGGTTTTGTGGAAGCCACGTGGCTGTTTAAAAAGCTTGTTTTGTGGTTTCTGAAACCATGAGAAGACCTCTGACCTTGCCTTTAAGAGTGGTGCTCGCAGTTACCTGTAGTGCTTAAACATCTGGGGAAGTTTAGGTGTAGCAACATTGTATTTATGCATGGGGCAGTAGTTATGGTGACAGTAACTACTTCATAAACAGTGACAGCCCATGACTTCCTGAACTGTGAATGAGTGCCTATGTGCTCCTTCTTCCCCCATCCACCCCTTTCCTGGCCTATTGTTCTGACATTGTCACTGCTCCCAGGTTTGAACATAACAAGGACTCTGACTTAACGCAATCTAGGATCTCCATTGTAAAGGTAGTGCGGAATGAGGGAATACAAGGCGTGAGTGTGTGTCTATGGCACACATACCATGGTTACTGAAGCTGTGGATGATAGTTCAAACTGTTACCGGAAAAATCCAAGGGCTCCCTTGGACAAAAAGTAAAGACACCAACGAGAGTAAATTGGAGCAAATCAGCAGCCTGTAGGCTTGGTCTTTATTGAACAGTTGCAACAGGGTGCTCCCCTCACTTGCAGGAGAGAGGAAAGACAGAAAAATGGTGTGCAAGGCCTTATAAAAAACTTTTGAAATTCCCATCCTGTAGGTCAAGCCCACCCCCAGAAACATCATGCATACATCACAGAAGGGAGGGGTTGAGGGAAGGGTGGTGGTGGTAACCTGAGTGTCCTGTCACCTGGCTGGTTCCCTTCTCCCCCTCCCCATGAGTCATTTTCAGAAGACAAAAGGTAGTCGCAGTTTCCTGCCCCCTGAGGGGGAATCCAATCACTGTTCTTTTGTTATAGTCCGTGTTGAATCCACTCGTGTATGCAGTCCGTTGTGTTGTTGATGGTCTTCTGTCTGAGACCATCAGGGTTGGCATAGCAATTGGGCAGGGCTCCTGTGGATGTGCTGGTATGCTCAAGGGATTATGGTGGCCTGTATCAAACCTTCCCCATTTTGTAGTCCTTCCTTCATGGAGTAAAATAAAAGTGGAATAGTGCAAATCCGATGTATGGTTGCTTTTCTATGAATTTATAACAGAAGCGTAGTGTATGTAGTGTGTGAGTGTAAGTTTGTGTGTGAAGTTTGTAGAAACTGAATGATTGGGGGGGGGGGGTTCCTGCTACAAAACACAGCCAGCGAGTTTTCAAGGGGTTACTTTGCAGCTCTCTGTAATCTGAGTCCATTTCCAATTTCTAGGATTTCAGTCTATACAGGTCTCAAAGAGATTTTGCCCTTCTATCAGTTGATGCGTTTGTGGGAAGCTTCTTCTCCTCCACCCCTTAATAAGAACACTCAGGCTAGCAAATACTGTGTACACCCAGCCTAAATAACTTGTGACTCATGAGGTCAAGCACAACCCACCAGCCATATATTGTGGTCTGCCAAGTACTAGCCAACTCTCTGCACTGTGTTTTTGCAAAATTCCAGACAGGCACTCAAAACAAGTGACTTGCCACAGGTCCTAAGGGCCAACATAGATGGATGATGAGCTGTGGTCAACTTGGTGGGTCACAACTACTGCAAATCCATTATAAACCATGCACTCATAAGAACAAGTAGTTAATCGCCTGGTTTGCATGTCACATTATATTAACCATGAAAATAATCCATAAATCTTAATGTAAATATATATGTTAATATAGGAAGTCTATAGTTTACCTCTTCAGGACAAACCACAAGCTATAAACCAATAAAAAATATCTTGGTTACAGCTCATGGTTAGTCTGGAGAGAGTGAAACCATGGGCCTGAGTTCAAGTGAGACTTTAAGCCAGTGATGGCCAGACTTGGCCCCCTAGCTGTTTTGGGACAACAACTCCCACCATCCCTAGCTAACAGGACCCAGTGGTCAGGGATGGTGGGAATTGTAGTCCCAAAACAGTTGGAGGACCAAGTTTGGCCATCACTGCTTTAAGCCAAGCCACGGCTTAACTCGGTGTGGTGCAGTAGCGAAACAATCAGAGAGGAGCAGAGTGGCTGCATTTTCCTCCCTGGGAGCTCACATACTTGTGCATCCACACTAAGCCATGGATTGACTTAATTGCGATATGCAAATCAGACCTGTGTCTGTAGTCTTCCTAGCCTCGACATCGCCACAGTTTTTAAACCGGTCTCTAAACACACTATTGTTTCTCCTTTTGCACAGCCAATCTATGCCTAAAGGAAAGGGTAGTATTTTTTTAAATCGAAAGTACTATGGCTTATGTGTATTGTCCTTTTTATATTGGCACAGATGCTTTCCTAAGTTGGAGCCAGATCAGAATATGTCTTTAAGAAAAGCAGGACTTTGTTGAGAAAAACATACTCAGTTTGGGTGTTGCTCTTAGCTTCAGCAAATAGATTTAGCCCAAGTAACCCCTGGTACTTATGTGATAAAGAAACCCAGCTGGTGTGGTATTGTCTAGATATAATGAGGGCATTTTTCATAGATTATACACTTCCTTTTCCAAGGCTAGCATTTTCTTTTGTAAATCAAATTTCTTGTTCTCCTGATGTCAGCTTTTCATATAAATACAGCAGAGGATTACTGTATGAAGATTAGTGTCTGATCTTGGACGAATATGTAGGTTGGAGCTAAACTGAGAATCCATAAATGTGTTTCCATCATATTTTAGATTTGGCCGATGTGTGTGGTGTCAATAAAGAGTTGGTAGTGTTGAGAAGCAAAAGTTGGTGGTGTATTGTGGTTGCTCCCTGTTCCTTGGTATTTGAAAACTGAAGTTTGAGATAGTTATAAAGATGACATAACCAGCATTCATATGAAAAGCCTTGAGTTACAGTACAATGCTATGCATGTTAAATCAGAAGTCAGCAGCAGTGAGTTCAATGGGGCTTTATTTCATATAAGTGTGTATATAAAATTGCACCTTAACTCACTCTCTTGCCAACTCTGTTTTTCTTGACAGAGACATCTCTAAAGTTATGGTCCATTGTAACCCTTTCATGTGGGAGGTATTCGGTTATTCTTATGGTTAGCTGAAGCTACCAAATTTACTGCAGGGAGAAGTGTTGTTCTTTACAGAATACATAACTAGTTGGATTAATTGCCACAAAACTGTTCTAACATTTGTCTAATTAAACAATTCACTGACCTTTTAAACTCTGTGTGTATGGCGTATTGTTTTTATTTGTGATGCATTTTTGTGTGTGGTCTAAACCACTGAGCCTAGGGCTTGCCAATCAGAAGGTCGGCAGTTCGAATCTCCGTGACGGGGTGAGCTTGCGTTGCTCATTCCTTGCTCCTGCCCACCAAGCAGTTCGAAAGCACATAAAGTGCAAGGAGATAAATAGGTACTGCTCCGGCGGGAAGGTAAATGGTGTTTCCGTGCACTGCTCTGGTTCACCATAAACGGCTTAGTCATGCTGGCCACATGACCTTGAAGCTGTACACCAGCTCCCTTGGTCATTAAAGCGAGATGAGCGCTGCAAACCCAGTCATCTGCGACTGGACCTAATGGTCAGGGGTCCCTTTACCTAATTCAGTAAGACAGCTGGTAGGTTCAGTATTTGTCAGGGGTTCAGGAGCAGAGTCACAGGAGAGGGAGGAAACGGAGAGCGAGGGGGAGGAGTCCGAAGGAAATGTCAGCTATGACAGCAGTCCGAGGTCTCTGAGTCTCTCCAGTGACTCAGAGGATTCACAGAAAGGGGCCCCCATAGTCAGGGCAAGGGGAGTGCCCAGGGGGACACCTCGGGAAGAAGGGGCCAGAGGGGACTCAGAGAGTAGCAGCTGGAAATCTGGACCAGCGTCCCCCCCAGAGTGCAGTAGGGGGGAGGAGTCCAAGGCATCGGGATCAGGGGGCGCGCGGGCAGAGGGAGAACGTGAGGCAGGAGTGACCACACCCTCGTCAGGGAGCGAGGAAACGGTCATCAGGAAAGTTAAACGCGCGCGCGCGCCAAGTTCAAATGTACAGGAGGGCGGCAAGGTGGGCAGCCCGGGTAAGGAGCCAGGTCCTAAAGCCCGCCGAAGAGAGGGGGAGGAGTCAGAGGGGTCAACGTCTGCGTCAGAAGAGTCCAGGAGGGAAGAGACCCCGGGGGGTAGTAAGACCCAGAGGAAGAGAGAGAGAAGGAAGAGGTGGAGTAAGATTAGAGTCTTAAACTGGTGCACAGGGGGCGGAGACTCAGACAGAGCTTCGCCGGTCTAGAGTCCAGACGTAGAGCTGGGACGCTGAGGCTTGGAAATGGAGACTATTCTTCAATAAAGACTTTGATACTGTACTACCGGCTAGCGTTGGTCCTTGGTGAGCTGGGACCAGGAGCCAGCTCTGACAGTATTGGTTATTGTGTTGTTTACAATCTGCCTATCCTGAGTGAGAGAGGCAGTGGCTGCATTTCAAGGTAATGCTAAACTGTTGTTTAATGTTATATGAATGAGCCTATGTAGTTATTTCCTAGACTCGTACACTCTCTCCCTGGCCTCCCCTCCCTACTGCACAGCCAGGAGTTGTAGTTCCAAAACTGATGCTTAACTGTGGTGTGTCCCTTTGTTTAAACCAACAAACTATGGTTAATGCTAGCTATGGTTAGTTTAAAAGAAGTTCGCTTCAAAACAAGGTTTATGAAATGGTTTTGTGTACAAGCTGTCTTGCATTTAGTGTTAATTGCTGTTTCTGGTTTGGGCAGACATTGGTTTAAGTGAAAGTGGTGGCAAAAGTTTTCAAACATCTGTCAACTCCAAAGATAGCACCTCTGGAGCTTAGCTCCACAGATATCATTATAGTGCCTGTAATGGAAGATGGAATGATCAAAATAGATTGACATTTAGGAATCATACAAATTTAGAAAGAAAATGGATTGTTTTGTTAGCAATTTTTGAACCAGATGAAAACATTTCAAAAAGTTGGTAAGTGGCCCACAATCCTCATGCTCTTCTCAGAGTGGCTCTGCAGGAATTCTGCTTGCTGACTTTGCTTTCCTGGGGCTGAACCAATTAAGTGAATCCTCTTGTGTGCTGGCTTAAGTAGAGGTCTGCTTCCTTTATGGGTGATTCTCAGCCTCTTAATTTTTCTTTTTTCTTTTAAAGAAAGAAGAACCAGGCCTCACCTTGAATTTTGTTACTGCCCAACCAATTAAAAACACACTTTTACATGATTTGCTCTTTGCACTATATTTAAATTTAAGGACTTTTCATTACCAAAACGATGGAATAATACAGCATCAAGGAGTGACAGCGTATGCTTTATTGGCTCATTACTGTACAATCAAGTAGGGCTGTGAAGCTTCTCCAGGCATGTATTAATAGGCCCATAAAATCACTCCAGAGTATTTTCAATAATAATAATGACCATTATATTTTTTTGTGAAGCTAAGAGAATGCATTTTTCTTCCGGTGTATCCCTTGCCTTTAAACTCCACCATTCCCCCTGCAAAGCAAAAAACCCACCCACCCCTTTTATTATGTTGTAGCATGGGTTGGCAATGTGGTGCCCCTGGGCACACATGTGCCCTCAGAGGCCTTCTCTGGTGCCCTCAGGCTCTCATTTCCCTCACTTGAAAGAAAGCTTTTTTAGCCAATAGAAGACTTATTTTCAAGCCCAATTGCAGTATGGGGTCAAATACAGGACGCTTACAGCTGGGAGAAGGGAGTGCTGTGGCATGTGTGTGGTGCCCACAATAGTTGGAATTGGAAATGTGCCCACAGGCTCAGAAAGCTTAGTTACACATACCTCAGAGTATTTATGGAAGAGAAGAATGTTAGCATTCCCAGAGGAGTTGGCTCTTCTTGCAGACACAGTGGAGAGATAGAAATCAGAAAGTTGTTGATAACTGTGTTACTCTTAACCCTTGCTACATGACATAAGTCTTCTGTTCCTCTCTCTGAAACATGCAGGTTGTTATGCTGGAGTGAGATTTAAAGGGAGTCAAAGGTGGCACGATGGAACCATTTTTTAATCATGATGCATATCCACATTCCCTCATATCATGATTGTTTTGTAGGGAAGGCACTAAATAAACCTCTTTACAATAGAGATATGTACAGAAGGAGTGCACAACACGACTATGAGCGACACTGCTAGTTCAGTACCATATTTAACATTTTTTGTTCTTATTCTTTTTTAAAAAAAGCCTGTCTCCAGCCTCAGGGTTCCTCAGCAAGAATCATAATGTTATTTACTTATTATGCATTTATTTTTTAATGTTCTCTGGGTGTCATGCAAGAATATGGAAAGTTCTGTTCATGTGCTATTCATGTGCTGGAATGCCTTAATGAAGAATGCTGCAAATTTCTTTTTTTAGGAGCCATGACTAATTTTAGGTTCAAATACTAGGTTTTCTAACACAAATCCTCCACACGAGGGTTGGATAATGACGCAAAGTCTCAAAAGGGGAAGAAAAGTTTGCCTGAAAGGCTTCTACTGAATCCCATAAGGTAGGAATGTGTTGTTCTAGAGTCCTGCTGCCATGTTCCTTCAGAGACTGAGATTACAATGTTGGATAAGCTAATCAATTTTTATTAGCTCTGTGTGTGTCAGTGAGGGTGTATAAGCTTTCCAGTTTCTTCCTTTGTCAAATTTGTTTCCCATCATATCTGCCTTGATTTGAACTGTATCAAAATTTTAATGTGGGAACTGTGTATTACCAGGTTCTTGTTTTTTATGGCCATGGCTAGGTTCTGTAGAATTACGTCAAACCGCTGTTTATGCAAATAGCTAGGAAGAAAACATGGTCAGAGGGAAAAGTATGAAACTGAAGTGCCAATCCCTAGTGACAGTGCTAACAGTTTCAGAGTAATTGGGTCACCGGGCAACAAAGCTCATTTGGGATATGGAGGCCTAATTGTCTGAATCTTGCCTGAGGAAATCTTAACTGTTCTTTTGTGACATAATTTTCCTGATATCTCTCTCTCCCTCTCTCTCTCCCTCCCCCCACCCACACACTCTCTCTCTTTGCAGTCTGAGCGCAAAGTTCTTCAATATTTCTGTTCTGAATACTGGTAGCAAAAGCCGTCGGCCAATACTCTCCATTTTTTCACATATTCTCCCCTCATCCCCTCATTCTGAAAATTCTGAAGTCTCAAACGCAAACCAGGGAACAGTCCCTGTGGTGAAGAGAGAACTCTGCCTTCCTAGTCACCCTGTGTGCTCAGTAGGTTGTGGACCTCAGGAAATGGAGTGTGGCTGCTTTCAAGAACAGCATGAAAATGTTGACAGTAAAAGCAGAAAGATGGAAATGACACAGCCCACCTTCCATTTTCCTCTGCTTCTGAAAGCTGGCAAAGTGTCCGTCCCCCACCCCCACCCCATGTCAAGAAGACCAAGGCTGGTGATGCATCCCAGTGATGCAAGGAACTGTGACTGACTGTGCTTTCCTAATGGCTCTATTAACACTTACTGCCTCAGCTTTATCTGAAAAGTGCCCTGTGAAGCATTGCATGAACAGAGGCGGAAAGCACTTCATGGGGAAGTGTAATCCATTTATGAAAATACATATCCTTCTAGGAGGAGGCAAATGGAAGGTACATCAGTAGTTCAGGTGTAACCAAGGAAAGGCCTTGTATATATATATTTTAAAATCACAACATACTGGAGTTATCTGAAAATTCTTTGCAGATTTAAGAAAAGCCCAAACGTTTTCTAACGTGAGCAGAAGTACTGTAGCTAGGACACAGTTTAACAGCGCAATGCCTTCCTGAAGTAAGTTTCATTGTGCCTACTGACCAGGGATAGCTCAGTCGGTAGAGCACGAGACTCTTCATCTCAGGGTTGTGGGTTCAAGCCCTGCTTTGGGCAAAAGATTCCTGCATTACAGGGGGTTGGACTAGATGACCCTTGTCCCTTCCAACACTACAATTCTATGATGCTATGATTCTATACCGGCCCATCTTCCTGGTATGTGCATTTGGGATCATAGCCTTATTCTGCAATACCAAACATACTTAAAGAGTAACCCTGTTTATACTTACAGTGGTACCTATGGTTGCAATCAGGATCCATTCTGGAGCCCCATTCTCAGCCTGAGCAGAACGCAACCCGCGACTGCGCATGTGTGGGTCACAATTCGCTGCTTCTGCGCATACGCGTGATGTCATTTTAAGCATTTGCACATGCGCGAGCAGCGAAACCTGGAAGTAACCCTTTCCGGTACTTCCGGGTTGGCATGGGACGCAACCTGAAAAGATTTAACCTGAAGCGTCTTTAACCCGAGGTATGACTGTATTCAGAAGCAAGTCCCAGTGAGTTCAGTGGATGTGCAAAGAATTGCGGCTTTACTAGGAAGTTGTTTGGAGAGCAGCCTTCAGTGCCCTGCACTGTTTAACACAGGAGTTCCCAAACTGTGGTCCATGGAGCATCAATGGCGTGTGAGATTCATTCAGGTGCTCTGCCATGTGCCTACGGATTTGTGATTGAAGAGCGGTAGACAGCATTTCAGTTGCATTAAATAGCTAGATAGATATTTAATTGTGTTTTTATTGCTTTGCTTTCTTATATTGATTTTTATTGTATTACACTTTGAATTCTGTGGAATTCAAATTGTAATATAACAAAATACAATATAAAATAAATAAAAGAAGCAATAGAAATACAACTAAAAACCATGGTGCATCTAGAGCAGCACATTACAATTGCTACATTATTAGTCTGCCAGGATCTTCAGCAATTTTGAATAGTTCTGTGGTGGAAGGGGGGTGGCTTGGGAAGCACTGGTTTATAAATGTTGTAAGCTACTTTCTGAACTCTGTAAGGATGTTAGGCAGAAACTAAAAAAAAAATCAAATTATTTTCCTCTTTTTATGACTATCAAAGGCAGAATATATTAGGTGGAATAAGCAAGTAGACGCAGGTGGGAATGTATGTAAGAATTTGGGTTAATTTTGCACCATTTTAAAGTACACGTAAGTGCAAATATACACAGTTCTTCCTGAAGTAGCTGCTGCCTTTTAGTTTTCATTGTTTTATGATGGTTTATGTTTTGCTTTTATTGTATTTTATGATTGCTATTATTGCCGTACGTTACCCTGGGATCTGTTTCGATGACGGATGGCTTAGAAAAATTTAAAATTACACCAGTGATAACACTAAAAACACATCCACCCCCGTAAAAGCTCCAAGATCCAATAAATAAATATAACTAAAACCATTTCATAAATTCAGTAACTCAATAAAAACCTGTTTAAGAGAATCAACAGTGAACAACTCTTTTTACAGTCTGCGGAAATGGGGTCATGATGTACCCATATCTGCAAAACAATCCACAAATGGGAGGCACCTTCTGGGGGATGGGGAACACTCTTGCTTCTGCCTTAAGGCTTCTGCGAACTTAAGGCTTGTACACACTTTAACAATTAGCACAACTACAACCTGTCTTTACACATGTATAAGTGTTTGCATGAAAATCTGTACACTTGTTGATCCGTGAAGCTCAATTACTTGCAAGCATAGGAGCACAGGTTGTGCACTCATTGAATGTAACTTGTGAAACCCCTTCTGTTGTTCTCAAAGGCACAAACCTGTGAACAAGCTTGTATGGATAGTCTCAAAGTGCAGCCCACAGCTTTATGGGCTTTTCATGGGAGGTGGTTCAAAGTTGATTTAAGTAGCTTTGAAAAGGAGGGGAGGTTTAAAAGTCCACCCGACAGCTCCCAGAGTCTTTTACTGATAAAAGTTGGCAGATATTTTCATAGATTGAGCCTTTTTATCAGGGTAATTTGATCATTAGAGCTCCTACTTATGCAGCAGAGACTTGACCCGGCGCCATCTTCTCTGCTACTTGGATGGTCTCAAAGTGCAGGCAGGTGAAGAACCTCCGTGCCAAACTACTACTACTACTTCTTCTTCTTCCACATGGATGTCTGCATGGAAGGGCTCCCTGCTTTGGACAGTTGCCCCCAGTAGGATAAACCATCATGCTTGCCCTCGGTGCCTCCTTCAAGTGTTTACAACTCCTGAAAGGGGCTTGAGAGAAAATTGGATGTTTTTCAGTTGTAATGGGGGCACATAGCCACATTTGCCCTCATATCCCTTATTTCATAGTGGGTCCTCTTGTTTTTCTTCCCAACCCCTGCTAATAGAAATGATGTATATCTGTTCAGTTTGCAGCATTGATAACCAAGAGTAGAGCAGAGTAGTTCACCCAGCCTTGGTTGAACACCCCTTTCAGCAGAGGCATTGTTGAGGAGTTCCTTCCTTCAAAACCATAGCAATATGCCAAATCTATGGGTTCTACTTGGGAATACTAGCAGCTGCCATTTTGGCATATACCTTTCCAGATTGGTGGGCCCCTCTGTTTCACTTCTCAGTTTGCACTATGGGAGCTCATTCATCAGTATGCTTAACCTCCACACACAAACAAAACAGATTATTTAGTGGTTGCTCTCTCAAAATTGCTTTCCTTTTGAACACAACCTTTCCCATGCAAGTCACAAAAGGACGTAATGGAACATAATAGGTGTCGTTCTCTGTCTGAAAATGCAGCAGGAAGTGGTTTAATTTAGCCGATGTCGTTTCTTTGAAGTGTAATGGCAGGTTCAAAGAGTTGCAGCAAAGGAAGTTTAAGGCAGCATATGTTTTGAAACTCCGGCTTCAAATATCCATAATTAATACCACATTAAAAAAAGAGGCTTGTGGCTAAAACTTCCTTCTGGAGTCTCTGAAAGAACAGATAATGAAGTTCAAAGCCTGACTTTAATTTATATTTTTTAACTACTAGAATGCCTCCCCAGTCCCCATGGATTCTCTGAGTTTATATTTATGCTTATAATGGGTTTCACCTGCTACTTCCATTTCCTGATTTATTACATATTTTATCTCAAGATGATAAAACAGATGAGCTGTTCCCATCTTTGCTATGTTCTTGTCATCTGATTCAGAATGAGGAGTCTGAATAAAGTCCTCCTGGAGATACCCTCTTAGAAGAATCCTATTATATTGAAGCCTCTTTAGCATCTGGAGTAGATCAGTTTTCACATTTAGAAGGCTGGAGAAACTGCACTCATTAGCAGGAAATCAAATTATGGTTACTTAGAAACTGCTGCTTGACAGGTGTAAAGAGATTTTGTACTTACCAAAATGTTAGAGACTTCAGAACTTCAGTCAACATGATTCAAAGAGCCCAAACTAGTCCTGATTCAGCGATAAACAGGGTAATTTATGGATTTTCTTTTCCATATAGATCAAATATGAAATGCACTTAACCTTTGCATCATCTTTCTTGTCTGCTGAATTTCAGAGCTTCTTTCATGACAAGATTCTTTGCAAAACTAATGCAAGCAGGCATGGTTTCAGCTTAAATCAGAAATCCCAATGCTGCAAAATGCCAGTTGTGAATTCATTCCTGACTTACAGTGTTTGGTACAGAAAGCCACGCATCTCAGTTCCCTCTCTCTCCCTTCCTCTTCTTCTCTCCTATGGTCACTTGCTGACTCACCACCAAGCTGTGCCATCCTCCTTTCTTCTGCCCTCTGCTCCCTGCCATAGTCACTGAAGTCTCCTCCCACCTTGGACCTCCACACTGCCCTGCTTTCTCCTCCACATTGCCCCCAGCCAGTCTGTTCTCCTACCACCCATCTCTCCACATTCCTCTCACCTACAACATTAGTGGCTGGCAGTTCTTTCTCTCTTTACATTTTTATGGGGTGTTCGGGTCCACTGCAAAGCAAAGACCACCAAGGCTCCAGCTGTCTACCGTCTTCATCTTACACCAGTGCCTCTGGGCCCAGATGGAATTGCTACTAGCAGATTTGGTGTAGCATTGTGGGTATTTTGCTAATACTTTTCAAGTACTCAAAATGGTTCATGTATATTTACTCAGCAATCCTGTCAAAAGCCCCCAATGGGTAAGATTTGACCTTGTGGCTTACGCATATTTACACCGAAAGCATGTATTTTCCCACTGGCCTGGCATCTTCCTTTCAATACTAAAAACATATTAAAATAAAAATCAGGTAAATTCCACTGTCTTATTAATGTCTAACATTCAATAATTATGAGTGCCTTTGCACTTCCAAGCTCTGTTACCCTAGATCTGTAACAGAAATAATAAAAAGAAATTGTAGTTTTCTAGAAGTGACTCAGCCAGAGAGAGAAAGACACTTTTCTAAACCGCAGGTTTCTCTGGAGATCTGGTGTTAGGAAAGCGGTAGCTCTTCGCCACGCCTATGCTGTCCTTGTATATTTGAAAATAAATCAAGTATTGCAAAAACAATGTGACTCCAGTTCTCCACCAAAGGAAGCCAAACCCCAAAACCTTTTTTCCTGCTGGAGGAAGTGAGATATGTGCAAGGCGGAAGGAGAAGGAGCTGCCTAGCCGTGTGGTGGTTTAAATAGTGTAAACCATGCACCCCGGTCGACTGGATTGGTCGGCCGTGGGGTGTGACGCGGCTGGGACTCCCCAGTGACGTGGGTGGCATCGCCAGCCTCCCCCCACTGTACATGTGGCCTGTCTGAAACCCTGCCTCCTGGGAAGGGGAGTGGCCCTGCTGAAGAAAGGCAGTGACATTGCAAAATGTCAGAACACTACCGCTCAGTGTATTGTTTCTACAGCTACCATTGTAACATAGTGAACAATGCAAAGCTAAAAAACAGCAGGCAGGGAAGCATGCGCAGTAGATGTGTCTGAGTTTTGTATATGAGCAGGTTGCACACTCAAGAAGCTTGATGGGTAGCCTTGGACAAATTCTCGTTATTGACTCGCTCTGCCTTCCGGGGTGGCTGTAAGGATAAAACATAATGGAGGCACTGTAATCCCCACTTAATACTTGGGATAGGGCAAGAGGGAAATCTTAAAAAGATTTGACTTAAAGGAACTAATTCATGACTTCATCCCATTGATTACAGTCTAACCCTTACTCATCCATATTCCGTTGAAAACAAACCTGTTAAGTTGTGGGCAAACATGTCAGACGACACAGCGATTCTTTAAACAGCTCTTCTTTATTCAGATGCCAGAACAGAACTAGGCTGAGGAGCTCAGTCAGCCTGCTTATATAGAGCTCCAGAACAATGCAACTGTTGCCATTTTCTAAAACTATCCAATCACTGAACATCACTTTTCGATCCTTCATTTGCATAACTATCTACAGTATCCCCCTGCTGGCCCAGGGTGAGAACTTCAGTACATAACAAAACCAATCCTAAACATTAGCAGGCAAAACTTATCCTACCCCCATCATGAATCTTATAAAACTGCTTGAAACTGCAGCCAAACTTCTGCTCCACAATTCCAAGTAGATGTGATTCTTTCGGAGCCAGGGAAAAGCTGGTAGGAGTTTGTGAGCTCAAATCTCTGAATTAATATGCTGTTCTGGTTGCTGGTCATGAAGCTGATAAATCCCTCAGCTGCTTCTCTCTCTGGAATGCAGTGATGGAACCTTGTGAGTGCAAGAGAAAAACTTTTCCAGAATCAGTTCGCTGATTTGCAGCCATTTGCTGCTCTGATTTTCCCCAGGGCTCTCTTCAAAGTCCATATTCAGGTTGATTAAATTTCTCATAGAGAGAATATGACTTTGTGAAATTATACAACAGGGAGTTGGCATGAGGGAGGTGTGTAGCTCATTACCGACAGACCATTTCCATGATGTTTCTTAAATATTAAGCAATGAATAAGGAAATGCCTGATGCGTAAGATCTGTATTAGGACTGAACTAGGGTGATTGGATCCAGCAGTCTGTTCCTGCTGGAAGCTGTGCTTATGAGCTCTGAGAAGTCTGAGGCAATTTTATTTCATCCTTAAATAATTCTGGTTCAGCTTTTGCAAGTATATGTTTAAGCCCTGTTGAGTTTTGCCTGTAAGGCATGTTATACCAGAGCCAGTCGAAAGCCGTTTTATACTGGAAACAACAACAGACTTGACTGGCACCTTCAGATATCTGCTGGCACATTTCTCATATATCATGTCTGTTTGTTGTCTTATAGCTGTCATATATGCCTAAGTGAATGGGCCTTTTCTGATCAGGGCAAGACTTGTGCTTGAAACTAAGTGTATATGGAAAATATGTGAGTTGTGCTAGCCAATCTCACGTAAATAAATCCACAGAATTCCAACTGAATTCTCATTTGGAAAAATGTGTACTTCAGTCCTGTGTAGATCAATCATAAACATGTTTACTCAGAGTAAGTCTCATTCAGTTCAGTGGGATTTACTCCTCAGCTTTTATGTTTAGCATTGCAGCCTAAGTTGCTGAGAGGGTACTTTAGGACAGAAGTCCAACGGTGATTTAAATGTTTTAATTCTGAACCTCTATTCTTAGTCTACCTCAATGGAGATCTGAGCCCAGTGCAGTGATGGAAAAATCTACCCGTCACGGTGCTGAGATGAAATGAGAGGTTTAAACCTTTTTTCTGAACTGAGTGCTGTGATAGAGCAATTTTCCTTTTCTTGACAGCACTGCCCTGGGAGGAAAGGCATTCCTCCTCTCAGTCCAGGGCTGAAAGATTGGGGCAGTACCTTCTCTCAGCCCAGGTTAAAAGATTGTGGCAGTACCAATGCAAACAAAACTGATTTTGAATATAAATATATCAAGTTTATTTATTTATTCTAATTGTATGATTAAAATTCAATACAGTATTTTGTCATATACTTTCATTTTAAGCTATTAATTTTCATAACCATCAGTGATTAGTAATGAAAAACCAATAGCATTATTAATAGCTTTATTAATAAAATTGAGTACAATAATGTCATAGTTGCACCTGATGTCTAGGTAAACAGTTTTATTGGGCAAACGCTATACTGTATATCTGACAGAATTGATAATATACTATATTGTTATGGAGCCAGAAACTAGCAGGTCATCATAAGACACTTGGATCTAGCCCCTGACTCCAGGAGAGGCTATTCTGAATATCACTACAAAGATCATCAGTTGTGATCTGGGTGATCTTACATACCTCCATTCTTATGCTCTTCAACTACCTGACCCCAGAAATTTGCTCAATTCTGTTTATGAATCACTTTACTCACTGTTAAGGACAGCCGAGGCAATATTGAGTGCAATCTGTACATGTCTTCTCAGACAAATGTCCCAATGAATTCAGTGGGACTTACTCTCATGTAAGCGGATAGAGCTGCATTGTTAGAGGACTATTGTAAATGTGAATAGTATAGTTAAACTGGCCAGTTTAACTATTTGGATAACTAGCCAGTTAAAAGGCCAGTACAGTAATTGCCACATTGAGAACTAGAACTGCTCTCTTCTGCTTCATGGGCATTCCCTTACAGGTCTATAAGCAAGATTTCCTTTTGAAATGCTCTTTTATCATTTCATGGTAATAATAATCAGTATATGTTTAGGGAAGTTTTTTAATGACTGGTGTTTTAATGTATTTTTAATCTCCTGTTGGAAGCCGCCCAGAGTGGCTGGGGAGAACCTGCCGGATGGGCGGGGTATAAGTCATAAATTATTATTATTATTATTATTATTATTAGTAGTAGTAGTAGTAGTAACATTTATAACTCTTTAGTTTAACAGACATATTGCTGTGTGAGAGAGAAATGTCTATTTAACATTTCTAATGCATTGCAAGTTGACATATAATAAGCAAAGTTATGTGATAAATGTGCAGTGGACTATGTACCTTGAAGCAGAATTCTGGTAAGATGGAAGTTAAACAGGGGAATGGTTTTGGGAAACAGATGAATTGCCTGTTCTGGATGGAGTTGCACTCCCTGTCTGAAGGAGCAGACACATAGTCTTCAGATACTTTTAGATCCATATTGTTGCTGGAGGAAAAATGGAAACAGTGGCTAGGAGTGACTTTTACCAGCTTCAGCAGGGATATCAACTCTTCCTAGATGGGGATAAACTGGCCACAGTGATCCACACACTCCTAATCTTGAGATTGGATTACTGCAGTGCTCTCTGTGTTGGGCTGCCCTTAAGCTTGGCTTGGAAGCTGCTTCCTGGCAGCTAGCTGCAGCCTGTTGAATCAGGCCATCCAAGAACTATTTGTTCGGATTAGCTGACAGCTGTAGAACAGTGAGCTGACAAAGGGAGTTATGGTGGCTGTCATGTTGGAACTTGGGTTCCCATCTCTGATTAGCCATCTGGGATGACTGCAATGCTCTGCAGCGTTACCTGGGAGTAAGCACCATTGAACTCAGTGATGTTTACTTTTGACTGCAGAGGTTCATTTGGTAGAACACAATGTACTTTCACTAAAGATCTTCAGCTAGCTGAAAGCCTTTTGCTTTTAATTAGAACTGCTAGCCTGAAAAAAGTGCAGGAGCTGCTCTGTTCACCACCATTTCTGGTCCACCAGAAGATGCTGACTCAGTATAAAGATGTTTACTTTGCTGCTTAAAAAAGAAGCAGATAGCTTACTCATCTGAGATGTCATCGTATGTTTTTTTAAAAAAACCCCACCTGAAACCAGAACAAATGACAATACATGCCAGTACTTCCCTTTGACCATCAGCCCTCCAACTCAGTCTTTTCTCTCTCTGCTCATCCAGTAGCCCTACCTGGAGGTGCCTGGGATTTAGCCTTCAACCTTTTGCATGCACACTGACAGGGAGCTTCTGTTGAAAAGCAGTTGATACATTTTAAAATAAATGATATAGCCCATTGAGCCATTCCGTAAATTGAATTTATGCGAATTTATCGATTCAGTTAGAGTAACATGCACAGGAGGACTGTTTTATCATTTATCCCATTCTTGGGTCACATTTAACAAAGCATAAATATCTGGCAGGATTCATTTTCTCCTTTCCTTTTCCCCAAGTTTCCTTTGCTTCCTAAAGCAAGTTTGCAATGGAATTTTGTGCGAGGCGGGTGTTGGGTGTCCTTTCAGCCCCACTTCACCCCAGAAGTCTTCTGCAAGAAGAACCATAAGGATGAGGAGGAGGAAGAGGAGAAAATAGAACTAATAAAGTTCTAGGTAGATACATATGAATATTCTGACCACCTGAGATCTTTAACTGGCTATGCCAGGGTTTTAGCAAATTGTACATGGAAACCATGTGCTCTGTCTACTACAGAGCCTCTCAGCATTATTCTTTCATGACCTATTTTTTTGTATTGGAAAAGTTCAGAATATCATGGACGTCGATGGAACTGTGAGCACTACAAATTCTCCTCAATTTGCGATCGGATTTCTCTCAGGCTCCTTGCCCATGTATGTGTGTTTGTACAATTATATGTGCTTCTTTTGTCATAGTTAGCTTTAGCTTGGTTGCATGGAATTCATTAGCTGCTCTCATGTGAGGCTTAAATTTCTGTGCATGTAAGAGAATATCCTATTTCTTGCAGAATAAATGTTCATATTTCCTGGCAGGAGTGTAATAATAGAATAGGTTCCCCCTCCCCTCTATTCAAAAAATCTTCTGTTTACAGTAAAGGGAGAGAAAGCCACAATAACTGGAAATAGCTATGCAAAATTATTCATGGGCAAGGATTGTTGAACTTCAGGAAGTTGCTTTCCAGGAGAGGCATGCAAAATACATTTCTCTTCAGTAACCAGACTACTGATGATGCCGGCCTAGAGACACCATTTTGCTTTTCCATATTTTGCCAACCATGAAAGTGCTAGGAGGTATTTGATGTACCTGTGCCTCTTTTTTTAAAATACAACTTGCTCTCAGGGAGGAAGAAAAATCCAATTTGAACAGAAAGGAAAAAAAGATAAAGAAAAAAAGATAGTTTGGGGATATGCGCAAACTGCAGCCAAGTGTTTTGGTATTCAGAACAGATTATGCCTAGTCTTTGTGAAGGCTTTTGCAAACAGGCTGGGAGATTTATATAAACTGGCACACAATTTAACAGGCAACAAATAGATGCCTTAAAAAAAAAAAGGTCAGGGCTTTAAATTCCCTGTTTCTGGATAGTGAGGGTAAAAGTTGGAATTATGCTGGCTGGCTTATTGGTATAAATGACAGAGCAGAGGCAGACATTGCTGGTGTCTCAGTGCTAAGCATTAAGGCATTTTGTGGTGTGGTCGTTGACTGACTTGTTTCAGTGTCGTCAGAGCAAGCAGAAAGACATAGAGAAGATGGGTAGAAGAAGCACGAGGCTGGGAAAGGAAGAGGCAGCAGGCAAAGGGATGGTCCAGAAGACTGGGGAGAGGAAAAATGCAAAGGGCTATGACGTGGGTGGCGCTGTGGGTAAAACCTCAGTGCCTAGGGCTTGCCGATCGCATGGTCGGCGGTTCGAATCCCCGCGGCGGGGTGAGCTCCCGTCTTTCGGTCCCAGCTCCTGCCCACCTAGCAGTTCGAAAGCACCCTTAAGTGCAAGTAGATAAATAGGTACCGCTTTATAGCGGGAAGGTAAACGGCGTTTCCTGTGCTGCGCTGGTGCTGGCTCGCCAGAGCAGCTTCGCCACACTGGCCACGTGACCCGGAAGTGTCTCCGGACAGTGCTGGCCCCCGGCCTCTTAAGTGAGATGGGCGCACAACCCCAGAGTCGGACACGACTGGCCCGTACGGGCAGGGGTACCTTTACCTTTACCTTATGTCTGAGGAGGAGGAGACAATAGCTAGCAGAAGCAACAGGCAGGCGGAAGAGGCTAAGAACTTAGAGGTGAGGAGGGCTGAAATCCAATGCAACCAGTTTGCCATCAGGAGTATGAACCTGCACAGGCTTGTGTTGTTCATTCTTCTCTTCCTTCATACATGTGTGGAGGAGAAAAAATGTTTCTGCTTTTGCCTTCGAACTAACCACAGTTACTTGACATGTCCCAACTCAATAAAGTGTGGTTTCATGTAACTTTAGTTACTTAAAATAAACCAGACTCAAACTCTTTAAGGCCAGCATTAGCAGCCAGAACATCTGGGAAGCTGAGGAAGAGTATTTTCTAACATTGCTGTATGTGCCACTTCCGTTTTGTCGCTGTCAGCCTCTGCTGGAGGAGAGAGCCAGTTGTGAACCTTGGACTATAGCAAGAAGACCCCAACCCCCAGAACAATATTTAAGCCAGGCTGCTGTGGTTCCTTGGAAGGAAAGGAAGGGCCAGATTTTTCCAAATGTATACCAGGAGAAGACATGTGAATACATAAAAGAAACAAGAAAGAGGTCAAAGGTAAAACCAACGTTACTTGTGTGTTCAACAGGAGGATGGTAACACTAAGGTTGTCTACATATTATTCTGAACACAAGTGCAAGCTGCCTCTACAAATGTACAAGTGTTTGTATGGAAGAGTGTATACTTGATGATTCGTGCAGCTCATTTATTGTGTACACAAGTAGACCAATAATACACTCCTTGAATGTTGCATGTGAATAACTGTACAAACTCACCTATTTGCATACAGGTATACAGATCATACATTTGTTGAATATGATATGTAAACACCTCTACTGTCAATGGATATGACAGGGGGAACTTAGGAGGAAAGATGAGAAGTTCATTGAGACGATAGTGAAGCATCCATGCAGAAATATCAGAGAAGCAGCTAGAGATGGAGCGTTGTATAAGGAGGGAAAGTTCTGGGATAGAATGACAAGGCTGGATGCCATCTGCATATAGTTGATATTGAAAGCTATGGGATTTGATGAAATCGCCAAGGGACAGTGTGCAGAGAAAGAAAAGCAAAGGGCTATTTTTATAAACTGTGTACAAAAAAGTTTTTTTTAACAGTGTCAACCCTAACATTACATGTCTTAATGTCGTACTTCAGAATAAATATTTACTCATACACATTTAACTCTATTTAACTATATGAGCATGTCTTCTATGTTTAGCTGTATGTCTGTAGTGTTTTATATGGAAAGTTACCTATTACTGCAGTAAACAGCTTCCTAAGGCTGGAACTGTATATATAATCTATGCACAGGCTGTTTTATAAATGCTTCATTAAGCAGTTGATCAATAACTGCTTTACAAATGAATTTACGGCATTCGCTAAAATTCTAAGGGCTGTCTACTTCATTATAAATGACTTATTGAACATCTATAAAGCAATTTTAGAGAGATGTGCTGCCTTTAAAATAATGCATCTCTAGTAGTGATAGTTATAATAAATACTTCAGAAATTACAGCCACACTGCTTGGCAATTCACTGTTTATCATCTAAAAGTGCTTGTTTATGAACAGCTCTTTAGCATTTATTATTTGGTAATCTTTAAAGTACATATGGTTGAGATCTTGAAAACACTTGCACTACTGTGCTCTTACATTTCAGTGAGTGCAGTACAATGAGAGCGTTGAGGACTGGGGCTATAGTACTTCAGGCTTTGTCAAATGGGGCAATAAAATGGGGTTGTTTGTTTTTTACTTCAGTTTTTGTATTTAATAACATTATAATACTGTACTGGCTGCAAGAAGGGCCAGGGATTCGCAATACGTTGCGTGATTGGAAATTTTGAAATTGCTCTTGGGATTTTAACTTCAAACTGGTTTCAGGCAATGTATTGATAAGGGCCTATTTCAGTCCAAATGATTTTCTTCCTAGGGAGGCTACCACTCTTAAGAAATGGTGCACAGTGGGGTCCATTTTCAGATTCTACAGTCTTTCTGCAAGGAGATGTCAGTTGGTAATTGATTACAAAGCATCGTGTGTCATTTGCACATTGCTTATCATCTAGGCAGAGGATGTGTAGCACAGGAGGTTACTTGCTGTTCTTCATGCACAGACAGCTAAAATGTCAACTCTGGAGCCCAGAGCAAATTCCTGTGCAGATTTAATCGGCAACATGTGTGGCTCAGATGCTTGTATGTACACTGAATACAAAAGCATTTTGAGGAACTTTCCGTTTTCCTGCACAAGCTTCCCTAACAGACCTCATAGATACCAGCCATTCCATAAGGTGTAAACCATAGTAGTAAAAAAAATAAAGTTACTTAACTTTCAAACATGGAGGTGTCTCTCTTTTCCCATAAAGCAGCAAAGCTTTCTCTTATAATTGTGCTTCTGGATACACATTTTACTTGGAGGGCAATATAGTAGGTAGAATGAAGAAGTTTTTTTTAATAAAAATGGAAAACCCCCTAAGAAAACCATCTGCTTGGAAGTTGGCGAGTGGGGTGAGCAACATTAGCCTTGTTGGTATATCACAATCTTGGCCACTTTGCTCCCCCTCTTTCACAAACCACGGTCTTTGGCTACGTCAAATCCCAACCCGGGACTGTGTTTTGTTATACTCCCGCTAAGCCACTCCCTAAACCTAAATCACTACCTTTTTGTTCTTGGCTTGGTGACCATGATTCATTGCAGCAAACCAATCTGATCCTGGATTTGGACATTACACTCAGCCACGGCTCATGCACTGCCAGGGATGTGGCAAACAACCCACAAAGTTGCATTCACAGCAAACCGTTAAACGTGTTTACCGTAAACGGGTGAACTGGACCAACGAAAGGAAAATCAAATGTCCAGCTTGAAAAGCAAACACTTAAGGGAGCATTTCCTTTTGATTAGCTGCAGAACTCTTTCTGCGTTGGAACTGTGGCAATCTGAGGTGCGCAAAATTCTTTGTCATGCATATGCTTATACAGCAGCTTTGGACATTGCAGATATATGAATCTGCCGTACACCAAGTTGGACCATTAGTCCGTCTAGCTCAGTATTGTCTACACTGAATGGAAGTGGCCTGTCAGGGTTTCTGGCAGGGAATCTTTCCAGGCCTACCTGAAGATGCCAGAGATTAAACTCTGGGTCTTCTCCATTCAAAGCAGATTCTCTGCCACTGAGCTGCATGCTTCGCAATCATTTTCTGAAAAAACTGGAGATCCCAGGAATTTCTGCTCACCCCCTCCAAAAGCTGGGCAGGGTTTGCAACACCACACAGGCTTCCTGGGACCAGGGAGCCACCCACTTTGTTACAGGGTGGCCATCGCCCCGCCCCCATCTCGGCAGGCCTATGGGCTCCAACTGGAGGTGGGATGAGGGCTGGGAAAGGGGCCGATGCTCTTCGGCCCAAGTTCACTTGTTTTCTTTCCAGGAGATACCAGGAATTGAATAGGAGATGTTCCTCATGCGAAGCATGTCCTTCGCTGCTGATCTGTGGTATCTCCCCAAGGAAGTGCCAACAGCCAGATGCGCAGTCAGTCTGAGCTCTGGCTGCTGACGCTTCCTTACGGTGTCCAAAGGTGAACTGAAGTAGGGGAAATGTGCAGCAGTCAGCTTGCTGCATGTTTAATTAGCATTGCTTCTTGGTCCAAAAGACAAAGAAAACCAGGCTGTTTCAATAAAAGACAGTGGCCAGGTGGGTTGTTTTAAGCCATAATTTAATTCACCCCCAAATAAGATTTATTTAAATGATGCATGTTTGTTACTATTTCTCTTTGGGTTTCTCCCCCTCTTTAATGGCCATGTAGGCATGCTATCTAGGGACGCGGGTGGCGCTGTGGTCTAAGCCACTGAGCCTAGGGCTTGCCAATTGGAAGGTCGGTGGCTCGAATCCCCATGACAGGGTGAGCTCTCAACATAGCAGTTCAAAAGCAGGCCAAAAAGTGCAGGTAGATTAATAGGTACCACTCTGGTGGGAAGGTAAACAATGTTTCCATGCTCTGCTCTGATTTCACCAGAAGTGGCATAGTCATGTGGCCACATGACCCGGAAAAACTGTCTGTGGACAAACGGCTCCCTCGGCCAGTAAAGCGAGATGAGCGCCGCAACCCCAGAGTTGTTTGTGACTGGACTTAACTGTCAGGGGTCCTTTACCTATTCCTTTTTAGGCAAGCTATCTAGTTGCTAAACAAATCATTTGAAACCAAATAAGAGCTTCCATGCAGCCTAGGCGCATGTCACAAACCACATCTTTAGAGACAGATTCTGTTTGGGCACTTGGTACACCTGCAAGGGTATGAATATCACTTCCTTGAAGACTCTACAACCTGATTTATGTCTTCAGGTGTTAATGTTAGTGGGAATGGGAAGAAGAATAGAGGCTTACCAGGAAGATTCCACATTCGAAGTTTTGTGCTTTTATAATTTTATTCATGTGTATTTTATTTATTTCAACATAATGTTAGAGAAACACTTTTAAAAGACAACAATGGGTCTTGCAAAATGATATCCAGTTTTTGCTTCTATATGATTTTATTTGGGTTTATATACATTTTATTTGTTAACTTCTCTATGGAGACATAGTTTGCTTTGTTAGTTTCCTTTGTCATGGCCTGATAACTGGGTACCATCTAACAAACATGAACCTCTGCCTTTTTATTTCAGACAGTTGTATCCCACCTTTTGGTGTCACTGCTTCCAGGATAGCTAACAGGTGTATGAAAAACGATAAAGCCATAAATCAATTAATTGGTGTAATACCATTGTAGCTCAAACAAAAGCAACAAGGCAAATAAAGACCACATCCCCACTGCAGCCAACTAAAAGAATCAGTGTTTAAGAGGCCTAGGAAAATAAAAGTGTTGGTATTTGCAAGAAAAGTAAGAACAGGTTCCAGGAGACCCTGCTTAGGAAGAGTGTTCCTAAGACTACATCTGCACCATAAACATTATTATACCACTTTAGCAGTCATGGCTTCCCCCAGAGAATCCTGGGTACTGTAGTTTGTAAAGGGTCTTGAGAGGAGACCTCTGTTTCCCCTACAGAACTACCATTCCCAGAATCCCCATGACTGTTTGGGTATAATAGTGCTTTAAATGTATGATATGGATGTGGCATGAAACAAAATACAACCAAGACCTTTCCCTGCCTAACCTCTAAGCGGAAAGACACCTAGAGAAAGGCCTTCAAAGATACTATTAGTTTAGCTTTCCCTAACCTGGTGCTCTCTAGATATTTTGAACTACAGTTCCCATAATCCCTGACCATTGGCTCTGCTGGCTTGGGTGGTGGAAGTTTTAGTCCAAAACATCTGGAGGTCTTCAGGAAGTCCATTGTGGGCAGGTTCATGTGGGAGAAGACACACTTTCAGGTACTTGGACCCCAAGCCATACCAGCACTTTGAATTGTGCTCAGAAATGGACTAGTATCCAGCAAACGTACTTCAGAATTGGCAATGTATGTTCCCATTGTCAATTCTCAGCTAGCAACCTTGCAGTTGTATTTTGAACTAATTGACATTTCTGAACAGCCATCAAAGGCAGCTTCATTTGAAGGGAGCAATCTTGCTTCCTGGTAAAAACCTGCACAGGACCAGGCTTTGTCTCCAAAGGCAGTTTGGAATTTTCAGCAGAGATCTTATGAGAGTCTTGGCCACCCTGCAAGGCTATCAGACTTTACCTGCGGATTTCAGATTAGGGACTCTGGTCACTTTGTTCTAGAGATTGGATCTCATAATGCTTCATTAAAATGAGATGTTGTTGTTGCTACTGAAACTGCAGTGCAAGAATCTTTTAACAGGCTTGTAACTGAATAATAAAATTTGATTGATTGTGTGCAAGAATCTACGAATTGAGTTTGTTGTTTTGCACAGCAGCTCTCTCTCTCTCTCTCATTCTCTCCACTCCCTCCTTCCCTCCCCCCTCTCCCTCTCCCCCTCCCCCCCCCAACCTGGTTCTTTCACTATTGGCAGGGCATTTAGCATTTCTTCTCTGGGCGATTTCATGTAGTGCCATAAACGAACACTTGTTAACCTTTTGTTTTTGTCTTGGGTGCTCTAATCATAACCTTTCTCCAAGGTTATGCTTCTGTTCTAGACCCCTTTTAGGTTCTTGTTAGGTTCGTTGTTAAAAAGAGAGGGGAGGATGCAGAACTGAAAAAACGATACAGTTTTGCCAGGACAGTTGAATGGCTATTATTTGTGTCCTCCAGACAATCCCTAATGGCAGCGTTTGCTCTTGGTGTGCTCTAAACCTTTTGCTTCTATTCCTGGGATGGGAAGTGCACGTATGTCTCCTGACACCTGTGGCGTGTCACCATCTAACCGACCTAGTTTGAAGTGAGCACAAAATTGGGTTTTGTAGGAATGACACTGAAACTTCTGAACCTTTCCTAGCACCCCTAGTGTGTTTCTTAATGACCTTGGGACTTTTGAAGTCAAGAGCCTAGGATTCAGTCTTTCCTTCCTGCACAGGCAGAATCAGGTCCCTGCAGTCTCTTAACAGTGGGATATTGACTCCTAATTGATTCCAGAGACTGCTGGATGGGAATGTGTTGAGTCTTTCAACTCTCCCTCCAGGGTGTCAGCCTGAAAGTAGGTAGCTCAGTCGTCTAATGTGCTCCCCAGATTCATAATAACCCACTAAGCAGATGTCTAGGGAGGAACTGCAGATCACCTTGCCATAACTTCTCTCCCGAACAATTTGCAAGCTGTGATGCAGAGCTACAGCCAGGATTTTACAAGATTAGGAGAACTTGGAAAAAATATTGGTGGGATTTCCATAGTCTGTTTATATCAATTAGGAAACAGTATTTAAACCATTGAGGTTTGAACCCCAGAAACACATGTAAACACAACCCGTCTTCATTTTTTTTCTTATTTGTTACATATGTGTATACCACCCATATAACTTAAGTTCTCCAGGTGGCTTATGGAGCCATGAAAAACTATAGAAGCAAACCAGTATTTACACCATGTAAACACCTCTAAAACTAATTATAAAATGAATCGCAAGAGCTGTAACCATTGTAAGCACGTCAGCTAAAAACAATATAAAACCAGAAAGGTGGAACTTGGTGCAGGGAGGGGAAGTCTGACACGCCAGGCAGATGTAGCCATTGTAATGAAAAATCATGGGAGAACAGAAGGTTCTTCAGTTGGTGCCCAGAGACTATAGGTCACAGATCACAGACTGTAGAGTTGGCACTGACCACAGAGGCCATCTAGTCCAACTCCTCAATGCATGAATCTTTTGCCCAATGTTCCTTAAGATATAAAAGCAGGGGTCAGGATTGCTGGAAGAGGAGATGCAACCCGAGACTTCACAGGAACATGAAGTTGTTCCAGCAATTAGTCCCACTTACCTGCCATGCTTTGAAACAGAAGCGGGGCAGGGGGACGATACAACTGCAGCTGCTTGCAAGAATGTCTTTCCTGCCAAAAGCTCCTGGGCTGAAACCTGGCAGTCCTTCTTGGGGGCTGGGTCTGCTCCTGCCTCTTAATGCACCTCTGTTCCTTCAAGACAATGCCAGCCTTCCCTTCTTTCCTGACAGCTCAGTCTGTGCTGTGGACCCACCCCTCTTGCCTGGCAGAGAAGTGGCCTGCACAAAGTTGCATGGTCCTGTCTCCTCGCCTTTAGCCAAGGAAGAGGATGCTTGTGAAACTTTCAAAGGGAGAGTCTCAATGGAGGACACTGAACCCCAAGTCAGGGGCTTGAGTGGGAGGGCTCTGATCCATGTCCCCCTTCCTCCTTTTTGTTGTCCTTGTCAGAGTTATAGAATAAAATAATAGAATTGTAGAGTTGGAAGGGACCACGAGGGTCATCTAGTGTTTGGGAAGTGCCCTGACAGATGGATGGAAAAATAAGCCTTTCCCCAATCCAGTGGACATAATATACTCCACACCTAACAAATGCAGCATTCGTATTTCCAGTAGGATTGATGAAGCCTTATATGTTTTATTGATTAGCTATCCCAAGCTGTTCAAATTTGTATTAGTTTTGTAAAATGACTTGTTCCTCTGTATTTAAGCCTATGAGAGAAACAGCAACTACAACTCATGGGCATTCTTTTTATGACTGCAGTGCAATTACAATTCATAGCTTTAATAGGACCTCTGCTTCTGACCTCATCTTAAGCCCTTCTTTGAGTCTGAACAGCCAAATGCCTTGCTTTCTGAATTGTCAAAATTCCATATGCTTGAATTGACCTAGATTTTGTTCTCTAGCAGAAACTGATAGAGACTGGGGGAGGGTAAAGGTGAGCTAAGCTGTTTTCTATTTAAGTCCTAAGTCCTCCCCCCCCCTTTTTTACTGTTAGAAAGATTATTAATACTTATTTTATTGTTAGCAATTTTGTCACTGGAATCAAGGTCAGGTGACTTAACAAGCCCTTCAAGTCCTCTAGCTCTGAATCAGTGACACCAATTCTGTTATCAAATTCAATGCTCACTGCTTTCTTTTTAAACAGAGGGGATCTCTGCCTCAAGACAGCTTTTCAAAGGTGACTACAGGGCTTTCAGTTAAGTGCTAGGAGACTTGGGGATAGAGGGAAGCACCCTCATGGGACTTGAGATTTCCGTAGATTGTGCTGTAAGAAACTCAAGACGGATGCCTGGAGTAATACTTGGTAGCTGCTGGAATTGCCATTTTGCTGGGGCTGACATCTGGCATAAACTAAGGTGGAAGAGAGGAAGGAGTAGTTCTCTCGTTTGGTCTGTGGTAGTCTGCAAGTGGCCCTATGCCAAATATGATCTGAAAGAGGTCACCACTTGTCCCTGTAGCCTAGGAAGATCTTTTCCTCCTGCTGCATATGCAAACATGCTTTCTGTCTGGCTGGGTGCCGCAGAGTCTCCTAGCCAGCTCCATTCTAGCAAGAGCACATCATAAGCTGACACAATTCCTCCAATTGCACCTCTCTTTTTATTCTTCGACTTGGCCTTGGGCCAGCATGTACATTTGAAGTCTTCAGTGAAAGGATTGCAGGTATTCCTGCCATCCGAGATGAGGACTGTCCTCAGTGGCAGCGTTCCCATTTCTGCAGCACTCATAAGCCCGTGACCCAACAAGCCAACAACAGCAACTACAAAGTCTGTAAAATTGGCCTTAGTAAGGACATTTTGTATTGGTACAGGTCATCTCAGAAGTTCATTAACTTTCTGTTCCAATTTTCTCCATGGATGTTTTTCACCTTCATTAATAATAGCAATAGCTTATTGTTATTGCTGATATTCAAAGAAGAAGAAAGTTTGTCATTCCATAAAGTTCAAATACCATATTGGATACTACACTAAAAGAATAAGGAAAGCAGATCTCATTCTCCCTTTTCAGACAAGCTAAAAGAGAGGACCTGAACAGAATCAAAATGATAGGTTTAGTTGTTTTTTTTAAAAAAAGCTTTGCAAGTTTGTCAAGGATATGGGAAGGATTGTTGAAACTTTTTCTCATGACCTAGATATAATTCTACCATGCAGTGAAGCAAAAAAGGCTGTTTTGAAGGTATTGTTGCTTCCTCTAGTAATATGAGTATATTTAATAACATTGCTGCTCCGGTTAACAAACAGACTAGGAGGGCTTAAGTTAGCTGTAGCTGTGATCCAGTGTCTGGAAAAAACCCTTTCATCTAAGCCCCACCATGACCTGCCCTGCACCTTACAGTCAAACCTCATGTTATGTCCGCTTCATGTTACGTTCTTTCAGGTTACGTCCCGCGGTGACCCGGAAGTACCGGAAAGGGTTACTTCTGGGTTCCGCCGCTCGCACATGCACAGAAGCGCAAAATGACGTCACGCACATGCGCAGAAGCGGTGAATCTCAACACGCGTGTGCACAGACGTGCCGCTGTGGGTTGTGCTCTTTTCATGTTGTGAACGGGCCTCTGGAACGAATCCCATTCGCAACTAGAGATACCACTGTATATGACATCAGGGGCAAGGCAGATAAAGGCAGGACTTTTTTTTCAGTCAGAACTCAGTTCTGGCACCTCTCAGGTGGGCACCATTGTCATTATAAAGTGCGTTTTGGTTCATGGTGCATTTTGGCACCATGGCTGGCTTAATCAGGCTCCCACCCCTGAACCAAGAGAACAATCTAAACTCAACTGAATGGCCTCAGAAAGCAGTGGAATTGCTGCTCTGCTATTAGAGATGGCCGTCTGCTGGTGGGAGAACTGCTGGAAATCCCTTGGCATACCAGTGGAGAGCTCCATGGGTGGCAATCCATCAGTTGAGAGGGGCGAATTTAGGAGATGCCGTGTACAAACCCCCTTCATTTCCATGACATGCTCACAGAACCAGCATGCACACCCTGGGGCTGCTGTGGTTAATTCCCTCTCATTGACTATGATGGGAAGGATGAAGAAGAGGGTACCTTTACCTTCTGCCCTTCCTGCAGTGATAAAGCAGGCCAGTGGTTGCAGATATTTCTCAACCAGTAGATCTACCCCAGCCCCATGTTTGAGCAACAGAATTGCTCGAGTTGCGACAGAATTGTTCAGGTACTCGTTGGATGTAACTCCATTCGTTGGGTTACGATATTAATTTCATTATTCCAGATTTCATACCTGTTCAGATTCCATCTACTGCTTTTAGAATTGCTTCCCAGAGATACCTTCCCCTTCACTCATTCTGCCTGTATAATTGCAGTTGTTTCCACTGAAATAGGTGCACCTGCCTCTGTAAATCTGGCTTTGCCTTCGCTGGGAACAGTTGTGAGGCCTAATGAGCACCTGCAGTTTCGGAATCCATGGCGTTAGTCAATATGTTACCTCGGGGCTACTGCCGCTGAGCCTTTCAGTTTTCATTTTCCTTTGTGCCAAATGATGCTCTCTTCAGACATCCCTGAGTAAATAGGCCATTATTCTCTGGAAATCGCCCACTGAAACCCTGTCTGAGCTGAAGATGGGCAGCAAAAAAAGCAGGAAAGCTTCTCGGTTTATCTCTATTGTCTAAGTTATTTCCAGTCTGCAGAAAAGATTTGCTTTGCTTTATTTTTTTATTGAGACCTGGGATATCTCACTGTTTTAGCCTGTAGGACGGATGACTCCCACAGCACTGAATTGAACCAGAGAACCTTGATGAAGTCTTCTGCTGTCGCAGGGGGAGAAATAACACAGAATAAATGCTTGCACAGTCTTTGCCTCTGCCTTTTCTCTGTAATTCGTTCACATTTGTGAGGATGCAGAAACACAGCGGAACAAACTCGGGAAATCGGGCTAGAATAGCATAGCACGTCAGAAGGAAGGGAAGATGTGAAATCAGAAGCGACAAGCAGAGAGCAATTGTACCTGTTTTGCTGCCAATGTTACATAGTGGGACATCCTGGTAGGTGAGATGTTGTGGCACTTCCTCACACCAGAGGGCGCTCTTGGAACTTTGAAAGCGATATTAAGAAGAAATAATTCACAGGGCCTTATTGAATTTAGCCTTGCTTAACAAGCTGAACAGATTCTATTGGTATTGCTTTTGCTTGACACTGGTAAATAAAAGTGGAAGCTTTAAACCACTTTGAGTTCTCAGAAATGTTTGATTTATTTTATTTTCTGCACTGGCGCAGGTCAATTAGAACTTTGGTGGTGGTAGGAGAGCACCTGTGTTTCTAAGTACCAGATTTGAATGGAGAAATCTATCCGGTGTTTCAAAAGTGTTTTGTATCCCTGGCATTCGTGTGGCAGTGGTTCTGGTTAAGTAGGTTAGGCAAAGCTGTCTACTTGTCCTGGTGTGCAAAGCATATTTGTATTTTCAGCTGTTTTTGGACTACAGTTCCCATCATCCCGACCCCTGGTTCTGCTAGCAAGGGAAGATGGGAGTTGTAGTCTAAAACAGCTGGAGACCCAAGTTTGGGAAACCCTGACATATTTGAAGCTACAGGCGGGGGAACTGTGGCCTTCCAGATGTTGTTAGGCTTCAAACCCCATCAGCCTATAGGCAGTTGCCAAGGGATGATGGGGATTGTAGTTTAGCAACATCTGGAGAACAACATCTGGATTTACCAGCACTAAATCCAAAGCTGTGTGCTGACTGGTCCTTGACATAGAAGGCATTGGGTAGCTCATAGCTTGTGTCAGTGCATGTGAGACATGTGCAAGTTGTTTTTTTTCCAAATGTTACAGAAGAAAAGTGGTAGGATTAAGGAAGCATGGACAGAAGAAGCATGATTACTTTGCAGTTCTGTTTCAGCGTATCCCACACAGGCTTTGTCACTGCATGCAAGAAAATATCAGCCTTGTTACCAACTAAGGTTCTTTGGACTTTTGCGAACTGCAGCTGAAGAATAGCTCCTAGCAAGCGCAGTTGATCAATGGCTTTTTATAGTGGCGTATGAAATTGGTGAGAACTTGAGCTGTGTGTGTTGTTAGTAAGAGGAGAGAAATGTGCCTGGGCAGAGAGAGAGGGAGGAAGACATGTATATGTGCATGTGCATGTAAAGTGTGTGTGTGTGTGTGTGTGTGTAAGAGAGAGGGGGCTAGGTGCATGTGTATCTGTGGACTGTATGTGTATGGTGAATTCATCTGTGTGCTCTATGTCTGTGTGCAAGAGAGTGTGGCCACCTTCTATGCTTTCCCTGGTACTAGTGAATGCTCCCTACTCTCTCTCTGTGTGTGTGTACATACCACAGACTCCCAATGTAAGCATTCGGGGAAGAGTGGGCAAGCAGCAATGACTAGTGTCTCTAGTTTTGTGCTGTGCCGTATCCTTACATTGTGTGCTATGCCACACAGCCCATGGTAGCCTTTTTGTAACTGGTATCCTTGGTACCAGTCTCAATTTTTAAATTATTTATAACTCGAAAGGATAATCTATAAAACAGCATACATTTTTATTAGGTATTTTCTCAACGAAGGGAACCTGAAATCGCACAACCCTTATAGCATGTGGGGTTCTGCGAAAGGTTTAGAGGTTCAAAAGAGGTCCTCAGCCTGGCAGCATCTCTGCCCACTTGGCCTCTCCTATCTTTGCTGGATTCCTCCTCTGGGGACTAGTCCATGCCCTTTCCAAAAGTGAGATGCTCCAAAGGTGGAGACAGGGTAACTGCTGGAGGTAAGGGCTTGGGGGGGGGGTGTGAGAGAGAGAGAGTGGAATTGCTCAAGGTGTTCTGTTCTTGACCCGATTCTGCTCACAACGATTTGAGCAGAGATGCTCACTTACAATTCTGTCTCACCCCTGCTTTGAACTCTTGACTGATCTGTAGCAATATGTCTGGGCAAGTGAAAAACCTGCTGGGTTTGATGCCACCCATTTCCAAGTATGTCTGGAAAGGGCCTCCTGTCTGAAATCTGCTGCCAATCAGTGCTGACGATACCAATCAATGGTTTGACTTGATTGATGCAGTTTCCTTTCTGACTGTTTTGGTTCCCGACATTAGAGGAAAGAGACTCCCCATGCTCTCAGGTCCCCCCCCCCCACCTCCCGCTGCTGAAAGGAGAACATACAGATAAGAACAAGTATTTATTATCACAAATTAAACCATCAAGCTAGAAGACCTGCTAATTCCCCTCTCCCTCAGATCTGCAGTTTAGACTGTTATGCTTTAAATCAGCCAGGCTACCTAGTTCTTATTATTTCTGAAGACACTGCATCTTCTTATTCATTTGGGTCTCATCTCCCAGGAACAGCTACTAATCTACTCAGGCATCCCCCACCCCCAGTCCTTTTAATAGAATGCTGGACTTTTGCAGCTGTTCCTCTGAAATAATTAGGGTTTTTTAAATAAAACACGCACACGGTTTTGTGCTGGTTATCTATAGATAAATAGATGGATGTATACTGGAAGTATACGCCCTTTGCTTTGACAAGAGAGCTTCAGAACTAATGGTGAAATATTGGAAGTGTCTTGCAAACTGTCAGACCTTCATTTATAATTCTGTCAGCTATTTATGCCAGCCACTAATGACTAGAGAAGAGAAGGCATTTTGTTACTGGGTAAAAAAAGAAAAAAACCCTAAATTATATTCCAGACAGGTTGACACTGATGCCCCAAAGTGCAGGTTTGCAAGATAATTCCTAATCTCAATAGAAAAGAGGTGTCAAATTCAATTTCACTGAGGGACTGATCGCAATTTGCCTTTTAACTCCAGAAGTCCACTGAAGGAGGGAAATGGCTTGATTTCCCCCTCAAGTGTTTCCACAGCAACTTCCCTTCTGTCTGCAGTCTGTGCACAAATATCCAGCCCTCTGTATTCATGGTTAGGCTATGCTCTGAATCACAGCTCACTCTTTGTCTTCTAAATGTGAGGTTGTGCTGTCATATCGCATCCACTCGTACTGAGATAACACCTACAAGTTCATTTTGTGGACTGCTCTCCTGAAAATAACTCTGTGAAGTTTCATTATGGGCCACTCTTGAGATTTTGTCAGAACGTTTTGCCCCCTAATCTAGTGCTTTTAAGGGATGCAAGGCACTGACAGCTCCCATTTCATAGCAGTGGTTGGGGCAGCACTTTGGGGTGCGCAAACATCCTTCTTCATTGAAATGAAATGGCAATTCACAGCACACAGGACCTCCCTCTGCGGGTCGTGTTGTTACTCTGCGTTGCTTCTAAGATGTCAGAAGGGAAGATACTTAGAGTTCCTGTCCTGTTGGTTTGATAAAATGAAAGTCATGGTCAAATGTGTGTGTGTGTATATATGTATATACACACACACATACACACACACATACCGCATATATGTGTATATACCGCATATACACATACCGCATCTATGCTCAGAGTGGTTCTCAACTGAAGCAGTCCAAATACAGTGGTACCTCAGGTTACATACGCTTCAGGTTACAGACTCCACTAACCCAGAAATAGTACCTCGGGTTAAGAACTTTGCTTCAGGATGAGAACAGAAATTGTGCTCCGGCGGTGTGGTGGCAGCAGGAGGCCTCGTTAGCTAAAGTGGTACTTCAGGTTAAGAACAGTTTCAGGTTAAGAACGGACCTCCGGAACTAATTAAGTACTTAACCCGAGGTACTACTGTATAACAGTGCAATGGTGATACATAATACAAAGTACATCATTACAATACAACAGTAAAAAACCCTATACCTAACAATTAACAGTTAATCACACACACCTAGAGAGATGAAATGTTCTTGCACGCATGCACACACACACATACACACACACACACACACAGACACACTTGTGGAAGGAGCCGTCTTTGCTCTTCTGGCAGTGTGCAACTTCTTCTTTCCATCCCTGGGATACAGCATTTCCTTATTCTTACAACAAAATTCCGACCTCTAACGGAAGATGAAAGATTTTAGATGGGTGCTGTGATTCATCTGTGACTTTTTTGAAGAACCATATGGTGTTTCCAAGCGTGCATGCACATTATTCATTTAAATTCAGGGATGTAGTATCACGCAAGGCAAGGACTCATGGATTCACGATTAATCAGTCTGCACAGATGTTCCAAGATGATCAGCATCTAAAATGGGTATGTAAGGATTTGTGAGGTTCCACTTGAGCCTTAAACCAGCTTTTCCCAACCTGGTGTCCTTAAGTTGCTGTTGGACTACAAGTCCCATCATCCTTGGCCTTTGGTACGCTGGTTGGGGAGTTATAGTCCAAGACATCTGAAGGGCACCATGTTGGTGACAGCTACATTGCATGGTTTATGGCTAGAAGGGTGTATTAAAATGTATGTGAAACCTTTTTTTCATAATGGAGTCAGCCCATGCCTTCTCAAAAAGGCAAGAGGAGGTAAGAAACTACCCTATACAACTACCCTACGTCTAGACAAAAATAATCTTCCAATTTTCCTAGGTCTGCCATTTAATAAACAGGAGCAACTTTACAGGGAATGCCAGAGTCTCATTTTGGAACTTTTGACCAGTCTTTGTTGGCCACAGCTAGAAGAGGACCAGGCTTATTCTGGTTAGGCAGAGAAGAAATAATTCACAGGGGCCTGAATCTGTTATTTCAGAGGGAGCACAACGCAACCCAGAAGAAGCAAATGACCAGTCTCCCAGACACAGGAAATACTAACCCACACTGCCTCCTTTCCATTTATTGGACCTTATCCAGGCTACCATTTCACCCAAACAACAGTCCAGACTATGCACAGCCTCCCCCCCCCCTCAGATGTTATGGAGAAGTGGAGTTGTGTGTCATTAGTGTATGCCAGTTACTACGCTTCATATAGATGTTAATCAACACTGGGAACAAGACTGTACCTTGTGGCAAAGACTATGAAGCTGAAATACAGTCTCCCAATGCTAGTCTCCATACACGACCCTCTAGATAGGATTGGAACAGCTGTAAAACAGTGTCTCCAATGCCCATACCACAGAGTTGATCATGGAGGACACCAAGGTCTATGGCAGGGTTTCCCAAATGTGGATCTTCAGCTGTTTTTGGAATACAACTCCCATCATCCCTAGCTAGCAGGACCAGTGGTCAGGGATGATGGGAATTATAGTCCAAAAACAGATGCAGACCCAAGTTTGGGAAACCCTGGTCTAGAGTATCAAAGCCACAGAAAGACCGAGAAGCAGAAAGAGCCATACTCTCCTGTTCTTGATACGAGCCATCCATTATGGCAACGAAAAACTGTGTCTGAACCCAGATTGAAATTGAGGTAATTTGCATCCTCCGGGAACTCCTGTAATTAGGGAATTTACACTTCACACACCATAGTCTGCCAAGATGCAGCAAGTGCCTCTGAAAGTACTGAAAGGACTCTTAGCTGAACTAGCATTACATAACAAACAGGCTGATGAAAACAGGGAAGGAATGGGGGATTCTGCTGATGGGTGACAGACATTGGTCCCCACATGAGATGAAACAGACACTCATGTGTGTGTGCACACACAGGTGTGCAATCTAAGAAAATTGTACTTATTTTAGTCCTGAGAAAGATGGAGCTCAGCTAAGTTGGTGAATATTAAAAACCCACCCCATTTCCACTACACCACTGTCTGTTGCCAGTGCCTTTGCTGTGACATTCAGATCATATCAAGAAACTCTGGAAGTGCCAAAACTGTCATCTGATGCGACTTTTTGTCATCCTCCTTTGTCTCGGCACTGAAAGGAGCTAACGGTTTGCCCTTCCCTCCCTACAGATTCACAAGCTGCAGCAGAAGGCTTGCCCTTTCTGCTGTTGAATAGCAGCACCAACTCTTCCACTTATTTGCAGTATGACCTTGAACAGCTCATTCATTTCTCCCCAATTTGCCCAACCATGTGTGTTTTTTTAAAGGGAGGCTCACTGTAGCATTACTCTGGTATTGTGTGGGCTGATTAGTTAAATTTTGAACAGCACTTTGAATGGATAAAGTGCTATTATAGTGGAAGCTGAAATGTCAGTCACTCTTTTTTTTTTTTTAATATAGAGGAGATGAAAATTAACCTTTGAAATCTGAAAGCCACCTTGGTTGCTGAATAGATTTTTTTTTTTTTTGTATTAAAAGCTTTGTTCCACCTAGAGTTGGCTCAGCAGGGATAAGAAAAGGTTACTTAGCCTTGGCAGGAATTGCATAAATATAGGGTAATATTAGTAATTACATACATGAAGGCAGTATCCTTTTGTGATGCATCAATGATGGCTTAGCATAAGTTATTTGAGCTTATATTGCCTAAAGATACCTTGAAATCTAGAAAAATAATATATTCCTTTCTGTTAGGGTCTATATGCTAGCAGGGATGGAGCCTAAGCAATAGGGGAGCCCAGAGTTACTTGGAACCAGGGGATGCTTGTTTGAATCAAGTGGAGAGCCTTTCTAGGGAGAAGACATGGTTGCATGGGAACAGAGGAGTCAATGGAATGCAGTGGTGAGTCCTCATGGGAGCGGAAGCCAGGATTACCTGGCAGGGTAGGAGGCTAGATGGCATGGAGTGACGAACCTTTTTGAGAAAGGAGATGGGGAGCACCTGGAAGCAGAGCTGAGTGGATACAGTGCACTGCAGAGTTCATATAGGAAGCCACAGTTTTTGGCATTGAAGGTCACCGGAGTCAATGAAATCAGGAGGTTATTGTCGGAAGCAAAGCAGGCAGCAGGAGCTTACTTCACACACACTTCTTTGGTTTTAAGTAAATGCATGAATGCGTCAGTGGGGAAGAGCACTCTAATTTGACCTCCCATTGCCCTCCATGAGTTGGAGCGTGGCCTTGTGAAGAGAGGAGGCTGCTGCATTCATGGAAGCGCCACACTTGTTTTACAGTCATGGAAGACCAGGGTTCTGAAATGTGCAGAGGCTCCACGCAGCAGGAGACTCTTCGTTCTTGAAGGTCACCCTCTATGAGTTGGAACTAGGCAACATGGACAGTAATGTGGCTCATCACTGTGCCGCCGCTCCCCCACCCCCATGTTTACACATAAAGAATACCTGGAGAGGGTTTTGATCTGTTCCAAAAGGGTTCTCCTTGCACATTCACAGTAATTTGGGTAACTTATTAATGCTTGTAAAAGAACAAATTACTGGAATTCTAAAAAAACCAAAAAGAACAACCAACAACCCTACCCTAGCCAGGAATACAGTTTTCCTAGTAAGACATATTTTTCAAGCGTGGCTGTTTTTATCACAGGCTTTATAAATATTCAAAGACGTCTTGTCTGTAAGCCAAAGGCTTATCAGACTAAACTTGGGTAAGCCTAAATTAAAGTGAAGGCAAAGCTACCACATTAACGCTTAAAACGATGACATTAAATTACAAATGTAAAAGTCTTTATGAGCAACCAGAACTAACATGCCTCTATCAACCTGCACAGTCTGAGACCAGAATAATCAATATTTTCATTCAAACCAGGCAGAGCAATACAGTTCAACTTTAGTATCAATTATGCTTCTTTCTGCAGCAGTAAATGGTTTGGAGTGTATTGAATCACTCGGCTCAACTCACAGAATTAAAACTCAGTTGATGTTTGAGTAAAACTGTGAAATGGCCCATTAGAGGGGCACAATTCTGGTTTGTTGTTGTTTAGTCATTTAGTCGTGTCCGACTCTTCGTGACTCCATGGACCAGAGCATGCCAGGCACTCCTGTCTTCCACTGCCTCCCGCAGTTTGGTCAAACTCATGCTGGTAGCTTCGACAACACTGTCCAACCATCCGTCCTCTGTCGTCCCCTTCTCCTTGTGCCCTCTATCTTTCCCAACATCAGGGTCTTTTCCAGGGAGTCTTCTCTTCTCATGAGGTGGCCAAAGTATTGGAGCCTCAGCTTCACGATCTGTCCTTCCAGTGAGCACTCAGGGCTGATTTCCTTAAGAATGGGTAGGTTTGATCTTCTTGCAGTCCATGGGACTCTAAAGAGTCTCCTCCAGCACCATAATTCAAAAGCACCCATTCTTCAGCGATCAGCCTTCTTTATGGTCCAGCTCTCACTTCCATACATCACTACTGGGAAAACCATAGCTTTAACTATACGGACCTTTGTTGGCAAGGTGATGTCTCTGCTTTTTAATATGCTGTCTAGGTTTGTCATTGCTTTTCTCCCAAGAAGCAGGCATCTTTTAATTTCGTGACTGCTGTCACCATCTGCAGTGATCATGGAGCCCAAGAAGGTAAAATTTATCACTGCCTCCATTTCTTCCCCTTCTATTTGCCAGGAGGTGATGGGCCCAGTGGCCATGATCTTCGTTTTTTTGATGTTGAGCCTCAGACCAATTCTGGTTACTATGTATATTATTCTTAGGTTCTTCAATGCATTTCTAAGGGTCTAGTTGTTTTATCTACATGTAATTTATTACATGGGCATAAACCACATGAGAGCTGTTACACATTGTAAAAAATTCCAGTACATATAATATTTGATTGAATGGATTTATAAAGTGCACCCTCTTAAAAATCAGATTGGAATATACGGTACGTTTATATATTAGTTATTTTATATAAGATGATAGACTTGTCCTCTCAGCCAGGTATGTCCCTAACCAGATTCCATAACATCCATTGCATTTATTCATTGTTGTGCTAGTATTGTCAAAAATAAGACTGCAAACTGACACACTGATCAACTAAAGATTGAGTTGGTTGATCTGGCTACTAAATGGATTAAAGACTGTAGCCCTCCATTTTACACTTGGAATACTGCATTCTTTATGAGCTTATAGGCTCAACTAAATACTTAGTCCTGGTTCACTGCTAAAAGTGAAAAATCCAAAGCATTCTAAGTTGTAGCATGTTTTATGGTGGTGACAACCACTCTCAGTGTACTTAGTGTGATTACTCTGCTACCATACATCATGCAATAAATACGCTGGATGATAACTCATGTCTCCCTTAATATGCTTGGGTGAAATATAGCTCTTAGTCTGATCAAGCAGACTTCCTCAGAGGGTATTTCAGTAGATATTATGTATGTAACAACAACAAAAACCACAGTAGCAGCAGCAGCATCAAATAATAATAATAATAATAATAATAATAATAATAATAATAATAATAGAATGCCACTTCCCTCCTCTTTGCTTCAAATTTACCTCTGAGAAGGAGACACAAACAGAATATGTGGATCACCCCAGACTTGGTATTTTGCTTCTGTTGACACCACTATAAGGTATTTTGTTCCAGTTTAGCAAAATGCCATTTCAGTATTGCCATTTCTGAAGAACATGGGGGTTATAGGAGGGACTCAGATCTGTTAGCAACAATTTCAGATTTATTTTTATTTTTTTGCTTATTTATTACACAAACACACACACACAGAGAGAGAGAGAGAGAGAGCACACTTAATTACTTACGGTTGCCTCTAAGCAATGGACAAAAAACTAAATACAATGAAAACTTCTAAAATTATAAAATCAGATTTCAGTTAAAGTACCTGCTGGAATTTTTGTTTTTAAAAAAGTTTTCAGTAGGTGTTGGAATTTCAACAGGAGCCCATTTGACTCCAACTGGAAGAGAATTCTGTTTTCTGCGAGTCCTGAAACTGAGTGGTATCCAACTCAGTTTTACTCCAGACCCATTGAAATTAATGGACCTAATTTAATTATTTTCATAATTTCATTGAGTTTATTAAGAGGAAAAGCAGTTGACTCCCACCCTTAATATTTTCCCTGGAGCTTCAGCTTAGATTGATGTCCTCTCAACCATCTTTGATATCGTGGTGTTCTCAGAAGGACTTCTGGAAATCAGGTTTTAGGTTTTCAGTCATTTTTATTTTGCTTCAAAAAAGGAAAGAGAAACCACACTTGCTGTATAAACAATGAAAATCATAGTTTAAAAAATGACAAGCCAGGTTGATTTCTTGCATGGGTAGGCAAACTAAGGCCCGGGGGCTGGATCCCGCCCAATCACCTTCTAAATCCAGCCCGCAGATGGTCCGGGAATCAGCGTGTTTTTACATGAGTAGAATGTGTCCTTTTATTTAAAATGCATCTCTGGGTTATTCGTGCAGCATAGGAATTTGTTCATTCCCCCAAAAAATATATATAACCTGCCCCCCCCACAAAGTCTGAGGGACAGTGGACCGGCCCCCTGCTGAAAAAGTTTGCTGACCCCTGCTATTGGGAAGGGAGCATTATTGTTTCATCATTAAAAAATCCAGAAATGTATATAATTATTCTAACCTCTTATCCTTGTTGAGGATCTAGCTGTACTTTATAACAAATTACTGTTTTCCAGAGATGATTTGGATACCCTTGCAATGTCTGCTATGCCTTGAGATTGAATAGCATTGGACTTAATTATGGCTTTCATTATGACAAATGGCTGATGAGTATGTTTCATAGTACTAAAATCTAAGCCTTTTAAACAAAAATGTGTGATTGTTCCCCAAGCATTTGTCCTGTAATTGTTTCCTGTATTTTTCCAATGATGTAATCAACAGAGTGATTCTGTGTGACTTCTAGAAAAAAAAAATACCATCCTTTTTAAATTTGTTTTTAAAGCATCATGATTAACAATGTGTTATGTAACCATCAGGAGGTGATAGATGGTTCAGTTGTATGCAGGTCTGAATAGAACATTGTATTAGACTTCTGTGAAATGTGCCATTTATGCTTTTCTCTCTTGTCTATGCTCAACGTTATTCTTTTCCTTTTTAAATAGGGTAGTAAATGACACAGTATTTAATTTATCTACCTTGGAGTAAACAATGACACCACGGCCACTGCTTCTCAAACATGGCACGTCAATTTCTTTTTAAACTTTAACTAGATGCAAAAAGAAACTTAAATCCTCTGTTTATTGATCCTCTCCAGATTTTCCTCTAAAGGTCACTTTGCAATCCCCACATAAGGTAATTTTATAATTTTTTGTTGTAAAACAAGCTCCATAAAGGGGAAACCTGACAGTCATTTTGTATATATTTCAGCAGCAGCACAATCAAACTAAAGGAGGTTCAAAGTAATGAAAATTTTGTCTGATGTTTTCCAGAAAAACAAGCTCCTCTAGAGGTCTGGCCACTAATATAATAGAATGTCGTTACCTGCAAGCTGTGCCGTTTTTAGTGGTTTATTTGTATTCACTCAAAAATGGGACAGCTCATCAGCAGAAACTAGATGAAATGGGAACATTCAAACAATATCTGCATTGCTTATGTCGTTCTCCCGGTTTTTACTTTTGGGTTTTAATATAATGTAGAGCAGAGCAACTTCAGAAGAACATGAGACTCCTCCATGCATACTGAAAATCATCGATACATTGAATGTCTCTGATCTTAAAGTCCTCTGTAAAATTTCTTGAAAGGGTACAGGGTACAATGTTCATGTGCTGCCTGCATCTTACTTATGATTTTGCCCCATTTCAGCCATTTCCTCAGATCATCTTCATCAGTGATAAGGGGATGTGAGCTAACTAAGCCTGGCAGGACAGCTGATTCTATGGTCTTAACACCTTCATGCATTAATTGGGCATGTTGGTTATATGAGGCTTAGTATCCCACACTGTGGCTGAGCAGAGACTTGAACCAGTGTTACCAGTCCAACACACTAGGCTAGTGTGATGTAGGTATGTTGGGTGCCTCCAGTGTGCTTGTATTTTGCAGGAGGGGTTGAAGTACATACCAGAACTTTAGGTTTTCCACAATTTAAGTGAATTAAATATCTCTGTTATTCCTCAAGCAAAGCATGGGAAGCCATCAGGGAAAGTAACAGGGAAGAGCAATGCTGAAGATGGAAATTAATGCGAAGTAGAGGGATACTCTCCATTTTGATACAGCATGAGCTGTTCTGTGCTTGGCATATTATGTACATTTAGTATTCAGTGGCTATCTCCTGCATCTCCACTTCATAAAGCAAGTTAAATCCTGACCCCATGTCAAATATCTGAAGTGATGACCTTCAGACCAAGGAGGCTTTTATAATTTCATTTCCCATCAGTCACCCATGCATCTTCTTTCTGGCAGAAATACTGTGTAAATCATCCTTAAGTTTGATTAACATGAACCTGTTGCACAAAGAGAATTGTGCCTAGAGAGGAAACAGAAGGACGCCAGGCAGGGATATCAGCTCTGGAGAACCTTGAGATTTTGTAAATTCAGGGAAGAGTTTTCCCAGACATATCTGTCAAGGCTGTAGAGTAAAGCCTCATTAACCCAAAGCCAGTAAGAGGTGCCAGGAAAAATTTTTCTAGCCACAACAACAGCAAGGACTGACAATGAGTTTTAATGAACATAGCAAGATTAGTTCAGTAGTAGCATTAGAAGAAATATATCCTCATGAGTAAGTGAAAACAGGGATGGGTTTAGATCACAGATCTCACTGATAAAGGGCCCATGTCTCTCATAGGCAATCATCCTATTGGCCATTGTAGAAGCCAGAAGTGGTCTCACCATTATAGGCCTTGGGAACAAAGGCTCAAAATGGTGCTATAAATCAAAAGTTATCCAATAACATGCCCCTTATAAAATACTGAAAATGTTTCTGTTGAAGACAACCTTCATGAATTTGATGATATGGCACAAGTTTAGTAGCTGCTTCAACATGTATAGAAGTGCAGTAATATTTGAGATACCTAATTAGAAGTGGGTTTGGCAAAAAGCTTTTTGTAGAAATTGGCAAATATCTAACAAAGTTTTTGGGATACTGACCGTGTCAAGTTTCTCTTTTAAGGTTAATTAGGATGGTCTCTCCCTTTTTACCACGAAAACCTTACTGTTTTGTAGGTAATGGCATTCAAAATGGAATGATTAAATCTTCATGTCAAACAAATTGTTATAATTAACATGCACTATAAATTGAAGCCCTTATTTTGAACTACTGTATTCAGAAATTAGCAACGAGAAGCTCAGTGAAACAAAGGCAAATTGCACTGTAAATGAAACACCAGATTATAGGAGTGATCTTTGAAAATGATTCTAGTTCTGGAATTGCCATATGGTCAATGACACATTGCCAATATTTTAGCAAGAAGCTGTTGCAGAAATGTTCTCCTTCCTCTGAGCTTTAAGCTCCATGGTTTTGTTTTTGTTTTTAGAAAAGAAAGAAATGAAGTGACTCAGAATTGATTTGCTGTCCACCTTTCCCCTTCAAACAAAGTGCGGTGTCACAGAATGAAGGGGGGAGGCATGGGGAGAGATGGTGTACACATTTCTGCTTTGTGTAATTATTATTATTATTATTTTCATTTTTGACATGTAGCACTTGTTTCACTGATGCAAAGCATGCTTCATTTGCTACGGGAGTGTGATCTGACAAACACGGTTCCTTTAAAAACAAATTTCAGATAACATTTATTAGTTTTCAACTATGCCATTGTGGCAAAATTCCCCCTCCGAGCAACTGGTTGGGTGAGGCAGAAGCCGCCATGTTGTTTCAAGTAGGTGTGGCACTGTTGCTTACGGGGTGGGGAGGGAGGGGCAATGTGATGCAAACACACTGGCAGGCGCTCTGGATTGGGTCATCTCGCGACACACCCGCTGGAAGCTAGCATAATAGGTCCATCCTACTTAGCAAGCTTCCACTGGAGGACACAGCTGTCATTTCATTTTACCCTCAAAACAAAGTCGCAGAGGTGAACTTAGGGCAGATCAACCAGTTCTGTCACACTGGGCTTTGAGCCTGGGGTCGCTGCAGAGCACCGCAACTATGATGTGTAGTGAATTGAGCAAAAGGCAGCGGGCACTGAATTTTGGCCTCACAAAGTCTGCCCCTGCTCTATGGCATAACTTAGGCTGAGATAAAGAGTCTGAGCCAAAGTCATCCAAGGATCTTAATGACCAAGGAAAACAAGAGCACCAGCATCCCAGGTCCAAAACTAACCCTCTGTCCTCTTGTCTTTTTTTAGTGAGGTGTAATACTCGTATCCCTTCTCACACCCCTGCCTCTTCGTTTTCCTCTAGCACTCCTTTACAAAGATGATATATATGCATCTACCTCTATCTACGAATCATTTGAGTGCTGACTGCATGCTGAGGCAGCAACCCAGCTGTGTCACAATCTGCACTGAGTGATTTGAGAATTAACTGCAAATGAACTATGGAATCTACAAAGCAGACCGATGTGACTGCCCTCCTGGTATTTGCATAGGTTAAGGAGCCAGGTTTTCCCATGCCACGCCACTCCTGATTTGTAAGATATTTTATACTGCCCATGTACACCCCATTGCCAGTTGCAATGCAGCAGCAACCCCCAAAGAGCAAATGCTTCTAAACATAACACTGCCACTGATGTTACTTCCTTTATTCTCTAGTTCCCCACTAGGCTCTTGTAATTCATTGTCATTTCGTTGTACTGTCTCTGCACAAGACCAATGCTTTGTAAGGGGAGTGGGCAACTGGAATAAGACACACCTTGATCAAGAGGTCAGTTGCGGGATCTTTTCCCAGAAATAACTGAATCCTACCTTCTGCCTCTCAGTCAGATAGACTTTTCATAGGATAGCTGGAAGAAGAGAGGAAAGCAGTCTGGTTTTGTCTTTGGCTCTGGTTCGCCAGAAGCAGCTTAGTCATGCTGGCTACATGACCTGGAAACTGAACTCTGGCTCCCTTGTCCAATAAAGCAAAAAGAGTACCACAACCCCAGAGGGCAAAGCACCCCTGTTAGTTGCTACTGCCTCTGGGGGTTACATGCCTGTTGTGGGCAGGGCCAGAGGCAAAAGCGAGTAGAGCACCATATGTGAACATTACCACTCTCTATCTTGCACCCAAGAAACCAAGAGGCATTACCAGAGTTCAGGAACATATTCCAGCCCGGCAAAATCACTCAAGGAGAGTGCAAAGCAGGGCAGCTGGATGGGGTGTGGCCTCAGGAGAGTCCCAGGAGCTAGAGAGGCCCGGAGGGCTGCTTTTAGCCCCCAAACCTGAGATTCCCAGTCCCTGTTGTATAGGCAGTGGATAGATTTTCAATGCAGCTGTGCAAAATTTAACTCTGAAGGAATTCCCACTGTAGCTTGCTACCAGGTAAGTATGCATTGGATTATAGCAGGGGTGGCCAACTCCCAAGAGACTGCAATCTACACTACACGCAGAGTTAAAAACTGGCAGGGGTTCAGGTCAAAGAAAGTTGTTGAGCTTTTTTCAGGGAGGAGGAAGGCACTGTTTTTTAGGAGTGCAGACCAAACTTGTTGAGCATTTTTTAGGGGAGCCAGTGATCTACCACAGAGGTCCAGTGATCTACCACTAGATCACGATCTACCACCTACCTGTTGGACATGCCTGGATTATAAATATTTTTTATCTTGCAACACAGGACTTTGGCTTGAAGCCACTGCTGAGATGTTCTATAGCAAGGATGTACAACTGGTTGACGACGATCAGCTGGTCGATCCCCGGGTTGTTTGGGTTCACCGCAGTCGATCGTGGGCTCTTTTTCCTTTGTGGGGAAAAAATAGGATTTGGCCCCACCCCCTCCTCCATTCATGCAGGATCGCTAGAATGGAAGACGGAGTTTTTTCTATGAGGCTGTTTGTTTCCTGATCGATCTATTGGTGAGCGGTTTTTTCCTTATCCCCCAAAAGAAACCCCCAGAAAAGGACAACATACCTTCCTAAAAATCGCTCAACAACTTTGACCTGAACGCCTACAAAATGGGGTAGATCACTGCCAGTTTTTTATTCTGTGAGTAGATTCCAATCTCTTGGGAGTCGGATGTCCCTGTTCTATAGGGTTTTATTTTTGGGGGGGTTTCCTTTAAGATGAGCTCCGTTTTTTATATACATGAAATTTATAAACTGCTTGATTGTAAAAAACACACAAAAAACCCCCCAATGCAGTTTGCAGAAATAAGACAATTAGATTAACGGTTATCAACAACAACAGGTAAAAGCAACAATCCGAAACCTTCAAAAATGATTAAAATTGGTGATAAGCTAAACATCACAGTAAAGCACATGCCAACATTCTTCATGTCTGGATAGCGTTGCCTAAACAAAATTGTTTCAAGCAGTTACCACAAAGGGTAAAAGGAAGATGCCTGTCTGATGTCAATAGGCAGGGAATATGGGTGCTTTCACACTAAAAGATTAATTTCTTACAAATGTGGAATGACTATTATGTTTCACCTGTAACAGTACCAGTTCTACAGATCACAGCAGTTGCAGGGGCTGAGGTGATCTCGCTTTCCCTTTTTAAGAGTATAGGGTCACTGGTTGCCCTATCCTGAGTGATAGCCTTGTAATAAAACTCTTCATTAAGTGACGTTGTCATATTCCTGGGCATAGCAAAGGCAACCTTCCTCCCCCTCCAATCTTGGTGCGATAATTATTTGATGGCACTGGATCCAGAAGGCAATTATTGGCAGTCATTTGTAAAAGCAACCACTTGGCAAACATTCTGGACAGAATAGCAGTATGTCGGGAGACATAAGGAAGAGAGTAAGAGACCCACCCCTTTCTTTCAATAAAATATCTGCCATTCCAATTAATGGGTGCCCACACTGTGCTGAGAAAGCTGTGGTAGTAATTAAAACTGTCTCCAGCAGCCACTGCCAAAACAAATCACACTGCTGTCCAGCGCAGCAAAAAGAAACCAGCAACAACCCTCCTCCTTACTGACAAGGTACCCATTCTCTCTTAATGCCTGGTAGAAGGAAATTACTGCTGAACCAGGTGGCCTCATCAAAAAACACCCATCTCCTTATTGTCGGACAGGAGCTCCAGCTGGTTATCAACAACACTGCTCTTGGCCTGCTTCTCCGCAGCAAAAATCTGGGGTTTCACAACATTGATGTTTGGCTCTAGATCAAATCTTGTTTCCATGGCTATTAGTACTTTCACTGCTCACAGCACTATAAATGTACTATAGGCAGACTCATTGATGGCTTTGGCCGGTACAGTTTCATTGTTACTTTGCAAATTTAATAAACCCTTTAACTTTTATTACATGGTAGCCGGTGGAATATATACACTGCAGTCTTTTTAATGCCTAACAGGGAATAGGTTCTATTGAACACTGTGAAACGTAATACTAAGTAAACATGCATAGAATTGAGGTGCATATCTTCAGCCAGCATCTGAAGTAGTGAGCGCTGTCTCGTTCAAATTGCATTGCAGGCATGAATTTAAAGTGCAATACTATAGTGCAATACTATAACACCGTAGTAACTTTAGTAAGTAATGCAATACTGAAAGTAAATTCCACTTCAGTTGTTTGCATGAGAGTGCAGCCCAAAGTTACCTTAGGGCAAACCACTCTTATTTGTGTTTACCTGGAACTAAGATCCACTGTGTTCATTGGGGATTATTTCCAGATGAATGTGCACAGAATTGTGGCCTACATAGCTATCTGTAGTAGGGGACTAATAACACTGGTCTACCTTGGATTGTTATTGTAAGAATTACTGAGATAACGCAGGTGATGTGAAGTTGTCTGTCAGTAGTTCTCACCTGGGCTGCAGAATGAGCAGGAACGTGAGTCTCTGGGTCACAGTTGTCTTCACTAGAGTGAGATGCATTTCTATTTACATTATACTAATTATTTCTAAATCTGCATTGTTACAAATAAATGAACATGGGCAATCTCTTCCCCACCCCACCCCACCCGCCTTTATTGATGATGCATAAGTGGACATCCTCAGGGGAAAGAATACTGGATTTGGGCCAGGAAAACATGTTAAAATGCTGCTCAGCTACAAAAGTGCATTAATTGTCCTGGGCCAGTCAATATCTGTCAGCCTAATCCACCTTGGAGGTGCATTGTGAGGATTTATTTATTTATTTATTTATTTATTTAAAGAATTTTTATCCTGTTCTTCAGCAAAACAAAAATAAACTGTCAGTGTGATTTATAAATATCAGTAATAAGACATTCCCTACCCCAGACATGACACAAAAAAGAAAAGCGAATGGGAGGGTAGAGGGGGGAAAGCAAAATGGAATCAGAATTTACTGCCCTGAATGCATTGGAGTGTATTGGAGAAAGAGGGGGTTTAAACACAACCCATAAGTAAATTTCAGAGGCAATGAATCTGTGATGCTTCTCTTCCCTTTAACCCTACAACCTTGGATGTATGGTCCTCACATTTTAGAAACATTTTTAATTAAAAAAAGAATGGCATTCACAGGGAGGATTGTTCAATGTCACTGGACAGCAAAATGATTTCCAAAATGCAGGGATAGTTCTGCCACAAAATTGGCATTTTTCTTTATTTTAAAAAAAAACCTCTGACGAAGGAAAGCAAATTTATTAGTATAAATTCCAAATTAAATCCCTGCGGAAGGGACAAAGCTTCTAAAAAGAACGTTTTTCTAGTTAATATGCACGATCATGATGTATTTTATGCTTCAAAGAGTTGAGAATTAATACTGGCAGTAAGGCCTGGATCTATATGGGGGTGAGTGATAGATTAAGCACAAGGGATTCTAAAGTAGATTAGAACTGCAGATGTCTGTATTATTATACATCAAAGTTCTGAATGAAGTTGCCGTATGCCTCCTATAAAAGCAGAGCTGATTATATTATATAGTTTATTCTCTGTTGGTCGGACACCTGTCCATTTTAAGTAATTCACTTTGGCGTTTCATATTACCCATTGTGCTCTTCCTCAGGTAATAAATGCAGGGGCAGACTTAAGGTTATGTGTTCAATAGGCCACCTGAGCTAGTTTTTTGTTTTTCTAAATGCACAATAGGTACAATATAAATAGACCAATATTTAGGACTCCCTTCTCTTGGACTGAGAGCATGCAGTATTTATAACTGCATTAAGCAACAGGCAGAATGGAGTGGATTTAGCTCTAAACGTGTATGAGGAGAAGGGACTGTCTCATTTGTCCTTGGACTCTTCAAAGAAGCACAATAAGTGTCTTTTCATAGGAATGTAAGGAACTGCCATTGTCAGTCAAGCCATCTAGTTCAATACAGTCTACACTGACTGACAGAGATTCCTCAGAGTTTCAAACTGGTGATCATTCCTAGGCCTATCGGGAGATGCTTGGGATTGTACCTTGTTTATGGAAAGCAGATGTTCTACCTTGTCAGGAAACTACAGATCAGTGCGAAATTTTCACTTCAATCTGTCCTCCTGCAGGCAGGTATATGCAGTTTTATAGGCCTTTGGGAAGGTATAGGCCTTTGGAAACATTTTTTTTTAAGGAAAGGGTTTTTAACTGTGCTGTGCTCTTTTTATTATCCTCATTTTAACATATTTGTTTTCATATTGTTTTAACTCTATTACAGTTTATTTGTTTTTAATGATTATCTCCTATATGTGTTTTGTTTTAGCTTTTTGTATTTCATCTGTCTTGTTTTGATTTGTGTAAGTCGGTCTGGGGAAAATGGTGGGATATAAATAATAATAAATACTTTTGAAGCCTTGTAAAGAAACCCATAAAGATTCAGTACTGGTTTTGTGCATAGGTTTGTGTGTGGGTGTAATTCTAGACTTTGCTTTGGGCACCTAAATGACAGTACAACAGTGTCTAAACAGGGATGGGCAGTTGGGTGCATGATCCAAAAACATAAAATGCAACAACCTAATCGAAGTAAAGGAGATTTGGCTGGTTCAGTGCCTGGGTGGGAAATCACTTGGTAATTTTCAGGTTCCCTTGAGTTTCATTTTAGAGGAAAGGCGGGGTATAAATGTGCCAAATATATACAGCTTCAAGGTGGTCAGCTCTTGACAGTGCTGATTATCTCTGGAGGACTGAAGCCACATCCTCCCTCCCAAGGGATTGTCAGTGTCAAAACTAACAGCCTCCATAATCTGTATAGGAAGAAAGGTCATTGCACTTATCAGCACGTGTGCAGCTTGTAGGAGGAACTGGGAACCTGTGGCCTGCAGCCAGTCTGTTTACAAAACATAATGTGGCCTGTGGCGATACACCAATGATATATTTTATTGTAATTTATACATTACAATATTCTGAAGGGACTTAAAAGATGGGAAAACAAGACATGCCTTTTGGATAACGCAAAATAGTGACCGTTGTGACAAATGCTTTAATGTTCACTGCTCATGTTGTGACCTTTAAAACTGCCCCAAACTATAAAAGTGCTTCTAAGCTAAGAACACAAAAAGAGAGAGACCATGTTGTGTTTGTGTGTGTAGCAGAGCCAGTTGCTATTGGAATAAAGTAATAGATGTAAGAAGGAATTCTGCCTGACGAGACTTAATGGAAACGAATACTGACCTATTAGGGAGAAAGCAGGGAATGTACCTCAGTGCCTCACACGATTCCTGTTCTGTCACACCCATTTTTACAGCCTTGATAAGGGCAGGCCAGATAGCTGTGTGAGATCTTGATTGCCTTTGGGAATGGTGCCTTATGAATCATTCCTACCTTGGAGTTCTTGCCGTTGCTTAAACCTCCCCTGGCCATGGTGGAAAATGTCAGCTAGAGCTCCTTTTCTCCCGATACTGAGCAAGCACAGAGATGCTGGGAGAGGAGCTTATTAATTTTTGGGGAGTAAGGGACCATGTTCCTGTCATAATGAAGCTTTCAGCTTTGCTTGAGAAGACAGATTCATTCCCTTTGCTGGCTGTCTGACAAGAACTTTGTTGGGCCGGGAGCCAAGTGATACACAGAGGGACGAAGCCCTTCTAACACCTTGGATAGCTCTAAATTAAGGAATGTGCATCACACTCGTAGTAGCCTCCTTTCTCCCCTATCTGCACTCAAGCCCTTGGAACTTGAAAACTGAATTGCTCATGTTACGCAGGGCTTTTTCCCCCAGCTGGAAACTCAGTTCTGGTACCTCTCAAGTGAACACCATTGCCATTCTAAGAGAATGAGGGGGGTGTTCATGGTGAATTTGGCACCTCTTTTTCTAGAAAAATAGCGCTGATTTTAAGCACATTTTGGGGTGGAAGGAACCTTCCGCAGTTTATTCTCATTAGCAAAAAAAAAAATAAAAAAAAAAAATCTTAGCCTCATGTGCAGGATTATCCCTTGGCAGTTCATGGGAATAATAATAATAATAATAATAATAATAATAATAATAATAATAATACAAACAAAGCCACTGGCCAGGATGATTGTGGCAGTAGGCCTTCCCTCCTCTGGTGGGTAAATGCCATGGCAATGAAACAGGCGATTGATTATGCATACAAAACCAGATGAGGAGAGTTAGTTGCTGAGCGTTGCTTTGCTTATCTTAGGTTCAATTTATGGGGCACCTGAAAATGCAGCTTTTTATAAAATCACAAGAAGAAGAAGAGTAGAGTTTGGATTTGATATCCCGCCTTTCACTCCCCTTCAGGAGTCTCAAAGCGGCTAACAATCTCCTTTCCCTTCCTCCCCCACAACAAACACTCTGTGAGGTGAGTGGGGCTGAGAGACTTCAAAGAAGTGTGACTGGCCCAAGGTCACCCAGCAGCTGCATGTGGAGGAGCAGAGACGCGAACCCGGTTCCCCAAATTACGTGACTGCCGCTCTTAACCACTACACCACACTGGCTCTCAAGGAGAGCTAGGAGCTAGCACTACAAGGAGCTAGCACTACTCTGAGGGAATGATTTACCTATTATAAGCTTACTTTTCGGAGATTGTGGCAGCATCTAAGTTAGTAGTGATGTGTACAGATGTTCTCATTGTGTTTTTCTGAGGAGTACTGTTGTAATATGTCTTTCAGTAAAGCATGTGAAATGGAGTCAAAAGGAAAGTATGCTTAGGAAATATTTGGCTTTGATGTGGAAATGGGATTCGTATCTTGCCTACAGGTGTGTGTGGGGGGGGAGAAGTGTTCATTTGCATGTCGTCTTATTTACATGTATATATTATGAGCTAATCCCAAAAGCTCTTGTTCTTGATTTTATGGTTACCTGCAGTAAATTTGCAAATTCTGAAGTCTGAAATGCAGGGTTGTAGCACCAATGTGCATGTGAAGCATTGTGCCCCTGAGCCACAAGCTATAGTGATGGAAGTTATAGATGTAAATTCCTTGGCAGAGGATGGCCTTTAAAATCTCCCCCCCCCATCATTTTTTTAAATAAAAAATTAATCTATTTTATAATAGGCTGTTCTGTGCCCAGCAACTGTTTCTTGTGGATGGCTTATGTCCAATTATTCATTTCTCATCTCCGATTTAACGGCATTTTCCTTAGGTTTATGATTTTATAATAGCTTACCTTTTGCCTCTGGCAGGTTTGGGGCCTGGGATAATAATATAGGCTATGTAAATATATTGTTGTTGTGTGGTAATGTGCCTAATTACTGGCAGAAGTATCTCGTAAGCTGTTGTACGGAAGGCTTGATCGGAGAGACACTATAGCTGGACACAAATGTTTGTTTAAAACCTTGTTGCTTTGGGAATGAAGTTAAAGCTAAAAGAAGATACAACTGCCTAGACTGCATGCACAAGGTAGAAACACAATTTTCAAGGTGGAATTTTGGTGCTTTTCATTTAGGTGTTTGTCTAGTATTCCTAACACTACAACTGCTAGCCACAACAAAATGCTGCAGTATGGACTGCCGCCTCTGTAAGATTCCAGCCACATCATTCCGTTTCGTCCCCTAACTGGTTTGCGGTTTCCCCCAATAGCCAATCAGCATTCTGTGTCTACTTAAACACGCTTGGCTATTTTAGGGCATTCCTCCATTCCTTGGTGCCATTGAACTCAGTGGGACTTACTTCTGGTAGCCATGTGTAGAGTTGCACTGTGAGCACCAGTGCAATCTGGGCAGCATGGGTGCTCCTATAACCCCTATTTGAATAAAGTTGAAAATTCCTGAATTCACTGTTCAGTTCTCCAGAATGGCTTCTTCTTTTCTTTTTCTTTTGAGGTGGGTGGGAAAATGAATGCAAGGCAAAATTATTCCCCTACATTTTACCAATTAAAGTGGCAACATTAATCTAATCAGTGCTACAGTTTTCTTCTGACTGGATGATTCTTTCAGTACTTTTTTTTTAAAAAAAAAAACACGACAACATGAAATCCCCTCTATTCATCATGCTTTACTGTTAGCACGACCTCCCCACAAATCTTTTTATTCTTCTTTTCATCCAAACACCAGTCAATTCCTATAAACCAAACTTTTTGTGTGGTCTTCCATGAAGCGAAAAGAAAAACCTTCCTGATGTTGTGTGTCAGAAATGACGGATAGTGTTCCAGAAAAAAGAAATTGTGGGTTCTTAACCTGCCCCAGCTAAAATTAATGGCAATGCTCTGATTGATTTCAGAGGAAGAAAGATTGGTCTGGTATGAGCTGTGAGGTATCTCGTAAAACTGTTTCACCAGCCTTTTTTCACCTGCCCAGGTTGATTAGTCCAGAATAAAGACCAAGGAAAGTTCCTTAGAGATTTCTTGAGAGACACTTGTGCTGTTTGCAACTCATGTAACTATGCACTGGGCACCAGATCCATGGGTCAGTTTCAGTTTGGTGGTGTTGGGGCTGATCTGCGGTGTGTCAGCGGTGCAATAAACTCATCTGGTCTACAGTGTGGAATGGGCACACCTGCTGGTTCCGTTGCGGGATGATTGGTGTGTCTGCTGTGACAATTGCTGTAAAGGTGCTGAATTATCCTGCGCTATATTGTACTTCTTTAAATAGTACTGTCACAAAGAGAACAGAAAGTACCTAAGAGAGATGCAACTGTAAGTAGTAAGCATTGCCCCTTATTTGTTGTTTTCTTCAGAGGGGTTTATCTTCCATTGTGCAGTCTGAATCATGTTGTTGTCTTTATTAGGGTTTCATGAGGAATGGACTGAGCCACGTGTCTCCTGTTTTAAACATAGGATGACCCAGTTTGTACAATCCCTTTGCACTTGGCCATGTCAATTAGGCCTGCAGTGTGCCTTGAGTTTGCACTGAAGTGATTGCATGATTGCTAAATAGCAACACTGCCCTGCTCATGACAACTTCAAAACTGGTTTGCAGTCAACATTGTGATAACCGTTTCCTAATATTTGACCTGACTATATATTGCGAATCATAATGTTTGCGTGTACTATGTTAAAGATCACGACATGGGAAAAACCGTGAAGCTGGCCATTGCTTCTCTCATGATTCCTTGTTACCTTTGTTGCTCTGTTCTGTAAAATAACAATTGTAACAATATGTTAAAGGTAAGTAAAAATGCATCAGTTTTAGACTCCTAAGTAGTAGCAGTTGCCAGGGCATTCCATCTTTCGCCTCTACATAGTTTTGTCCTTATTTCAGACATAATGATTTACATATGATAGGTATATAGTTCAAAATAGTATTCTCCGCTGAAAGGTTTAACTTTTTCTGCACAGTCATAGTTATACAGTCCAGTAAAATTGAGCAAATTGCAATATGAGCATGGGTGGTGTTTATCGCATAGAAGAAAGAAATGGCAAATTTGAGACTGTTCAGGATTTTCATTTTTTTAGTACAGTTTCCCCATGCCAGTTTAGTGCTTTAGTTTGTCTTAAGGGGATACTGTTTAGGAGACAAAAGTCCAGAACTCCCTTCGTCTGAAGTTATCAAACTGTAAGTATGGGAAACCGATGTGCAGACATGTCCAAAGCCATCAAATAAATATTAGATGCCTTCATGGTTCCTATTCAACCTGGGGGGAAATGCATACTGTGCAAAACAAAACATAAAAACTGGATAGTAGGAAAGAAATTGTTACCTTTTGGCAAGCTGTAAAAACAATATTCCTGCAGTGATCTCTTTCTTGAGCTAAGCCAAGTTTATTACTGTTTTTCTCCTTATCTGATGCAACACCAATCTTCCAATAAATAAATAAAATTAAAATGGCAACATTTATCTTCATAACATTCTGCTCCAGTATTCTTACTGCTGCACTTTGTTAAATGATGCAAAAAAGAAACAAAAGCTACGGTTGAAAACAAGAAGGAAGGAAGAAGTCTTGGACCAGCTTTTAGGTTTCTAAGTCTTCTGCGCAGTTTCAGCCTTTTCACTGACTCCTCAACAGAAGCCACACAACACACATCTCATTATCTCAATTTCTGAGCATCTATATTTATTCCTTGTGAAAGGCTAATCAAGTTCCCTTTCTATTTGCTGGTATAAAAACAGAACAGATGACTTTATTGGTGCAAATATATTACAGCTGCCCTGACATTTATGTTTTCAACCGTGATAGCTGAATTATTTCAATCGAAGTAAATCATGTGCACAAGACTAATGGTGTAAAGCGCCACAATAGGGTATTTACTCCCACTCTGGCAAGCGATTGAGAGTTTCAAATAATTTTAAATTTGACTTTTAATATGATTCTCCACCCCTAGAAGCGTTAACCTTAGGATCAAACACAAAATATTCCTATGGCGGGTGGGAAGCTTCAGCAGAAAGGAGGCCAAATTTCAAAAGCGTTGCTTCTCTCCACAACCACTGAAACTCTTCACTGTATATTACTTCTTCATGTTCCTCCCCTCCCTTCTCCCCATCTCCATCTCTACCACTGCCCAGTGACTACTTCATAGGGAGTAATTCTTTCTGAATGCTGTACCCTCTGACTGTATCTCAGTGAAGGAATGGTGTTTTTAAATGAACCAGTGATTCAGTATTTTGGTATATTACCTGTCCCTTCCAGACAGTGGCGTAGCGTGGGGGGTGCAGGGGGGGCCAGCCGCACCGGGCGCAACATCTGGGGGTTAGGGTTAGGGGGCGCAAATCCATGGGTTAGGGGCCGCAAATCCACGGGTTAGGGGGCGCAAATTACTTGCCTTGCCCCGGGTGCTGACAACCCACGCTACGCCACTGCTTCCAGAGTCTTGTCTGTAGATAGTGCCCTTGGTTGGTTCAGAGGTTTTGTTTTCCCATCAAAGTTAGTTGCATGGTCCCATTGAAATAAATGGAGCCTATGTTAGTAATTGTTAAGTTGTGCTTAGATTTCAGTGCGCTTGAAGTTCAACAACCTAGTTGAAATGCAGATTGTGGGCTCCTCCAGATGAGGATTTCCCGTTCTCTCCTCACCCCACCCCAGGACGATCAAGAAAACCCTTAGAACAGGGTGCAATGGGAGGATAGTTTAATCTGGCAAGCAGAAAAACTTTTATTGATGCAGTACAATGTTGAATTGATGCAGTGCAATGTTGAATTCCACCTAGAGCTACGATTCCCAGCACCTTAAACTACAGTTCCCATGATTCTTTGGGGTCAACAATGTGCTTTAAATGTTATGTATACACATGTTCTTATAAAAGGATTCTGCGGGAAACATTAACTTCTCCATATGGCTAAGTATTATTTTATCGGCAGTTAGAGGAGAAGTAGTTAAAGGAGTTTTCTGCCAAATCTATTCAAGTTTTTTGTTGTTGTTGTTTATGTACAATAGTAGCTTTAATGTCAATGCATCTATTCAGTTTCACAAGTCTCCTGACATTTCCCATACGTTTTTTTATGCTCCCTATCTGTGATGCTACATCAGAAGCTATTATTTATAGCTACCTAGTATTCAAAAACACTTGCAACAAATCTCTAAGGCCTTTGTATAAAGTAAAAGCACATAAATATACATTTCTTTAAAATGCACATAATTTGTTTGTTCTCTAGGGGATCATTCTCTAGTGCAGGGGTGGCCACTGTGGTATCCTCCATAATTTTGTTAAACTACATTTCGCCCCATCCTTGGCCATTGGCAATATTAGCTGAGGCTGCTGGGAGTTTAAGTACAACAGCATCTGGTGGACAACACATTGGGTACCCCTGTTCCAGAATCTTGAAATAAAGTAAAACTGCCATTATGAATAGTGTCCTTCTACCTGCTATTCACTTGGCCTGCAATGAGCTCGCTTTCATACATTGGTGTACCAGGTACCAGGGTGGGAGGATAGTTAAATGCTCTTCTAGAAGGTTAGAACCATAGAACTGTAGAGTTGAAAGGGACCCTGAATAACACCTATCATCCAACCCCCTGCAATGCAGGAATATGCAATTATCCCATACAGCAATCAAACCTGAATCCTTGGCATTATCAGCACCACGCTGTAATCAACTGAGCCATTTGTCCTGGAATCAATGAGCACTGAGGACACTTTGGTTATTCTTCTGTTTCCACTGAATTTTTTGAGTATGTACAGTAGTGTAGCAAAGCAAAAAGCTGCATGTCATCTAACTGCATATTGGTAGAACCAGTCTGGTATAGTTTCTGACTCCTGGGGTTGGTTTCAGTTGTTGCAGCCCAAGGATTTAGACAAGAATAAAGAGTGTGATTCTACTTGACCTCTCAGAGCTTTTGACACAATTCATCAATTCATCATGGTTTTCTTCTGGATTGACTCAGGAGGTGGGAGTTTTACAGTGCTCACGCTTCTGCTCCTACTTGCATGGTTGTGGCAGAAAGTAGTACTAGGAGATAGTTGCTCGGTTACATGGCACTAGGATGGTGGAGTCCCACAACGGTCCATACTTTCTAGATGAAACTGTTAGGAGTTGTCCTTCAAGAATTTGGAGAATGGTGTCATCAGCATGTTGATGACATGTAGCTCTGTCTCTCCATTCCATTGGATTCAGGTATAGCCCAAACAAAAAATGCAATTACCTGAATTAATGTGGTGTCAGGTGCATGACAAGCAAAGCTGCTGTGCCAAATTCCAACCTCTGCATAATTCTCGTGCCTTTTTCTGTTGCCATGCATTTTAACATTGGGTACACAGGAGGCTCCTTACCTCCTCTAGTAGCTCACTTGACTTCTGTGTTGGGCATAGAGGAGGGTTGGTGTTCTCTTTTCTCCCCCAGAAGCCCACCCACTCACCTACATGCTATTCATGATCACCTAAGTCTACAAGACTAGTGGTAGACAAGGCTGGATGACATGGACCTTTTGCCCAATGCAATAAGATGGCCCTAAAGTTCTGTTAAGGTTCTGTTGATCTCTGAATAAGTCCACAAAGTTTCAATATTTCCTGGAAGTCTAGGTAATGGGGTGAACTTTTGACATTGGAGGTATATGAGGTCTTCTTATATTGAAATCATGGTTCATAAGCTTTATTTCCAAGGCATCACACTAAGAAAATTAAAAAATGCTTCTTCTGCCAGTTGAAGTAGTGATTTGAAAGAGCTCCAGTTTTGTAACATCGCTGACCTGTGGGAAACAGGGAAAAGGACCAGGCAGCTGAAACACAAAAAAAGAAGAGGAAAAGCAAGAAAGGCCAGAGTAGTAAAGCACTTTGCTAAATGTCAGCGAATACACTGAGACATTAAAATTCAGAAAATGGGTTCTGTGTGTGTGTGTGTGTGTGTGTGTGATAAGAGTGGAAAGCAACAGGAGCAGCACATGAATCTGCTGCAAGACAAAGATCAATGGGGTAAACCTTTTCTTAAAAGCACAAGACTAAAAGCCTAATAAATGTCTTTGCAAGCAAAGAGGGAGAGTTAGTAATTAGCTATTCGGTAATGTGTGCAAAACATCAACCCGATGACTTGGGCTCTGATCTTTCTTTCACTGTTATAAGGGTTGCAAAAGTGAAGAGTGCATGTGGTTGACTAATGCTCATGTTTCCAGTCACCACTCAGTTCACTGGAGTGCTAGGTGGTGCAGCATGGTGTTCAGCACAGATCCACCAAGATTTCATCATTCAACTGGACCCATTCAACTGGTGTCAGCAGCACCAAGGCTATTTTTTGTTTATTTTGTGCTTGAAGATGCCTGAAGTAGCTTACAGACTACAAATATAGATAAAACTCAAACAAACCCCCCAAACAAACCCAGGATAGAAATATCAGTGTCACTCTCAGTCAATAAAAAGAAATATAAAAAGCAGCGATTAATACTAAAAAGCTGATAAATAGCAAGGACAGCTCACTTGGCTCCCTGAAATTAATAAATTAAGACCAACTATGCCAGGGATGCGGGTGGCACTGTGGGTTAAACCACAGAGCCTAGGACTTGCCGATCAGAAGGTCGGCGGTTCGAATCCCCATGACGGGGTGAGCTCCTGTTCCTCGGTCCCTGCTCCTGCCAACCTAGCAGTTCGAAAGCACGTCAAGTGCAAGTAGATAAATAGGTACCACTCTGGTGGGAAGGTAAATGGCATTTCCATGTGCTGCTCTGGTTCACCAGAAGCAGCTTAGTCATGCTGACCACATGACCCGGAAGCTGTACACCGGCTCCCTCAACCAATAAAGCAAGATGAGCGCCGCAACCCCAGAGTCGGTCACGACTGGACCTAATGGTCAGGGGTCCCTTTACCTTTACGCCAGAGGCAGATTTTTAAAAACCAACCAACAACACATAAATTTGTGTTACTGTAGAGGAGGGGTAGTCAACCTTTTTATACTTACCACCCACTAATGCATTTTTCTTGATGGTAAAATTTCCTTACTGCCCACCAGTGCTCGATGGAAGGAGGATTCAGCTTGTGCCGTAGAACCCCCTACCCCCCCCCCACCTAGAATCCTGAAACGCCCAGTAGTGAGTAGTAGGGACCAGGTTGACAACCCCTGCTGTAGAGGATCTGACAGCAAGCTGGATTTTGACATTAATTTGGCATTATTGGTCAAATCCAAATTCAAACAGTCAGAAAATATAAATAATTAATGTGAATTTACAGTAGCCAAAGTTTTGATCATTGCATGCCTTGTTTCCTACAAAATTGATAAATACCCATCATTTTCAACATTTTTTTATTTCCTCTCCCCCCCCCCCATCTATTGTCCATCTATATGTATTCTATTTAGCCACAACTTGTTATATCCCCTGCTTTTTTCCTTCTTTTTTGCTAATTATTCCCTTTGGTATTGATGCAATGAAGAGTTAACAATGCATTTCTTGAGTTCTGTTGACTCCATGTCTGAGATATAGATGTAGCCTTGCCTTCAGCTTCCAGTCTCCTCCAGAACCTTGGGTTCACTCACACTTGCAAAGGTGTTTTTTTTTGGGGGGGGGGAAGGATCTGGATCTAGAGTCAGTAGCAAAAACTCTTAATTCTTATGTGATATTTATAAAAAGACTGGGAAAGGGCTCTGGGTGGGAGGAAGTCAGCCCCCTTCCTTCTCACCTGAGATTTCACTCATTACTGTAGTTTCTAAACTTTGGAAACTCTGAGGAAGAAGTGAAAAACTGCAAACTTCAGATTAAGCCCCAAGGTTTGGCAAGCTGAAATATGGGTAGATTATACTTGTGTGGATGGGTACTTAATATTTCCTGACAGTCTTCAGTTGAAATCTAGTTTGCTGTTTATTTTAATAGGATATATGGCTCACCCTTGCCTTAGTTTCACTTGGTTTCACTTGCCTGGGATGCACTGCCTATGATGACTCATGAGTCATGGCATACAAATTAATCATTGTGTCACTAACTTGTGTCTTTTCAGCAATTAAGGAAATTGGTATTAGCCAGTGTTGGGTAAAGGATACTACTAGGCTAGTTGGACAATAGCTGTGGCCCAGGAGGCATGCTTAGTTCAGAAACTAAAACTTTTGCTAGCTAAATTTAAAGCTAAGCATTTGTCTGCAATCCAGCAGTGACCATCAAGGACACCAGGTAGACATTGCAACATTGATGCAAATGTTCCCTTAAATACAGTGGTACCTCGGGTTACATACGCTTCAGGTTACATACGCTTCAGGTTACAGACTCCGCTAACCCAGAAATATTACCTCGGGTTAAGAACTTTGCTTCAGGATGAGAACAGAAATCATGCTCCGGCGGCGCAGCAGCAGCAGGAGGCCCCGTTTGCTTAAGTGGTGCTTCAGGTTAAGTACAGTTTCAGCTTAAGAACAGACCTCTGAAATGAATTAAGTACTTAACCCGAGGTACCACTGTACTGGGTTCATTCAGCACAGTTGTGGAACAGATGGCAGTGCACCTGAACTCTTTTCTCGACAATTCAATGTAACATTTTAAATGTGGCAGAAGTAATTCCAGCAATGTCATGGTTTGTTTTAAAGACAGACAATGTGGGTTCAAACATCACACAAAAATGTTTATTTGCTTCCATGCTAATGGTTGGATTCTAATCAGTGAGATGTTTTGATCCTGTCAGCTTTCTTTCTTGCTTCCACAGTACAAGGCAACATTTGCTGCTGAAAGTAAACACACACACCCTGCGGCCCAGTTCTCTGCATGCCAGGAGCATAGCGATTCATTGTTGCTTCCTGTTGCTTTAATTTCTCTAAGAATAATATTAAATTCTATTTTGTAGCAAGTTTCTTCTATTTGAACAAATAACTAGCTGAGCCGCACTTATAACTGAAGTTATTTCTGGATTGTTGATTGAAGGTTGAACTTGAGATTTGTAACTTTATGTCAGGACAGGTAACTACAATACAAAAATGTGAAAATAGAAAAATTCACCTTGAGAATTAACTCCTTCGCCAGAGAAGGGTAAAACCTTGAAACGTCTAGTTCAGTACTGATATATGAAAGAAAATAACTGAAATGCTGTAATGAAAATAGCAAAAGAATGAGAACCTAAGACAATGTTCCCACACAGGTGGATTAGTGTGATTTCTGATTCAGCTGTTGCACTTACATGCATGTAGCCCACCAGGCATGATTTGCCATCCTGTAAAATTTATCCTGTTGCATTGGAGCAATAGAATGTGCAAACACAACAATGCATTGCTTTCACACAAAAGCATGGCTTTATTATTCAAGGTGATTGTGCGGAGTATTGGGAGACTACCAAGACTTTTCATCTACATGTTCTTGTTACATACATGTTGCGATAACCACAAGCTTTCCTTGCTTGATTGTAGATGTCACAGGTGAACAAATGGTAAGAGGCCAAGCCATTTAAGGCACATTTAAGGTTGTTCCCAGAAGGTAAAGGGACACTGATACAGATGGCAGAGTACCTGTGTGATATCTTTGCATCAGTCCTGTCCTATCAGAAACAGGACTAATAGCAGGAAGTTCTTAAAAGAGCAGCTCTGTGTTCCACCCATTGCACTGCAGTACTGAATACTGTATGTTTGTCTGAGGGGCAATCTTTCTAGTGCATTAAAGCAAAACATGTTCATGGCACCTTTAAAGACTAACTCTTTTATTGTGGCAAATCTTTTAATGTGTCAGATATCCCTTTTCGATGCAGGAAGTGGGAGCAACAGAACAGCTAAATGTTCTGTTTTGAAGGTGGCTGCTGTCATATGAGGTTTTTAGCCCAAGTAGGGCTTCCAGCAAGAGTTCAGGTTCAAGTTAGCACCCTGGACAGCTCCAAGTGAAAGCTCGGGCTGATGAACCACATAAACAGACTTTGATGTTCCTTCAGAAAGAGAACTTCATAGACTGAAACTTAAATATGTAGAACTGCATCTTAGCTTAGTTAACTAGCTCTGCCTCTGCTGGAAGAAGCTTTCAGTAGTTGCAGAGCTCTCGATTCTATGACTGTAGTTTCTGGTCTGTAGTCTTCAGGCGCCAAGGGTGGCAATGAGGCTCCCTCATGCTGGGAAGGCGGTGGCAAGATGGGCCTCTTGTGCTGGGGCTTCTGGGGAAATGAGGTCATCCAAGATCAGGGCTCAGAGGAATTCCTTCTGGCACTTCACAGCCGGCTCCAGGTCCGTAGCCTCATTCCTCAAGCATGGGGCAACTCACCTCAAGGCGTCAGTACTCAAAGTACCCATGTGAAGTTGGCATTCAGTAGGAAATGAACAGCAAATTTGACATGGTAGAATTTTACCATAGCCAGTTTTGGGAGTGACTAACTCAACAGTACAAAGCAGTAGTCACTAGTTACGTGGTTAGACAGTCTTGCTGTACCTGTTCATCATAACTAGATGAGCACAGCTGATAACTGGGTTTTTCTGTGTTCTTTCCCTCTGCATGCCACAAAATCATTTCCACTGTGAACCCTGAAATAGTAGCCTTATAGATTATCTTACTTTTTAAAACCTTTGCTCCCCCTGTACTGTCATGGGAAGCAGAAACTCCTAACCTGTTGTGATCATAAATCTCTGCAGATGCTACTGCTGAAAAAGTTGTGTCTTCACTCTGTGATGGCCTGCTTTTATTATGTTCCAGCATTTCAAAAGTGACTTAGCAGTGCTCCTGCTTCAAACACATATGATTTCCTGCATCCATCAATTGAAATTTCTATTATACTCCTAGCAAACGTGTACTTGTGTAAGGATCACTCTATTTGCACTTTCAAAGGATTGAGTTGTCTGACTGTCAGAAGATCCTTCTATCAATAAAAAAAATCCTGTAATTCCCTTAATCCCCAAAGTGCTATGCAAGTGAAATAATACATGTCATAATGTCAAGTCAATCACATTCACAATTCAGAAGAATTCATCATGAGCCCGATCTCATATGGGGCTGTCTAGCCGACAAAAAAAAAAGAAAAAAAAAAAGCAAGCAGATGCAATTATCTCTCTAATAAGCTACATCAAATGAGTGCAACTTTTAAAAATTAACTTTAAAGACAGATGGCAATTCATAAAGATTTTAATATTAAAGTTTGAAATGGCAAAGGATTCAGATGCACAATCAGTGTGACACTTGTTGAAAAACATGAGTGGCATTGTGCAAAGGTGGCTAGGGAGGAAATGAGAAGGACTCCTAATGTTACTAATGTACAAGCAGCAGTGTCTACATCTTTTTTGCAGATGATCACATGTTTTAGATGCGGCTAGAGGTTATGCAACTTGCCATAGGGGTGATGCATATGTTCCTTATGCAGGCGGGACAGTGAAAAACCTGCAAGGAAAATGTGTTAGTCACATGTGCTTTCTCATTCTTCAATGGTTCTACATAGCATGTGGAACTGTTGCAAGTAGGTCTCAAATCCTGTGACTTTGAGTAGCATGCTTCCTTCATGATTAATCTGCTGTGTCCCTGGAATCAATAATAGCTTTAATATGAATGTTAATCACATGGAGCATGGGTAATTCAAAGCACGCCTAATGCATCTGGTACCCTACAGAGAGCATGAGCAGCTTTCAACAAACCACGTGGCTGATTGCTAGGAAAAAGCAATCAGTGAGCTAGAATATCCTGTGTTAACGGTAGGGAGCATGGTGCCCTTCAGTTGTTGCACTCCAGCTACCATGACACCAACTAACACAGCTAGTGGTCAGGGCTGATGGGAGTTGTAGTTCAACAACACCTATTTTGCCCAAAAAGCTCAACAACTTTGCCAAAAACAGCTCAACACCTTTTCTGTATGGATTTTCAGTTTGAGATATGGTGACCCTATGTAAACATGCAGAGAGCACACAGGATCTCTTAACAGTCAAGGCAAAACTGTTGCATGGTGAGTGATGAACTCTTGCTAAAACTCTAAGAAGTACTATGCAGGATCAGAACAAAGACCACCTAGTCCAGAATTCTTTGCAAGACTCCCAGTAACCAAAAGACATTAGGTGTTCCACCATAAATTGATGATCTACGAGTAGACTGTGTTCTAGCCTTTGTTTGGATCTTTATCTACATGACCGTAATCATGGAAGATGTCTGAAGTTCTTTCTCACTCCTTTCTCACTTGAATTGCAGTAAGAAATCTTAATGCAGTTCATAAATGGTTTCACAGGATGCATTCCGTTTGAAATTAGATTTTAAATAATGCAGTGTCAAAAACAATCTCTAATGGAAGAAGATTGCCCATAAAAACTACCAGGTGGTAGTTTGTGCAAAATTCAATCACTGTCTAAAAAAATAAATAAAAATGATCAAAATAATTGTATATAATAGACAACTATCCTTTTATTTTATTTTCTAAGAATAAAAGTGACAGTGCCTGGTAAAAATGCAAAGAATCTCCCGCCCCCCACACTCTGCTAGCCTGCCAACATTCCGCTTATAATGAAATGGATATTATACCTTATGTTATTCTGTGCAGTTTTTATATGTTCATAGTTCATTTGATGAGGGAGACAGAGGGGAAATTGAAATAGGAATAGATAAGTTCTCATACCAGATTTTAAAATTGTGTTTGTTTTAGCCACCAGCCATAACAAAGTAGAGTTTGTTAAGGATAACAAACGGAACAACTTTTGTTCAACATCTTAGCTCAAGAGGTTTTGTTAAAGCATTGTTATTTTCCCTGATATAGCTACTACTACTTTTACAAATATTCATTTGTATTTAGGGGCACTGGCTAACTAGGTATGGAAACAGTCCAGTAGTTAGAAATCTGGGCTGAAAGAATTAATTAATCAGTGAGATTAAACTGCCAATGGTTTGATTGAAGCTTTTAAAAATAGATTTCCTTATTAAATTGAAGCTGATATTTCTGCTTTCCCACTGCTAGCACCTTGACCTGATTGGCACTTCGGGGAGTTAACTGTCTGTGAGAAGATTTGAACATGAAGTGAGAACACAAACTTTGTTCAGGAGCTGCATAGAAATATAATGTACAGTTTTTGGGTGCAGCCTATTGCTCCTCCATCACTCTTGGCCCCCAACCATACCTAAATTGTTATAACTCTGACAATGATACTTAGAAAGAAGTGGTAGTTTGAATGGGAGTTTGTTTTGTGCAGAGGAGAAGGCGATCCTCCCTCTACCAGTGCAGAAACACAGACTGCTAGCCTCTTAGCAGGATAGTCAATTTCTTCTTCCAGTGGGACTGGAATGGTGAGAAGAAACAATCCCATCAGTCCTCTGTCAGTTCACTGACTTTCTATGTGGACTGCAGGTGAAGAGGCTTTCTTTCCCCTGTGACTAGCTCAAAAACAAGGCCGGCTGGTGGAGGGAGGGATGCATTCTCCTCCTCCGCTTGAGCACTCCCTCACCTGCATTGACTTCCTGGTCAACTTTGGCTACCAGGTAAGTTGCGAACACAAGGCTGTAATATTTTCTGCTGCTATGCTGCACATTTCTTTGCTACCTGTAGATGCTTTCCTTCCTACCAAACTTAGCTGAATAATCTAGTACAGGCATAGGCAAACTCGGCCCTCCAAATGTTTTGGGACTACAACTCCCATGATCCCTAGCTAACAGGAACAGTGGTCAGGGATTATAGGGATTGTAGTCCCAAAACATCTGGAGGGCTGAGTTTGCCGATGCCTGATCTAGTAGAAAGTTTCTGCATGTGTAGATTTGTAGTACCTGTTTTCCCAGCAAACTGCTGAGGGTGTGTGTGTGTGTGTGTGTGTGTGTGTATAAAGATGTGGGAATCATTAAAAGGTAAAGGTAAAGGACCCCTGACATTTAAGTCCAGTCACAGACGACTCTGGGGTTGCCCGCTCATCTTGCTTTACAGGCTGTGGAAGCCAGCGTTTGTCCGCAGACAGTTTTTCTGGGTCATGCTGCTCTGGTTTTGGTGTCCATTTACTTTCCCGCCGGAGTGGTACCGATTTATCTACTTGCAGTTTGGGGGCATGCTTTTGAATTGCTAGGTTGGCAGGAGCTGGGACCGAGCAACGGGAGCTCACCCCATCACGGGGATGTGAACCGCCGACCTTCTGATTGGCAAGCCCAAGAGGCTCAGTGGTTTAGGCCATAGCGCCACCCGCGTTCCCTCATTATTTAACCTTAAATACATGGGATCTTGCTTGAAACAAGCCAAATATAAATTCCATGGGACAAACTGAATTGCCCAAACCTTTGCATACATATTTACTAGAGCTAATTAATGAAGTTTATTTCAATAGGCTTTTCAGTGCCGGGGTACAATCTTATTTTTATGAATGTCCTGGCACTTGACTCCATTGTGTAGTGTGTGTGTGTGTGTGTGTGTGTGTGTGTGTGTAACCTATGCCTTGCATATGCACGCATTACATTTAAAGCTTGTATTGGATACTGCTGATGGTTGTTGCACTGAATACAGATGCTGCAATCTAGCTAAGAAATATTGACTCTGCATTCTTTAAAAGGTCATTATTGCTCAGGACTGTGACACCAGCTTCCGCTCAATTGGCTGAAAGATTCCCTTCTTTTCAAGCTATGTGAATGCTGTCTCAATTTACACTTTGCTAGAGGGTGGGGGGAACCCAACAAAAAGCAAAGCTGAAGGTAACAAAATAGGTAATTTTCACTGAGCATCTGAGAGCCTCAAGGCAGGCCCTTCATAAGCTCTGCAAAAATGACATTTTAAAAAACGAATATAAATTTCTAGTGGCGGAGCATGAAGTTAGCCCGAATAGGCAGCATCATGTTTTGGATTAATAGAAAAGATTGTGCTTTTGAAGAAACTGAGCCTTAGTTAATGGTGGTCTAGCTAAGTTCTCCTACTGTTGCTACTATGGTTATTTCTAAATATTTATTGATTACTTAAAATCCTAACAAGAGCCTTGCTGCATCAGACAGAGGTTTTATCTAATTCCAGCATCCTGCCAGATGCCTCTGGAAAACTCATATGCGGAACATCGTGACCCAGTGTAGTATATAGTGTTTCGACTGCTTGACTAGAACCAGGGAGACGTGGGTTCAAATCTCCACTTGCCAGCAAATGTGAAAAGTATTTAATCAGGCAAATACTTTGGTCTAGTGTTCCTTCTCTTGATGTGTGCATTTGTACTTGCTTTTCTTTGGATAAACTTGTATGCTGCTTGGGAGCTGTGAGCATCACTGAGTTTGTTGCACAAAACATCTGAGAACCAGATATCACATGGTTTCAGTAGTAGGGTATAAACCCATGCCTCCATTCTTTGAGAACCAGTTATTACACCTTCTGTACAAAAACTTGCTCCTGATTATCCCAAGCTTTCTTAATTTTAGCAAGGGGAGAGTAATTTTGTTTCTGCTATTGCCAAAATGGTTTGGATTCAGAAATCCTTGCCCACCTATTGCAAATCACCCAGAGTCCCACCAGCAGATCCAGATCTAGATCCAGATCTTCTGCTCCCAGCCCCTTGGCATATACAGGTGCAAGTTTCTGTGGAATGGCAAACAGAATCAAAATGCCAGTATTTTGAGGAAGGAAGAATGAAGACTTGGGGGGAGGGAAGAGGAAAATAAGATGCCAGGGGGGAAAAAAGGTGTGAGGGAATAAAGCCAGACAACATATAACAAAAGCAGAATCAAATCTACTAATAAGGGAATTGTCAAGACAGGGAAAGGGAAAGAGTACAAACCCGAGACATGGAGCTTGTGAGAGAGCACATAATGAGACAGGGAGAAAACCAGATTCAAAATGAAATCTTGTAATAAAAGAACTGTCAGGCATATAATAAGCTAAACCAAGACACAGAACAAAAGAGCCCAGAAAAGGGGAAAGTGAGGTTCTCTTTTAAGGACTGGGGGTGGGGGGAATCAGAAATAACCTCTGGAGGCAGTGTTGGAGAGAAAGATGCTGATGTCTCATGAAAAACTGGATATCATAGGTAGGTAGGTAGGTAGGTAGGTAGGTATAACATATTAATGGAAAATAATTGTTTAAGGAACAAATAGGTAATTCTTCAGCATGAAGACATTGACCTAAAAGGCTGGGTAAGAATGTATCGAATAAATAAATGATAAGGTGGCTTTTCACTGGAAACCAGCTCACTTCAGATAGTACTAATAATTTTTGATGGAATGAAAAATAAGTCTCCTGTTAGCATATGAAGCCTTTATACACATACCTGGGAGTAAATCCAGTTGAACTCAATGGGGCGTGTGACAAGCCCTTCTCAGTGGCGGCACCAAGAAGCTGAAATTTTGCTTTCCAAGGAAGTTTGCATTGTTGCTTGTTTTTCATTTTGTGGGCAGGAGATCTAGACACTTTCATTGCAAAAGATACTGTGGATCAGCTGTTTTGGGGGTGATTTATTTAACTGCTGGTATTTGCTGTTGGGTCTTTGTTTTAATTTGGGTTTCTGTTTTAAAGTTTTGTTTGCTACTTTGTGGACTTATCTGTGGGTGAGAAAGCAAGATTGAAATGTGCTAAATTAATGAAAGAACAGTCACGTGTGGCGGTGAGAAAATTGGTTTCAGAGGATAGGAAACATACGTTGTTGTGTGAGGGATCTGTCAAAAGCCTAGGCTTTGTTTTATGTACTTAAAGGCGGAAAGAAATCTCCAGGCATTTTGCAATCTGACATATAGTAAACCCACAACTTGCGCTCGCTTTGCTTGTGCAATCGCAACCTTACTTTGGGGGTGAGCTAGATAAATAAATGGAGAGCAGGGGAAACCCACCTTGTAGGTTCCTGGGGTTCCTAACTTTGCACAATTTTGTCTTTGTCCACAGAACAGCCCCCCCCACCAAATCCTTGCGTAAGTGGTAGGCCCACTGTGTGTGTGTGTGTGTGTGTGTGTGTAAATGCTTGATCTATCAAGCATAGCAGAAAGAATTCAAAAATATAACCATATGCCAAGGCCAGAAATGTTCATGAATCAGATGCTATACCTGAAGACAGAGGGGTGGGGGGGTGTAGATATGTATCCAGTTTAAAAAACCACTTCTCTCCTGTCTGCTCACCAAAGGAAATGTCCCTTAGCACTACTCCTGAGAAGAAGCCGAGTTATTGAGGAATTCAAACTTTGGGGCTCAAGGCAATACGTGTCATATTTGGAGATGAAAAAGTTAAAAATTTATGTGGCTCTATTGGAATTAAGCTACCTGGAGTGCCGTGTGCTTTCAAAGAGGACAAGAGGACTGCATGGAGAATGGTTCCTTAAGGATTAGAACTTTTGATGGTGGCAATAAATAATGTACAAAATTCAAATGCTGAATACGAAAGAGACTGAAGTTGCTTACCTCTTGCTGCGACTCCTTTTCACATGCTGCTATTCATGTTTTTTCCCTCTCTGCTGATATTCTTAGAACCAGCAAGGCCACCTCGTGAGAATTTTATTGCAGGATTGTATATGCATTTCAGTGTGGTATGAAAGCAAATGTCTGACTGATGACAAAAATGCAGGAAAATAGGATCTGGCAGGGTTAAATCCAAAGATTAGGAACATTACGCTTAGTTACCATAATAATACAGTACAGAAGATCTTCAAGGAATTGAAAGTCACTATGGCATGGGTAGCATTTACACGTTTGTTCTTTTTTAAAACAACTACGACTAGCATTTAAAGAACTTGTCCTAGCCTTATGGCCCCTGGGTGTACGAAGGTATAACGCTGGGCTTAAACTTTCTTTACCTACATTTTTAATTTATAAGATTCCTTACCCCTCTCCTTCATTGGAAAGGGCAGGGGACAACAATATAATAATAAAATATTAAATCAGTTGAACAGTTTACATCAGAAGAACAGGGTCCCATGGTGGCCTACTGTGCTTACCCAGTCCTATGTTGCTTCACATCCTCCTTATGGTTTGGATCTGAAGAAAGAGAGATGGAATTCTCTAACACAGGCACCCCCAAACTTGGCTCTCCAGATGTTTTGGGACTACAACTCCCATCATCCCTGACCACTGGTCCTGTTAGCAAGGACTGATGGGAGTTGTAGTCCCAAAACATCTGGAGGGCCAAGTTTGGGGATGCCTGCTCTAACACAAATCCTTGGCTTAGAGCAGAGATGGGGACCTTGTGTTTTCATATCAGCCCCAACCAGTTGAATTCAATCATTCTAGTTAGGTACAGAATATCACACCATTGGTAATACTAGCCTTATTATTCAATATGTGGCATTGACACTCACGTATAATTACTAGAATTAGCACCGCCTCTCCGGCTGCTCTTGCCTAATTCGGTCAATTACAAAGCTACGTATTATTTTAACTCTTTCCCTGCCTCATATTTGCACAATATTTACTGACAAAATGTGGCACTGCTGTTATAAACTGGGTCTGGGTCTGTCCAAATGAAAGCACCCAAACGCCTCAGAGTGGAACACATTCCTCTCTGGAGCAGGGGGGGGGGGGAGTGTTGTAATCATAAACTGAATCACAGCATCCTTTCTAAAAGGAGATGGGAATCCTTGTAAGGAATTTTTTTGACATTATCTGCGCCATCTGCAAGTCTCTGTATTATGGCCTTCAGAGGATCGGCACAGTTATCAATCAAGTTCCTTTATCAGAACAAGCCTTTTTGTTTCCGAAGAATAGTCTGTTTTCATCTGAGGGATACAAAAGTGTTTCCTTTTCTTTAACTGCGTTTGTCCCTGGTTTGTTGTACGCTAAGGCCAGTTTGTTGCTTTCATGCATGCCAGGAAGCAGCACTTGAGATGCATACACGGTACTGTATCTTCGCAAAATGTTTTTGCTCGATGCCCTTCAGCGGTTGTACAAATCGGAAATGTAAGCCTGGAGGTTGTAATCCTTTAAGACAGCTTTCTCAATCTTCTGGGCACAGGTATAATCAGCAGTATTTCGAGAATGCGCCGAACCACCAGTTGTGAGTATGCCTTCCACTGAATACAATTTAAGCCCTACTATTCCAATGGTTTGCTGTAAACATTCCACACTCAAATGCTAATTGAAGAGCATCAGGTTTCTCCTGTTCTCATTTCATTCTCTTTAAATTAGTCTTAACAGGAGGAGCATTTAAGAAGCACGCTAGCTGTATCTGGGTAATCCACAGCAGTTGCCCCTGGTGAATTGACTTTGTTTTGCTTTCATTAATTCAATAGCCAGTACTTGTGTAGTGTTCTCATTTCTCCCTTGTTTGAATCAGATCAGCTACCATTCTCAAAATGTTTTAATGCACCAGGCATTTGTAAACACATTATTGCCTTGAAAATGCACTTAGAACATCCAGGGGAATGTCAACAGGGCCATTCAATGTATGTTTGTTTGGCCCTAAATTCAGGATTAAAAACAAATCAGAGTTTTACAAATAATAAACGGTTTCCAGCAATATCCCTAGCTACATTTACACAAGAGGAAAGTTCCACTGAAATCTAATATCTTGCACTCATGTAAATGCGATTAGAATTGAGGAGCTAAGATTGTTTTTAGGTTTTCTATTCCATGGCATACCCGCCAACATTTCTTCGATGAAAATAGGGATGTCCTATTCAACAACAACAACAACAACGGTTTTTATTATTTATACCCTTCCCATCTGACTGGCTTGCCACAGTCACTCTGGGTGGCTTCCAAATTATATAAAAACATAATAAAACCTTCAGAAGTCTTCTAAAGATTGTATAGTTACTTATCTCATTGGCTTGGGGTTGCATAACTCCATACCTTCCAATATTTCTCTGATAAAAACAGAAATGTCCTAAGGAAAAGTGGGACATTCCAGGATCAAATCAGAAACTGGGATGACTTCTGTAAATCAGGTACTGTCCCTGGAAAATAGGGACACTTGGAGGGTCTGCCATGTGAAGAAACAGATCCTTGTGGTTAGGGCCTATTTTCTATGATAGCACTAGTTCTAAAATCCATATAGAGGTGCTGTATGAGCTCTTAGCAATATGTGCAATTTTAAAATTTCAAAAATATATAACGGTGCTGGCAAAATTACATACGTTTTGTTGCCGTTGGCTGAATATACTTGCTGTTAAATTTTTACAGTGAAATTTGCTTCCAAATAGGCATTGGCTAGAGATGTTCTATAAAACACTGCTTTGCATACTTACAAAAACTGAGGCACACTGATTTTTCTGAGTCAATTTTGAAGGCACAGTTCACCCATACATCCCTAATGATTTACTTTCCAGGAGGGAAAGTGTGACATTAATTTTGATTAGTAGAGTTAATAAATTAGTTCATTTACTATAAGTATGAAACACCTGGCTTTTCTGCACATTATAGGCCCAGTCTGATCTTGGAAGTCTTATTGATTCCAGTGGGAGTGGGATTGCCAAAAGTAAGGAAATTCATTTAATTCAGTTAAATCCATACTTTTTGCATTCATACATTTGCTAGAACTGTAGGTCCCGATTCAGCATTCTCTGGACTGATGGCACAAGTGCTGTTGCACTAGCGTAAGGGTGAGAAAAATGGTTGGGAAAGACTTCTGCTGAAAACATGGAGATCTGCTGCCAGTCAGCGTGTAGACAATACTGAAGTAGGTGGACCAGTGATAAGGCAGCTGCTGACATACTTACACATATGTGATTTTGTTTAGGTTGGGTGGAATACTCAGGCTGTGTACATGCTATATCTTTCTTCCCTCAAAGAATCCGGGGACCCTGTTGTCCCAAATTTCCACCAACCCTTAACTACAGTGCCCAGAATTCTGTTTGCTATCCCAGAAATCTTTGTGGGAAGTAATGTGCTTCAAGTGTGCTTTAAAGGTATGGTGTTTCCCCTATCTGTCTCTCCTGACAGTTCCCAGGCCAGACTATCCCATCTTTTCATTTCTGTTCAGTAAATGCTTTGCCAGGTTGACATTGATATATGCACATTTGCCAGGGAAAAGACAGAGTAATGAACTATGCATTTGCATTATTTTTGTAACATTAGACATCTGTTGGGATTTTCTGTTTTTAACATAATGATCTGTGTTGCCCCCTCCCCACTACCAAAACCCTTTAAGTGCAATGGAAGCGGAAACAGCTTGCTTAGCAGCACCCCAGCCTAAGGAAAAGAATGTCTAGCCTTCCTGAATCACAGTTACAGACCAGGCATACCTTGTCTCAAGGATTTCAAACGCTGCTTGTCTTGCCCTGGATTCTTAGGGGCTCCCATAGAGACGTGATCTGCTAAGAAATGCCCACGTACACCTCGTAAAAATATTGCAGCTATGCATTTTGTTTTCTATATTTACACACAGCAGACAGACCACACATCTAATTTAAACTTTTTTCAGCCTGTCTTTATGGGTGTTTCAAAAAGAATGTGGTGATTTGGAATACCCAGACATGGGACCAGAGGGAAGGAGGAGCAAGAGAATATTTTATCTGTCTCGGGGCTCTAGATATGGACATTAATAATGGTTAGCTTATTTCCTGTGCAGTAGTACCACCAGCAGCAACCATCACCACCATCATCATAATGAAGAAAACACCTTTAGGTTTGTGTAGAGTGCACCCTCCCAATTGCATTAGTAATGACAACCCACCACTAAGTTAGGGGGAGAAGAGCTTTTGGGTGGGGGAAAAACAACTGTCTGGCAAGCTTGATCCCCCGCAGCATTTTGTAAATTAACACTAGAGCATGATCAGCTACAGAAGGAGGTTAAGCACAGCACAGGTTGCATGAAGGGGATGCCCAGCACTTCTGTTCACTTGCTCTTATTCCCCAAAATGGCTTTGCCCCAACTGTTCAGCTCTTATTGGACTCCAAGTAACATCACCTAGAAAGAAGCCATTTCAGGTGTGTAAAATTCAGAAGTCTAGTCTGTCCTAGCAGTGTTCCCAGTGCATACTTTATTACAGCTCAGCACCATCCACATGCTGACACACCAGCCATACTTGTGTCACAGTCTTACATTAGAGAAGCTGCTTCCTTAGTGGACAAAATGGAGAGAATTCATGGATGGAAATGCTCCCATGTTAGATGGAGAGGGAAGTTCCACCCAGCACTAATTTGCAGTTGACTATGTGTGCCCAGTCCGAAAAGCTGCTGTCTTGAGCTTTGGTGTGTCCCTGTATCTGTAGGGCCATAGCTCGGTGGTGCAGCATCTTGGTTGCATGCAAAATGTCCCTGATTCATCCTTCGCATTTCCAGGCAGGACTGGGAGAGATTCCTGCCTGGAGGGCAGCTGGAGTCTGTAGACAAGACTGAGCTAGATGGACCAATAGACACTGCAAAGGACAGCTTCCTGCACCCTATGTCCTTTTTGTTGTTTGTCCTTTGATCCCAACTTGCCTTTTAGTCCTGACTTCTGACTTTGTCTCTCAGCTCCAGTCGCCTGACATAGCTCCCAGTTCATCTCAGAGTTTGCCTACAGCTCAGCCCTGACAGTTGGGAAGCAAGTCATACAGGCAGCCAATATATCCTTATACCTTCTTTGCTGTGGGACCCGGCCGCCATTTTCTGGCTTGTTTCCCCACATTTGCTTTTCACAATGGAGTTGGTTTGGAAGGAGCCCTAGATTGGTACACAACAGGGATGCTTCAATTTGTTTTGAATGGGTGCTAGGCTTATTTACATCTTCATAAAATCAAAGCGGGGACTGCCAATACATTATAATATTGTATATGACTCAATATAATATCGTTCTGGTTAGAGGAGTGTGTTCAAATTAAATCTCAGCTGGGTATTAAAAACTACTTTGATGGAGTGGTAATTACTTTAAAATCTCATTCCAGTGAAGTTGGAAGGTTTATATTTAGGGAAGAGACATTAAAGATAAATGGCTCCCATGCCATTAATTACCAGGGAACATCATAATTAAAGCATTGTTCATACTTTTAATTCAGCCTTGGAAATAAGGGTTGAGCATTGCCAACCTTTTTCATTTTCCTTCCCCACCTAGCAGGGTTAATACCACCTTGACAGGCAAAAATGCACCAGGTGAAGCACTTCCTGGCTTGTCAATGCAAATATGAGTAAAGCTTTGCCTCCTGACTTTCTGCATGGTTGAAGCACATGAGGGGAAAGTTGGTAGCCATTGAGGAGCAACCCATTTCATTCTTGTCGTTTTCTGACTTTCAGATAACCCTTAGAGAAGTATATGAGGGTTTGTCATGTGAGTTCATCCTTCCTAGTGAAGGGAGAAAGGAATACGACAGGGGTTGGAAACCTCAGGCCTGCATTGAAATGCAGCCCTCCAGCACACCCTCCCTCTCTCTCTCTCTCTGGCCCTCAGAACTCTGCCCTTGCCTTGCTTCACACTCCCTAGTGCTTTTCCCTGCTGGAATGCGTCCTTGAACTCAGATAATGCTTCTTCCTTACCTGGATGATGAACAGAGAGGGTGTGTGTGTGTGTGTGTGAATGTGTGTAGAAACTAGTCTACTGGTACAAATTTGCATCTGTTGCCCTGACTTTTTTGTCTCTGGCCCCACCCACCACTGACATGTGGCTCTTTGAAAATTGCCCAGAAGGGAATGTAGCCCTCTCACTGTATTCCTCAGCTCTGGAATATAAGAACCAAGGATGTTCAGATGACACTCTACATATCCTCAGTGAATTGTGAGGGGTCAAGTAGAACTATGCCTGATGGAATCACCCCAGCATAAATTTGCTTCCTGTGCCTGTCATCTATAAATTAATGTGCAAGTAAGGAGAGCAAAGGAGAATGCCCTTAGAAGTGCAGACAGTATGAAGCTCATTGTTGAGATGCAATATAATGAATGGGGAAGAAGGTCCGAATCCTTGTATCTATCATAAAGTTGGAAGTCCAACACCCTGCAGTGCAGGAATCTCAATTAGATCACAGATGACCATACCAGCTCTTGTTTAAAAACATCCAAGGAAGAAGAGTCCTCAACCTCCTGAGGGAGTCCTTTTCACTCTTACTGTCGGAAAGTTCTTCCCAATGTTCAGCTGGAATCTCATTTCTTATAACTTGAAACCATTGGTGTGCTTCCCAGCCTGCGGAGTAGGAGAAAACAAGCTGGGTCCATCTTCCGCGTGACAGCCCTTGAGATATTTGAAGATGGCTATCATATCTCTTCTCAGTCTCTTCCAGGCTAAACATACCCAACTCCCTCAAGCATTTCTCATAAGGCTTGGTTTCCAGACCCTTGATCATCTTGGTTTCCCTCCTTTGCACACATTCCAGCTTCTCAATATGCTTCTTAAATTGTGGCACCCAGAACTGGACTGCATATGAAAGGATAAATATTTTTCTCCTCCTTGTAGAGCTAATATAGCTTGCTGAAAATTGAAATTGTCTCAGAGATAAGAACAGAAGAAGAACTTGATGGACCTGGTCCAGCATTGTGTTTTCACAGTGGCCAACCAGATGGCTGTGGGAAACCCCACAAGCAGGAAGGACTGCAGCACAAGAACCCTCTCCCCTCCTGTGGCTCCCAGCAACCAGTATTCAGAAGCATTACTGCCTCCAGCGGTGGAGACAAAGCTTAGTATTGTGGCTAGTCTCCTGCAATAGCCCTCTATGAATTTGTCTACTCCCCTTTTAAAGCCTTCTGTGTTGGTGGCTATTACTGCCTTCTGCGAGAGCAAGTTCCATAGTATTAACTATGCCAGTTTTAGCCAGCATGTGCATAGTATTAATAAGAAGGGTAACTGCAAGCCCAAGGGAAGGTGCAATGGACTGTGCTTCTGTAATCTCATGGTTTCTTTCTCCCTCCCTGTCTCCCCACCTTCCCATAACTGTCAGGTCAACACTGAAAGAAGAAGGGACTCGGGGGCATTTTGCTGCCTGGAATTCCGTCACTGTTTATCATGTCAGTCTTAAGGTTCTTTGAATGATGGAGGCATCTGAGCAGCATATTGTGAAGAAGTAGCAAGTGCCCCTTGGCCTCAATAATTAAAGCCCAGCATTTCTTTATTGGCTTCCCTGAGCTGTCGAAGCAGAACTCCTGTACTTTGGCTGGTTTCAGAGCATCAAGAAGCAAGTCTATGATTTCCTTCCATGCACGGATTTCTGCTGCTTATGGTTGCCGCAGGCCTTTTATTTTCAGTCAAATGTGTCTGCTTTATTGTTTGGAGCTAATGAATCTCATGACAAATATGCAGCACCAAACAGAAAACAAAAAACAACAACCCCAAAACACAGAGCATTTCAGGAGTGAAATTCTGTGTGCCCAGGTGAATATAGGTGGATACACTAAGCAAATACTTTCAGATTTATAGAAACAAAGTGCATAGTTTGATGCTATTTTAGACTTATGTGGGCAAGATGGGCAAGATCCACAAGCTTTGGATCTTGGGAAATGCTGTCTAGCTGTTTTCTGTTTTTGAAGTTTTGGAGGTACAATAACTCCAAATTCTTAGTCCCAGCTGATCTACCAGTCTATTTTTCAACATTCCTTAAAAATGATCAAAACCAACCCCCAGATCTCCACAGAAGAATATGTTCTCCTGGCCAAATTTGCTAGGGAGGTTGTACAGGTAACATTTAGGAAGGGAATTTGTGGCTAAATTTGTGGTCATTGGAATGTTTAGTGCCCAGAAGCATCATTGGATCTGTGCAAAGGTGCTGAGTGTGCACTGATAATGTCACTTGCCCATCCTGCTGTATGGACTCCTTTGTGTAGCATGCAGAGTGTGGATAGGACTCCTCTGCTATTAGTGCTACAAAATTACCAGGAGAGGCAGCAAAGGTGATGTCTCAATATGCACCAGCCAGCTGGAGCTTCTGAAGGGAATACCACTGCATAAATAAAAAGCATTCAAGAGTTGTGCTGGGCAATGGGGTTTGCTGGTAGCATGATTCTAGAGAATTTAGAATGCTGTGCATGATTGCAGGAAGGAAGATGTGTTTCCACAGTGAGTACTTATTGAAATACCCTTTTGGGCTCCCATACCCAGTGTGGAATTTGATTTTGGGCTCAGTTGTGCAGCAGGTCTCTTGCCATTGTGATCTGTCCATGGTTTGTTTAGATCACCCATTGCTACTGCTATGGGAAAAACCATAGTTCAGCAGAAGAGCACATACTCTGCATCCAGTTTTAATTGCTGGTATCACTACCTTAAAAAATGGTCTTAAGCAGTGACTTAGGAAGCTGCCATAAGCCAGAATATACAACAGGCCAATGGTTTGACTCCATATAAACAGCTTCATAGTCTGTTTTACAGACATAGGATTGCTGGCTGTTTTAGTGAGGATGGTGCAAGAAAGTAAGACTACTGATTAATAATAATTGGAGTCAGTTCTGCTCTGTGGCTGTTGTAATGTGCATTTTGTGTGTGTCTATAAAATTGCCTGCAAAACCAGTGCATGTAAGGACTCCAGCTTGTAGAAATGTAATGAATGAACCACAATAAGTTGCCAAATGTGTGCTTGTACATCTTTAAATTCTCTGCATTGTTAAAATGGACATCTATTAAAATAAAATATGATACATGCACCACATTACTAGACCTGTTTCATGTGGCCGTGTTTTAATGTTAGCAGATGACTTCCTGGATTGTGACATCTGTACCAACAGTAGTTTCATCAATTCCCATCTGGTAATTTTTTTGTTGGCCTTGTTTCGAAATAAACACCATTTATTGGGAGGTAGTTGATTCCCCTGAATTTCAGACCATGAGTTTATTTCCCCAAAAGCATGTGTTAATCATAATGTATATGGCTAAAGCCAAACCGAAGGAGAACATACCTAAATCAGAGATGTTCATAATGCCACCACTATCCGTTTATATTTGGTTAAGCCCCACTTACCCATATGCTATTACATATAGAATTCCAGTACACAAATATGGGTACCCTAGTGTGCCATGAGAAGTGTTCAGTGCCGGCTCTGTTTTGGGGAGCCTCTAGGCAAGAGGGTCTCATTTGGTCCCTTCTGTGAGTGGGCCCGCTTCCTCCTCAGCACTGATCCTTCTGTGTATTCACTTGTCTTCTTCATCTGGGTCAATCTGTCCAATTGCCGAGCAGAAGGACAAGGCAAATGAAGGATGCTCTTCCATCTATTCATTCCTGTTATTGCATGCATGATTTGGATTGGTGATTAGGTGATCAGGCAGTAATAGCATAGAGAAGGAGGAGCAAGACTAAGACCCTAGGGCTCTGGGTGTCAGCAGTGAGCCCCCTGCTGGGAGGTGCCCAGTGATTCCATTTTCTGACACCTGTCCTGTGAACATAAGAAGCTGCACCTCAACGAGGTGCTGAATGAGGGATATTCTGCTGGATGAACAGTTCTCCGTTTCTGTGCACTGTACCTAACAGAGTGTCCAAGAAGGAATTAACTATTTTGTACTTAGATGAATTATCATCGCACCCCCTCTTTATTGGATCGCAAACCTTTCCTCACTTGTTCATGTAAGAAGGATAAATCAGGCGTTATCTTTAATGCGACAGACTTATTTCAGGAGCTTACTGCTGTTGTACTAAGTAACTTTGGATGGTTTCCGTATAAACCCTTTGGCACCTTGTATACTGTACTTTTAATATTTTTAAAATAAAAAATAAAAATAAATATTTTAACTCAGCTTTTGACAGACAGTGGCGAAGATAAATTATTTAGTGTGGACATTCCTCTTTTACCATATTGTACTGTGACTGAAAAATAGGTTATATAATTTGACATGAACAATACTGTCCTGGTACAATCTCCACATGACAGGTTTCCCCAGGAGACTTTCAAAGTACCATAGCTCAGATAGAGACAGTGACAAGTTGTGCTTTCAAAGTATTGTCTGGTGAAATATTTAAAGGCAAGTACTTTTTACGAGGCTTCCTCTGTATGTGTGTGGTGTGTGTGTATGACAAAAACCATGTAGCTCCTTAAGGGACATGTTTCTTGGAAGAATTTTGCATCCTGCAATTCTTGCCCAGCAATGTGCCTCTCTTCTCTTATCTCGTCTTCTGGAGGCTAAATGATGGGAATATCTGTACTACTTTGACTGTGAGCTGCTCTGCTAACTTACACACCAGATAGGGGTGAGAATCCTGTCATCATAGTCAGTGCTATCGCCATCCAGTCTGCTTACACACTAAAGTGTGTGGGGAACAGGTAGGACAACCCAAGGATAATAGTAAACCTGAGGACAAGGATGGGGAACCTCTGGTCTTCAGGTGCTGTTGGACTCCAATCAACCCTGGCCAGTTTGGGTCCAGGATTATGGAAGTTGGATTCCCCTTTCTGCACGAGCAGGGCCCATATCTTTACTGGAATTTAACCAAGCCAAAGCAGATGTTTCCTTAGAACTTTCCTAGGTTTTGGCAACCACAAATCTCTCTCCAGCCAATCAATAGATGTGACCAGTTCATACGAATTAGAAATAATGGGTTGTTTTCAAATAAGTCCTACTGCGGGTGGACCCACTTAAATTAACAAACCTAAATAATCATGTCTGTTAACTTCCGTAGGTCTGCCCTGAGTAGGACTATTATTGGATACCACGGAATAGACTGTCTCCAGCTATATGTACCCAGAGTAGGCCTATTAAAAGGAATGAATCCAAGTTAGTAATGTCCATTGATTGCAATGGGTCTACTCTAAGTAGGCCCAATACATTTTGACACTTGAGGTAGAGGAGGAGTTTGGCTTTGATATCCCGCTTTATCACTACCCTAAGGAGTCTCAAAGTGGCTAACAATCTCCTTTCCCTGCCTCCCCCACAACAAACACTCTGTGAGGTGAGTGGGGCTGAGAGACTTCAGAGAAGTGTGACTAGCCCAAGGTCACCCACCCAGCATCTGCATGTGGAGGAGCGGGGACGCGAACCCTGTTCACCAGATTACGAGTCCACCCCTCTTAACCACTACACCACACTGGCCCCAAAATGTCACTCCCTTCCCTGACAAGGAAGAAGGGTTGATGGAAGATCTTAATCCTGCTGCCTGAGGCAGTCACCTCACCTTGCCTCATGGATGGGCCAGCCCTGACTCTAAGTAGAAGGAGTATTGGATGCAGTACAGAGCTTCTTAAAACACCATAAACGTGTTTTGCTGTGTCGTCCAGTGTTGATCCTTATTCCTTATATTTCAGCAGGAGAAGGCTAAGCAATAGCTGTTTACAACAATCCTACAGTTCATTCTACTCATACCCTATCCTGCCCACAGTACAGATCCCACTTTTCAATCCTCCTTCAATTAAGTATTCTGCCTCAGCAAATCCTACTCTGCTACTGTGAATCTATGCAGTCACTTTGCAAGATCAGACTTCACTTTGACAGGAGGAGGGGAGATGCAGGCAAGGCAATGGACTCCAGCAACTGCCATCTGTATAGGAAGTGACACGATCTTGGTGGTGGTTTGTTTTGTTTTCAAAAACACTATCATCTATCTATATCTATCTATCTATCTATCTATCTATCATCTATCTATCTATCTATCTATCTATCATCTATTTGTATGTCTTGAAAGTCATATTAAACACTTCTAAGTTCCTTTGGTTTCAGTAGAAGAGTTAAGCACATGGTAAGCTATTACTTCAATTGAAATAAATAGGATTTAAATGTGTTGAACTTCGGCTAAATTGTGTGCCTTAGGATGATCATATAAAGAAATGCTGACAATATTTGGGGATAAATGAACAGTGCAAGTAACTACAATGTCTTGTAGCAAATATTTGCAATATGTGGGGGGGGGCTTTGGGGGGAGTGTTTTTTTTAAAAAAACCCAACAACCAGAAAGCTAATTTTTGCAATGTTTTAGAAATTAGAAACCTGGAGTTGAAAACAGAAAAGCTTTGTAAGCTTACCTTCTAGGGTTTGTTGCACGTATGAAAATAAGAAAATTGGAAAAAAGAGATCCTGATTGCTAGCATATTCAATTTTAAGATAAAAAATAGATCTAATGAAAAAGGAAAGGCTTCATTAATTTTAGAAGTCTGCAAGCAAATGAAAAATGATCGGCTGATGAGTGATATGCAATTTGTTCTCTAACTTCTCTAATAATGTGTGAATGTCACATTACATAACAGTTACAATGATTAAACCTGGTGATGAAATAAGATAGGATAGATCTTGTGTTCTTTCTCTTGACTAGTGGACAACTTGTCTCATTAATTTCTCTCAGGGGAGTAGTCTTAAATTAAATAAACAGCATTATTTGTTGAGATTTATGGCAAAGAGGAGACTTCCAGACCCACGAAGGAAATCTTCCCTACTATTTTTTTGACCCTGGAGGATAGTTTTGGAAGATTTGTGATGATAGAGCCTGACCATTAAACACTCCTGCTACTGGTAATGAGTGTGCAAACTCATTTGAGATCTTAATAATTTGACAACAGAGTTGAATGTGGTAAATTGCTAATGCCTGTGTTCACAGGAGGTTAAAGAGCCTGCTTTCAGATTTATTTTTCTTATCTGCAACTCCCACTTCAGCACAAGATGTCTGTGCAAAAGCTACACAGTGATAATGATCAAACGAAGACATTTGGTTAAATATATATATAGTAGAAGCAGTTATTAAGTCTCTGATTCCAGCTACATTTACATAAGGAAGAAGATTTACTTTCAAGTTAATGTGCTTTTTGGAAGGACCCATAGCAGGGTGAAAGAGTGTAACTCAGGTAAAATCCCTGATTATCTCCAAGGAAAAGTATCTCAGATAGTAGGGCCAAGGAGGATCCATGCCTGACATCCTGGAAAGCTGCTGCTAGCCAGAGGAATCAATATAGGTTAGATTGGCCCTCCCCTACCTGGTGCTTTCTAGATGTTTCTGATTGCAACTCCCATCAGATTTCCACATGGTCACAATTAGACCCATACCAGTCACAAAATGTGCCTGGTGCCTGGGACATTTCTAGCACTGCATGCAAGTCTATGATTAAAAATTAAGAAGTGAAGTTAATATTTATTTTGGGGTTCCATGTCTGCAAAGGTGGGTCTTGGGCTTGACCTATAACTAAGGTTAATCATTTCATTAGGCGAGGGAATAAAGTAGCATGGTTTTAGCTGAAACGTTCTTCAGTATAACTCCATTTATCACACTTCTTCAAATACTGGCATCATACCAGACTGATGTATTAGATTAAAATAGCTCTTTTGTTTTATTAATACCGAAGAGTCATTGGAACGATGGATGAGAGGGTCAATTTTTAAAGAATATAAAAGGCGTGGTGTATATCATGGTCCCTTGCCGAAATTCAGTGCACTGAATCTTAAATCTGAACTTTGAGCCGAGTCTCTCTCTCATCTTGGGACAGTTGACATATGGCAGAATTTTACAGTAGCAAAATGCAAGCAGGTGCTTGGCAAAGGACTTTAGAGAGTACCGTGTCCACAAAGTACAACATATTTAAAAACAAACAATGTTTTTTATACTGCCCATCCTCTGAAGATCCCAGAAAAAAATACAAAATGAGGACGCATATGCTAGGATCAATCCTGAAATTTTGACCATTGGGGCCAAGGAAGGTAACTATGCTGCAGAAGTTGTAAAAAGCTGTTTTTCTGTTGTTGGACAACAGCACAAATAATATAACCCTGCACAAATAATCTATCTAACAAAGTAACTCATCCCAACCAATGAAGTATAGTATACTAGCAATGCAGGGCTTTTCATGAAGACAGAGACTGGACCATCAGATTTGATAAGAGTGATGGCTGGTCAAATTTGATGAGTGTCAGACAAGTTTGAGAGAGGTCCTTTCCCCACCTTGCACGACATGGGTATTCAAAATGTCTGAACTGCAGAGGCTGTTTGGGTCTTGCACCCAATTCACATAATGAAGTGCTCGTTCCAGATTGGAAGCAGATACTGAGTTGACTTTCTCAGGAGTGGCCTCGTCAAAATCACGGCATCAGAGACTTCAATTCGGGGTCTCAGCCAACGGAACCATGGAGAGGAGATCTGCCCAACACACACCCTGTCCTGTTATCTAACACCTTTCTTGTTTCTGCTGCACCAACCTATAAAAAACTTCTGCCTCCCTCTGGTCATGCGACAGGCACAAACTTGGCTTGACAAGGTGCGCCAAAGATACTGGTACATGGACTTGTTGGCCCACAAGGAGAGCCTCTTACCAGAAACAGAGGAAGGAAGTGCATCTCATATTACTCTTGAAACTGAAGATTCTCATTGGATGTTCAGTTTGACGAAACAATGGAATTGCTAAGATACTTTTCGTACCTGCAAGTAGCTAAAAGTCCAACCAAAAATTGGCTGAGTTGGAGAGTTGAAGAGTTAAGAGATGTGTGAAATTGATACACTTGGTCATTTTACACTGAAATTCCTTATAGATTTTTTTTTCATTGGAGGAACCATCCAATTTGTTTTGAATTTTGCTTTTGGTCAGGGATGGGGAACTTGTGGTTTCCCAGATGTTGCTGTACTACAACTCCCTCTCATCATCCCTGATCATTGGCTATGCTGACCGAGACTGATGGGATTTTGCATCTAAGCACTAGAAGGCACTCCATTCTTGCTGTAAGGAAAGTGGTAACTGTGCATTGCATGTGCAAGGAAGTGGGCAGCACGAAGAACAGGTGATGGTCCTGTCCTTTGATTCCATTCCATTCTTCTATCTCCTGATCAAGGTTCTGCCCCTGATCAGACATCAAGGGAAGTAATAGTGCCACTGTATTCTGCTCTGGTCAGACCTCACCTGGAGTACTGTGTCCAGTTCTGGGCATCACAGTTCAAGAAGGACACTGACAAACTGGAATGTGTCCAGAGGAGGGCAACCAAAATGGTCAAAGGCCTGGAAACGATGCCTTATGAGGAATGGCTAAGGGAGCTGGGCATGTTTAGCCTGGAGAAGAGGAGGTTAAAGGGGGATATGATAGCTATGTTCAAATATATAAAAGGATGTCACATAAAGGAGGGAGAAAGGTTGTTTTCTGCTGCTCCAGAGAAGCGGACACGGAGCAATGGATCCAAACTGCAAGAAAGAAGATTCCACCTAAACATTAGGAAGAATTTCCTGACAGAAAGAGCTGTTCAACAGTGGAATTTGCTGCCAAGGAGTGTGGTGGAGTCTCCTTCTTTGGAGGTCTTTAAGCAGAGGCTTGACAACCATATGTCAGGAGTGGTCTGATGGTGTTTCCTGCTTGGCAGGGGGTTGGACTCGATGGCCCTTGTGGTCTCTTCCAACTCTATGATTCTATGATTCTAGGTTGATGTACTCCTTCCAGTCCAGACAGCTCCCTGACAGTTTGGAGCATATCACAACATAAGTCAAAATCCTTTGTCTGCAGAAGACTAACTATAGTTTACATGCGTCAATCCACTGAAACATTGAAGAAGAAAGCACTCTTTGTAAGTGAAAGGGCTTTCTTTTGTTGGTTGCTAATTGAATTAAAATAAAATCATAAAGTGAATATGATTATGTGCTGTTAAGGGAAACATCCCAGGAAGCTATAGTCTTCTGTAAAAAAAGGGGGAGGAATGTAAATCTTTTATCTGATTAACTTAGTTCTTCAGTAACCCATGCTGAATAAATCTATCTTCCCTTTGCGTGATTTGTCAGCGTTTATAGCTGGTTTGTACACACAGCTTTCACCATTATTTTCAAGGCAATAAAGGCAGCCATGCAGAAAAGCCACCCATAAATGTCAGGAAACAGAGATATTTTGTTGCATTCCAAGGGCTCTGAAGGTCGAGTTCAATTCAGTTAGCTCGCCCAGAAGGATAGTGGTGTGATATGATGATCGAATATGTGTTTAGGTGGGATATATATGTTACCAGACTTCCACTGTTCTGTCAAGAACAGTGAGAGATTAGCCTTCACTACCTGGAGGAGTTTCTCTAGGAGAACTCTATTAAACGTGGTCTTTTCTCTTGTTCAGTGGAAATCATTATAAGAAGTAATGAAATCATGTTTGCACCCTCCTCAACAAGGCGGCACCTTGCCTTTGGGCCTTTGGGCTGTTGTCATGATTTGAAGAACACATGAACTAATAAATAGTAATGGAGGGAAAATATGCTTATATATCACCTATTAAAACAAATGAGAATGCAGGCCCTTGCCACACATTCCAGACTTAGCTGCACTTCATGCTGGCAAAACCAGCTGCAGCTCCTGCCATATAAGCACAAATAAGGCCAGCTGGAGAAAACAAGCACATGAGAATATTTCAGAAGCCTTAATCAAGATGTTTCCTGCAAGAGAACTGAACACTGCCTTTCACACTCGTCCTCCATACCTTTCTACATATTGGGGAAGAGTTTACTATTTCCTTTCAGATAAGCCATGCCATTGTTTTTCCCCAGTGGGCCTGCTAGGAGGTGTGAATCCCTGCTAGCCATAAGGCCTTGGGTTCAAGCCCTCTGGGACACCTCCCAAATGGGAAAGCGTCATAACTTAATGGTAGAAAACATATTTTTCATTCAGACCATCCCAAGTTCAGTCCTTGGCATCATCTTGAGGAAGGGCTGGGGAAAACAACAGTCTGAAACCCTAGAGAACTGGTGCCAGTTAGTGCAGAGCAGTGTTTCCCAAACTTGGATCTCCAGCTGTTTCTGAACTTCAGTTCCTTTCTTCCCTGACCACCTGTCCTCCTATATAGGGATTATAGGAGCTGTAGTCCAAAAACAGCCAGAGCCCCAAGTTTGGGAAACACTGGCATAAACAATACAGAGTTAGGTGGGTCAACAATCTGATTTGGTATAAAACATCGTCCTATGTTCCACGTCCCATGCCTATGCTTGTTGCCCTAAATCAAAATGTGGATATCTTTATCCAGTGAGATGCAGGCATGCTCTTCATATTGGGAGATAATTGTGGCAGAGGGTAGATGCAGAAGATCTTCAGACTTGTAAAAAAGCTACAGAAGAATGGCATGAAAGTTCCTTTACTTCCTGCCTTTCACATCTTGTAATGCGCAAAGCTGCTCTTGTATACAGTTAGCATGCATTGTACAGTGCCTGTCTTTTCTCAGAGTGAGGCCCAGGCAAGGAGTTGGAGGTCTAGTGAGTTCAGGGTGGTGGCAGTTCACTTCTCCCCTTTTCTTGCCACCTGAGATAACGGTCTCATTCTGCCTCATCATTGGGCCTGCCCAGTCCACACTGATATTTTGTATTGGCCTGAATATAAGCCTCAGTTTCCCCCCAAATTCTGACCATGATAAGTTAAAGTGCAGCTTATATTCGTGACCTTAGGTATGCAGCCAGGAGCATGGGGCAAGCAGCGCCAGCAGCACGGCAAAGCAGCCCCACGCATAGTCCCCCTGGCTTTTTCCCAAGGCTGGGAAGGGAGAGAGCAATGAAGGGGAAAGGCTGCCAGCAACACAGTGTGGTCCCCCCCACCCCAGTATGCAGACAGGAGCAGTGATGAATGGAGTGGCTTATTTGGGGGTATTTCTCCCCCCTCCATTTTTAAACATGTGGCTTATATTCGGGCTAATACAATATGATTTGGGGTTTCTGAGGCATTATGTGGGCCAGGGGTTTTTTGTTTCGCCTTCAAGGGCACATTTAGTCTTCTAACTCTGCCCACAGAAAAGCTCTGAAAGTCTGAGCACTTTTAGCAAGATTTTATCTCCTTTCGTGCATTACTAGTGTGATGGAGTGCTCACATAACTGAGGGGCAACAAACTGTTCTGATGGCAATATCTTTGAGGTCTAGTGGTTGCCTCCATGTGTGATGTCTATATGTTAGACCTTGACATCCTGATGGTGAAAGCTTATATATGCAGATCTCTATGCACACAAAGTTCCTCATGAGCTAGAAGCTTGACCAATGGTAAGATTCTCCCCACCCCCTACCCCGTAGTCTCTCTGAGCTATTATGTGGCATTACTGTAAAATGATTGAAATTCCTGAAGCAATTATGATAGCCAAATTTGTTCTGGGGTTGGCCAATCTTGTTTGTATAACAATCTGAGTTTCACAGTACAAACCTACACATACTTAATTCCAAGTAAGTATGCATAGGATTGCTGCCTTGGAGATTTACATTTCAGGGAACATTCAGGTTAAAAAAGAATAAACTATACAGTTGTAGAATTAGGTAAAGGGACCCCTGACCATTAGGTCCAGTCATGACCGACTCTGGGGTTGCGGCGCTCATCTCGCTTTACTGGCCGAGGGAGCTGGCATACAGCTTCCGGGTCATGTGGCCAGCATGACTAAGCCGCTTCTGTCAAACCAGAGCAGCGCACAGAAACACCATTTACCTTCCCTATTTATCTACTTGCACTTTGACATGCTTTCGAACTGGTAGGTTGGCAGGAGCAGGGACCGAGTTATTGCCCAAAACAGTTATAAATGTTAGGCTGGGACATAGTGTGAAAAATGCAAATCCTACATGAACAGCAGCTTCACTTACAGCTTTGTTATATATTCCTACTTTGTACAGGCTGCAAATTATGACTTTAACAGATGGACCAGGAGCTGGAATACAGCTAGACCTGGAGGGATGAAATGTCCTTGGATGTGTGTGTGCATGCACACTCACCTGCTTTTGCACATACGCGCGCACACACACACACAGAGAAAGAAAGAAACAAACAAGCAAGTAAGATGAAGGGAAAGAGAAAGAGAATGAAAGTGAGTGTCTATATTTCACACAAAATATGGCAGCTTTTATCCTCAGATGTCTACTAAATCTGGTTGTCTGTCAGAGAAATATGGCTCTGCCAATTCTTTTTGAAGCCATAATAATCTTTTTGTTTTATTTCTTTTTTCGAGTCAAGGGTGCTGCTAAAATGGCCTCTTTCTCTCCCTGGGCTCTGAGAGCGAGCAGCTAATCTGATGGACACTTGAAACTCTAGCAAGAGTGGTGCTGTGTGGGATATGAAAGTCAGAAGGAAAAAAGAAAAACGATTACCTGATTTTCTTTCATTTCAGCGCTCCCAAATAGTGCCTCGCTTCTATTGCTGAGGTTAAATGCTTGGAAGAATTAGGGCTTGTTTCTACCCCAAACACAACGTGATGAAGCATCGTGTGTCCAAATCTCCACCAAGCATCTTGTGTACATCTGCATACCACTTTATTTGTTCATTGCTCAGACAACATTATTATCCATAAAAACAGAATCTATGTAACATGTTGCAATGCAGGGTGTATTCATATGTATGTTCAGTTCTTGTGGCCCTTCCATCCCTTTGTAAGGGGAGAAAGAGGCCAGGATTTCTGATCAGATGGAAAACTAACATTGAGATTCCAGAGAAGTTTATGTGACTATTTCACCACATGGCTAATGAAGGCTGCTATGCACTAAAAAAAAAAGTTGTGCAGGAATAGTGGCACTGACTTGCTCTTATAAGGGAAAGTCATGCAGCTAAGGCATATGTACATATGTACCACTATATGTACTTATATGCCAATATATCCATATCAAACATTGCATATATTTCAGGAGTATGGGCAATAAACCCACTTTTAACCATACAGGGTTTGTGGCTGATAGTTTTGTAAACTGGTAACTAGCTGCCACAAGTGTTGGCTTTTCAAAGGAAGGATGTGCACTGCGCCTTTTTCTCATTCCACTTTTGGTAGGAGGGGAAGGGAATGGAGAGTAGTTCCAAATTTCTTGCCAAACAGCAGGATTGTGAAAGTCCTCCTTGTTCTTGAGTGGCCTGTAAATGGAAAATGAAGTGGGAAGCCAGTTTCTATTGTTAGCGTCAAATCAGACGTGCCTTCTTGTGAGTGTATCCAGAATATTTAAAGGAAAGCAATCTTGCCCAGCTGGCAGTAGGCAATTTAGTCTCACTTGCTCAATGGTTCTGCTTTTCCGATGCAGTTTTCCCAGAAAGTACAAGCCAGTTTCAGTCAGGAGGTTGCTTTCTCAGCCACAGAGTGTCCTCAGGTAAGGGAAATATTGGCAGGGCACAGTTTATTCTCATGTTCTACAATGACAAGATTGCCCTCAGGTTGTTTCTCAAAATCAGAGCATAATACTATTGACTAATGGGGGTGGAGAAGAGGAGCTACACTGTTTTAAGCTATCTTTAACAACAATGTATACAAAGGAAAGGTGTTGGCTTTCTGGCATAGTTCAAGGAGCTAGTGGGGTTTTTTAATATAAAAACAACAACCTATGCATCCAAAATGATTTGACCCAACATACATTCTCCTTTCATGTGTTGCATTACAACTGGGGCAACTAACTTGGTGTCCCCCAGATGTGGTTAACCTCTGATTATACAGTACCCATCATGCCTGACCATTGCCCATGCTAGGTGGAGCTGATGGGAGTTGTAAGGCACCATGTTGGCTACCCCTGCAATACAATACAGTCTCTGGATCCAGGAAGGGCACAGCCATCCCCAATCCCCTTCAGATGTTTTGGATTACTACAATAATCCATCGCTTATTAATACAATAATAAGCCATCGTGGCCAATGGTCAGGCAAAATGAGAGTTGTAGTCCAACATCTAAAGGGCAATTGAGGAAGGCTGCTCTGGGGTAGATATCCAATATGACTAGATGTCTTGACTTCTCCCCCCTCCCCCTAAAAATCAAAGCTCTAAAGCAGCTGTGAAGAGGGGCTGTATGTTTCCCTCAGGGGAGTTATTGGTGACTTCAGAAACACACAATATATACTGCATCATATCTGCCCTTTTTGCTACAGGTTCAGATTAAACAGGAACAAAAAGGGGCATCCTTGCCAAAGCCCAACCTTGAGCACCTTCCACAATTGTTGTAAGGCGTACCTGTTTGCGGATCACCCATAGGCTTTGTGTTGCATTGGCCGAGCGTGAGAGAGAATGCCATGTTGAAATATGATGAATTATACAGTGGTACCTCGGGTTAAGAACTTAATGCGTTCTGGAGGTCCGTTCTTAACCTGAAACTGTTCTTAACTTGAGGTACCACTTTAGCTAATGGGGCCTCCCGCTGCTGCCGCGCAATTTCTGTTCTAATCCTGAAGCAAAGTTCTTAACCCGAGGTACTATTTCTGGGATAGCGGAATCTGTAACCTGAAGCGTCTGTAAACTGAAGCGTCTGTAACCCGAGGTACCACTGTATTCAGTACAGGTGGGACTTGTGATGAAGTGTTGCAGTGTGGAGTGATGCTATTCAGAATTCCAGCTAATCCGTTCCATTTCTCCCCTTCCCCACAATGGTCAGTTAGCATTCCATGGTGACTACTGAGCGTGCTCAGTCCTCATTGGGCTGCTTTTAGGCTTCTGCCTGTTAGGTTTTTATTTTAATGTAATGCGGTTTCCCTGAGGCTCCTGATATTGTTCCCTTGAATGTTTGTGGCATCATTTTGGCTATATAGGCAATGGAACTCTACCACTGATGATTGAAAATTGAGGGAACGGTGGCTTGCTCACCCCCTCCTTTTTTACCCTCTCCCTTTCAGAATAGGCAAGCCATAAATCTAAATAAATGTCCAGACCTTTAAAGATTATTTTAAAAGTGAAAATTAGTAATATTGATGTAAAAGGCCTCTTTTGGAAGGCATTTTATTTCATACTCTCCCCCGCCATTTCAATATTTGTGATAGATGGTAGCATTTGGGTGAGAAGACTCTAAAGGACAAAATTAAATAAAACAGGTTTTACATACAGTAGTTCTTGAAATGAAACAAATTTACTAAGTGCAGCCATTATTGTTTTCAATGGCTATTACACATGAGTAAAAATCAAATGAAGCCTGAAAACCTGCACCACTTTGACAATAAAAGTACTATAATGTGCAGGAGTATTAAAAAGTGATTGAGTTCTTCATTACAGTCATAAAAATAGATATTGCGAAACCAGTACAATATTACACCATATCATGTCATCTAAGAGACTCAAACCTTTTGCATTAATCTTTACCTTTGAATTGTCCTTCTAGGTTTGTCATTCTCATATATTCAGGAAAATTGCAGATAAAATAGGCCCATAAAAACCAGCTCATATGTGTGTGTGTGTGTGTGTGTGTGTGTGTGTGGTTACTCCCAGTGTACTCCAATCACTGTGATTTAAAGTTAAATAAACTGAACCATTCTTAATGCAGGTCTCCATTCTCCAAGTTTCAACGGAGAGGGGAGAGTGGCCTGGGGTGGCCTGCCTCTTTCCTGATCATTGTTTCCCTTAACAAATAATGAAAACTCATGACCCTCCTTTTCTTTTTCTTCATGGATAATATTTGGAGGACCAAAAAAAGTCGATAGTTCCTAGACAAATTTGTCTGAACTTTGACAGGCGTCTTACCCAGAAGCACTTTCCTCAGGCTCCCATATTCAAACGGAATGCCCCCCCCCAAAAGGGTTGAAAACATTATTTCTATTTCCCATCATAAAATGGGGGGTTGCTGTGCTTATTTTCTGAAATTAGGTAGGCTTCATCCCCTCAGAAAGAGCAACCACGTCTGTAATTTGCATCCTGTTTTGGCAGAAATACAAACAAGCATTGTATGTATGTTTGTTTGTATGTATGCATGCATGCATGTAAAGGTTCCCTTCTTGAAGATCCCGGAATAAATCTACCCAAAATTTGGCAGTCTTAATCCATTCTGGAGGGACTCCTTTGCCTACAAATTCCATTAATTTATATAAAGGGGGGGGGATCCTATAGCTGATCTTAGAATCCCTATTATATTTAATGAGACAAAGCAGAGTTTCGGGTTTAACAAAGTAACTTTGGACCTGAATAAGAACAACATACAGTGGCTCTGAAACAGATGAGGCTGATTCCAAATGCTGCAGATATGAGGAAAATCTTCCAAATGCTGCAGTCATACCTCAGGTTGAAGTAGCTTCAGGTTAAGCATTTTCTGGTTACGCTCCGCAATGACCCGGAAGTAACGGAGCATGTAACTTCCGGGTTTCGCCGCTCGCACATGCACAGATGCTCAAAATGACGTCACGCGCATGCTCGGAAGTGGTGAATCGCGACCCACGCACGCGCAGACACACGGATGCAGGTTGTGTTCACTTCAGGATACAAACGGGGCTCCAGAACAGATCCAATTTGCATCCAAAGGTACCACTGTACTGCCTTGTCTAAGGCCACTTAGCATGTTCACAAAATACTTTGGCAGAGGATTCAGACAGAATCAACTGCCCTGTATTTAAGAGTATGGATAGTTTTTTTTGGAACAGTCTGGGCACATAGTAAAGAGGTGATTCAGTTGCAATTTACTTCTCTACATCCTATTTTGCTGCAGGTAAATTATTGACTCTGCAAGCGACTATTAATTTCTACATGCAATAGATATTTCTTACCGACGCAACAACATCTGCTCTGTCTGTGGGATTGCTTTGAAGATGCTGGGTTTCCTCTGAGACCTTTAAATTGTTGCCACTTTAGGCTCAGCACATTCTGTAATATAGATATATTAGTTAAACCTGCCAGAAATTAGAACACGGAAAAAATAGAATTGTCATTTATAGTATACATCAAGTCTTAAAAGACAGATAATTCAATAATTAATTCAATACACCATAGTTTCCATTACAGAAATGAAACTAATGAATAACTCATGGTAAATACATACCTAATTAAAAAAAAATCCACTGTGAAGTGCTGCATTAAAATGAAAATTGAAAGAAGGTGGTTAAATTGAAACTCATCTGTTGTGATCACAAATCTTTGGCCTTAATCAACCCGTGTCCATGCTTAGCCCCATTTTAAAAATTGGCAATTATATTTATTAGCTGGTTGGGGAAGAAAAAGCAGATGGAAGGGACTAACAGAGCAGTAGCCCACCCCCACCCCTTTGCACCAGTCTGGGGTGGTTGGTTTGAATTGAGTGACAGTATTTGTCCACCTCTCACTGCCTGCTGTCAGCATGACTGAATGTGCAAGTGGAAGTCAGGAAGCAAGAAGGCAGCAGCAATAATAATAATAATAATAATAATAATAATAATAATAATAATAAATTTTATTTATACCCCGCCCTCCCCAGCCAAGGCTGGGCTCAGGGTGGCTAACAACAATCAAAATAACTGACCCGCTGGAGTTTCTTGGTCAGTCTCAAGGGCAGCCCCAATTTCCATCCTGACCTGTGTTTTTCACAATCAGTGCTGTTTCCGCTCAGTTTTTGCTAAATACTGATCACATTCCAGACTGCAGATGAACTGCAGCAATTTCTGCTCTTTCTCTCTCCTCCCCCCCCCCAATTTTGTTGAAGTTCTCAAACATCCTTAGATGGGAGGCTTGCTAGTGAGACTGCCCCCACTGGTGGCAGTCTGTGGAAACTCCCCAAATATTGTGTACTGATTGTGTAGCAGCTAAGCTGGTGCAGGGTCCATTGGATCCCAAGACATCAAGACTAACACAGTGATCTGCCTGACCCTCACTTTTTGCTTTGACCACTGTGTGTGGCAAGACTGGACGTGGCAGGGGCCTTGCCTCTCTGTTCAGCCCTGTTGTGGCAGTGGATGCAATTAGGATTGCCCCCTATATTTCCCCCCAAACAACTGAATAGCACAGTTCACAGTTTTCCGATTTTCTGATGCTTTTTTTGGGGACTCTGCTACACATGTCCAGCATGCCTACTGGTTTAAAGAGGGAGACTATCCTTTACTACTATTTACACATGCAGTTCCTAACTGAGATTGTGAACATACGCAGAAGTCTGCATCTTAGCTGGAGCGGACTGGATGATGCTCAGTTTCCCTTAGAAATACTACCAGTAGAACTGCAGGACAGATTTTAAACTATCTTGTTCTTTGTCTTCACCACACATAAATTTAATCCTAAAAAGAGTGATTCATCATGTCTTCTCCTTATTGATTTTGATATACGTGCCAGGCAGAATGATTCTGATTGCATAGTACTAAGTGAGACAAGAATCAGGGTTATCTTATTATTGAGATTGGATTTTTAAGATTGCTAGAAAAATAGGGAATCCTGTGTGGATTGCCAAGGCATGCTAGATGTGCCCGCACGTTATTGCATTGTGTATATTAAACAACTTTATGTTCATCCAATTTTACCCTATGGAAGAGATTAGACAGAGAGCTTCTGAATTAATGTCTGCTTCAGTTATTCAGAAGAAGTAGTCATAAAAGAAAGAAAAAACCCAAATTCAACCATAGTTCGACTATGGGTGCAATAATTTTATTTTAACAGGTTGAATGGTGGTGTTTGTTAAAGGATAAAAGCATATTAAAACTATTATTATTATTATTTGCATGTATTCAAGCTGTAAATCTGTAAGGTATTTTATAGTACCTGCTAGGCAGTGGTAGTTTTTACAGAATATGGGCACAATTCACTGGGAGCTTTCCCTGTATATAAAGTTCCATTGAAATGAGTGGTTGATTCATCCATTGTGTTTAATGCCTTCCCTCTTCTTGTCCGAGTGGAGTTGTTGTTCAACTTCCATTCATTTTAACAGAGCATGGCAAAGTTGATATCTCAAGTGAAGCATGCCCAGTTTCCATTCACCAAAAATGGACCAGGTTTTCTGTCCTTTTAGCAAACACAAATTTAGCTGGAAAACATTGGTTTTGCAATGTTCCAGATGATTAGTTTTGTGGATGTTTATGCACACAGGCATAAGACTAGGATTTGCACAGTAAATTATAAATACGCATTGGTCTCACTTGATAAAGTATCCTATATTAAATGTGTGCAACATTTATATTTCATTAATACATAGATGCCAACTTTGAGCAATAGGTGTTCAGGAAGCAAGCAGCATATTAACATTCCGCTGAGTCTCATTGAACAATGATGTGTGCCCTTCTTCAGTGTCATTTCTTGGGTGCTTTTTCTAAATTTGGTCTTTAAAAAATTTAGTAAGATAAACTCCATTTGACCTTTTCTGGATCCAGCCAATTTGAAATGTTTAGGCATAGAAGTACCTGTTTGCTAAGAAGCATTGCCAGTTCTGTATGTGCATTCATCAACACCTACTCTCACACCTGTATAGGGATTGCGCTGCGCTCAGTGAACACATTGTTCTAGCAATAATTGCATACAGTGTCTGGTGGTCAAACTTCAAAAGCCATCATTAAGACATAATGTGCACTTTAAAGAACACTGGTGTTTTTAAAAACCCGTTTATTTTAGTTTTCCTTATTGGAGCTCCTTTTCTGCTGTTTGCAATCATGAAATTGCTTTCAGTACGATGGTTAAATAGCAGGCAATGCAACATTGCAATATGAGATGCGATGCAGGTTGACTCAGGCATGAAAAATTGACAGATCTAATTTACACTTCTCCTACTCCATTCTCACTCTGCCACTCAATTTTACTCCATCCTCCCTACCCCCATCCAAACAACATTCCTGTAGCTCTCAGTATTGGCACCCTGCATTCCTTGTCCTCTTGGTATCACTTGTATCTTCTTTTTTTAGCTCATCAACCTGAGTCATTAAATAGTAAAGACCCTTGCTCTGTTGTTTTGATCTGTTCAGCAGTTGGGATGTTGTTGCTAGTAGTTCCAGAAGAGACAGATTTTGCAGTTTGTAGTCACTTGTAGATATATGACACAGGCTTTGCTTGCTCAAGGTGAATTTGAAGACCCTGCAAGAAGTCACATTTCCATCTGTGCACTACTAACAAAAAGGGGGATTAAAACTAGGTCTATTTTTGGTAGGTTTTTTTTTTAAAAAAATGAACAAGAGAAACTGTCCTCATAAAATACTTTGCCCCCCAAACCAATTACTTTATTTTTGATAACTATGCAGCTCTTTACTTTCAGAAACATCTGCCACTTTAACACTTTAGGAAACCCTTGAAGTGTTTTCACATGAGCTTCATGATGCTACAGCGGGGTGATAGCTGGTTTTCAACGTTGTGATGATCACCAGCTAAACATCACGATATATCAATATATCATCATATGTGAAATAAGGATGGAGCTATGTAGAGCCATTGGCTCGCTTCACAGTTTTTCCCACATTGGGATTCCTGCATCGTGCACATGCGCGCGCACGCACACACACACAAATAATGCTTTGTGATATATTGCCAGACCAAAAATTATGGAAAAAAAATCACAATATGGACTTCTAGCCAGTTTGGGGCAATATATTGATATATTGGGACGCGGGTGGCGCTGTGGGTTAAAGCCTCAGCGCCTAGGGCTTGCCGATCGAAAGGTCGGCGGTTCGAATCCCCGCGGCGGGGTGCGCTCCCGTTGTTCGGTCCCAGCGCCTGCCAACCTAGCAGTTCGAAAGCACTCCCGGGTGCAAGTAGATAAATAGGGACCGCTTACTAGCGGGAAGGTAAACGGCGTTTCCGTGTGCGGCTCTGGCTCGCCAGACCAGCGATGTCACGCTGGCCACGTGACCCGGAAGTGTCTGCGGACAGCGCTGGCCCCTGGCCTCTTTGAGTGAGATGGGCGCACAACCCTAGAGTCTGTCAAGACTGGCCCGTACGGGCAGGGGTACCTTTACCTTTACCTTTTATTGATATATTGTCCTGCGCTACATGATGCTTGGACCAACTCCAGTGTGTCCGTGTACATGGAATGGCTTCCTAAGACAAATACATATATGTGGAACAGTGAAGTGATGTGTGCATGCATTTCTTTGTCTGTGCAGACCAGCTTCCTTTTATTGATATGAGCAGGGATCTCCACATGTGCAATTTCTCCCTGTGAATATCAGATCATATACAGCGACATTGAACATAGGTTTGGGTATTTTCTCCCTCGCATAGGTTGGAAAAATCTTTTTTAAAAAAATTCTCTCTCGTTTGCAGCGCAAGGCTATTATTGTGCTTGGCTTTGTAACTGCCTTTCTGCTCCTGATCATTGCCCGCCTTACAAACGAAGTCAGCTTTCCTCTGATATTCAGCTGCTTTGGAGAAACAAGTGCCAAGTGGATGCCATTTTATACACAACGGCAACCTCTGAGGACACACTATGGATATATGAATGTGAGAACCCAAGAGGTAAGAATTCACATTAAAGCCTCTTTAACGTACATAATTTATTGTATTATCAGGAAAGCTAATGATTCATATAATTCAGAATAGTCCATATTTTGTCTTGTCCAGTAGAAAGTGACAATAGCCATATATTTTTAAAATCATGAGTATTTAATTGGTTAACCCTTCTCGCATGAGGATTTGCAGAGAGCTAGATATCTATGCTTAATGGTGCTTATTCCTGAGTAAAAGTGTGTTTAGGACTGAAGCCTTTGCTATTTTTACTGAGCACGGAAGCAAATAGCAAAGTAACTTCTGATAGCTTCCAAAAGCAAAATAACTGTTTGTCTTCCTGAAGGCCCAAGGGGCATATCATATGGAGCATAGCATCTTTCTTTTCAACAAATACAACCTTATCATAACAAAATATAATTAATATAATTAAATGTTCCCATTCATATTTAGTATAAATTAATTTCAGAGAAAACATGTCGTGGTTAACTTTGATTAAAGCTGTGAATGATACAATGCTGTTGCTATGGTCTCTTGGAGCTGTAGCTATAGCAACAGTTGTAAGAAAAGTTTTATGTAAAATTTTAAAAAGTATGAAATCCCCACTGCAGAATCTTCCCCCAATGATGGAATCCAGTGTGCTTCTAACACTGTATATATAAGAAATACTAGCACAAGCTAGCATAAATTTTAAGGCAGTCATTCCCAATAACTTGCCCTCCAGATGTGTTGGACTCCAACTCACAACAACTCCAGCCAGGTGATTTTCCAGGGTTCAAAAACAGTAGCATCCATGAATACAGGGGATTTTTTCCTGGGAAGATAGCTGCCTTTGAATACATAGAAGGTGATGGGGGCAGAGGCAGAGCTAGAAAATTTGTGCAAGCTCACACCTTCTCGTTTGTTCACTTAAGCCCCAACATTAGCACCTGAACAGGCCTTACACTACAAATGAAAATTGCTCTAAATGACAATTACATTCCCCCCCCCCCCGGTGTCCTTATTTCTGGCAGCTTTCACTTCTATGTATATATTTACAGTAGTTGTGTTTTAAATTGCACTACTATTTCTAGAATTATCTTTCCCCTATGCCAGTGGTGGGAAACCTGTGACCATCCAATGATATTCAGCTCCAACTCCCATCAACTCCAGGCAACATGGCCAATAGTCAGGGATGATGGGAGTTGTAGTACAGCAACATCCTGCTCTGTCACCAACAATTTATGACAGCAGTCATAGTCTCAGAATAAAAGCTTGTGGATGCTCTAGGTTAGCCACTCACCTAGCTTTGACGTAAAATGTTGTGTCCATCCAGTGAATCCAGGAAATACCCTCATGATTTGTGATATTGTCATATCTAGGTCAAGATCAATGGCTAGCAAGGGATGGAGGGGGGTAGGAAGGGGATGGAGACTGTATTTTATACATATGCATTACACTATCCAATATGGATGATAACACGCCACATTTAATGGTTCTCTGAGGCTGCATGGAGCATAAGGAGAGAGATCACTGTCACTGTTCAGCCAAAGAGTGGGGCGATATGAACATTTTAGGAGTGCCCTCTCTCTCCGTCTTAGTTCTTTACTGAAGCTGCACAGAATGACCAAGGGGCAGGATTAGGCCCAGTAGGGGAGCAGATAATTAGGAAAATTGCTTCTTCCAGTTTCCACCCCTGAACTCCTCTAACAACCACTTTGTTTGAAAAGCAGAGAGGAGAATTATCATTTTGACCCATTACTATGATGCAGAAATGGGGACAGAACTGAGAATGGTAGGGCCATCCTGTTCCCCAATGGCATCTGGTTAGCTGCTCTGGAAAGCAGGATAGTGGACAAGATGGGTATACTGGTCTGATCCAACAGGACTCTGTTTATGTACTTACAGAGTTTTATTTCCCATTTTTGTTTTTAATTCTACTCGCATAGCTACAACACTGGATTGGTTAAGAGAGTGCATGATGAGGATGTGATATGAGAACTCTTGAGCCACCAATTAAGCTGCAATGGTGAGAGGCAGCCAGAAGTCATGCAAGGTTGCTGTCCTCATAGCTTCCTCCACCTATGCCAGTAATTGGTATAAGGGACAACATTTGTGGATTGGTATATAGACTCTAGCATCTTTCATCAACAACAGCATCTCTAATTCAGAGATGCCTAATAAATAATTGTGGAACACTTAGTACTTGTCTGGTGATCATACATCTTCCGTAAGATATATGTAGCACTTAAGAAGGTGAAATGTAGCGGCACACCAAGGTGGTGATTGATCGACTATAGCACAGTGAATCAATGTTTCCGTATTTTCTAACCATTCGGTAATTTTCACTCCAGGTTAAAAAACGCTTATGTCAGCAGAATGGTTTCATAATTTCACTGGAAGTTTAGAAATATAGTCCGTTGAAGTTATAATGACTTCCATTGGTACAAGGTTGGAGGTTCAAAAGAACAAAAGAAGAGGAATAGGATGCATGCTACTGGTTGTGGCACCTAATGGGCACCTGCCACTACTTCTTGTGTGTATAATGGAGATGGAAATTGTGTACATATATGTTCACTCTAATTGCTGTAATTTTCTCATGTCCCAAAATGTGTACCGTACTTTGTACATGCAGTAGCATGAATGCACATAAGCGTACATTCTTACTGTGTGGTGTATATTTCCAGCAATGTGAACTGGCTCTAAGGAATTACCGTATTTTTCGCTCTATAAGACGCACCAGATCACAAGACGCACCTAGTTTTCGGAGGAGGAAAAGAAGAAAAAAAATATTCTGAATCTCAGAAGCCAGAACAGCAAGAGGGATCGCTGCGCAGTGAAAGCAGCAATCCCTCTTGCTGTTCTGGCTTCTGGGATAGCTGCGCAGCCTGCATTCACTCCATAAGACGCACACACATTTCCCCTTACTTTTTAGGAGGGAAAAAGTGAGTCTTATAGAGCAAAAAATACGCTATTCATCCCGGGTTGCCCTTTGTGCAACTTTCGCAGTGACTGAGAATGTCAAAAGCACTTCCATATTGTCTGATGTGCCAGATGACACAGTAGGTTCTTCTAGGATTTCTATAGCATTATGCTTCTTCAGAGAGCACACGAAGAAAGGAAAATACCACTTCTAGCCCTTTCTTCGTGATTCAGGGGGACTTGAAAGAGGGGAGCAAAAGTGTTTAGAACTTTTTGATTCAGAGAGTGGAAAGGAAAATTTATTTCCACTTCCTTAAAGGAAGCATGGATGTTTTTATGTTCTTTTATCTAACTTTCCTGTGTATTATCTTCAACCATTTGATTCTCTTTTAAAGTCACCTCTAGTTCGTTTGGTTTTTCTCATTTCTCATTTTCCTTGAATTTCTTCTCCTTTTTCTGTTCTATACTGGCTGGCTTCCATTATCCTATAGCATCCAGTTCAAATTTATTTTGGTAGTTTATAAAGGTCTGCATGTTCTGTCTCCTCCTTATCTTTCTCTTCACTTATCTCTTTATACTCTACTCCCTCTTGTTTTTATGCTCTAGTGGTACTTTACTTCTTGTCAAACCCTAAATCTCATATGTTATTTCTACACTGCACCTTTTTTGTGTGTCTTGCTGTTACTTATCTCTGAAATATCCTGCTCCTGCTATTAGGACATCTTCATCATTTGGAGTTTTTTAATGGTGGTTGAAATCACAGGTGCTTTTGCTTTTCTTTATAGTTAACTCTCCTTGATTTTGCTTCACTTTCAACCCTTCCCTATATCTCCATGATTTTTAGCTTGTGTCCGGGATCTGTCTACAGTTTTATTTATGATGCAGCACATTATTTGGAACAACAATTAACATTTCCCCCTCATAATTTCAAATGAAATGCTGGATATATTGCACTTAACTTGCAGTGCGAACCAACAGATGTCCACTTAGAAGTAAGTTCCATTGAATTCAGTGAGATTTACTTTCAGTTATGCATGTAGAGCAGTCTTTCCCAATCTAGTGCTCTCCAGATGTTTTGGTCTATGGCTTCCATTATTCCCAGCCATCACAGGAAGGAATTATGGGAGTTCTAGTCCAAAGTATGTGAAGAGCACCAGGTTGGTGGTGGCTGGTATATAGGCTTTTCAGCCTTAGGGTATAATCCTCAACCCATTTATTTGGGAATAAGTCATACTGCACTAACTTCAGAGCCAACATCCACAGGGTGATAAAGTACGCTTCCATGTTATAGACAGGAAGAAGCGATATGAAATCAAACTGGACTGGATTATCAGAAAGTTAAGAGATCAAGATAAGATTGCATCAAGATTAGGAGAGAGGGCAGTGGAATTTTGATGTGCCTGAGCTAGATGGGCCTTTGGCCTCATCCAGCAGAGCTCCTCTTGTGCTCTTAAATATTGTTCTTCATGGAGTCTCTCCACTTGTCATTCATGCTAACTCCACCCTACATCCCAACACACTCTCCTGCTGTCAAACATTCCTCCACTCACTCTTCTGTTACAATGCTCTTGAAAGTAAGTTTTAAGAAAATGTTGAAGCTGTTTCTATATAAAACGTAGAGTTTGTATAGATTAGATTTATGTCATCTGGAAGCACAGACCCTCCAATGTCCCTATTTTCCAGGGATGTCCCTGATTTTGAGAAGCCGTCCTGGTTTCTGATTTGATCCCAGAACGTCCCACTTTTCCTTAGGATGTCCCTATTTTCATCAGAAAAATGTTGGTGGGTATGGAAGCACTTGCCCCTTAATAAACACACAGACCCTTTTCTGCTAGGAGATTATGTGCTGTGTAAAAAAGCTGTCCATGGAAAGAAGCGTAAGCGGCCTAGTTACAAATTATCTTGCTCCCTATAAGAGAGATGGAAGGTAGTTGGAGTTTGTGCTGGCATTTTAAGCTTCCAATGTCATCTGAATTATTAATGTTATTTATTTATGTAAATTTGATTCCTGCTTTAGCTTTGAAAGCCTGGGATAGTTAATACGTTTTCCAAATAGATGGAACACATGAAAATAAAATAAAAATAAAATACGTTAGGGCAGCTATCGTTATCCCCTGAGCCACACTTCTGTTGTTCACTGTACTGGCTTTCTGGCATGTAATTAACATAATGACTATTTTACCCTTTCTGCCCTTAAAATAAATGCATCACTCTCAACTTTACAGAGGTGAAAGATGCAAGCGAGCATTTCATGCCAAAGGAGCTGAATGGCTATCCTACAGAGGTCTAGATTGCTCTACACCCTAGTCTGTGGCTTTTCGTGCTCCAAATCTTGTGTTCTCTGAGCCCTAGACATCTGTTCACTTGCAAGGGCATCTGCTTCCCTCATTCCTTTAGCACACGACCCCAGTTGGCACCTAGCTTTCGCTGCAGGCCACTTTAAAAGGATGGCAGGTAGAAGAGGGCCATGTCCACTCTTCACCTCCTTACCCTTCCACAATGCTTGCCAATAAAAGAGCATCACTTGCTATCTCCATTGCCCAAATCCAGTGGAGTGGGAGGCATCTGGGAGGGTGTGAAATTGGACTGTATCCTGGCAACTTTCACACCATTGATTTGTTTGGGGGTAACCACCTGAGTTGAAAGTAGTGCCTAACTTTCATGCTTTGCTATTACTGCTGCCCTGCATGAAGACAGTCGAGAGGGGGCAGGTGCATAAACTAGGAGTGTCATTTCTGAAGGGCTGCTCCCAATGCATTTTGCTCCCTGAGGTGATGGCCAAGATGGTGCCCTCACCATTCCAAATACAGGAAACTGTCTGAACTGGCAATGGAGGTTACAGGGAACCAGCCAGAGGGCCGTCTTAGTAGTCACGTCCACCCTGTGGAACGCTCTCGCACCAGACGCTTAGTGCTTCGTTGGAGCAAACATCAATTCAGGTTTTCTGCAGGTTGCTGCTTGCTCTGATTGAGCTTTAAAGAGTGGGTTTTTGTGGGGAAATCTCCGGAGCAAAAAAGAAAAGAAGAGAAAGGAAAATGTGCTTGGACACAGAGATTTAAAGCACAGACTGGGCCTGGAAAGAGCGATGGAAAGGTAAGTGTGTATAAACCCCCACTCTGCCTAAAGACAGGGCTGGCCCTGCATTGTTGTGCTGTTGCAGAGGGTTATTGAGCACACTTCAACCTCACAGAGGAGCAGCACCAGCCAGGTAAAAAAGGAAGTTCATGAGACAGTTGTGGCCCTGCTTCCAATGCATCCATTGGCCCTGCACCAAATGAGTGTGCACAACAGAAGAATAATCTGCAGTGGTGTGAAAGGATTCTAGAGTGTGCCTTGGTTTCATGTCCTACCCTCCTGGCACCCCTTCTACCTCACCTCCTTGAGACAGAGAGATTGAGAAATGGCAGGCACTGGAAGGCACATTTGAGAGGCTAGTTGTGCCCCCCCCCTCACTAAAACGGTTAGTATATAAGAAGAGCTGTGCTGGCTCAGACCAAAGGACCATCTCATCCAGCATCTTATTTTGCACAGTGGCCAACCAGGTGGTTCCATGAAGCCCATGATGTATGCAGCATTAAAGCAGTATCTCTGTCTTGCAGCTTCTTAGTACCTCTTTTTCAGTGGCGTACTATGTTAGAAACTGAAGGTTGCCTATAACCATCATGTCAAACCTTGGAATAGAAGAATGTTCTTCAATGTTGGGTCCCTAAGTGATATTGGACTACATCTCCCATCACACCTGACTATTAGCCAAGCTGGCTGGGAATGATGGGAGCTGTAGTCCAACAACATCTAGGGACCATATCTGAATCCAGAGATCAAGCTTCATTCAATAGAAATGTAGTGGCCTGTTTTACATGTAACGCAAGGTGAATTCTTTGGAAGAACCCCATCCCCCACCCCACAGCTGTGTAAGTGAGAAGGGCAGGATCTTTAGACATTTCATTAAATCAATAATAAACACGAGCTTCACTGGCGATTATAGAAAGCTGGCTGAATAATAATACCTGAAACATTTTGCTGACATCAATCACTCCCTATCTTATAAAAAAAAAAAATCTCTATTGCTTTTTAAGAACTCTCACACATTTTTACTGAAGTGGAAAATCATCTTTCATAATTTATTATCTTTCATAATTTAACCTCCCATCCCTAAGGCATCTCTGGTTTGCGTTGTTCTCCCGTCACATTTCTTTATCTTCAGAAATCTCCATATTACTATAATTGAGACAGAAGCGTACATTGTACAACATTCCACTAAGTGTAGTCCTGCGATTGCTTCATGAGTTGTGTAGATTGTGGGGTGGAGGGGTGGGGGTGGGGAGAAAGAGCAAAGCTTGCAGCATGTTGCATAGCGAGTCTTAATAAATAACCCTGGAGATGTTTAATTTAAGAGTAAATTAGTCTGTCAAGCTCAGTGGAGTTCAAACTGCTCTGCAGTAAGCTTGAAGCTTACCCATCAAGTAGTAAACCCCATACAGTGTAATTGCATCTGTTTTGAGAACGAACTGCAATAAGAGGTGAGTACAGGACCGTAATAATAATAAAAATGCAACTATTGCCCTATAAAAGAATTTAAGGGAACAAGGAACAAAAACTCCACATGATTCTTCTGAGGCAATTGTTAAATGTTAGCATTTTGACATTTTGGACCTGTTTTCTTCATCTTGTTTAGAGGGCTAACGTGCATGGTTTATGTAATGTAATGGGAGAATGTAAAGAGGGAGAAGTTCAGTTACAAAAAATGGAATGACCTCTTGTTAATCTGCTAAAAGGTCTCTTGCAATATCAAGCTAAGAATTGGCTAAAGATAGAGCATTGTGGAATCGCTCATTCACAAACTGGTACCCAAAAGGATTCCCCTGAAATATATTTTTAAAGGCCTCTTGAACATAAGATTAATAATAATAATAATAATAATAATAATAATAATAATAATAATAAAGATATGGTTCATGAACATTCTGTGATCAGCACAGTCAAGGCATTTACACTGGAATCTTACTAGATATCACCATCATCATCTTACAGATATTTGTTCAATGCCTTGTTGTCTCATGCCTATTTCAGTGTACAAGAAACATTCCCAGAAGATTGCACATCTGCTCCACATTGCTAGGCTTCCCTAAATTCGTATATGTTCCAGGACAGAGAAAGCACTGGTCTAATTAGCATCATTGATGAGTCGTTCACTTCATCCTGACATCATGGTAGTGTCGATGGCAATGACGATGATGTGGTGCCCTGTATCATTAAATTCTGATTTGCAGTTACTGCTTGTTTGACAGATAGGGGCAGAGCTTAGCCAGGAAAGAGTTTGTCTTAAATGAAGAGGAAACATCACTCTCTAGCTGTGGAGGATGCTGATACTGGAAAATTAGTATGGAGGAAAAGTGACAAAACAAAAGCATTTTAAGCCAAATTCCCAGCAGTAGGTAAAAATAATGTTGTGCCACATTCAAAATGATGGTTCTTCACTGCCTGGCAGAACACGAGCTAAATTTTGTGATCAGTAGAATTGGAGTACTTGTGGTGTGCAGTTTGTCGATTATCATCTGGGAACTAGCATCACAGTTCTCCTTCAGATTGCTGTTAAATGCTTTGCACCCATGCCAGTTAAGTGTTAGTTATTCTCTTGTTTTGTTTCCTGGGGAAGGAATGGCCTTGCACAAGGTCATTCCGCTTAGGGAATGCATTTTCTCAATACAATCCTGAAAATAATTCAAGGGCTATAATATAAAAAGTCTTCAGAATTCCCAAGTTCTTCCTGAGTTAAGAGAAAGCCAGCATGTTCCCTTGAAGTAGACGTCTGCTCTCGCTCTCGAGTCTTGCACAACTACAGTGGTGCTTCCCACATACAATACTGCTCCCTTTAGCCACGAGGAGGCAAAACATTTGGATGTTGGGTGCATGGCATTGTGGTTTATAAACCTGTGTCATGCCCCCATTGACTGCCTTTGGTGGAGGGTGGGACAGGAAGTCCTTCCTACTCATCGGAAGGTGAAGTTGTGGCATTAATTTACAAGGTCCTTTACAGCTTGGGTCCAGGATACGTCAAGCACCACCTGATCCCTTGTATCTCTGCTTAGTCATTGAGGTCGTGGGAAGAGTCACTGGTCCCCAATGACTTGGATTTACAGATGTTATCTACCATAAGCCATGTGTTCAGTATTGTGGGCCAAATTTTGTGGAACTCCTTTCCAGTTGAAGTCACACAGGTCCCCTCCCTGGGTACCTTCTGGAAGTTGCCAAAAACTTTTTTTGTATTCCAGCAGGCTTTTTAATTGAATTCTGATTTTGTAGTTATCTCATTTTAGTCGTATTGTATTGGATTTCCTGTACACCACAAATAAGCTACAATTCTGGAGACTGTCTTCCGAAAGGCTTTCCCACCTGGTACTCGGCACTATTGCCAATCATTTTATTATTCATTATTAAATATCACACACACACACACACAGTATTAGATTTTTTTCCAGACAAAAAATAACTTAGAACTTTCAGAGACTGGCAGCATATCTTAACACATCACAAATACAACCTTACAAAATATCAGAACAGAACTTTGGAAATGAAAATCAACAACAAATATAAAAGCCCGCATTCAAAGCAACACAGTGAGCCACAAAACAATATCCTTTTAAAAACCTGAGTATGCTACAAGTAAAAATTTGGCACAAAATTGCAGTAAAATTCACACATGTTAAAGCATTGCAAGTAGCTAAACAAAAATCACTAAAGATGAAGCTGTACCCACGCTTCCCTTGGCAGTAACATTTCCCAAGCACATCCTTAGCACATTCTTCCACTTGCAAACCTCATTCTCATCCACTCCCAGCAATCATACCCATAACACAGTTAATCCCAAACCAACCACTTGTCACCAGGCAAACAGAGTTAAACATAATTTACAACCAGCTCATTCACCTACTTCCATATAAACAACAGCATAACTACTCACTCCCTGTCTCCCACCCAGGTATACTCTATATTGGTTGAGTCTCTCACATTGAGTGGTATTAAGCAACTTTATAACTACAATAAATGTACAACCCAGACTCTCGCCCTGGGCAACAAAACCACAATTCTGTTTATCAGTCAATAATGCATCACTCCCTTTCTCCTCACTGCCCTCACTCTTGTAGTGACTGGAAAGGGAAAAGCTAAAGAGAGACCATTGCCTTTGGTGTCTTTTCACTGGAGTTGTAAACCCTAGGGGCGTTGACCTAGTGGAGGCAGCTCACCCCACTTCAGCAGTGTTCTTCTCTAGTCTGTACACTGGGAGACAAGTTAGTGAGCTGCAGCTGTTTACATTCTCCTACTCAGGAATCAAGGGACGCAGGTGGCGCTGTGGGTTAAACCACAGAGCCTAGGACTTGCCGATCAGAAGGTCGGCAGTTCGAATCCCTGCGACAGGGTGAGCTCCCATTGCTCGGTCCCTGCTCCTGCCAACCTAGCAGTTCGAAAGCACAAAGTGCAAGTAGATAAATAGGTACCGCTCCAGCGGGAAGGTAAACGGCGTTTCTGTGCACTGCTCTGGTTCGCCAGAAGCGGCTTAGTCATGCTGGTCACATGACCCAGAAGCTGTCTGTGGACAAATGCCAGCTCCCTCGGCCAATAAAGCAAGATGAGCGCCGCAACCCCAGAGTCGGTCACGACTGGACCTAATGGTCAGGGGTCCCTTTACCTTTTACTCAGGAATCAACTCCAACTTAGCATCAGCACCCTGGCTGGCAGGGCAACCAGGAACAGAGTGGGCAATGAAATGAAATGGCCTCTCCCTTGTTCCGTTGCTCCTTAATTCAAAGCAGGTCAGTGTCAAGAACAAATCTGAGAGCAGGGATTAGGAGCTGAAAAAAACCCCCAAACCTTTGACATCGTAAGAGGGAACCTACAGAAACAGTCAGTAAGAAGCATGTTTCTAAAACTTGGACTGTCCTTGAATGGCCACAGAAAAGCCTTATGACATCATGGAGACACAATGGAGGACCCCCCCCCCCCCCCAGGATCAAACAATTCTTTTAATGACAAATTTGAGAGTTCCACAACACTCTTTTCAGGACCCCAGAAATGGTTCCTGGGATGCAAGTTAGCCATCTGTGATCTATGTAATGAAAAATACTATACTTTCTTGTTTTCTTGTCTCTTATTGATTTTTGTACTTAAAGACTTTCTGGCAAGGTCTATTTTTTATCATCATAAAGACATTTGCAATCACTGCTGCTGGATTGGTTTGGCAGGCTTGCTCACTTCAGGTGTTAGTAGTCAATTATTATTGTGCTGAATATTATTAGAGAGGAGGAGGCCCCTGGCATTCATATGTTTTGTGTGTGTTGGGAATGTTCTTTTAAAGTGTGACTGTTGTACAAGTTTTGTCTTTTCAGTGTGGGATATGACTTCCCTGCCTCAGTTTCGCCGCTGCTTAATTAATTTCAACCTGCATCTCATAGTTTTTGAAATAGCATCTGGGATGTGCCAGTTTGACAACAGCAGCCTTCTGGGTCTGTCTTGGAAGGTCTTTGTTTTGGTTGAATACATTTGGACCCTAATCAAAAGTGAATTAAGAGAAGCTACTTGAGTTGTGTGTGAGTTCTTAAACAGCTGCAGCAGAGATGAGGAAGGGGAACTGAAACTGTTCTTCTTCCTCCCCACAACTTATTTTCATGCAACTCCTGCTAATGGGCTCAGAAATCATGTTTTCAATTCCCCATCCAACTTGGGATGTAGGCATGGAAGCTAGAATAGGACACTAGGCATCATCAGTTGCATGTCCTATTTCTATGTCAGTTAATATTTTCATACCCCTGAATCTTGTAATTATGCATGTTTCAGTTTAGGTAGCAAGATGAGAAGACATTCATTTGAATTATGGTCACATTTGTTGCTGCACATGTGGTCTTTGAAATTCACTATTTATCTCCTGATTATTCAAGATAATCAGTAATATTAATGTAGATCCTCAAGTGCTATTTGATGCTCAGTTTAATTTTAAACCTCAAAATAATCTTGGCGTAAGCTTTGATCCCTGTATAATAGCTTCCTGAAGGCTTACTCTGTGTCACTTTCAGTGGAATTTTAATCTGAGAAGGTGCACTGGAAGCTATCTAGAAATTCAACCTGTCTTGTAAAGGTGTATTTGATCTTAACACATCTGAAGGCTATTGAATGGTTTTATTATGAAACTTACTAATACCATATTATTTTACTATTAAATCTTCTTTTACCGTTAGGATGAATGCTTAAGAAAAAAAAGATTATCTCTCTATGACAGGTAGCATTTGCTACTTATTTCATTATGCAAGGTAGTAGCAATGTTTAGGCAGCTAATGCCAGTTAAAAAGGTGCCCTAGTCTATCAACCATTCTAAACCTATGTGCTTTGCAAAGGGTCCACATCATCCATTAATGGCACATAACAGATATTTCTGTCACCCTGCTGTGCATTTTCTCCATTTTTGATAAATTAGAATTAACTTTCTATTTTGCATACTTGCATGCCTATTTATCACATATATTTACAAACCTATTTTAGTTAGTTGACAAAATAATCAAAACAACAGGCTCATTTGCACATTACACTTGTGACAGGGCTCATAACAATGCACGCAGCCTCCACAAATAGAAAGTGTCTCTATTCAATAGAGAGTGCACTTATTTTGATGTCCTGGTGCAGAGGAAGCAGCCATGGCAGCTCTGCAGTGTTTCAGTGTCGAACAACTTGTTTTTGTAATAGAGAAGATAATTGGATTTAAGCACAATGAACACATTTTTGCATGCCTGCCATGGCAACCAAATAAGTTGAATTTTTGGTTTAGACTTTTATGTCGCCCTCCCCTCTTCAGTGTGCTTCTTTGATTTTTTCATTTTTACAGTGCTCGAAATAGCAATGGGAAGAGCAATTTAAATTAAATAAGCCATGCTCAGGGAAACAAAATAGGATCGGCAATACACAGGACATGGAGGGACAAAAGTAATTGGTAGCTCAGCAGTGTGGGCTCCATGATTTGTGGAGTGGGGGTTGAGGATGGCATACTCAGTGTGGCTTACCAAGATGGAAGAAGTGGGACATTGAAACAACTCTTAGGCTGCATCTTATTTTCTGAGTAAATTGTGGAAATGGTAGTGTTTATTAGAGTAGTAAATGAATATTGTATGAAGTTGAGACTTGTGAATGGGAAGAATGAATAGTTTGTTTGGGTGTGTGAATGGAATGTGCATGTGGTGTATGCGGACTATATGACACTGCCATGCATTGAGTCAGACCGTCTGTGCATGTAGCTCATTATTGTTTACACCGATTGGCAGCAGCTCTCCTGGTGCTCAGATTGAATCTGAGACTCCTGCATGCATCTACAGCCCCATCTCCTTAAAAGATGGCGGGAAGGTTAGGCTGGTTGCGTGGTTGTATGTATACTGTGTGTGAACAGTGCATGAGCGCATGAATGTGGCAGAATTTAGTTGGTGCCCTTGCATTCATGGAAGGACCTTTGACCCAAAGGATGCTTCTGTTCATGGAAGAATATTGGAGGGAATGTTTGCTAATTCTGACCCCCATCCAAAGCAGACCACACCACTTCCTGCTAATTGGCTCTGGTACATTAGGGGTAGGGGTGGGAAGTGTTCCAGAACAGGGTATATCGTGGCATGGGGAAGGTGGTTGGGAATTGGCTTAGAGAGCCAGTGCAGTATAGCAGAGTATAGACTAAGACCTAGGAAACTAGGGTTCTAATCCCCACTTGGTCATGAAGCTCACTGAGTGACCTTGGACCAATCACTGCCCCTCAGCTTAACCTCTACCTCACAGTGTTGTGAGAGGAGGGGGAAGAACCATCTACACCATCTTCAGCTCCTTGGAGGAAAGGCAACATATAAATATACTAGACAAATAAATAAATAACTAGGCAAAATTGAGCCATTAGTGGAAGCATCAGCTGGATCCAAAAACCCTTCCATGAGCACAATGGGATTCCACTCAAGACTATTGTTATGTTTATTTATCAGTACTTCGCCTTTTTTCCTGACGTGATAGTTCAAATAAAAATGCATCCATGTATTTTCTCAGGCCGCCTCCTGATGTAAATAAATTTGAATACTCAGAAAGCCAAATGAATACAAACACAAGTTCTGCACGTTGCCCTGTGTGCAGTGATTCAAATATCTAGACCTCGGTGGATAAGATATTTACAACACTATTGCTCATGTTCAGAAACATGAGCAGCTGTGCTGCAAACAAAAAACACACATCTCGCGTAAGACAAGCAGGCCGAAAATTATGTGCTGGCAGTTAGCATTTTTAGTTGTACACACTGCTATGCAAAGCTGAAAGGAAATATCACTCTTCTAGGATTAATACATTTTGCAGCATAAATGGAGAAAATAGCCTGTCAGCAGAGCAGGGTTTTGCTGATTGTAAATATGTTTTTGCTATTGCCCCTTCAGTGTAGATGCAAAATGACAACAATCAATAAACGGAAGCTTTCCTAGCCAAACTAATTATATTTCTCTGGCAGCATGGGTGGCCACTTTAATTCCCCTGAGTAGCCAAATGGATCCATTTTCTAGAAGAGAAAGAGGGAAATACAATGATCTTTGGAATCTATATTACATTTCTTAGACACACATATATCTTGGGCAACATCTGTAGCACAGAGCGCCTGTCAGCCTCAAACCTCCTATTCATGTGTCTATATGGAAATTAGGTAGCGAAATCATTTGAGAGAGTATCACAGAAATGTGAATGTTTACAGGAATTGGGTTAATTTCAGATATAACTCACATATCCAAAGCCAGTGCCTCCAGCGGTTTCATCTGCGGTCTTTTGGAAGCACCTCCAATTTGTATTCTGTATTCTCTGAAGTCCAGCAACTGGGAGGTCAAAATCACCGCTCTGCTGACTTTCTTATATAGGAAAAAATCTAGGATATCAGCACTGGTGTCAAAAAGATAGTTTACAGATCAAACCTGTAGAAAGAATGTTTTCTGCCAGAGATTGTTCCACCGTCAAGAATGCCGTACAGTAATAAATGCCATTTGCTTGCATATTTTATGCTTTACTTGGCTAATGCGTGTGCTGCATGCACACCAGTGTTTTTCCACAAATGTGTAACTGTGTGTGTATCTTGGCTATGCCTTACATCAGGCATAGGCAAACTTGGCCCTCCAGATTTTTGGGACTACAACTCCCATCACCCCCCTGACCACTGGTCCTGTTAGCTAGGGATGATGGGAGTTGTAGTTCCAAAACATCTGGAGGGCCGAGTTTGCCTATGCCTGTCTTACATGTTGGCTACATGCAAGTAACAAAATAAATAGCTGCATATGTAGTTTAAAGTTGTGTTTATACCACCTGGAGCTTGTCCTACAGCAGGGACAGTGGCTTATAGGACTACTGGTATATTGTTTATAATGGAGGGCCTGAGATCTGTAATAACATTTGTTTGCATAATCAGATCACCAAGATTGAATATAGAATTGTTAGTAATGATATTCAAAAGTAGCACAGAATGGTGAACAGAAGGAAGGCTTGGAAAGGTGGATCTAGAGAACCAGATTTACACCATGGAGTCACTACAGAGTAAGTGTGAACACTTGTAAGCTTATTGTTTGAACACAGTGCAGTGTAGCAGTTAGAGTTTTGGACTAGGATGTTGGGAGACCAGGGTTCAAATTCCTACTCAGCCATTAAGCTAACTGGTTGATCTCGGGCGAGGCATCATCAGACTAACTGACCTCACAGGGTTTTCTGAGGATGAAATGGGGAGGAGTACTGTAGTGTCATTCCTCCTTGGAGGAAAAGTGAGATAGAAATGTAATAGATTAGATAGATGATAGATGATAGATAGATAGATGATAGATAGATAGATAGATAGATAGATAGATAGATAGATGATAGATAGATGATAGATAGATGATAGATAGATAGATAGATAGATAGATGATAGATAGATAGATGATAGATATTGATAGATAGATGATAGATGATAGATAGATAGATGATAGATAGATAGATGATGATAGATAGATGATAGATAGATAGATGATAGATAGATAGATAGATAGATAGATAGATAGATATAGATAGATGATAGATAGATATAGATGATAGATGATTAGACAGTTCCACTGAGATTGTGTCAGTCATGTTTGTTTGTTTGTTTGTTTGTTTGTTTGTTTGCTTGCTTGTTTGCTGACCGTATTTATAACCTGCCCTTCACTGGAAGGTCCTGGGGCAGAAAATATAAACATGAAAAAACAGATTTGCATTATAAAGGCTGAAACAAAACACACCAACACAAATCTCCATAAAATCACAAAACCATAAAGCTACAAGACGGCGGCAGCAGCAAAAATGAAAGCTCAGTGCACCTCACTCGACCCTAGCAGCCTGGACAAAGAAATGCCAGAGTTCCAATGCGATGAGAAAAGCTGGGATAGCTGGATCAGGTTATAGAAAAGCAGCATCCACCTCCAATGCTTTGCCCACTTTCTATCTTGGGTAGATGACGACAATATAATCAGAATGCTGTTTTCTCTGGCTAACCCATACCAGCTGGTGCACATATCTAGTTATGACTTCAATTGGCTGGATCTGTGCCCAGTTGATACAACTGAAAGCACCTATGGTTAAATGGCATGCATCTCTTCGCCATCCCTGGACTGCCTTTCTGTTAGTGCCATGAGTAGTCACTTCAGCAACCCAAGAAGGTCTCAAATGCTATGTCAAACCCCATCCCCAGGAATTCGTAAAGTGAGAATTGTTGTGATCTTTTTTTAAGGTAGGGTTGCCCAGCCTAACAACAAGAACAATTTATTATTTATACCCCGCCCATCTGGCTGGGAAACACAGAACACTAAAATGCAGTAACCTATTAAACATTAAAAGCTTCCCTAAACAGGGCTGCCTTCAGATGTCTTCTAAAAGTTTGGTAGTTGTTTTTCTCTTTGACATCTGGTTGGAGGGCGTTCCACAGGGCGGGTGCCACTACCGAGAAGGCCCTCTGCCTGGTTCCCTGCCTATCCAGATGTTGCTGCAGTTCCCATCATTTGTAACCATAGACTGTTACAGTGCAATGCTATGTGTCCCCCCAGCCCAGAAGTAAGTCCAGCCCAGTTCAGTGGAATCTCTTCTTAGGTAAGTGTGTATAGGAATACAGCCTTAGTTTATCTTTTTTCGCCAGCTGAATGTGCTTCACGGTATTATGGTGCTAACATAGGGTTTCATCTACCATCTTAAAAGAATGCTTGGTTGTTCCAAGTTGACAGGTTTACATGACTGAATGTTATTTCAGTAACTGCCAATGGACCAGAATAATTACTGAGTATGTCCGTCCTAGAAATATACAAATTCAATGGAATGTGTGCGAAGAAATGTACTCTTGAGATATTTGTAGAACGTGTAAAGCAACATCCCCAACGTCACAAAATTAAGCAGATTCCATTTCAGTGAGATATTTAACCAATTAGGTTTAAAATAATTTCTGAAATGATGAAGAATAGCCTGGCTTTCTTTTTTCATGTAATTAATTTAAAAATCTATTTTAGTTTTCTTTCAGTCACTTCCAGCTCTGCTTGCTATTAATTATTTGTCACTTGCTAATAACGTCCATTCCACCCATCAACGAAAATGGATGACTAAAAAATAAATAAATCTAAAGTTAGATTGTTTATTTTATTACCATGTTTTTGCCTCTGTTAAAGCAGACTTCTATTTTAAAACAACAACAACCACACTTTTAACTTTAGAAATGATTTGACACTGGATTGATATAATTTGACAATGAATTACATAATGGCATTATTGTTTTATCTTGCACAAAGTATGAAATATTAGAACCTTGCAGTCTGGTTTTTCTTCTTCGGGACCTGCATTGAAACAGGATGTGGCAGTCTCAGAGTGAAATGTAGGTTTCAGAAGCTTGTCACTTGCTCTATTGTTTTGATATATTTAGCAGGACTATTTTGGTCTCCTTCCCCCCCCCCCCCAATCTCTTCCCCTCCCCTTCCCCTTTCCCATGACATGTTTTCCCCATAGCTATTAGGAGTTTTTGGGTTCACACCTATGCATAACATGCTGTTCATGTGAATTAGGATGGGAAATGTGTTGAAATAACACATAAAAATGTCCAGCTGGCAGCAAATTCTGCCAACTGTAGCGAAAGGGACAAGAGAGCAGAGAAGCCTTTGTAAACTGGTAGATCAAGTCCTTAAATATCCAAAGCACTTTTACGATTGTGATGATGATTAAATGAATTTGTGTCCTGCTTTTTAGAAATGTATCCCCCACAAAGCATCAAGCATAGTACACAGTTTTAAAAACCCCAGGAACCAAAACCAAAGCACAATGTACGACCTACAAAAGAGATGCATGTTCATATTTCTGTGAATAGCCATGAGTGTTTCAACATCACTGCCCCCTGCTATATCTCCCGCTTCCCAAAAGCTGCTCCTAAATTTGGGGGCTCTTCATATCCCAGCCCCTGTGGTGAGCAAGTACAGGGGCCTTCTTTGAATCAGAGCTCAGGTCCTTTGTTGTTGTTGTTCAGTCGTTTAGTCGTGTCTGACTCTTCGTGACCCCATGGACCAGAGCACGCCAGGCACTTCTATCTTCCACTGCCTCCCGCAGTTTGGTCAGACTCATGTTTGTGGCTTTGAGAACACTGTCCAACCATCTCGTCCTCTGTCATCCCCTTTTCCTTGTGCCCTCAATCTTTCCCAACATCAGGGTCTTTTCCAGGGAGTCTTCTCTTCTCATGAGGTGGCCAAAGTATTGGAGCCTCAGCTTCATGATCTGTCCTTCCAGTGACCACTCAGGGCTGATTTCTTTAAGAATGGATGTGCTTGATCTTCTTGCAGTCCATGGGACTCTCAAGAGTCTCCTCCAGCACCATAATTCAAAAGCATCCATTCTTTAGCGATCAGCCTTCTTTATGGTCCAGCTCTCACTTCCATACATCACTGCTGGGAAAACCATGGCTTTAACTATACGGACCTTTGTTGGCAAGGTGATGTCTCTGCTTTTTAATATGCTGTCTAGGTTTGCCATCGCCTTTCTCCCAAGGAGCAGGCGTCTTTTAATTTCGTGACTGCTGTCACCATCTGCAGTGATCCGGCTCCTTTGTGAGAAGTTTAAACAGCTCCTTTGTGAGAAGTTTAAAATTATAGCTGTGGCCATGCACATGTTTATATTAGTTAATTATCATACAACAGGAGAATAAAACCTTTTGTGGGCTTTCGCACCAAATCCCACATTCCAGGTTCTGTAAAGAGATGTGGCTTTCTCTCTTACAGCCATATCCTGCACATCACTTGTTAATACTGGGCTTTCAGGGATGCAGGTGGAGCTTTGGTCTAGACCACTGAGCCTCTTGGGCTTGCCGATCAGAACGTTGGCGGCTCAAATCTGCACAATGGGGTGAGCTCCCATTGTTCTGTGCCAGCTCCTGCCAACCTAGCAGTTCGAAAGCACGCCAGTGCAAGTAGATAAATAGGTACCGCTGTGGCAGGAAGGTAAATGGTGTTTCTGTGTGCTCTGGTTTCTGTCATGGTGTTCCGTTGCACCAGAAGCAGTTGAGTCATGCTGGCCACATGACCCGGAAAGCTGTTTGTGGACAAACGTCGGCTCCCTCAGCCTGAAAGTGAGATGAGCGCCACAACTCCATAGTCGCCTTTGACTGGACTTAACCATCCAAGGGTCCTTTACCTTTTTTACTTTTACCTAATACAGGGCTTTACCAGCCAGGCTAGCCTGCTTCAGGTTTAGGTAAAAATGAGTCTGAGAAAGCATTCCCTTTTCAGATTCCCTGACCTGGTACCCTCCAGGTATCTTAGGCTAGAACTCCAGCCATCCACAACCACCATTGCCAATGGACAGGCATGATGAAAACTGTAGTACAAAATGCCTGTATGGTACCAGTTTGAGGAACATTGCTTTAAAGACTGTGGCACACTAGAGGCAGATCAAGCTGCTACCCCTTTTGTTTCTTCTTTTTTAACCACCCTTGGGAAGCACATCACACACACACAAAGCCAATTTGGTATATTTCTTCCCTCTGTCGCCTTCATGGCACCATTTGAGAAGCAAACATTTATATGCAGAGATATTTTGTTGAATCAGAACTTCCATCCATAATAGACGGGGACAGATATTTAGTGTTGCTTACCTGCAGCCTAATTTGCTCCCATCTCAAGGTCCTATATCATTTTGGTTGACTCGTCCATAACAATGGGAATAAATCACATGTCGCATGGATCCAAGTGGCATTCCTAGTTGTGCCTTTGAAAGTCAGACTTCAGCTTCTGCTATAGATACGTTGTACAGATGGTTTTTTAATGTATAAAGCATTGTGCAGATGGTTTTGATGTATAATTCATGATTGCTCCTGAGTCTTCCCACTGCTAAGGGCACTCTATTGTTCATCCTTTCTTTTTTATGTTTTAGCTTATATGATTGTTATTGCCCCTCTGCCTTGCTTACAATCTTCTGTATTGCTCTACAAAAGTCATTTATTAAGACATGAGTTATGTCTACCAAAGTGCTGTGCTTTTCTATATCCCAGCTTGGCACGGCGACACATGTAATTTAGAAATGAGTGCTATGTAAGAAGCCCTTTTTACATATTGGATTTTAGAAGGAAGGCTGCAGCTTAGAAGGTATTAGCAGAGAGATTTATGATTGTGCAGTGCTATATTGTGGTGAAGATTTTAATTTGTGGAATAGGTCACTGAAGCTCAGAAAAGGCACCTGTAGCTATTTGTGTTAATTTAACAAAAGAATCCAGTAGGGTGTTAGTCCATAACTTAATTGCCTTGAGTAGAATATTCTGATTTTATGTAGTTTAAGTTTTGATCCCAGGACTGTGGAGAGCTGAAATTGACATCCTCCTATATATATTGGTGTTCCTCTCATGCATAGAAGTCTGCAAGTTTCAGTTGATGCTGAATGCCACATGGGCATTCCCATATAGTGATGGGAACAAGTCTAGCCGCAATCTAGTCTCACTTGCTCCCCACACCTCTCTTCCGGCAGGGCCATGCAGAAGAGTTTCACCTAAGTATTGTTCTTAATGACAGCTTGCCATGTCATTTGAACCCAATAAAGGGTGGGTAATCCTAAATATGTTTTTTCAAACAAACCCATGTTTTATGTAGTCAGCATTTCAACAAATGATATTTAAGATTAACCACAGTTCAGGTTTGAATGTAATACAAAGCTGTGGTTAATTAAAATAAGAAGGAAACCCTTCCAATCTCCTCTTTGTGGCTGCCTTAGAGCAGTAGAGGAAAGGGAAAGCATGCAAGCTCAAGGAGAGGCTAGTCTCTCCCCTGTCATAGGAAACCATAGTTTACCAGGATGCCCAAATACTGTCATTGTTTCCTAGCCACAATTTGAGGAGCTGATTTCAACCTAAACATCATAGCATCTGCTCTTCTATGGATGGGGAAACAGGCATTCCCATTGACTGTTCTGTTCACCTGGAGTATCTTTCAGATGCATAATGGAGCCTTTTTATTATGGCTGGTGTGATTTGGAGAAGTCAGTGTAAGCTGGTTGAGATTTTTAGATCATGCTTTCCTTGTTTTTAAATATAAAATCCTTTCACTCACCTCTCTCTACTAGGACTGCAATGTCCCCTTGAGGCAGCAGCCTTTCTTTTGAACTTTCTGAAATGTGCCTGCTGCTGGAACTGCAGCAAGAGAGAAGTCGCCATGAATAGTTCACTTAACTAGTATTCAGCAGATACAGTTCTCTCTCTGTTTAGCCAAAGGCTGCTTTGCATTTCCCTGAAACAGTTGTTTCATGTTATCTCTGTTCCTCCTCTGTAAAATGGCAATCGTCCTTACCATATTCTGTATCTACCAAGCTGCTGTAAATACAAAAGCCTTTTACAGATCACACTGCTAAGCATTATAAAAATACTGAAACAGGGAAGTACTTCACAGATAAACGGCAATGTGTTTTATTTATAAGACACCTTTGTTTTAGAGCAAAAGCAGCTTCAGAACAGATTAGGCCGCATCCCAACACAGATTTAAGCACCTATTGATTTCAATAGAAAGTGCACCTTCTTTTGACTTGCTGCATTTCAGAGTCCCTCTGTTTTATTTGATGGCACTAATGTATTCATTCAAAATGGCACCCTGCCATTGTGTAATGGTTGGCTGCCTGAATGCTACATAACAATCCAGGATGCTCTTTGCATAACCCTCTATGTAAAAGAGAGGAGACGTGAAAATTACATTCATAAAGTTCAACGGAAACAAGCTAGCCATTTCTCAATGATGAATTAAAGGACCAGAAATAAACTGGAGGGCTAGGAACTCCACTTCCGACCAGTTAATTTCATGAGGCAGAAGACAATAAGGCACTTCTTCTGATGTTTAGAAAGTTTGTTGTTGTTGCCATGCTCTCAAGAGTGTGAGGGGTGCTAGTAAGTGCCATACAAATAACACATTTATCCTGCTGCAGTTGCCAACCTTCTGAAGTGAATGTGAAAAGTGAAGATAACAGCAAAGTTGCAATCACTTTAAGTTGCCAGGAAGAGGTTTCTGGAAATTATCAAACGCTCTTGTTAAAAACCAATAATTGATGAGATTGCTGTTTTCTTTGTAAGAAGTAGTTAATAGGCCACTGTTATCTCCTACAGTTTGTATATTTGGTATATTCAGGTGCAATATTTTGAACCTTTCCTTCCTTTTAACAACACCATTTGAAATGAAGTGGTTATAGCAGGGTCCTTGTGATGCAATATATTTTTGCGCTTAGTCCTTGAAGTGTTTTGTTTTTCAGACAGCCTCACTTTCTTCATTTTGTGAGATGATTTACAGTTCCTTCTGCTTGGCCTCTTCCTCAATGCCATGCTTTCTTTCATTATAAATCAATTGAGTGGATGAAGCAGTATAAAACCCTTTCCAGAAATCCAGATAAATTATATCCACTCTTCTACCAGTGTGGAGATACACTCAAGAAATTCAGCAAATTTGTCATACATGATCTCCCTTTAAATAACCGCTTCTTACTGACCCTTAACTGTTCACTGAAACCAGAATGCTTTATCACTGCGATAACTGATGGGTGAAATTTTGCAATCAGAAATCCTTCTAGGAAAGAAACTTTGATCTGATTGTTTCTCAGATCCAAGGTTGCTAGAATGGATGGAAATGGTAGCGGGGTTCAAAGCCATCTCTACAATGTGCAGCTAATGGGGCATGGCCTCCAGACAAGCTGGGGCACCAGCATATTGTGAGAGTTCTGTTTTCTGCACTTGCCTCAGAAGTACCAATGCAAGGCTTCTTCCTACCCTGGACAGCTCCATGCAGGGCTCAGCTGTTGCTCCAAGGGCAAACATACTCAGTCTGAACCTTCAATAAGCACCTCTTGACTCTCAGTTGCTAGTTCCTTTAGTGAGAAAAGTGTCTCTGTTTAAAAGGGCCCATTTTGATTTAGCAGTCATTGACTCCAACAGAGCAGGAGAGAACGTAGTTCCACTAGGGCTTCTGAGCTGAAGTCCTCAGCGTCAGAAGAGGGCAGCACATCATCCTCTGCCTCCAGAGACACTGGCACAAAAGGCTTCTCTTGCTTTTGGCTGCTTATATGCCCCTTGGAATAGCCCTGAGATCTGTTTCCTCTCTCACTCCAAATCACTAGCCTTTTGAGAGACAGGTGTCTGACGCTAGGATCATGGCAGTATCATATTAGGAGGACGCATTGATACAACACTACCAGTGATGAACTTGAAAGATGGTGTAATTTGGTTTAGGTTAACTTCCTTCATACCCTGTCTCCATTAGTGTTTCTTTGGGCCTAGAATAGCGCTCCCCTCAAATCCCACTTTCTATGCAGCTATACTTGTTGCTACTCCACATTCTTTTGCTTTAGCTGGTCTTCATAATCAATACACTTTTGTAGCCACTTCTGTTCTCTTTGTGTTTGGCTTCTTTTCTGGACTCTGCTAGTCACAGCTTTTACACAGCAGCGGCAGCTGCCTCAGTTCTTGGCTGACAGGGCATTGTGCTTATTCCCAGTCTTCAATCTCCTTTCCACTTTCGGCACCACCTCTAGACTTCCTCCTTTTCCTCCTCTTCTCCCTGCTTTGCCTTTTCACTAACATACTGTGTTTTGGGGCTGGTTTATGCTTCTAATGCTTGCCTATCCTGTGGTGAGCTCACAGTGCCCATCTTTTGTAAGTTTTGGTTTGATTTTTATCTGCTTTTAATTTGTTATGGGGGTTTATAGTTTTGATGTATAAGCAACTATGTTTCTTAGTCACCATGGGGACACACACATTATAAAGGATGGTATAGAATTCAATACATACATACATACATACATTCATAGTCTTTGCACCTAGCCTACCTGCTACTAAATTCGGAAATAGTGTAATCATTAAGGGAAGCTATGGCTTACAATTCAAATATTTCCTCCTCCTCCTTCTCCCTTTCCTTCCTTCTTTCCTTCCACACTGTACACCAGCTCTGTCCTTGCTAAGAAAGTGAAAAATGCACTCTGTCTTCTGCTTTTCAGATTGGGCCACAGTAGGGATTCTCTTAGACCACAGGGCAGCTTGTATAAAAGAAACACTTTTCAGTACTGCTGACACTGTTAGAAAGCTTACTGAAGCAATTGAAGGCAGAACCATTTCCCCAAGAATCCATGTATGAAGGTCAGTTACCACCTTGACTTTCTCACTGATTCAAAGAAACAGTGAAGGGGGGGAGGGGATATGCTGTCTCGCTGAACCAGCTATGACATAAATCCCTCAGCATAATCATTCTATTTGTACAGGCAAGCACTTGTCTCCCTGTGTAGTTTGCTGCTTGATTCTTAAACTTATACCGGAACACAGGTAACTGTGAAGACACTGCAGCCCAATAATAGGTTGATCACTACATCATGCTAATAAACTCTTCAGAGACCTCTAGCTGAACTGAATGGCTTTTTGACCTGATTTAGCAGGCCATGTCTTCTGTGGATATTGTCATTCCGGAAAAACTGTAGCCTTGTTCGGTTATTTCAAAATTGTCTTTGTGGAGGGTCCTGCTTGTTCCACCTTGGCCTTCAGGAAGGTCTGAAGGAGGTTTGTAACTAAGTGTGTGTAGCTCAACAAGGCTACAGTCCTCCTACAATCACAGGTTCCTGATCTCAGGGAGCACTGTAACTGCATTTAATCTCCCATTTCAGACCTGTCTACTCAGCTAGGGTAACTTGAGAATGTAGGAGGACAAGTTTGGCACTCAGAGCCGACAACCCCTCCATGGATTCAATGCCTGAAAAGCACATGCTGTTCAACCTGGCCTTTAATATCCCTTTATGTTTAAGAATCACTTTTAACGTTATGAATTTCCTCTTCTAATTTCCAAAAGGGGAGGGGACTATAAAAACTACCTATTCATAGTATCGCAATAGGAGGATCAAGCTGAGAAGCTTTCTTCAGACGCAGTTTTTCTGCCTGAGAAATAGATTTATCCGTGCAGTCATGGTGCATGGCAACCCCCATGCCGTTTTGGACACTTCTTCCTACATGGAAGTGTTACCGGAACTTCACAGCCTTTTGAAGCAGCTCTTAAGATTTTGAAGTGGGTCTGACATCTTCACTGCCTTAATTTCAGGCGGGTCAGTGCCATTAATATAAATGAATTCATTACCTTGTAAGCTTGGGGGCAGACAGGTCCTTCTTTATCTTTTGTCTATCTATAGCGCCTAGTATAGTATAGGTGCCTTATAAATACTAAATGATAGTGATAATTACTCCATTGGTATAAGATGAATATATTCAGATTTATACTAGTGCTAGAAGTGATTTAGTTCACCTTCATTTATCTTCCTTTTTTTAAAAAAATGGTTGCATTAATAGACTGTTACAGAAGCACATATACTAGCTGGTCTATAGCTTGACATTTTCCATATGAGAAACCCTGCTGAAATTAATAAGGAAGATGAACAGGGTCTAGGCCCAAGGCCTATTAAATGTTATTATGCAGTAGATTTTTTAAAAGTAATAATTACATTTCTTTGTACTGATGTACTATTACACTTCTTAAGTCTTTAAATGGTGTGTGTGCGCTCAGCGTACACACACAAGCACACACAAAGATTCTCGCTTTTACAAAAGGAAGAAGACATATGACTGAGAAATATTGAAGAGGCTGATTGTGTTGAAAACAGAAATCTCCAGCACTGCTTAAATTCCTTTTACTTCCATGGAAGCTGTAATTTTGCAATTTTATGAACATTTTCCCAGGAGTAAGCCCCACCGAACTCAGTGTGGCTTAATTCTGAATAGACATGTATAGAACTGAGTGCACATGGATAGTAAAAACCTGTAATGAAAATGTTTGCTGGTGCACTAGTTTGTCTGTTTTATAATGCAATTCTGTACCAAAGGTGTGCATTTCAATTTTAATACATGCAAATGGGTGACTTGGACTGCCTTTGGGCATACCTATTAATGCAAAACTAGCTTATGAGTAAACCAATACCATAATAAACATTTGCTCTGACTAGCTCACATCTGTGCTGACAACTTTAGATTGAATGCTCATTTCAAACTGAATGCGAGCAACTTACTGAGGCTATAGACTTTTCCAAGGCTAAATAAAGCATTAGGAAACATGCCAGATTTAGCTTCCTCTTTCAAGAATGTGATGCCCTGAAGGAGACCTTTCAGTTGAATTTGCTAAGTATAAATCCTGTTATTTGATTAATTGTAACACGATGTTGAAAAAAATATATTATGCAGATAGTCCTGTAGCAAGGTTCATCAAATCACATAAAGATTACGATAAAATACAAAGTCTTTGAAGATTTGCCAGTTTCTCTGGTTTGACTTCGACACCAGGTTGGCTGCCCCTGAATTAGAACTTAAAACATTTGTGGTACTTATTTATTCCCACTACTGGTGAGACTTGCTCCAAAGAGTCAGATTCCTGCTTTTGGGGGGTTGGACTGGTGTAGATGTAGTGGAAAATGCCTGGTTAAATGCCAGGGTGTTTGCTTCAATAACTGGGGGAATCAGATGATAGACACAAACTAGTGCATTCATGTACACTTTTGAAGAGCTAACATCACATTCCAGTTTTTGATGCTCAGGCTGTATATTAATGGAAGCAGCTGAGCTACACAGATTTAGGTATCCCATGGTAAGTGCTGTCAGAGGTGGCATCTGACACATCAAAACCCATCGTTTCCTTCCTGGCCCTTGAGGAATTTTATAGAGTTAACTAGAAAAAGAATCTGAAATAGGTAGAAAAAACAAGGATGTGATTGATACACATAGTATTTATACGCATTGCTATTGCTTTCTAAAACACCCTCATAATTCCCTGTTCATGGTACACCTGAGCATTGCACATCCCAGTTAATAACATCTTTATTTATTTCTCTGTGCAGCAATTTACTGGTTTTGCATATCAAATATCAACAGCCTGAAAGCAAACAATGTGCGAAATGCAAATGCTATATTTGATCTATGTTTTGTGGGTCAAGTGGCACAGCTACTTGATGATATTAAAAGTCTCAAAGCTGTGTAGTTGTTCATTAACACTTTTGATATATTAGCCGCCAAATACCATTTCCTAATTGACAGGTACCTCTGCTGCCTGTCTTAGAAGGCAAACACATACTAATCATTTTAAGAAAAACCTGCCTAGCAGATGAAGTGCACAGACTGACATTCACATCCAAAAATTTTGAGCAGTGACCTTTATGACTCTGTTTTCCGCAAGCAATTAATAGCACCGAATTGGTTTTGCCACTACTATTTTCATGGTGTGAGTTATAGTAAAGATCTTTGTTATTACAAAGTAATGGAAGAAATATGTATGCACAGATACAGCTTTGAGCACAGAACCAAATGTTTATCGACACACTTTGCAAGGGCAGAATAACTGTTCCACATAGGTATGTCAATATGTATTTTTTCTTACATACTTGCAGTTAGCTAGGTGTGATGTGACTGTGTGCAGTGAAACACCTACACTTTGACGACTCAGGAAATTACTGCTACTACTATTAGTGTGCAGTACTAAAGCTGCTGTTAGAGTGAAGGTCAACCATCATACTCACGCTTGGTTTGTAATGCAGAAATGCTTTCCAGTTGAGATTGTTTGGGCCCTTGTGATTAGCTGTCTATAGGTTTTCCTCAGGTTCATCTCTGCTGATGCATTTGAGATTTGCTCTTGAAAGATAATTTGTGCTCTCCTCAAGCTCTTTGATGTGGCTTTTCCCATTGTGCTAAGGAAATCGTTCCATCAATGCAAACTTTTCCGTTTGCCAAGCAGAATGATCTCCTCTTTCTTCCTGCCATGCACTGTTCCAGGGGTTCTCCGACCCTCCAGAGTGAATTTCAGAGAGGCAGGATCATGTAGGATGGGGGAAGCCCTATTGTGTTAGCAAGGGTTCTTGTGCTGGCTTCCACTAACAGAACCAATAGGTCTACTGAGGGAGACATATGGGCTGTCCCTGCCCCACTGTCAGCATGTGCATTGGTCCTGCCCACACCTCCTATCCCTGAGTTTGGCCAGATTATACAAGGGCAAACCCTTCAGCAGTTAGGTTTCTCCTTTATGTGGAATAACTCAACATACCAATGTGCATTGGTAGCAGCGTAGAGCCGCTTCACATACCAGCTGAATGTGCAGACAGTGATAAGCATGGGGCAGGAGGTGGGGCTAGCCCAGTGTCCTTCAACCTTGGTTCCTCAAGTGTGATTAAACTACAACTCCTGTCGTACCTGGCCACTGGCTAAGCTGGCTAGGGGTAATGACAGCTGCAGTCCAATAACATATAGGGACCCAGGTTTGGAGAACAGTGGGCTAGCTTACATAGCTGCACAATGATGCTGAACCATGGCTGAAGGTTCATAGCTATTATGGGTGGTCGACTTTGAATCACCACCTTTTCTTTCTTCGGTGGCAGCATCACACATACACCTCTTCGAGTTCTCTCCAATGTTTTCTGTTGTTGTGCTTGCTGCATCCACCTAAGGCTGACGTTAATTTTAGATATTCCACCCCTTGGTCTTTTAAAATTGTAGGTTCTCCACACTAGCCGTGCTTTATTACTTCTATTTGTATATCATTCTCTTCTTTAAACATTAGTCTTACCTAGAGCAATCTTCAGCCCACTGACCTCAGGTAAAATACTGTGTGCCAATATTAATTTCAGTTCCACATATTACATTGCCCATCACACAAGACTTTGTTTACTTTTCCACCTACTTACTTTGGCCATTTTCCCATGGAATTATTCTCAAACTCCTGAAATGGTTAAGATAACCTGTTCTTCATTTGGGATGTTATTTGTGAAGGGGACCCAGAAGAATTTTTTCCTGAAAGTTGTCCACGGTAAGGAGAACAAAGCCACCGTCACAATTTCCTGTCTGCTTGATTGATTTTCGTGAGTGACATACTAACTACTTTCTGTGAAAGTTAAAAGAGAACTTTTGAACAGCATTTCTTCATGTTTTATAGCCTATTTATATCAGTCAAGAAGAGAGGGGCAGGGTGGAAGGAAGCAAGTCTTTCATTTTCAGTGTAGATTGAAGCTTCTAAGCTGCGATTGAAGTAAAAAAAGTTCAAATAAAGACATTCATACACACACACTTACTGCTCTTAGTGTGAAGGATCTGAGGCATGGAACATCTGAGAGCTTAAAGGGTATTCACATGACCGCATTGTCTGCTACAGTCATTAGCACAAGGCACAATCCAACATGTTCTGAGAAACAGCGGGTGATTAATGGCCTCAAAACAGGATTGCAGGAATCGCACAAAGGTCTTCTACCTCTTCATAATCCACACACACAAACAAACAAACAAACAATTAAGACCCAGTTTCCCCCTAGATGACAGTATTCTTTTCTGAAACCCATGACAGTTTAATTTATGATGGCATCTGAAATATTACTGAATTCAGAATGCAGTCCTATACCTACCTACCTGTGAATAAGTCTCATTGAATTCAATGGTACTTACTCTTGAGTGGATATGTATAGGATTTTTTTAGGGTGGGGGAGAAAGGAAGAAGAAGTCCAATTGTGAAAGCTGAACTTTGGCAAATGAGGCACTGGATGCAATCAATTTGATTTATATGGAGAGGTAGCTTAGTGATCAGAGCAGATGGAAGGACTAAATGCCACAGCAGGTTCTGGACCAGTGACTACTTGGTTGGAGATTCCACCAACTCTGGCCAAAGAGAAAAGATCTCAGACAAGACAGAGGTCTACAGCATCCATTTGGCATCTCCTGACATCTAACACCCTTAACAGAGATTTTTTTATTATTAAAAAAAATGAACACTATTTACTATTTGTTAGTTCAAACTGAACGTTCCCAGGGCAGTATAATACAAGACAAAATATAAAATATATGTTTCAAAGCGCATAAAGAAGCAGTTAAACCAGATATCAAAAACCAGGAACATTAGAATAACAAAGAAATTAGAAGCAGTCCAGCAGTCAGGAAGCTCCCTCAGCTGTGACCCTTCTCTCAACTTCGCCCGCCCCATATCCCTTTATCTTTTTCTTTTTTTCTGCATTTGACATCATTTCATCTCCTGCTTCACATCTTCAGATGCATTTAACTGTTGCCATGGCACATTTTTATGCTTGCTTCCCTTGGATCCCAGGGCCTGTTGATTTTACTCAGTGTTACTTTTTTCTCTGCCTCTGTCACACAAACACCCTGCTGCTGCTGACTCTGTATGGAGACACCTCCAATAACACATTTCAGAGACTCATCTTTCCTTGAACTATTTGTTTACAGATTTAAGCCATCACAAACTGATGTGTTTCTGGTTGCACCCTGGTTTAGTCAAACTTCCTTAGGGAAGGTATTCCAGTCACCAAGGGATGAAAGAAAAGAAAATCATAGAATTGTAGAATTGTAGAGTTGGAAGGGACCCCGAGGAACATCTAGTCCAACCCCATACAATGCAAGAATGTCAACAAAAGTATCCACAACTGATGGCCATCCAACCTCTGCTTAAAAACCTCTAATGAAGGAGAGTCCACCCCACCCCCCTGAAGGAGTCCATTCTACTGTTGAATAGCTCTTACCATCAGAAAGTTCTTCCTAATATTTAGTTGGAATCTCTTTTCTTGTAACTTGAAGACCCGTAATATCCTTTTCAAATGTACTGCTGGTAAGTCAGGTTTCCCTCATCTTATATTTTTGCAGTTGGCTCTTCCTGCCTAAGTGTAGAACCCTACATTTGCCCCTATCAAAATTCTTCTTCTTCTTCTTCTTCTTCTTCTTCTTCTTCTTCTTCTTCTTCTTCTAGTTTTGGCCCAATTCTCCAATCCGTTAAGGTCATCTTGATCCCAATTCTGTCTTCTGCAGTATTAGCTACCAATTCCAGTTTGGTGTCATCTGCAAATCTGATTAGCAGCCCCTCAATACCTTCATCCAAATCTAAATGAAAGATGGTGAACAACAATAGGCACTGAACACAACCCTGTGGCACCCCACTTCTCACTTTTTCACAGGATGGTGAGGAACCATTAGTGAACACTCTTTGGGTTCAGGCAGTCAACCAGCTACATATCAACCTAACAGTAACCTTGCCCAGCCCACATTCTACCAGCTTCTCCACAAGAATAGTATGGGGGACTTCTGTCAAAAGCGTTACTGAAATCAAGACATGCTACATCCACAACATTTCCCTGATCCACCAAGCTTGTAATCAGGTTTGCAATACTCTTAGCAAACACATTCTTTCCAACTGCTGTGAGGCGCAACCCATCTCTCACCAGAAGTCCTCCTTCAAGGAAGCAGAGTCCATGGTCCAAGAAGCCAAACCCTTCCTGACGACAGCACCTGAATAGCTAGTGGTTTACTTCCAGTATTTCCCCCTTTCTTCCTGATGAAAAGACCACCTGTGCCCCATGGACCTTCAGCTGCTTGCCCAGAGTCTCATAGTCTCTTGCTATATGTCAAAGGTTGTGTCTGGCAGTATTGTTTGTATGCATCATGAATCATAAGGCAGGAGTTGTGGTCAGTGGGCTTTATAAGATTTGAGGAATTTGGTTTGATTCACATTTTAATGTGAACCTCCCTAATTTGCACTCCCCAAGGCAATATGCAAACCAAAATGCAGCAATGTTTCAAAACTATCTGAATTTTGCATTTCACCAACCAAATAATGTGGGGGTGAGAGATATATAAAATGCATACATTAATCAAAATAATGCATTGTGCTAGAGAAATTTGCTTGGAAAATGTATATATTAGGAGAAATGTGCAATAAAAAGCTGACCGATTTTCACGAGGACTACAAACTCTTATAGAAATCTGATGAATTGAATTGAATTGAAGGTTGGAAAGATGAGAAAATAAGAGAAACCGAAATTGAGAAACCGAAAGTAGAGATTTGTCCATCTCTACTTTCAAAGACACAACAGTCTTTCCACTATTGCCAGGCATTTTAAACCTGTGTTATACACCACCCTGTAATCCATAAGGATGAAGGCTGGGTTAGAAAATTTTACAATAAAATGAACAAAACTTCTTATAGCAACTGTTTCCCCACACCTCAGGACAATGGCTAGCAGTTTCTGTGACTCTCCCTGTACCCTCGCCCCCTAGAGAAAATTGTTTTCCATAAACAAAGTCAAGCAAGGCGTTTAAATTGTTTTGTTTCCGTTATGAAAGTGATGCTAAATAATTAGGGCACTGATTATCTTTTTCAAACATGGCATACTCTGTAGTAAACCTGCTGAAACACACTGGCGATTGTCACAGCTAATTACCTTTTGATTTGAAATATGCACAAGTGAGTGGGAATAGAAAAGCAACTGCTCTGAATAGTCGGTCACCATATCAGGCTTTCCCAAACAACATTTAATCCAATTCATGTCAAACAGGTACAAGTGAAAGGTATCGTGGGATTAACCAGGTCTGCCAAGATAAGAGCTCTGCTCTCTGCATTTAGCTTGGTAATGCATAGGTGCAGGAAGAGAGGCAAACCTTTGAGCGAACAGGTTGCTTAGAGCAGCTGCTGGGTGCTTTGCCCTTTTCAAATGCACTCTGAATAAAAATGAAAACCACACTACTTGTTTTTGGCCATTAGATAGCATTATCTGTATGGAATGCCAATTCATATCTCCTCATGCTATGTGTAGTTCTCACATATGGGATTTTAATAACCTTCATGCTGTGCTATGAATTTGTGAGTGGGCCCAACAGAGGAAAAGCACCACAGGACTTCTATTTTTTCATTATTGCTCCTTGGGAGAGAGAGAGAGAGAGAGAGAGAGAAGAAAAGGGGTGGCTGTGGCATTTCTGCAGTGATCGTGTGGCAGAATTCATATTATTTCTGCTGCCAGAGCACCCTCGCTGCTAGTAAAGTTGGGATAAGCACAGTTTTATTTGCAATTTATTTTGCATCCTGGATAAATTATTTTTCACAATCTTCCATACCAATCTTATGATGTCACAGTTTCAGCTTTCCTCTTCTGATTGCATTTTCTGTATATGGCTGTATCCCCACAATGTGATACATGTCACATCCTGATCTCGTACTGAATACATCCTTTTAGCCATGACTTCCTGTTTCCCAGGCTAGGTGCATGCCTTTATGACTGATGGCCGTAGGGTTGTTTCGTTAACTTTTGCTTTAATATAGACAGAACTCTTCATGCTAGCTATGCAATAACATACATTCTTGGTGGGAATTTGGTGTATGATTCAACAATGAGCATTGACTTTCCACATTTGCAAATAAGTTGTTGTTCCACAATGTTTCTTTGTGAGTCAAGGCCCCGCTCCACGCTTGGTGATGAAATAGGTACATGGACACAAGTATTTAGGTTAATGGGCTAAAAAAGGCCACAACTTTATTGGTGACAGAATGTGAGTGGTATTGGCTTAGGCATTGGATCTGAACAGACTAAACTTGAATCCTGCCTGCTCTGCTGGGAGTCACACAAGGGTTAACAACCTGTAGGGGCAGCTTGTGGGTGCAAATCAACTGGAAGCTTTCCCCTAGAGTTACCAGAGGGTCATGCCATGGCCCTAGCCACCATCTGAGCATTGGACAGGAACCACGACCACCGGATTCCTTTAACAGAATACCCTTCACGCCCCCCAGTGAGCCGGATTGGCTGGCTGAGGGGCATGATGCGGGCCCAGGGCTCCAGTGACACAGGAAGCCTAGACACGCCCCCTGTGACTGCAGGAAGCGATTCCTGCTCACAACCCCTCCCCTCTGGGAAGAGGAGAGGCTTACTCGTTTGGGAAAAGCATTGCAATTACTTGCAGCCAAAATACGTGATACTTTAAATGTGTGTTTGCATCTAATTGCTATTTTAATGTAGTTTTGTTGTGGGACAGCTAACCTGTAGTCCTTGCGATGTTGCGGACCTCTGGCTCCTATCAGCCCCAGAGAGCATGGTCAGGAAAAGCCAGCTGGGGGGGGGGGGCTGTCATTGCTGTTTACTGGATATATCAGGAGCACGGCAGAGGTGGGGTCAGAGTGACTCATGCACTGCATGGGAATGCCAGGCAGTGCCCCAATGTCCCTTCACCTTACCCACTGCCAAGTGCCTTCCCAGTCAGTAATGAAATGGAGTATCTTTGCAAGCTCTGACTATTTTAAGCTAGTCAAGTCCCAAAAATATCAGAAGCCCACCTCACACATACTCCTGCTGAGATGTAACAAGTGACTCCTGTCTGTACTTTCCAGAAACAGTTGAAGACATATTTATTTTTGACAAGTTTTTCCAGTTGGATGAAAATATCCCCACCTCAGATATTCATTTTCTACTGTTTTAGACCCTATCTTCAGCTATTTTTTGTACTTTTTTGATCTGTTTTTATAATGCACTTTTTAAAATCATCTTGACACACATGTGGGTGTGTCACCCACCCACCCACCCACACTTCCTTTTCTGTAACATCGATAGCTCCAGTGTGTATGGAAGCTCCACATTCAAGCTTGAATTTTTGTCAGAGATTTCTTATTTGTTTATTATTATTATTTATTATTCTCAGGAGGGAGAAATTCATTGTGTTTTACTCCCCTTAGAGTCCGCTGTTTTTTAGATAATGAGGATGTAAGATGAAACATGGCTTACAAAAAAAGAAGAAGCCAGTAATAAAGCAGCAAAAGAATAATTTTTAAGGGCTTACTGGTTGTTTATACATTTTCCTTTCAAATCAACCTCCCACAGATTCATTTTGGCGCTTTGCCTAACTTCAGGGTGAAATTGTTTTTGCTCCATTATTTACAGAGAATCAGCCATCATTTAGGACTTCACGGTTGTCACCCGTTTTGCACATTACAGCTACTCAGAGCTCTGTGGAGGCATTGTGGCATAACGCAGATCCTCCCATCCAAATGGGAGGCCCAAAGGAGATTGGTTTGAAGGAGAGTCTGCTAACTTTTAGTAGCAAAGTCCAAGCAGAGACTATGAACCAAAACACTGTTCTTTATCAGGACATACTATATCTTCCCTCTGAATAACTTTATCTCATTGCTTAATTTATTATGGGCGTAGTGCAAATCTGTGACTAAGTATGAATACAGAGGACCTCAGATAAGGTAACATTGAATGTTATTGTTATATGCTACCTTTTGGGACATCTTTTCATTAGAAAGGTAGGTCCTGGATAAATATTATCATAAATAAATCCAGTACATAGGAAGCTGGCAGCAGGTATTTTTGATAATGTTATTATTATTATTTATTAAATTTGTATTCTGCCCTATACCCGTAGATTTCAGGGTAATTCACAACATAAAATCACAATACAAAAAAACACAAAATACACAATAAAAACAAAGACAATCCAATAACTCCCCACTTTCATGACATATTTGAAAGAGGCATCGGATGTCAATCAGCCAATGCCCTGGTTACAGAGGAATGTTTTCATCTGGCACCTAAAGGTGTATAATGAAGTCCCCAGTTTAACTTCCCTGAGGAGAGCATTCCACAAATGGGGAGCCACTGCTTGTAGAGGAGGCACAAGAGATCAGGAGATGATCTCAGGGTCCAGGTAGGTTCATATGGAGATAGGCAGTCCTTGAGGTATTGTGGTCCTGAGCCGTTTAAGGCTTTATAGGTCAAAACCTCCTCCTCCTGGTACTTTTAGGCCCTGGGAGGCGGTAGTGGAGGTGTGGAGTGTCTCAGCAAGCACAAGTACAAGGTGACTGAACAGATGGCTGTCTCAATGCACAAACAGGTTCCAGGCTTTTCAGTCCTGTGTTTGTATGGAACTGGCTGTGCCATGCTTTGACTACTGCCTCCTGGTGCTTCAAATAATACATGCCATCTGCCAGTTTCTATAGCAGCTAGCATTTCCTTCCTAGAGAACTATCTCATTGGCTGGCCCTGCGTGCCAGTCATAGTGCCCAAGCTGTGTTGAGTATTGACCCTATGTTCTGCCTATAATTTTAATTACATGTTTTTGCACATGTAAATGAACAGTCACATCTGGAATGTCTTGTATGAATTGACAACAGTAGGCATACATCTTTCACTATTATTTCCTGAAAAATCATTCCACTTAGCCCATTTCCTACAAGTATTGGTGAGGTGTGATCCTACAAAATAGTTTACTTTGGGGGTAGGTGGATGTAAGGACCACAAGTTTCACTCCCACAGCCCTACCATATTTAATGCCTCTGAGGCTAAGTGTGGCCTGGCTCTTAGCATTTATAAATGTGAATTTCCTCATGCATAACACTTTCAACTGTTAAGTTAAATACAATAGGGCAGATATATAGTACAGTGGTACCTCAGGTTGCAGATGCTTCAGGTTACAGACACTTTAGGTTACAGACTCCACTAACCCAGAAATAGAACATTGCCTCAGGATGAGAACAGAAATCGTGCTCCGGCGGCACGGCAGCAGTGGGAGGCCCTATTAGCTAAAGTGGTGCTTCAGGTTAAGAACAGTTTCAGGTTAAGAACGTACCTCTGGAACGAATTAAGTTCTTAACCCAAGGTACCACTGTACAGCTTTGTGTGCCATACTAGTAGCAATTTAAGCTTGCCTTTTCTAATGAGGAGTTGCACTCAGCAGTATGTATTAATAATTTGTAGTGGATTAAAACATCGGACACAATCCAGTAAAACAGGGGTGACCAACTCACAAGAGTCTGTGATCTACTTACAGAATTAAAAACTGTCAGTGATGTACCCCCTTTTTTGGGGTGCAGGTCTAAGTTGTTGAGCTTTTTTAGGCAGGAGGAGCCACTTTTGGGGGAGCCACTGATCTATCTGTTGGACTGTCTGCAGTAAAACAAAGTCACAATACCAACAGATGAGGGGGTTGGGTTTCCCTTGTGTGGCTCTGTTCATGCAGCCTGGGGTAGGCTAAATGGGAGGTCTTTGTATCCTCCCTCATCCCCACCTGATCTTCTTTTCTACGCTGTTTGGTGCAAGTTATTTGAATCAATGTGAGAGGGACTACCGGGTGAGATGCAGGAAGTGCACACACCAACGTCCCATCTGCAGGCTTACTCAAATGCAAGTAGGGTGAAAGGATGGGCTGGATGGTGCCAGAGGCAAAGGACAAGATGGTGTGCCCTCCTCAATCCTTGCACAGAAGCTGACCAGACTGGCAGATTCTTTCACCAAAAAGCAGCAGATTAGCTTAAGGGGCACATGATAGTAGTTCGTACAGCTTTGCCCTCCAGCATTTTGCCACTGTTTCCTACCCAGGCCAGTCCCTGTCATTAGGCAAAGTGCAGGAGCTTTCTCAGCTGAAGATGTACATAGAATGAGGAGCACCATGTTGTCCTTCACTCAAAGCATCAAAAATGGATGGTCCTTAGGGTATGAATTATCTTTGTCTGAATATCAATTGTAATTTTTATTTTAATGAATACAAAACAAATCTGCAATAAAGGTGCCCTCTACAATAAACATCAACCTAGATGTTGAAGCATTTAGACTTCAGGTGTGTGGGAGTTTGGGAAAGGAACCAATAGCCTGGGATCTTGGTTTTCGTTGTAAGATTTCATTTTAGACTTTTCCAAAACAATTTTAATTATTGGATCTAGACTATAAAAAGATATTTTGCAGCAAGTTCTTAAGTATCTGTGGAAAGCATGCTTTGCAAGCCTTGTTCAAGCGTTTAAATGCACTACAAACAGTCCCAGTATGACAGTGAGGGAAGCAGAAAGGTATATACATGGCCAGTGGTGTGCATGTGTTTTCTTAAAAGATAAAAATGTCTAGTAATTAAAAACATAGGACTTCAGCATCTTATTAAGGTTTGTTTGTGGGGTTGTTGTTGTTTTTTGGACAAAATGCATTTAAAAAAAAACACTGCAGGCATAATATTACTATAATAATCCTTTTTGTTATTCTTGACATGGATTAATTTCTATTCAGGAAAAAACGGATAATTAACATTTTAGCTTATCACTTTCTGTCCATGCATACAAAACAATCTGTTAGCTGGTCTTCCAAAAATAACTAAATTAAATAATGAGTTTAGAAAGCAATGGAGTTCCAGTGAATTAGAGGTTACTTTATGGCTTGTTCCCAGTTCTTGGGGATCTGTATTTTCCACTTCCAGCTTCAATATCCAACTCTGCAGTTTAATTTATTTGCAAGGTTTGCTTCTTAATCTTACTTCCCTTTCTTAGATCAGATCACAAATAAATTGACCTGAAGCAAGAGGTAGAGCTCATTTTGGAAATATTCAAGTGATTTATTCTTTGCTGGGGGAAATCCACTCACATTCTTGTAAGGAGATAAGATGGGCTTTGGTTATGTAGAGGTCAATCTGATAAGTTCCTAGAGAGAGAGTGCTGAGCGGTATAGATATATGTGGGTGTGGGTGTGGGTGTGTGCGCGCACACACACACGCACACACACATTCCCATGGACAGCATGGCACATGAGGATTTGCTGATGATCAGAGTCCACCCGACTGGTATGTTTGGAACTAGGTTGGAGTTTTTCTTTTACAGACATGAGTCAAGCTGATTTAATTAAACCTCCAAAAACTGCTTGTTCTGCTGGCACTGTTCAACCTTCCAAATAGTAATTGTCTACCCACCACACAGTAATGAAATCTATACTATTTACCAGTTTTGTCACTGAAATGCCATTATTGGAAATGGTGTAGGTAGGCTCTTGGGCTCTTACATTGCTTCCGGTCATGGACAATGCCTAGCTTAGGAATGGGTAACTTCCATCCCTGGCCATTGGCCATGTTAAGTGGGACTGATGAGAGTCAAAATCTAATAATCTCTGAAGGGGTCCAAGTTCTGCATCCCTAGCCTAGCATGAACTCACAAGTACATCCTACTTGAGTGCAGTCTGCCATTCTCTCTCTCTCTCTCTCTCTTTCTCTCTCTCTCTCTCGATGTGTGTGTTAGAGAACAGGAGGGTCATGCCTTTCAGTACAGATGCAATTATATGGCTTCATTGCCCTGTTCAACTCTGAAACTAGGAGCCATAGTGGAGGCACACCCAATCATGTCAGGGCCCCTCTGAGTTCCTTGCACTTTTGTTTGTGGGTTTGGTTTGTCTACCATTTGCCTTGTTTGTTTTGCACCTCAGTGGACTAAAAGGAGAAGGCAGGATGCTTGACCTGTTTTGGGGACTAAAAGCAGGGTGGGGAGGATAGCTTCCTTCTTGCTTCAGGAACTGTGGAGGTGGTTTGGGTTTCCTAGACCATAGAATTTCGAGGTCCTTCGAATCTTCAGGCATGTGACGAACGCTGTGATCAAAACATCCCCTTTGCTTGTGTGACATCCCTCAGTGTGGATTATGTATTTTATAACATTCATTCCCATCTTAGGGAATTGTGCGTGTACACCCTTGGCTCATCCAGATTAAAAGAACAGCCACCAACCCAGAATAATTTAAGAAATTGTGTTCTCTATCTCTCTGATTCCTAATAGAACCATCCTTTCTCAGAAGTTATTTTCTCTCTAACTACCTCAGGAACTTTGAAGAGCAGAGTAAGCACATGGGGGCCCTCCTTTTCCTTTGATGTGCCTGCTCCTAAGCTGAGGTACAAAGTGAACACTAGCAGGTTGTGTAGCATATGGTTTATGTCCTTGGGGAGACACATTGTTGCGTGTGGCTTTATGTGGATGGGAGTAACTACCCCCAGTTTCATTATTCTCAATAGCACTAATGAGATTGAGAATTCTCATTTCATCCGTGTGCTGGTAGGGAAAAGCTCTCTTTTAACTGCCCTAATTATAAGCATGACTGTGGTTCAAGCGTTGCAAGGCTGCACAGACCTTATGAGCTTGGTTAGGAATACCCTTGGAGAGGTGAGGGGTATCATAATTTCTGAGAGACTTTCTTCTTTGCCAACCTGGTGCCCTCCGGGTGTTTCAGACTACAACTAGATGGGACTGATAGGAGTTGTAGTCCAAAAAATCCAGAGGACTCCAGGTAAGTGAAAGCTGTATTGCATGCATAGAGAACCCTGCAGTTGAATCCCTAGTCACATGTACTATATCTATGCTGATGCAGTATGCTCTGTTACAAGCTATGCTGAATGCATAAAAGAACAGGGGCAGGGTACACCATTCCATTCCCCCATCAAAACGAATACAATAAATATAACTCTTCTGCACAGTTCTCATGTTAATAATCTTAATTTGCATTAGGAAGTCTTAAGGGTTCACTCTTAACAGAAAGGCAAGCTAAGCTCCTTTTCTACTTCATTTCAGGGGATTGGCCATCTCCTAGGGCAGGAGTGGGAATCTGTGCCCCTCTGGATGTTGTTTCGACTGTAACTCCCATAATCCCTGAATATTGGCCCTTGCTAACTGGGGCTGATGGGAGCTGGATTCCAACAACACCTGGTGCTACAGGTTTATTACCCCTGCCCTAGGGAGTAAAAAAGACCCTATCTCAGCAATTTCCAGTCACTGAGATAAGAAAACACATTAAGGTCCATCTAGACAAGCATCCTATTCTCACAGGAGCCAACCAGATCACTATGGAAAGACCTTAAGCAGGACCTAAGTGCAACATCACTCTTTCCACTTCTGGTTCCCAATATGTAGTATTCAGAGGCATGCTGCAGATGCAGTTACAATCTGCAATGCAACCTTGCTTATTAAAAGTGGGGGTTGTCAGTGGAGGGGGTGGTATCCAAAAGGTATTGTTTGTTATGTATGTAAAATATTTATAACTTCCCTTCATCTGTACAGCCACCAGGGGAAGATACAAAAGCTAAGTATACTTGCCGGGTTGCATTGCTCATGGAGGTCAAGTGAGGGATGCAAAATAGATTGCAGTTTTTGGGAATTCTGAATAATTGATGTTTGTGCAATGGGAGTTCTGCTGTGTGTTTGCTGCAGATGGGAACAACGCATGCATTCTTTGCCCCATTGATACCTAGCTGGCTATTGTTCAGTGGAGGCAAGGCAAAGTCAGCCTGGCATTGGGTCTCCATTGTATAACACACTTTCTAAGAAAGGTTTACATGGTGTATGATGGAAGCATATTGTGCTGCGCGGTGAGATACTAGAGGTGAGAAACTATTTTGGTCCTCTCCTGTTGAGAATCATTCGCAATTCAGACTATGTTCTAACAGTATGTTCCTTCTCACCATGTACCCATCAGTCGCAACTGACATTTCGCCTCCTGGTGTTTTCTGCTGTATGTCAACCAAATATAACTGGCACTGGGAGGAGGGGTGGGAAAGCCTTTTCCCTTTCCTGATTTCTAAAGCGTATTTAATTATGTTACTAATGATCATGTGAAAAGCTCTTGCAATAGGACATTCATCTAATACTACCTACTACTAACTGGACCCAGCACGCTGTACCTAAGTAGCACTGAGTATTTTGGAGCAATATTCTTGCAAACAAATTAAAGAAAGTGGCTTAAAAAGCTTTAAGTAGGTGTTTTTTGGGAAGTGGCGGCTGTCCCATATTCGAAGGCTGATTGCTCTTTGTTTAGCATACTTAGTACAATTTGATGGAACAGCTTCTTGCTCAAATGGCATATTATTGTTGGCTTTGCCTGAACAGCCGTGCAATGCTAATGAGGGGCAGGTGAGCAACATGGTGGCTTTTAAGATGAATGGCCTCTTGGCTTCCACATGCAACATTTGTTTGGACTGACTCCCAGTTCTCGAACTAATACTGTGCAGCCCAAGAATTATCCAAATGCTGTATGTGAGGGTTTTTGTGTTGGGGTGTGTGTTTTATATCAGTGACTCGGACAATCTCTTTACTTGTTTCCATCATGAGCTAAGGCATTCTGGCGAAATGAGAGATGTTCTAGAAAAGCAATTTATTAAATTTTGAGAGGCAAACAGGATGTGGGAATCTTTATTTTTTATTTTTAGGGGAAAGGGTTGTTTCCCAACTACATGCTTGTCCCAGCAGTCACAGGCAGGTAGTCTATAGAAATAGAAGTCACTCTTCAGATGATGAATAGATGTTGTTTTGCTAAGGTTTGGTAGAAGTCAGCATAGATGGAAGTCCATGACAACTGGGAAAATCCATTCAGCATAGGACTAAACTAATGTAATCTAGATCCATTTCCAAATTTAGTAAGCCTGTGTGTGTGTGTGTGAATTGGGGGGTCTGGCAGGATAAGAAACCTCAAGTCTTTCTAGTCAGCTCTCAAAACGCACACACCCTCTCCCACGTTTGCCTCTGGTTCCATCCACTTCTGGCAGCCCCCAAAGTTTTCCCCATGAGAAAACGTGGCCCATGGACTAAAAGACAAGGTTCCCTTCTCCTGGGATAGGACATATGTAGGTACTCAGTGGTGCATGCAGCTGTGTGAGTAATCAATAGGACACACCATGTATATTGTACCCTGAATGCTGTGATTTCAGCAAGAGGTTAGAAGCCATGCCAGGCTTGACATTAAATGTGTCTTTGTATTTAGTGTGCTGGTGTTTAATGCAAATGGCAGTCAGGTATAGTGGGTGTGGGTAGCGCCTAATACATTGGATTGCAGCAGGAGGGGAGGCTTAAAATCACTTTTATGTGGATTTGGCTGGAAGCTCCCATTGGTTCCATAGTGGGAATCCCCTCCCCACACACAAACAGCATAGGGAGGTAGTAAGTGTCTTTTCATCAAGATGGCAGAAGGGGAGGGGAGGGTTAGTCCTGGTCATTAGAAACCTCCCCTCCCTGCCCCCTAGCAGCTACAAACATACATTAATGTCACATCTAATTTGGCCCCAAACCACCTTTTTAAGTTATATATGTTGCACTGAGATTTTTAATAGCGGATATTGGTAGATGAATGGCAGTTTCCCAGCGAGATATCACCTTCATTTGGAAACATTTCCACTTGCATTGAAAGCACCAATTATTTAGCTAACGTTTTTCCAGCCATAATATTTCTAGTAGACAGATTTGTCAGGTAAGTGTGGACACATTTCCTGACACACCTAAGATAGCATCACATTAAATTTAGGAGTCTATGATGTCATTCCCTGGCATTCAGCATGGGCTGTGAAACTGTTGCTCTAAAAGTAGCCAGATTGAAGTCTGAATATTCTGTAGATATGTGTATTTGTCACTTTACTTGTCAGACCTTTAAGACTGTACTAGAGGCTCTGCTCTCTGTCCTAATCCATGTATGATGTCACATGAGCCATATGTCATGTCACATACAAGACACAGGAACATATTTGTAATAGTGGCTCCATGATGGTGGGACTCTCTCCCAGTACAGAATCACCAAGCACTCTGCCATCTGCTAAATGTCACGAAGAGAGATTTTTTCTAAAAATTCAGACTAGCTTTTAATAAATGTCCTGCTGTTTTATGCTGTTTATGCAGAAGTTTTAATGCTGCTGCCTCAGTTTAATTGTTGCTCATTTTTTCTGCTTTAAATTTGACTTTTTTGTGTTGAACGTGGTTTTTTTATTGCAAGCCACTATGGTTGCAATAGCGAGTATGAATCTGAACTTCAGTAAGATAAAACTTTATCTAACTTATGCTCAACTGAAAAGTCTGTTTCTGCTGCTTGATAATGTCAGTTGCCTTTGCTTTCCCAGTAACAATGGATTTTCCTGATTGTTCAGTTTGCAGGAACTGCTTTGCAAAGGACCACCATGTCGCACTTGTTCTGGAAACTGAAACCCAGGCTGACAATTTGCTTATTGTTAAATAATTTCCAAGTGTTAAAAGTTTGATGATTCTGAACATTAAATTTTATGAAGACAGGGATGCTTTCTGCAGCGTGAGGCCTGGAGCCAACTTGCTTGCTGTAGTAGGAGGAACAGGGGACTGAAACTCGCACATAAGTAATCAGATCCAGCTTGCGCCTCTGTGTGTATGTGCGTTCGTGTTGGTTATAGTTTGTGATTTATATATAGCGCTCCTGAGAGCCACACTAAATTGGAACGTCAGGTTTGTGAACATGCAAGCAAATGCAGCATTGTCTTGCCTTCTAAAATATGCTGAGCATTCTTGCCTACAAAGTCTTTGTCCCAGGTTGAGGTCTGTGGAAAGTAACTATGTGTGGATGGAAACAGCTTGGCTAATTATTCCTGAAACAGAAGAAAATTAAAATACTTTTTCCCCCCTTTTGCTTATAAGACACAGGGAAGCAATAAAAGCAGTGCCAGACAGTTAATGGCTCTTTTGTATCTTTCATTTGAGAGACCTCAAAAGAACATCAGGAAGAATCAAGGCAAATGCTATTCCCACCTGGTATCATTAAACATGTTGCATTCTCCAAAATGGAAAACTCTGATGATATTCTGGAAGAGCTGAAGAATAAATAGCACTAAAATGAAGTATGCATCTCTAGAGCTTTGGTACCTGCATTGTTAGAATCCATGCAAATTGGATAATTAGAAGAGAAGCTCAAATTAGAGGAGTAAATTAATGTGTGGTGTGACTTGTTAATAATTGCCCCTCTCAAACATTAAGAGGATTAATATTGCATTGTTTCTAAATTACAAAAAAAAAAATTCCCATAATTAAGATAGCAACAGAAATGGTTTAATTTTGAATTTTCTGAATGTCCATGATAATTTAATCATAAGGCTCATTTTCTATGCAAAACACAGAACGTTGAAAGACGACTCTGCTACTGAGGAAATGAGGATGGGGCAGATCCCTTTTAATCTTTTGGACCAAATTCCTTGTTTATTCTTCTTTTCACAATGGGAATCATGTGTATTCACACCACTGTGTCCATTTGGTAACACACATCAGTAAATACGCAGCAGCTGTTAGAAAGTGCTAGTTAGTTTTGCCGATGACCTTTTCTGGTTTGGTTTCTTTCATTATTTAATAGTGTAACCTTTGATTTTGTGGAGCAGCTTCAATGCTAAATGCAAAGGTTTAATAATTGGAATTGCTTCATAAGTGACCTTTATTACATAGCTATCTCTTTGCAAGGGAAATCTCATTGTTTTTCAAGTCCTAATTCACCGTTTTAATTATGCTTTCTATTGACCACAAGCTCTAGTGGAAAATGGAAAGGTCAAACATTCCATTGTTCCTTTACAGATTTAAATGTAAGTTATCTGCAACTGATACATGTTGCATTAAAAAAAAAAATAGGGTGGGTCTTTTCTATACATATCCAGAGTGAATCAGAGTTGAGTAGTTCTGCTCAGCAGCATGGTTTTGCAGTCAAACAAGATGACAGGAAGACATTCAAAGACATCTCAGTATCTTAGTGTTGCATTTTGAACAGATACAACGATTCCTGGAGGATCAGAGCTTTTCAAGGGAGGGATTTAGCTCTTGAAAAGTTGGCTTGCTTTAGTGTTGGTATCAGGGGAAGTAGGAGCAATAACATGGGGTTCACAAGGAGAGGGGGCCATTCTGATCTGTCTTGCTGAGGGGCTGCGTGTTCTTGTTATTACATGCATGCAAGCCAAAATTCATTTCTGTAAGAGCGGTCCAAACAAGCAAGTGTATGCAATAGCTGATTATTGTGCATGAACAGCTATGCTGGTCACATTTTTCAGAGTGGTTTTTAGGCATCATTTAATATGAGTAATACTTCCAGAAATATTTCCTTGGACTTTGCATTATGGACAATGGCTGCTTGAACATTTTCTTGCCTTCCCTTTTTCACTAGAAATCATTGTTCATTTCAGAAGCTGCAGGGGGGAATTATTATGATGCAACCAATTCCAGAATTTCAGTTTTATGTAATGTTACCATTGTGCTAATGAGAAGCTGGCATGTAGGGTGTCAGATGTGAGGCTGATAAAGACATGACTGCAAAGGAACAACTAGGAGCCTTAAAGTGCACTCAATTGTTCCATGGCTAGTATGGCTTGCATATGGGAAAAAATAAACTTGGTGTCAAATGCAAAGCCCACTGGGACATTGCTGCACTTGGGAGCTCCCTAGTGGCAACCCCCAAGTGCATCCGATGCCTGTCCAAAGTGGGGTTTGAATCAATTTCAGCTGCAAACTCTGCTGGGATTGACTGCACTCAGGAATTGCACAGTCAGATCTCACCAGGGTTTGCAGTAAGCACTAATCAGCTGCAAGCCACTTTCAGCAGGAATTTTCCTTGGCGGGGGGGGGGGGGAACCCTGGCAGCTTGTGTTTAAATGCGACTCCAAAGGAAGAAAGCAAAGAACTGGGAGTGCACTCTCAATTATTTCCTTTGAAGTTGGGTGTCACGTGATTGACAGCTGAGTGGTCCTGCCCATCTATTAAGATGACAGATTCTGCCCCCATCTCTGCTATAACATTTTGCTATAGTCATTTTGGCTTTGACTGCCAACTCATGGAAAATGTTATAGCTGGTACCTGACTTAAGTCATAGTCAGGGTAAACTCACTGAAAACAATGGACATAAGTTAGTCACTGTCATTGATTACAGTGGGTGTGCTCCGAATATGACTCCGTTAATTATCACCTTATGTGAATATAAATTTGTATATGAATTATCTACAATTGGGGCATAACATTAATTCCTCCAGGGAGAATATATGTCCGTAGTATCCTAAGATACTGCGCAAGAGTTCAACTAGGAACACTCAATCAATTTTATGGAGATTTTCCTGCTTCTAGAAGCAATAGAAAGGTAGCCTTCAGAACATATTTCATTTAAGTTACTACTTTGCATCATTTAAGTGATGAGCATCAATATGGCGGTCCCATTTGGCAGGTACAGCCTTTGGGTATATTAAAAAATAAAGTGCTTAATTTGATATCCTCAAGTATCTCATGACAGTCTTGCTTGTATGAAGCTGCCAGTGTGTACTATCGATCACAGATGGTTCATGCAAGAAACATCAATATTGAGAAAAAGCTCTGAAAAAGCCATTGTAGATTGAGTCATGATTATAAACAGATAAACGTAGTAAACTTATTAAAACATCAGTTTGTAAACAGGCCATATTAATCCACATTGTGCTCAAAATCCTCTGGCAGAATCACTATTCAACACCAGTCCCACTGACATTATTATTGCTCATCAGTTTTGTAGCAACAGATGGTGGTGATGACACAGCTGTGCAAATCCTGAAGTCAAGACACCAAACAAGCAAACCTAGAGAGGGTCAAATAATAAAGCCAACAGCAGATCCAGTAGGACGTGACAGATATTTAAGGTGGCAAAAGCTTTAATCTAGAAGGCTTCTAAAGCAATTGGATGGTCAGTAATAAAGGCTTGAACTGAATTTATTTTGATGGCAATAGGTGCTCTTTAAAAATGGATTTCCTTTTATCCAGTTAATGATATTTGACCTAAAGCATATACAAACAACAATTCAATTTCTTGTATGTTTTGGCAGTGTGTGTGTAGATCACATGTGAGTACACACCCACTCTCTTCTTGGTGTTTGCAAACACAAGTTTGACCCCAGAAGAGACAGTTGAACCAGACCAACCTTTCTACTTCACCACTCTCAGTTGCAGAAATCCCTTCTTAGGTGGTACATGACTCCACAGATTGCTGAGATAGATTTTACAAAATGATAACCACAAGACAATATAAAGGGGAAAGGCAATGTTCCAGTAGGTTGATTTGTTACATTCCACATTCCTTTTTTTAAAAAGGAAAATGAACAGTAAACAACAACCAAGCAAGCATACAGAGACCCATTCTTCCATAAGGAGGCCTTTTTCCTTCAGTGTTTTTTATGTTGCTATTTCTTCCTAGCGATTGTTGTGGGAAGTGAGGGACAAGACGAGAAACCTCTGTGTGGATCCAACATGCTGCTGATGCAATGGTTCCATCAGGACAAATATTTCTGCTTTTGCAATGGAATGTTTTGCCATTCTGCTCCTTCTTCATGCCCCCTCTAAATCCATTTTAGGCATTTCTCCAACCTAACAGAGCAGATTTAGGGAGGGCACCTGGGGAAGGGAAGAATGGGGGAAGTCCCATTGTGCAAGTGGAAATCCTTGCACAGACAGCATGCATTAGTAGACAACCATCCTCTGTAGTTTTGCTGACAGGATCGTGCTCATTGGCACAACTTGTTGGTAGTTGAATCGGCTTAAGCTCCAGCAGGTCCAAGGCCAGTCCAACTCTGCCCTCTTCCCACCCCTGATAGACCAGCTCCCACCTACAAGGAAACTTATTGTGGTAGCTTCCACCTATCCACAGTTTAGTGGGACAGAGTCAGGTGCTTCACAGTGGAATGCTCTGCAATTTTCTTAGCCATCGTTTAATGGCTTAGCATTTTGCACAAAAACAGCCAATAGCTAACAAGGTATGTTTTTCAAATGATTCATAATTACCATGTCATTATGAAATACTTAAATTCAGAGATAACACAGACAGTACAATATTGACAAGATGTACCTGGGCAGCAGTATGATTAGATGACAAAAATGATTCCGGCAGTGGCAAATTACTTTGCTCCATTTATTATTAAAGACCCTAATGACCGTAATAGATCTTTTCCTCACAGAGCTAATAATAAATAGCTTTTATATCTCTAGAATGTATTAACTCTGTACGCATATTCTTTTTGATCAATATTGTCAAGCCAGTACAGTTTCCGCAGAGACCACCCTGACCAAAAAGCAACTTTTCTACCAAAAACACATTACATATCTTCATCTCTAGACCTTTAAAAAAAATGAGGGGGGGAGGCATCTTGTGCAGTATAATGCAAACAATTATTATCTAGTTGACTTAAAATTGCAGAGGGCAGAGATTACATTTTATTCAATGTTCTGTGATAATATAAGCAGGAGAAAGTCTCCCTGATGGCTTTGTTGTCATCCTGTTATTAAATAGCTTCACTTGCTTTGCCACGTGGGAGTTGACTCCTTTTCTCCTCGCTGCCACTGTGTTGTACTTTCCCTCTCTATTTTCTTTACAGCACTCTTCCAACCAGACACCATGAGTGCAAATGCATATTATCTAACAACAGCATGTTAGTCTTCTAATAATCATGTCTGCATTCTAATGGGCTAGGTAAAATTATTTGCCTCAAATCCTCCACAGGGTTCTAGCATTTATAATCCTCTCATTCTCTCTCTCTCTCTCTATGTATATACACATGCTGCAATTGCTGAACTTCCAAAGTTCTCACTTCCACCCTGCACTTTTCTGGTTGCACAGATTTTAGCTGCATAACTGACACGCTCCAGCATGGAATCATTCCGGCCTTGGCTTTAATAGTTCCATGGGTATTTTATTGACTATCTTTCTAAGTTTTAATCCCCCGGCCTGTCTCAACTTCTTTTCCTCCTCATTGACTAACTGGTGCATGAGAATGGGCTTTTTCAGTGGTGGCTTCCCATCTGTGGATGCCCTCCCTAGAGAAATATGCCTGGTGCCATCATGGTCAGTTTTTTGGGGCCAGGCAATGACATTGTATGTACTATGAGACTCTTAACCTCAACTCTCTTTAGTTTCTGTAGTGTTGGTACTGATCCAGCGACAGAGAAGCTAAGCATTGACAAATCAGTATCAGTGTTGGTCTTAGAATGCTCTGCCCTTGAATCACCTGAAATGTTGGTTGATTTGTTTCTGGTGCCATGCAGGCACTGGGTTGGGTAACATGCCTTGTCACATGATGAGGCAGGAGCACAGATTTCTGGAAGGGGCCTGTTCCAGAAAGTGACAGTTTATTTTTGCTCTCTTCTCTTCCTCCCTCACCAGCCTCTACAACTGGACTGTGACCTGTGTGCCATCATTTCAAATTCAGGTCAAATGTCTGAACAGAAAGTAGGATTTGAAATTGACCAGTCCTCCTGTATCTGGAGGATGAACAATGCTCCTACCAAGGGCTATGAAGAAGATGTTGGGAAGCGGACCACCGTGAGAGTCGTCTCCCACACCAGTGTTCCTCTTCTGCTTAAGAATCCTGAATATTTTTTCAAGGAAACCAACAGCACAGTTTATGTCATCTGGGGACCTTTTCGAAACATGAGGAAGGATGGCAGTGGCATTGTGTACAACATGCTGAAGAAGACTGTGGACAGCTACCCTGGGGCAAATATCTATGTGACCACAGAGCAGCGCATGAGTTACTGTGATGAAGTATTTAAGAAGGAAACTGGGAAAGACAGGTAAGTCCTGCCTGGCAGATTGAAAACATATACCAATGTCGAAAAAGGATTTGCCATTGTTGAGTTGTTTACTGTACATACCCACAAATAAGTACCGGTAATTTGCTGAAGGCCATTGAAATGTGTCCATTGCAGGGACGGGACTCAAACTCATGATTTTTGGATCAAAGTCAGTGTTGTCCACTAGGCCATGTTGACTCTTTTGCCATGTTCCATATGTTATACTTTCAGCTCCTCACTCCATTGAGAGGCCTTGAATGTGACAGTGAAGTGTGTTCTGAATCTGAGCCATTGGGTAAGCTGTCAAAGAATAACTTAGCTCCATATGTGAGGGGAAATGGCTGTGTGTGCCTTGCCAAACCTTTAGACATTTGTTCACTCTATCGGTTTCAGACTCTCAATTTTTCTTACTTTTGTTACTTAAGCTAGATATTGTAGTTTCCTCAGAAAAACAACAGCCCTCACTTCCGTTGTTGCTTTAAACAGTGCACTGATTTTGCTGCAAACCAAGTTACAGGGAAGCCAAATGCCACTCCTAGTAAAGGTAAAGGTACCATTAGGTCCCGTCGCGGACGACTCTGGGGTTGCGGTGCTCATCTAGCTTTACTAGCTGAGTACAGCTTCCGGGTCATGTGGCCAGAATGACTAAGCCACTTCTGGCAAACCAGAGCAGCACACAGAAACACCATTTACCTTCCCGCCAGAGTGGTACCTGCTTATCTACTTGCACTTTGTGCTTTTGAACTGCTAGGTTGGCAGGAGCAGGGACCAAGCAATGGGAGCTCACCCCATCGCGGGGATTTGAACCACCAACCTTCTGATCGACAAGCCCTAGGCTCTGTGGTTTAACACATCCCTCACTCCTATAGTACACAAATGTAAATGTAAAACTTTACTTGGAACCAGGGAGGTTTATTCCTAAAATATCAACTGTATACATGCTGTGCACCACCAGTGTATTGCTATAACATATTTCTAGCCTGACAAGCCTCTAATGACACTTAGATGTTAGTTGATCTTGAGAAACAAAGTATTTCTAGCACAAGATTATCTCAATTTTGAACTACCTGGTGGTGGGGAAAAGCGATCAGGAATGAGCTGCAAACAGGTCTGTGATGCAAATAACTAAAGCATTTAAAATCAGTCATTAATATTACTTGGTAGAAGAGGCTAAAACCAACCTCTATTAAGGAGCTAATGTCCACCAACCTGTCACATTCCAAAACAGATTCCCTGTTTACCTAATCTGAACACAGAATAACTTCTGAAACAGGCTGTCAAAACCTGGCTATTGTTGTTGACACCATGATGGTGTGAACGTGAAGAAAAATTTGTTCTTTTTTGCAGACCCTCATTAGGGAAATATTTATATGTTTAAGGCAGTATGAACTTTCCTTCTTTCTGAATAATTGTTGTGCATAAATAATGCCTTTTCATTTTTATGATTGTGGAGATGCTCAGAAACTGACAGCTTTTTCCAATACTTCATTAGCCTTTTCAAAGCTGCATTATGTATACAGAGTCAGATGAAAGGAAAATTTAAACTATGTTTATAGGGATGCCAACTAGTAACCAAATGTGAAAAGGATTTCCCCCCTTTGTGACTGTTTACCTAAATTCCAGCACGCTATTGAGTTGCCTTGAAGTTTAAAACCTAATAGAAAATCTTACAGCATCGTTTAATTAGTAAATAGCTGGGAAAGGAATCCTTGTAGATTCCATTAAAACAAAAGAGTTCATTCTGGTCTGATAAAATGCACTGAGCAGCTCTAAATAGCATTTAATTAGCTGGCACCAAAGCTGCTCCACCCTCAGGGATGCGTAAAATTAATGAAGGTTAGAAGCAAAGAGATCAATGCTACCATACACCACAGCCTTACGTGGAGGTGATGTGGAGGAAGGGAGTGTCTTGGTGGCGAGGCTCTTTTTGGAAACCATTTGCCCTTAAAAAACAGAAAGTCACTTTCACAGAAGCAATGCTTAAAATGAGCATCAAGCAACATTGCTGTGGGCTAGGCTGGTCTAATTTGAGCCAGCTTGCAACCCCCCTCACTGTTTATCCTGAACAGCCCAGATTAGCAGTGGTGCAGTGCCTTAAGCAAAAACTGTGTTGCAATCTGCTGTCAGGCCCACCCGCAATACTGGCTACCCAGTCAGTGATCAACACATGTGGCGCTGGTTGGTAATACTGTGTTCAGAACCTTGTATTACGCAATCGTACTGCTTAGTCAGATGTTGCTGAGATGTTTTGCTTTGCTTTGTTTTAAAAGATGGCTATAAACAACAGAGTTACAGTATAGGTCTTCTAAAATTCTTATAAAGAATTTTACACTACTTTTTATGCTGTGAACTGCCCTGACATTTACGGATGAAGAATGGTATACAAATTTAATAATAAAAGATATTTAACTGATCATCAGCATACCTCAGTGTTGGCATTCACATCAGCATCTCAAATCAGATGGGGGACCCACCAGATTACAGGTAGCTCAAATGCAGCAGACCAGTTGCTCTGATGAGCTTCAGAGGTCAACGAAGCTGCAGTCTCTAACAGCTGTTCTCAGCTATATCCCCAAACCCATGGGCAAATAGTGGTTAAACAGGCTATGCTTTGGCCTAGAGCTGTAGACTCCTAAGGCACAACACATCTCTTTAGCAATTATTCAATATAAGGATTTGATGGATGAATGAGTAGAGTTGGAAAGGTGGATGAGTTGATTCCTTAGTAAGGTCCAGGTTGCTTACTCAGGTGGAGAAAACCATTAGTTCAGGATGCAGGCCCAAGCCTGGAATTGTCATACAGATGTTTGTGATCTTCTGCTCCTCAGTCGGGGCTTCTGTTTCCTTTAGGACATGCCTGTTCCCTTATGCCACCACTTCTGGGCTAGTGTCTTAAGTCACCACATATGATAGAAGTTTCTGAGACCAGCATTGTTCATGTATTGTATTGATACTTATTTTTTTTTAAAATAGAATTTTTGGAGCCAAAGGGCTTCCAAGGTAGTTCACAGTATATATCATAATATAATAAAAACCAGCATCAGAAGCAGAAGCGTTGTAGTCACCTATGTTATCCTCAGAGCAGACCCACTGAAGTGAACGGACCTAAGCTAGTCATGTCCATGAATTTCAGAGGGTCTACTCTGAGTAGATCTAGCATTGAATACTACCACTGGAGTTACTAAACGGTTAAAAACTTGTCAAAAGCTGGAAGAATAAAAATGTTTTGGCTGCCCACCAACTACCAAAAATGGAGCTATTTGAATTTCCCCTTGCAGAGAATCCCTTAGCAGTGGAACATACCACATCACCATTTAGCCTCATCACTGTGGTCCCAATCCTGGTACAAGGGGTTCTATCACCCTACTCTTGTTCTGTGCCTTCTATGTATTCACTTCCATTGTTCTCAGTTATAGTATGTTGCCATTACAAGGATATAAATAATATTTGCTGCTGCTTACTCCAGTATAACCCAAGATGCACCAAGATTTGCATGGGGGCAGAATTAGTATTCTGTGCAAGACATCAACTCTGGTCCACCTTTGGAAATAAGGAATGGACAAAATGAATCCAGTAAGCAAGTTGCATAATTTGAAAGGTAGTTAGTATTTTAGATAGATCCGAAGGCAACAAATTGCTTTTGAGCTTCACACGGCGGAGTCCATAGTCTCCTCAGTATGTGCACCAGATGGTGCAACATATTAGGCTTTGAAAGTGATGTTTTATCATTTGAGGCAGAGAAATGCATCATGCTGCTCACTGACTTCTAAGTCAGGATGCAAGGATATGGAATTGCTGAACCTGAGACTTTGATCAGCTTTCTTGATGCAATTGGCTTGTTACCATGACAATACATGTAATCCATGTAATCTGTGCTATAAAACTGCTTATTCCAAAGTAACTTTGTTGAGAGTCAATAACTTATGAGATCCTTTTACCATTGGTTGTGATTCTGTCTGCTTGCGAAGATGAGGCTGACACAGATCAGTCACCTTCCTTCCATATCTCTTCATTTATTATATTTATAACTTCATTTACTAGATTTATACTGTTTCTGAGCACAATTCAATGTGTTTCTTCTGACCTTTAAAGCCCTAAACGATCTCGGGCCAGTATACCTGAAGAAGCATCTCCACCTCCATCGTTTAGCCTGGACACTGAAGTCCACCTCTGAGGGCCTTCTGGTGGTTCCCTCACTGCAATAAGTGAAGTTACAGGGAACCAGACAGAAGGCCTTCTCAGCAGTGGCACCCTCCCTGTGGAATGCCCTCCCATCAGATGTCAAGGAGATAAAGAACTACTCAACTTTTAGAAGACATCTGAAGGCAGCCCTTATTGGGAAGTTTTTGATGTTTGGCGTTTTTTTATGTTTTTATATGTGCAGGAAGCTGCCCAGAGTGGGTGGAGAAACTCAAGCAGAGTATAAATACTCATTCACTCATTCATGATAGCATGCATAAGATTCTCAAGTGGTCACTTATTCAGTTGCTTATCTGACCTGGACCTCCATATTGTCAGTATAAAGTTGCTGCATCAGGGATATTGCTAGGGAATGGGGTCCCAGGGCATGGGGAAAATCTTTATTCAGATTGCCCCAAGTATTTCCAGGGGGTATAAATTTAATTGGGGTGTGTGATTTTGATTACTGGGTGAATATTAATTTGGTGGGATAAAATACATTTAGGTGATTTTATCTAGAGATTGTTTGTGGGGGCCCCAGGAATGGTCTTAATGCCAATACTAAGATATGCTAAAGTGGCTTATATACATGAGCTTCACAGTGTCTTAAACTTTGAAGCTCTTTGCATGAGATCTTCTACAGTGCTAATGCAAATCAGCTCTCAGATCGGCTTCCCTAGGCAGCACGGACAAGGATCTGCTTTAGTTTGTTATCTGAACCATATGAATGTACATTTCCATGCAAATTTAAACAGCTGCCCTGCAAATATTGTTGTTTAGTTTTCTTAGTCGTGTTCGACTCTCCGTGACCCCATGAACCAGAGCATGCCTTGGAAACTCTCACTTTCTTCTCAAAGCTTCTCCTTTTTCATTTACATGCAGTTTTCTTGGCAAGATACTGGAGTGGTTTGCCAGCTCCTTCTCCAGGTGGATCACATTTAGTCTAAACTCTCAGCAATGACCTGTCCATCTTGGGTGGCCCTGCACAGCATAACTCATAGCTTCTTGGAGTTATTCAAGCCCCTTCACCACGACAAGGCAGTGATCCATGAAGGGACTGCAAATATTAGTAGAATAATATAGCTTGTGAGTTGGCGTACTAGGGTACACCTAATAGGCACATTTAAGCTCATGGAGTGGCAGAGACCCAACCAAGAGCAGGCAATTCTTAAAGTATCCTTTGTAGTGGTAAAAATCTTGAACTTTGGTTTGCTTTTATTTTTTTCCCCATCTTCCTGTAGCAAGAGCAACAGTAAAATAGGTTTGTATGAATTGTACAAATAATTGTGAAAATAACTCATGGGTTATTTTAAAAACAGAATAGTATCACATATTATTTTTATGAAGTCAAAAAGTACCATTGGGGTGGGGTGGGGTGAATCCATAACCTAAATCTATCAGATTAAAAATTGTTTTCAGGTGTGTGTGTGTGTGTGTATGTGTTCTGGTATACTGTGGTAAACTCATGGCTTTGTAACTTCAACAAGGTCCACTTTATAAATTGGGAGCACCCCCAAACTTTTACTCTGAGCATTCCCTGAACTATTCATTGCCCATCTCTGTTCTTTCTTTCTTTTTTTTATAAAGCAATTCTTTCAGAAAAGGTTAATGGTTTTGTCCATCTTCATTCATGGAATGACTAATAGCCCCTTTGTCAGTTAAGAGTTCTTTATTGGCTGAAAAAACAAAGGGTATGAAGCACAAAATGTTAATGAAATAAATAGATTTTTCATTATAAAACACTTAAAGCTCATCCTGTAACACTCCTGAATGCAAGAAACATTCCTGATAGCAAGTGTCTGGTGGAATGGTAGGGGGTGGGAGCAGGGAGGGAGAAAGAAAATGGTATTTTCACTGCCTTCTAATAGTCCAGAATCAACTGATGAAGTAATAAGTCCAGAATTGGACTAGATTTTATCCAGATGTTTTATTATTAAGTGCATTTAAGTGCACCTCAAGGACTGCCTCTCCCCATATAACTGGCCTTGTGATCATAATCTGAGACCCTTCTTCATGTGTCCCCCTCCACCAGAGGTCCAAAGGGTGGCAACACAAGAACGGGCCTTTTCAGCAATGGCTCCTAGCTTGTAGAATGCTCTCCCTAGAGAGGCTTGCCTAGTGACTTCACTGCATATCTTTAGGCTCCAGGTGAAAACATTCCTCTTCTTCCAAGCCTTTGGCCGATTAAATAATAATACATTTTTGTAGGGAAGCGATGGCTGCTTAAAGTGGTATTATATCGCTGTACATGTATAGTGCAGATGGGGCCTTGGTTAAAAAATGGATAATTTGGAAAGTTGTGTTACGCACAGAGAAAAGGCCAGAGATGAATATGGAAGATGTGTGGTGCCTATTGAAAATGTTTGGAGCCCAAGGAAACATGTAGAACAGCCCTCCACAATGGGTGACTCAATGGGTCGCCATGTATCATGGCCAGCAAGGAGCTTGAAACCCCGACTCCTCAACTGTTCTGATAAAATCAGAAGCACAGTGCCCCCAAACACATATTTTTGGGTACTACAATCTCACCCCCAAAAAGCACTTGATGGAATGGTATCTATAGGAGGCCATCTGCTGTAGAGCATAGTGATTTGTTGGGTATGTGATACTTTAGTTCTTGTTGGGAAAGTTCATAAAAAGCTGTCTCAGGTTTGTATATTCTCACCCACCAGCAACCTACAATTTCTGTTAGAATATTATATTATAATAGTAAGACTTACTTTCCGGGTGTTACAAACATTTACCCATTCTACAAAGTCTCCTCAGGATAAATGATCCCATTAAATTGGGTGACAATTAAATGATTATACCCGCATAACTGATAAACACATGGAGGTTACCATTAGCATTTTCCATCATTTTTATTATTTATTTTTTAAAAAATCCTAGCTTTAACTTTGCCAGACTAAACCAGATCAGGCTCAATTTCATCATTATGTTATGAAGCACTTATAGATCAATCCTGTACATGTCACCTCAGCAATAAGTCTCATTGAGTTCAGTGGAATTTACTTCTAGGTACATGTGCATTAGGACAACAGCTTCATCTGCCTCATCCAGTCGGTCGGTCTCTTTCTGTTTATGCCCAGATCAGGTTTTCGCCATGTATAAATACAGTCTTGCTTGTTAATTCATATCTCCTTCTCTGTCCATAGTATTGACACATAGACCATGACCCTAGTTTTAATACAGACCCATTAATAATTTGGCCTCTGTGGGCGGGCGGATTATTACAGGAGGCCTTAGAAATAATTGCCCACTAATGTGAAAAAGCAGAAATATGTACAGTATTATATTGCTCATAATGTAATCATTAAAATAACAATTATGTGATAATGAAAGGATTCATTATGCTTAAGTTTATCTTTACATAATGTTAATAGCTAACGAAAACTGCAAAGATTATATCTAATTAAATTGAACAACATTACCAAAGCCTTCTTTGTAGAAAGGCGATCTTTAGCACAGAATTTTACATTCACGCGGAGTGTAGTTCAAGTCCATTTTTTACGTATTCAGAAATGTGACCATTTTATAATCAACTGTAACTGATTCTTTTCCATTAAATGAATTGGAAATGCATTCACTCAGGACAAATCCATTAAATGTACTCGAAATTATGTTGATGTGAAGTCCCTGAATAAATGAGAAATAGAAAATTACACAATAATGTGGGCTATTATTATTATAATTATTATGGCCTGTCATTCTGGAATGGCTGCTGAGACCTGGTGTTGATTGCAAATAGTTCTTCAGAGGTCAGATGGCACCAACAAGAGGGCATTAACTGATGGAGCATTTCATTCATGCAGCCTGAGGTTCTCAAGTGTTGCTTGTACAGCAATCATCCAACAGCGAGTTCTCAGACAAGACCCAAGTTTCCCTCTGAGATAAGGAGCTACCCAGAGAATTCTAATATTCTTCATGAAACCATTTATCTCTTACCACATGCTTCATACCTACCAGCTTGTAGTTAAATGCCTGCAGCCCTGAGACACTTTCCCAAGGCCTCTGATTTCCCCCAAGGTTTCCGTTTATTTCTCTTTTCTGGAAATCTCAGAAAAACTTGTTCCTTCAGAGGGAGTGCAACTCCTCCCAGAACAGCTAACTCACCTGTCTCTGTATAACTTTGTGAGCAGAAACTTGTTCCAATGCATGAATTCTTGTTCCTTGCATCACGCAGAGCACCTTATAACATCTCCGGTGTGAACCGCTAATGATTAGAACTTATCAGAATAACTCATGGAAACATTTCAATAAATAATAGGTTGTTAGGCAGGTATGTGCACTGTAGCTGATAGTGCTCTAATGACCTCCCTGGTGATGGGAGGAACTGATTTCCCTGGGATGATTATGATTGTCGAAGACCATAACTACAGTTTACAACATTGATTCTTTTAAAAATTAATGTAGCATGAGTGAGTGGGCTTTGTAGCAACCAGATTTCTTTCTGTTATTTGGGAGAGAGAAACAGTGGCTGCTTTTATTTTCTATCAAAGGAACAAACAAAAAAACCAGTGCAGATTTTATTAAACAATTACACTACGGAGTCATCTGTAAGGCATTCTACAGGTTGCACCCAATATGCCATTTTAAAAATCAAGGATGTATATGAGATCGTATGAGATCGTATGAGATCGTATTTGGATAATTGAGTAAGTGGCCAGATTTCCAAAAGAGTTGCATAGACATGTATTATATTGGGGGAAATGAATCATACATTATGTGGAGAACCTGGGAAAATAAAACTCTGGTTTCTCTTTTTTAAAAAAATCCTGTCTGTATTGTATTGTATTGTTTGTTCTCGTATTTGTTAATGCTTCAAAGCTTTGCAATGCGTTATTCTTGTCCTAAAATCCAAACAAAGAAAAATGTGAAAATATGCTAAGGGAACTGGCTTCATGCCAATAGTCCCATTTTTACTGCTTCCCGGTGTTGCAAGTAATGAAGATTCCTAAAAGCTCAGCAACATCATTTCTTATTTGCATGAGAGGTTGAGAGAAGCAGTGGCAGCAAGATGCCCTCACTTTACACTTCGCTTGCTTAGTTATACTTGATTTTCTATACAAAGAACTAAATTGATATTTTCTTGTCTTGACTTAATTATTAAAGAATCATTCCAGATGGAAATATTTAGGATTATGATAATTCTTTCTGGGTAGACTCAGACACAACTCTTCTCTTTCCAAGAGTATTTGTGGCTGAAGTGCAGGAAAACTTACAGTTCACTTACTGCATCAGAAATGTATCTAAAATAATAAGAGCTAGAAACTCTGTATTTGTCCCATTCATGGCCCATCTCATAGCCTCCAACATTTCTACAATGAAGATAGGGATGCCCCATTCCATAATAATAATAATAATAGTAGTAGTAGTAGTAGTAGTAGTAGTAATAATAATAGTTTTACTATTTATAATCTGCCCATCTGACTGGGTTCTTCCGGCCACTTTGGATGCCTTCCAACATATATAGAAACATAATACAAAATTAAACATTCAAAAACTTCCCTATACAGAGCTGTCTTCAGGTATCTTCTAAAGGTTGTATAGTTACTTATCTCCTTGGTTTGGGGGTTGCATAACTCCATACCCTGCAACATTTCTCCAATGAAAATAGGGACATCCTAAGGAAAAGCGGGACATTGCAGGATCAAATCATAAACCAGGACAGCTTCTGTAAATCTGGGACTGTCCCTGGAAAATAGGAACAATTGGAGGGTCTGCCATCTTGATTATTGTGTGTGCATTTGTGGTTGTGCATTTATGGGAAATTTCTTGGATCAGGTTTCATTGTTCTAGTGTTTAGTCTTGGGAAGGCTGGTATGCAAAACCTAACCCCCAGCTGGTGAAGGTCGAGGTTCCTCTTATGTAGCTTTCATGAAAGATGAGGTTAACATTTCTGTGTGTACAGATATGAAAGGAAAACACTGCCAAGGTACGCAGATTGGCTGCTCTTCCCAACTTAATGAAGGGCATGTTCATCAGAAAAACAGCTAAACATATTGCTAAATGCCAGGTACCCAATTACATGGAAGATGTTAACTAAAATGCTTTTATTATCACAGTGAATTAAGTGGATGTCTGAGGCCCTAATCCCTACTGTAGATAATCAGAGAAATGTGTTGTACTTTCACCCTTTATTTACAAATAGCGTATGCTGCATGTATCTTGCTACACGTTGACCATTTTTCGTGCTTCTAAATATTGGCATGGCTTTAGCTAATTGCACTGTCTGTGGGTGTGATATTGCTGTCATTTCTTTACTCTTTGTTACTTTCCCCACACTAGCTCTGAAATCTCAGGTGGAATCCATTGACATATGGTTTGCACACACAGTTAGAATTGAAGGGTTAATCTCTGAGTCTTCCATGTTGAACAGTATCCGCAGTAATATTTTGAATGAATTATTCTCCAGTGTATCTGTGGCAATTAATACTTGATAACCAAAATAGGAAGAGGGGAAAAACACCTGGGTTATAGGACCAGATCATAGATCCCATTTTTTCCTGATGTCCATATTAATTCCTTCATGTTCCAGAATACTTGCATATTATATCAGTTGGGAAATCTCTTGAAATGAGATAGCCACACAGTTACGCAGATTACATCAGTCCATTGTGGTAGTTCATTTTCAGAATTAGCCATTCCATGCCTAGGGTCTTTTCTACACACACACACACACACACACAAACCTTAGAAGTGGTCAGAACAATTGCTTTGTAATGTGAGCAAAACATCCAGACACAAAAGCACATTCAAATATGGGGGGAAACCACTTGTTTCAAACCATAAATGGTAGCTAATTTGTCTTCCCTTCATGCATGAAGGGGTATGTGTGTGTGTAAAATTGCTGTATTTTTGTACCAATCAACTATGAATTTAGCAGCCATGTTGTTATGCTGAAGTGTGCAAACATCTATGTTCAGTACATCTAGAGCCCAGTAAGGAGAAAGAGTAGAATGGCATGTAAATCAATGGGAATGATTTGTGGAAAATTCACTTATAATCCTGACAAATGTACCTGAATGTATACGTTAGTGCCAGTACAAGATTGTAGCCTAGTTCATAGCCTAGATGAGGTGGCTGAACTGTTCTTGGACTGCTCCACATCAAACTGCAGGTGGGAGGAGAGGTTGAATTACTCAGTGCTCCCTTACTTGTTTCCTATTTAAAATGCTCTACACATATCAAAGTAATTGCAAGGGAGAAATGTTCAAGCTGTGCCTTCTTTCTAATGTGCTGGTTTTCTGTGTGCAAGGCATTTATTTCAAGAGGATGTAATGGTATAGCCCAGGCCACCAGCAACTTATGTGAACTAGGCCTAGGAGTGCATCTACATAGCTGCTCTAAGGAAGCAGTCCAGATTCATAGAGGCTTTAATGGATGCTGAGCCTCCTCTTTTCCAGATAAGTTCCATCAAGGTTCCACTCCACAATACCAACCTTGATGCCAATTGAGGAGGTGTCCGAGGAAAAGATCTGTTTCTCCAGAGTATCAGTTGCACTGTTAAAGTACTGAACCAAGAGCTTGGGGAGTTTTCTCTAGCCTCTCCTAGATGTTATACTGCACCTGGAGTTATAGGAGGGTTGCTTGAAACAAAATAGTTGGACTGTGTTTGTCCAGCAGCCTAGCGCAGGCATGGGTAATCTGTGGCCCTACAGATGTTATTGAACTCCAACTTCCATCAACCTCTGCCAGCAATGCCAATGATCTGAGCTGATGGGAGTTGTAGTCCAGCAACATCTGAATTGCCACAGGGTTTCCCATCCCTGACCTAGAAGTTTCAAGGTCTACCTTTTTGGGTATCTCAACAATAAAGTCCCCATGTAACACATTTTAAGTCAACTCTCAACCCACAATAGAAATAAATGTGAGGACTTTTGCATAATAGAGGTGACACCATGCTTACTGTATCTGATTTGCTATCAGGAAGACTAATTGGATAGAAAATGTGTTTCAAAGCAAGGAAAGGCCCTGTCATGTATCATAAACATAACCTACATACCCAGCTAGCAAGCCCTTAGAGTGATATGCCACTGAGAGATTGGTGCATTAATATCCAGAAATCAGGAATATTAGATAGGAGGGATTGCCTCAAGGACCTTTACATCTGTATGCCTTGACCTCTGCTAAGGTTTTTCAAAAAGCTATTATCTATGGGATTCTAGCACTGTGCTGTGGGTGCGCCTGCTTACCAGATTTGCAGAGAGGGCATCTCTTGCAAACCATCAGATTGCCATCCAGGGGTATTATTACAGACCTCAAATGTATTGGTGTTTCAGATTCTGGCAAGAATCAAATAAACTAAAATAGTATATTCTGTGGAAACAGCAGTTTACTAATGAACTATAGCCAGAGGTGGAGTGTTGAGGGGATTGTGTAACTTAGGTCAGTATGTGGCAGATTTTGAACTGAAAATGACAATCCTGTTTCCTTCCTAAGGAAAGGCTGATTCTCAGACTAAACTTTGCCATATCCTTATGATATGAATGAACCTTTGCTAAGGATTGATGAATTCCTCAAACAACACTGCTTTATTTAATCTAAATTTGACCTTAATTCTCCCTTGGGAAGGGACTCGCACCTGAAACTATTATAGTGCCAACTGTGGTTTCAAAATAAATCCTATCTAACACATAACCACAATAGTTTTGAAACCCTGGTAATTTTCAAGAGGAAGGGCACCACAACATTCTCTCAATATGTGATCTGCCAAAGCACTGGCCTATACCAAAGTGGCTGGGAAAGTCATCGATCCAGACATATTATACACCAGTGTGTGATATAAATATTTGAAAATCAGACTCAGATTGTTATTTACATGTGGGGCTATAAAGATTAGAGTTGTATGTGAAGGAGAAGCCTTATTGGTTTCGAAAGACTCAGATGAAAGCAATAGCTGGAAGTATCCAATATGCAATCATTGATCTTCACAGTTCGGGGGGTGGGGTTGTTGTTGCTCTTTCCTGTCCAATCGAACTTAAAATGCTCTTCCAGCTTTACACTTTAGAAAGTCATCTCTCTCTATAGCTGAAGGAGTCTTCTAGATTGCAGACTGGGGGGGGGGTGGATTAAACTCTTGCATCCTCCCCACCCCCCTGTTAAACTGGATGAGATACAAAATTGCCTGCCTTGCATTGCTCGAATCAAAGTTTCTCTTAATAATAAGCATACCATTCTTCTCTGTATTCCTCTTTGTCTCTCTGATTCCATTATGAAAACAGCACCAAAAAAAAAAGAGCGATAAATCATAATGACATGAATCTTTTGTATTCTGTGATGCTCTGGCAGTGGGTTCTCTGATGTGATTGCAAGGGGTGGGGGGAATCAGCAGCTATCTGATGGGAAATAAAGCAAGCTATTTTTCATCACAACTTAAGCAAACATTGGGGAGGAACAACCTAGAATTCTGCAGGGACCATTAGGTTTTATATCGTTACACAAAGTATTCTTATGATTCTTTTTATTAAGGATAATACAGAAAATAAGTTTTAAATCTATTTTGCCCCCTCTTCATTAAGCATTAAAGCGACACCAGCCTCGGATCAATCTTCTTTTAAAACAATGTTAATATTTATATTTGGAGATGTGAAATGTGGTGCTTCTTCTGCTTATTGTTTAATACACCTGCAATAACTGAAGGAACTTTCTAGTCCCGCATATCAATGGCTAATACAGATTGGTAGCCCTGCCTTGATTGCCCATCTCCCTCCAGGCAGCAAAGCTGCTGAGCAATAGGATGGCTAGGGCACCAGAAGAATCCCACCGCTGACTCTCTGACCCAATGCCAAATACAGACCCTCAAATCCAGCTCCCGAGAAGACTGACCTCCTGGTAAGGGATATGGAATCCCTGAGGATGGTGGCAGCTACTCCCCCATCACCCAGCCAATGAGCTCCATAACTGTAGAAGCGCAATGGAAAAGGTCCCAGTCAAATCTCTGCTGGAAGGGTTCACAGAGTAGCTCCTCACCCAGTGATTGTGGAATAGGTTCATATAGGAGAAAGCCTAATTTGAGAATTTGCATGAAATGACAACTATCAAATCAACAGATAGTTAACACAGGAAGTAGCTGGTGTCATTCACACATCATTACCTGCACAGATGTTCAGCCGACTTGTTTTCTTGTTCATTTATGTGTATTTCTTTCTCATCCTGTAATGTAAGGCAATTGTAGATTTGAGTGCCCCACCTAGACAGCCATCAAGCCCAATCCCTCCTCCAAGCTGGCACCCTCGACATATCATCAACAGAACATAATATGGATCATAACTTGCCAAAAACCCAGAGTGCAACCAAATGCACGTGCCAGTAGAGAAGGCAGCAAACATAATCTTATTATTTAAAAAAATGCATCCTTACACCCCACTTTTACATTTCGAGTGAACTTCATCAAGAATAGTGCAAGTGCAAGAATAGTGGGAACTACTGTGTGTATTCTTGAAGAAACATGCAGCTTTAATTGTACACAAAATATATTCATCTTAAGTTCGCAGTGATATATGTGGAGAGGTCAGAACCTATCCGAGTGCACATGCTCATCCATGCTCTGTCTTCTAGTGAGAAAAGGTCACTGGATGCATTTTCCATAGGTTTGCCAGCAACAGGAGCTCCTTCTGTGGTATCATTTCAACAAGCACAGAAGAGCAGGTTTAGGTCAACAAACACCTGACTGGTTTGTGAGGTTCTGCAAGTAATGGGGATACAGATTTAAAACATGAAAGCGGGTGTATTTGCATCAGATATCATAGCATTATTTTATAGAAAACTCTGCTGTGTTGTGTTATAATGAATCTTGCTAGCTCAAATGGCTTTCGTTTCTTTACCAGAGAACAGTAGCACAAAATGCTTAGGCCATTTTAATGTCATAGGTTAGGAAACTCTGACACTGAGTATTAATGTAAAATGCATTAGCATTGCCCAAGGCAAGCCCTCAAAACCCAGAGTATTCTCTCTCTAGGATTGAATTAAATGCAGTTAAGCAACTTGCATAGCATATGTATAATTCGGAATATGTATAGATACATATGTGGAGTGCTTCGTTTTTTAAAAAACAAACAACCCAGCCATAGCATTGAGAAGCAGTACAAATAACACAATTCCAATTTTCCTGTAGACAGTCAGACAGTCAGAGCAATGGTATGAACTGGTTGTGTTTTTCAAAACCGTTAACCTGAAGGCATCATGATGTCACCGTACTATGCATCAGTGCCAGGGCTGCATCAATAGGAGTATAGCATCTAGATCAAGGGAAGTTATAGTGGCACTGTATTCTGCTCTGGTCAGACCTCACCTGGAGTACTGTGTCCAGTTCTGGGCACCACAGTTCAAGAAGGACACTGACAAACTGGAACGTGTCCAGAGGAGGGCAACCAAAATGGTCAAGGGCCTGGAAACGATGCCTTATGAGGAACGGCTAAGGGAGCTGGGCATGTTTAGCCTGGAGAAGAGGAGGTTAAGGGGTGATATGATAGCCATGTTCAAATATATAAAAGGATGTCACATAGAGGAGGGAGAAAGGTTGTTTTCTGCTGCTCCAGAGAAGCGGACACGGAGCAATGGATCCAAACTACAAGAAAGAAGATTCCACCTAAACATTAGGAAGAACTTCCTGACAGTAAGAGCTGTTCGACAGTGGAATTTGCTGCCAAGGAGTGTGGTGGAGTCTCCTTCTTTGAAGGTCTTTAAGCAGAGGCTTGACAACCATATGTCAGGAGTGCTCTGATGGTGTTTCCTGCTTGGCAGGGGGTTGGACTCGATGACCCTTGTGGTCTCTTCCAACTCTATGATTCTATGATTCTATTTTCCTGCTTCACCCCAGAATCAATGAGGTGTCTCCCATTATCTCTTGAAATGCACATGGCTGTAAACACGATCAAGAATTGTGATGTTGCAAGGATTCCATGCCTGTGGAATCACATGGGGACTCCTCTAGGAGAAATATACAACCTCAATAAATTGATTGATTGATTGATTGATTGATTGATTGATTGATTGCATGCTGCCCTTCACTGCAGGGCGCTTCACAACATAAAAATACAAACACTTAGATCAGGCATCCCCAAACTGTGCCCTCCATTTGTTTTGAGACTACAATTCCCATCATCCCTGACCATTGCTCCTGTTAGCTAGAGATGATGGGAGTTGTAGTCCCAAAACAGCTGGAGGGCCGAGTTTGGGGATGCCTGACTTAGATTGTTTCCATAGTTGGATCAACTTTAAACAGTTCTATTAAAGCAGCACACATCTCCACTCAATTCAGAGTATGCATCTCATACAAAGGCAATAGGACTCCTATATCAGCTTGTTTCAGTGACTCTGCTGTCATTCTGGACTACTGCAAGAAACACAATGAGATGCTGGTAGAAAGGGATCCTGTTATCTGTATTCTGCTTAACAGCCTTTTTCCAAGACACTTTCATATACAATAGAAACACGCTTCAGTGACCCAGCCATAGTTTACATGGGGTTTCACTCTGAATATAGAGCAACTGGATGGCAGTGTGACATGTATTCTCTGCCATGTGATTGAACCTGATGTGCTCCTGCCTTGCCTGAGTTGCTTGCAGGTCATCCTAGTCTACAGTCCTTCTCAATAATGTTATGTATGCAGGGGAAATGTGGTGTGATCCTGATGTCCTGGAACTGCCATTAATCAAAGCATCCCAGATATATCTATATATCTTATTTAGGACAAGAGCTGTGCAAGCTAGCTAAAATTCAGATAAAACTACACCAAACCTTTAACTCAATTACATATCATATCCTATAGTGGCAATTCAAAACCTAGACTAGCTAGATTTCTCCAATCTGGGGTCTTCCAGATTGTTTGTTATCCAACTTTTACAATCCTTGGCTATTGGTCATGCATACTGAAGCTGATAGTGCTTATAATCTCAAACATCTTGAGGACCCAAGCCGGGAAAGGCTGATCTAGATCATAATTTTTTTGTCAGCTTCTTCCAGAGAAAGGGAAGGGAAAATATCCCAGAGTCCAGCCATAAGTTGTTGGTGATTTGTAGCTGAAGGTCTGGGAACTCATAGATGAATGCATTTTTATGGGCAGCAGCTTAATAGTAAACTAAGAAGCAGATTCTAACACTAGAAATCTGGAAAAGTTTATACTTCGGTATTTTCCACTGAGACTATTCTAGCCCCATAGATGTGGTTTCCATCCAAGGAAATTAAATCCAATTGTATTTTATTTAAAGTAGTATATAGAACCCTGAATGCTGTTACTAGGTATTGGAAAAAATGCACTTTTTTGTCAATATGAATTAGATTCCTCCTGTTTCTACACATATTGAATTTTCACATAGTAGGAGGAAAGGGAATATCCTTTAGCATCACTTTCATTGATCTGGGGACTGCATGTCTTTTCAGAGGCTCTGGAAATGTGTTGGCATCTCAAAGTAATGTTATGCTTGCATTTATTGCAAGCAATGGATGATTCTTGATTCCAAAATGTATTGCCTCCTCCAGTACAAAATTTCTGTTTTATTCTTGCAGAAGAGAGAGCAAGGGAAATAATCTACTGAGAAATCAAGTGCAAGTACTTGGCACTTTTCCATGTATAGGTTTTAGTAACTGTGTTTCTTTCTAAATAAGTTCAAAATCAAATCGCTAGCATTTATACTTACATAGAAGTACTGGGTTGCTGTTGTTTTATAAAATGTGAAAGTCAGCAATACTCAGCAATGGCACTCAGCAATGAAAGCTCTTATCATAAAGGCAGAGATTAGGAGTAAATATATGGGACCAATATTCTTATGCAAAGGAAATTAATTAATTTCTAATGAGACAAAGAAAGTAAAAGACCTGGGGGAGATGTTACAGTACAAGCTAGCCTTCTTTGCTTTCATTTGTCCCCCAGGTCTTTTACTTTCTTCGTTTTGTTAGATATGTTAATGCCCTTTGCATAAGAATATTGCTGAATATGGCTACAGGTGACTTCCTCTCCATGTAGTTGATGCTGCTGTGACAGCTTCAAGGTTGCTGTTCATCTCTTTCTATTCTCCAGAAACAACAGGTAGCTGCTTTCTACTGAATCCATTAATCCATTGATATGGCATAGAGTGAACAACACCTTAGCCATTTTGCTAGATTAGAGCATAAATCCAAGTCTTCATACTCATGTTAATTTTCACCAACAGAAGCTTTGTACCAGAGGTTCCTGTAGCATATCAGTAAAAATGCAATGAAAAGACACTCAGCATCCAGCACAGTACATTACAAATGCTTGGGGGGGGGGGGTTAAAAACTTAGTGGTCCACCAAAACCCTCAGCAATTTTCAAGAGGTCCATGGGGTAGGGGGGGTTTGGAAACCACTCCTTTAGATACTTCCTGCGGTGGGTAATATATTCAATTATTGTTAGGAAATTCATGAAACATTTGCCCCTGATAATATTCAAAAGAATACTAGATGGAGAAGTTAACATGGTTCAAGCCCCTAAAGCCTACTTTTTTATATAAGGGAACTGGACTAGGTTGCAAAGAATGTCCTTTTAAATAGGCTAACCTAAATAAATAAATAAGAAACATATATTTAGCAGTGTGTGATGGGATGAAGAGCTGCTTGTGTGTAAATTGCAATCCCTCAGAGTTTGAACAGCTTCTCAAACCTCTGCCTGTGACGGAGCCCCTCCAGCATGGCTGCGTCAGTCGCTAGCAGAATCCGAAAGTGGCTGCTTTCGGAAACGTTTCCAACATAAAAGCTCCTTAACGGAAACACGTCTTCTGGACTCTCTGCGTGACAGTTTCCGCCGAGGAACGGGTGTTCCTATAGGGGGCCCTGAGACTTCCCCACTGTTTTCACTGGAAGCATCTCTGAGCCATTCCTCCGACTCCCCTTCCCTTGACGTTCCTGTTCGCCCCCTACTGGTTCCCTCTTCAGGTGTCAAGTCTCTCTCTACCTCAGAGAGCCTTGGCACCTCCTGTCCTGCCGATGGCAGTTCCCTGACATCCACCTCCCCTCCAGGGCCCCCTTCACCCCCTCCCGTCTCCTCCCCTACGGGTTGTGAGGAGGTAAAACCCCGGAAAGAACCTTCCTCATCGTCTGAAGTTTCGAACACCTTTCTCCACTCGTTGTGGTTCCTAGTCTCTCGGTACTCCTCGTCATCTGAGTCCGTTCCTTCTTCCAACTCCGACTCCGCGAATCCTTCCAGTTCCTCTTCCTCGTCTGTGGTGCCGAAATACTCCCTTCTAAACCTTGCTACCGGCTGTGGTTTCCGCGGGAATCTTTGGTGGAACGTTTCTGTTAAAACCTCGTCATTGACCTCCTCTGCAGTCACCCAGGTGTTTTCTGACTCCGGTTCCCCTTCCCACGCCACTAAATACTCCACCTGATTGCCCTTCCACCTGGAATCGAGGATTTCCGCTACATGGTTACTGCTTTCCCTCTCTTCCAAGACCGGTCCCCTGGTGTGCTCCTCTTCACCTCCCCCCTTGTACGGTGACAGTAATGACCTGTGGAACACTGGATGCAATTTCATGTGGTTGGGTAATCGGAGTTTGAAAGCCACTGGGTTGACCTGCTGAATGACCTCAAAGGGTCCCAATCTCTTGGGTCTTAATTTCTTACAACCCCCTTTGAACGGCAACCCTTGGGTGGACAACCACACCTGATCCCCCACCCTTATGGTTTCACCTTCCCTCCTGTTCTTGTCTGCCTGCTTCTTATATTGAGCCTTGGCCCTTTCTAAGTTGAGCTGAAGCTGACGATGGATCGCTTCCATCTCTTCTACAAACTGTTCGGCCGCTGGGACGCTCCATCTCTCGCCCCCCTCCCCCGGGAATGCCCTGGGGTGACACCCGTAATTGGCCAAAAAGGGGCTCATCCCTGTGGACACATGCTCCGCATTGTTGTAGGCAAATTCTGCCAGCGCCAGCTTTTCGACCCAATCATTCCCTCTGTCATTGACATAGCACCTCAGATATTGTTGGAGGATGCCATTTGCTCTTTCCGCCTGCCCATTGGTTTCAGGATGCCGGGCCGTCGAAAAATTGACTTCCACGTGCAGCAAGCTCATGAGCTTCCTCCAGAACCTGGAAGTAAATTGTTTCCCGCGGTCCGAGACAACCCTCAAGGGGGCGCCATGCAGCCGGAAGACGTGTTCTACAAACAACTTCGCTGTTTCTTCCGCTGTGACTGCATGTGAACATGCTACAAAGTGGCACATCTTAGTTAACAGGTCCACTACTACCATGATGGCCGTCTTCCCTTTGGATTTGGGCAGATCCGTCATAAAATCTATTGATACCGCCTCCCAAGGCCGTTCTGGCGTGGGTAGTGGTTCCAATAACCCTGCCGGCGCCCTTCTTTCCCCCTTGGCCCTCTGGCATTGGTCACACCCTCTTACATACTCCTTTACATCTTCCCTCACCTTGGGCCACCAAAACTCCCTGGTGACCATCCACATGGTCTTGTGTTGTCCAAAATGTCCCGCCGTGGGACTATCATGCAACTGCTTGAGTACCCTCCCTCTCAATTCACCTTCTGGTATATACAGTGCCCCTTTGTAATACAATGCCCCATTTCTTTCTTCAAAACCCTCCGGGCTCTCACCCTCTCCCCTGAGGCCTCTGAGCTTATTTTGGGCATATTCGTCAGTTTCCGTTTCTTCTACCAGCTCTCGTCTCCCCACCAGCGCCGCCCCACACACCCAGCGGTCCTCAGGAATGACATGTCTTTCTTCGCTTGCGCCCTCCCCTTCCAAGTACTCTGGTTTGCGTGAGAGAGCGTCCGCCCTGACGTTCTCTGGGCCTGGTACATAACAAATCTCAAAGTGGAATTTGGAAAATTCCTGTGCCCATCTCACTTGCCGTTGGTTGAGTACTCGAGCTGTTCTCCAATACTCCAAATTCTTGTGGTCGGTGCACACTTGCACCTTGTGTTGTGCCCCAATCAATAAATGTCTCCACCTCCGGAACGCTTCGTGAATGGCAAGTAGTTCCCTGTCATACACCGTGTAGTTCCGCTCGGACTTATTCAGCTTCCTCGAGAAAAAGGCACACGGTCTCCACCCTGACGTATTTCTTCCCGGCTGAAGAAGCACAGCCCCCACCGCTCTGTCTGACGCGTCTGTCTCCACCCTCATGGGCTTCTGTAGGTCCACATGCAGAAGTTGTTCTTCCGAAGCGAAAGCCCTTTTCAGTTCTTCAAAAGCTCTCTCCGCCTCCGCCGTCCAAACAAATTTCTTCTTGCTACTAAGGCAGTCGGTGATGGGCGCCGTCAAGTGTGCAAAATTCTTGATGAACTTCCGATAAAAGTTCCCAAACCCCAGGAATCTTTGCACATCCTTCTTGGTTTTCGGTGTCTTCCATTCCAGCACCGCCTGGACCTTGCCTGGATCCATGGCCAATCCTTGGTCTGACAGGCGGTACCCCAGGAATTCCACCTCCTTGGCATGAAACTGGCACTTCTCCAGTTTCACCCACAGCTGATTGGCTTGCAGCCGGCCCAACACTTCTCTCACGTCCCTCACATGCTGCTCTTCATTTTCCGAATACACCAACACGTCATCCAAAAAGGCCACACAATTCTTGTAGAGCAACGGCCCCAGGACGTGGTTGATGAAAGCTTGAAAACATGCGGAGCCGGCTTGGAGACCGAAGGGCATTACGAGGTATTCAAATGCTCCCAAAGGGGTGAACATGGTGGTCTTCCATTCATCCCCCTTCCTTATTCGTATCAGATTATACGCCCCCCGCAGGTCCAGTTTTGTAAAAATCTTCCCCTTCCTCACCCTGGTCAGAATGTCATCAATTCGGGGCATAGGAAAGGCCAGGGGTTCCGACACGGCGTTCAGGGCCCTGAAATCCACTACAAGTCTCGGCTTATCTGTGTTTTTTTTGTCCACAAAAAACACTGGGCTGCCCCCCACCGCTCGGGACTCTCTGATGAAACCCCTCTTCAGGTTTTTGTCAATGAACTCCCTCAGCTCCTGCATCTCCCTGTCTGACATGGCGTACAGCTTGCCCACTGGGAGTTGAGCCCCCGGGAGTAGGTTGATTTGACAGTCAAAGGGTCTATGCGGCGGCAGTTTGTCCGCTTCTCTTTCGCTGAATACGTTGCTCAGATCTGCATATTGCGGAGGCACCTCCCCTTGCTTCATTACCTCCATCCCAGCTAAGGTGATCTTGGCTCCCCCTGGATCCTTCCCCTGCTTGCAGTGTTCCAGGCAATGCGCCGACCCAAAGGAGACCACCCTCTGGTGCCATCCCACTAGAGGATCGTGAAGTGCCAGCCAGCTCATCCCCAAAATAATGGGAGCTCCTCCCAATGTGGCCACATTAAACGCTATCCTCTCGGTGTGTCTTGCCACCCTCATTATCATGGGAACAGTCTGTTGGTTCACTTCTCCTCCCAACAGCTCTCTGCCGTCAATCGTGGTTACCTGCAGGGGTTTACTTAAGGGGAGGGTTTGTATCTGGTGCTCAGCTGCGAACTCCTTACTCATGAAATTACAGGAGCTGCCTGAATCCAGCAGGGCTTTGATCTGTAGGGGGTGTCCATTTGGCAGCTCTAGCAACACCTCTATCACTAGAGCAGGCCTGGGAGGTTCTGGTGCGGGCACTCTCACTGCTTTTGAGCCTGGCTGCTGTGCCCCGACGGCAGCCAGGCGTTGGCTTTTACTTGCTCTGTGCTTTCCTCCTCCTCTCCCCCAACAGCTCCTGCCATGCCTTGCCATTCCTTTCTCCGTGGACAGACTCTGGCAAAGTGTCCTGGCTGTTGGCAGAGATAGCATTTTTTCCCGCCCTTTCCCTCTTTCTTCCGCCCTTCACCGATGTTTGAAACTGTGCGCGCACGCGCTGTTCCCACTTCCATCGGCTCTGCCGGCGGGAAAGGCTGCTCTGGAATGTCTGGAATGCGGAGCTCCCTCCAACGTTCTCCTTTCCCCTCCCGCTTCTCCAAAGCCCTCGCTTCCTGGCGCGCTCCAATGGCTAGCGCGGCTTTAGTCAGCTGGTCCATAGACTCTGCTCTGGGGTTCCGGGAAAGTTCATCTTTCAAGGACGAAGACAGACCCTCTTCGAAAAGCATTTGAATGGGCTCAGAAGCCAAGTCCCACCCCAATCGATGAATCAACATAGTGAACTCAGTCCAGTACTCACGGACAGTCCGGTTTCCCTGTTTGCAAGCCATTAACTGCCTTCGCACCCCTCCCTGCTCAATGTCACTGGAAAACATCAGGTCCATGGCACGAAAAAACTTCATCGCGTCCTTTAGGATCTCATTATTTGCTGCCATCAAGGGTCTAACCCAGTCCTTCGCCCCTGATTCGAGGTGGCTAATTACAAAAGCCACTCGCGATTCCTCATCAGGGAAGTCATCGAATTGCAGATTGAGAGCATATTGCATCTCTGTCCTAAAGGCATGGTAGTTCCTGGGGTCCCCCCCAAATTTCTGCACCAATCCTGGCATCTTTCTGTTGAGTGGGGTGGCTTTCTCCCTCCCCCTCTCTGCATCCTGAGCCCTCCTTTCTTCCAGCCTCGCCGTCTGCAAGGCAAGCTGGATTTCCAACGTCCTATACCTTTCCTCCAGGCTTGGACCTCCTCCAGCTGCCCCTCCGGTTCCTGCTGGTTCGCTCATGATGCCTCTCCCTGGCACAAGCTAGCTGTCGATGACTTTCGGATTGCTGTGATGGGATGAAGAGCTGCTTGTGTGTAAATTGCAATCCCTCAGAGTTTGAACAGCTTCTCAAACCTCTGCCTGTGACGGAGCCCCTCCAGCATGGCTGCGTCAGTCGCTAGCAGAATCCGAAAGTGGCTGCTTTCGGAAACGTTTCCAACATAAAAGCTCCTTAACGGAAACACGTCTTCTGGACTCTCTGCGTGACAGTTTCCGCCGAGGAACGGGTGTTCCTATAGGGGGCCCTGAGACTTCCCCACTGTTTTCACTGGAAGCATCTCTGAGCCATTCCTCCGACTCCCCTTCCCTTGACGTTCCTGTTCGCCCCCTACTGGTTCCCTCTTCAGGTGTCAAGTCTCTCTCTACCTCAGAGAGCCTTGGCACCTCCTGTCCTGCCGATGGCAGTTCCCTGACACAGTGGTATGGCTGAAAATTGAAGAGGCTGGAGCGGCTGCCACACTTAAGTTTCTGTTGATAAAAAGTGACATTTAAAATTAAAATGAAGAAAATAATCCCTAAAGCAAGGCTTTGTGATGCTGGCCATTTGTGCCACCAGTTTGTATTAAGCACTGAAGGGAGGTAGAAAGACCTGTGGAGATTTGTTTTTCATTAAGGCATGAATTAACATTCAGGCAGCTGAGCTAAAATAGGTTTGCATAAAAGTTGGTGTTCTCAATTATTTGGAGTTCCATTCTATACAGTGAAATTAGAATTTTGAGTTATCATTTGAAAGTCTTTTCTTCCCCTCCTCCCGCCCCACTTGCAAAGCAAGATTATAATGGTTACTGGGGATTTCGATTAGGTGGCATTCTTATATATTGCTCACCTTATCTCATCACCAATTCTTTTCAAGTGACAAACTGAATTAATGTCATACATTAAATGCAAGAAGCTATGTAGATTCAACACTATGGCTGAGATTTCCCCCCCCCCCACCCTGACTATAAATAAAGATATTCAAAAGCTGTATGCAGTACAGTTCCTTCTCAAGCATATATGCAGTATTATTAACACTAATCCAATGTGTGTACAAAATGTGCAAACTGACCTGAAATCAGCAACTGTGGCATTTGAGGAAGGGCGGGGGGGGGGGGGACTTCTCACTAATTGCCTCGCACTACACCGGCTGAATTTTCAGGATTTCACATCACCTTTGTTATGCATGAGAAATCTAGTCTATCCTGGCTGCATAATATACAGAATTAATCATGTCCATTTCACACACACATTTCCCCATAGATGGATTCCATGGTGCTGGGAGCCTCTTTCATGTGATGCCTTCACACACTGCGGGGAACTGTTTTAGCGTTGTGTGATTCCAAAATGTATAACAATTCCATGAGAAGACCAAGCTGCAACACAGAACTTCACCACACTAAAGCAGTTCACATTCTTCAAGTGTGTGTGTGTGTGTGTGTGTGTAAAAGGATACTTAGCTTATTGTGCATGGATTTAGTTTATAATTCATGGCTAGCTGACCCCTGGCGCAGATGCCCTAGGAAGCATTAATAGTTTGCATCACGCTTGAACAGGAACAACTAGGTCTATGCACCTAAGTATGGCAATTGTAAGGCTTCCGCCCCTGTTCTTTTCCCTCTTCTACACTGCAAGAGCGTATTATGTACTGTAGCGTAAAGTGGTGCTGATGTTTTGGTCTTGACTTACAGCTCAATTGACGAAAAGGTTAGCTGAACTATTATAGTAGCTTGCCGCCTCTCCTCCCTCTGTGTCTGCTGTGGGTTTTTGTGTGTGTGCAAAACAGATAAGCTTGCTTTTCCATTTAGTGAGCAGCTACAACCTCAGATGGGTCATGTTCTTCAGCAGCTCATTCTACACTTCTTATTTCCATTTGAATTTGGTTCTTCACATGCAACCAGGATGAGAACAGAAATCATGCGGTGGCAGTACGGCAGCAGTGGGAGGCCCTATTAGCTTAAGTGGTGCTTCAGGTTAAGAACAGTTTCAGGTTAAGAAAAGGCCTCCAGACCAAATTAAGTTCTTAACCAGTTCTTAACCAGAGGTACCACTGTATTCCTAACTTGTCCATCAGTAGGCTACAGTCCTGTTGTACTGTGTATTGTCTAGTTCTGAATTCTGTGATGGTTCATGCCGACTGCTTGCCCTTTATGGTTGACATCCATGAACGTTCTTCCCAATACATCATTTGCACAGGTGAGAAAAGCTTTGCTGAAAAGCTAATATAATAGGTTCAGTTCAGGAAATGGTGCCAGCATGCATGAAACTCTCTCAGCTTGTTATGCTGATATACCAGAAGTTGATGCAGGCTGACCAAAACCCATAAGCTGAAACAGTCTTAAGTAAAGAAAACTACTTAGACATAATCAGACAAAAGTCCTTGTAGTGACTTTTCATAAACTTAGCAGTAACTCTCCAGCATTGCTTCCCCTTGACCCTGGAACTAAACTACCCTGGCATATCCTACAATGGCACTGCTGCTATGGAAGTGTATAGAACTATAAATTTTAGCAGAGCCCAGCCATCAGTACATTTGACTGCATTTATCAGCTCTGTTGCATTTAATAGCTTTATATTCACGGCGTGATTTAAGAGATGCTAGAGCCCCTGGGTAGAAATGTGAAGGCCTGGAGGGAGGGGGAACTGGTATAATTGGTGTTATCACAATCTTGCTGAGTTGTATGATCTATTATTTCTGTTGTACTTATCTTGTACACATTTGATCTTTGCCTAGAAATTTCATAATCTGCTGGCCTTCTTGCAGTTCCATAGACTTTGGCCCGTCTGTTTATTTACACACTCTTTTTTCATGTGTACAATGTGTGTGTGTGTGTATGCACACACATACAAATATCTACCAATCAAAGATAACACTTTGTGCATCTGACAAAGTGGAATCTAGTCTGCAAAAACTTGTGCCACAATACACCTGTGTTTAAGATGCCACACCATCCTTTGTTTGTTTGTTTGTTTGTTTTGTTTTGTTTTGTTTTTATTTGCTGCATCAGACTAATACGGTTCTCCCTCTGGAATTTGCCCAGTAAAGGTTTTTGATTAAGTTACTCCCTCACAAAAAACTTAATTAAATTATGACCTTCCCCCAAGTTTGATTACCTACCGTGCTGCAGGAGGTTGATCGCCTAGCAGCAGCTTGATTGCCTAGCTACAGTTTGATTGCATGGCAGTAATTCAAATAAACAATGGCACCAGTCCCCTGGCCAAAACACACCAAGGCCAGAATCTCCTGTAGGTGAGTAGTGAGGAGGAGGAGGAGGAGGAGGAGGAAGAGGAGGAGGAAGAAGGTAAAGAAAAATGACCAGGAGAGAGAGCAGGTTCAAAGCACCAACTCTTCTGCAACTCAGTGCCATGCTTACAAAACTGGTGTCTAAGCATGGCAAAATCTATCATGTCTGGAGGGCCAATGGTGTCTCTAGAAGCTCTGCTGTGGCTAGAGTGTCTTTGTTTCTCATTTTTTAAAGTGCTTTCCCTTGTAGCTCATCATTGCTGCTAAAGTGTTCAAATTTCCTCCTCCTTTTCCTTCTGTCTTCTAGCTGTAACCACTAGACCTTGGTATAGGCAGGGCTGGTCATCCTATGAATCATGCTTAGCCACATGACTCAAGTATCTGATTGGGAAGGGTGGCAGATGCTTCTGCCGCCATCTACTGCCCTCAAATCTGTCCTCTGCCACAGTTAGTAGCCTAGTTGCTGCTGATACTTTGGTCATCGCTGCCCACACCTCCCCTCTTCCTAACCACCACAGCTGGCGCTGCCACCCATGACACAATTGAAGCAAAGTGGCAGAGGTGTTTCCTGGAAGTCCCACCTCATACCTTGCACTGAGGAAGGAGTTCTTCCTCAGAAGGAGTTCTTCCTCAGAGAGAAAAATCTGTACCACTGTTCCTTTGCACCAAATACAATATAAAGTTACTCACAACAGTACCTGGTGGTGTAGGCACTCTTGGGGACAACCTCGCCCACAATGCCTAGCTCTGAGGAAGGACTCCGTCAAGGAAGGACTCCATTGAGCTTGCCAGGACTGTTGGCACAAACAAAGCAGAACAACAATGATGGTGCAGAGGAGATGGGAAAGGTGGAGGCAGAAATCTTTGGATGTCCCACTTAAAACAAGACACTTGGAGGATATGTAGTCAAGTTGCAAGGAACTGCACCATCTTAACCTGTTCCTCTCTGTTTTTGCACACACACCCCATTAAAACCAAACTACATTGAGCATAAGAAAATATGCATATCACTTCTGTAGCACTGTAGTACTACTGTAATACCAGTATACAAAGTACCGTATTTTTCGCCCCATAGGGCGCACCGGCCCATAGGGTGCACCTAGTTTTTTGGGGGGAGAAATAAAGGGGGAAAATTATTTACCCCCCAGGCATGGGGCTGGGGCGGGGGAAGCCTGAGCTTCCTCCGACCCCAGCCCCCACAACAGGCTGCTATCCGCAAGCCTTGGGAGCCTGGCGGGAACTCCCGCCGGGCTCCGCAGGCTTGCAGATATCTGCCCGAAGCCTGGGGCACGCTGCTCAGTGCGCCCCAGGCTTCGGGATGCAGGCTGCTATCCACAAGCCTAGGGAGCCCGGCGGGAACTCCCGCGGGCTCCCAAGGCTTGCGGATAGCTTCCTGAAGCCTGGAGAGTGAGAGGGGTCAGTGCACACCGATCCCTCTCGCTCTCCAGGCTTCAGCGAAAGCCTGCATTCGCCCCATAGGACGCACACACATTTCCCCTTCATTTTTGGAGGGTAAAAAGTGTGTCCTATAGGGCGAAAAATACGGTACTTTACCATTCTTAATTTTAAATCACACTAGAAGTGCTTCAACATCTCTTCAGTTAAAATAAGCATGGATGGACATGAACTGGACTTCATTATTTTGCAGGCTAAGTGAAATGTAAAAAAGGACTCTGTTAGATGCCTATAAATAGAACGCTTTTCTTGCAGAGAAATCCTCAGTTGCCCACTCTGGGGTTATCTTGCTAGCAGTATCCTTGGGGCTGAGGTGTCTTGGGGCAATTCTTCCTCTTATACGTAAGTGCAAATTAATATTTTGAAAGCCTTCACAATGGCACTAAGGTGTAATCATAAGCCTCTTTCCATCCCTCTTTGCTTTGAAAGCAGAAACTGTGCAGGAAACAAATGCCAGACATTTTCTGCAAGGTATGCAATGCAAAATCACCCTGCTGAAACCTACCTGTGATGTTAAATTCCTCTGCCATGTGAATAACCAGATGGCAAGAGTAAAATGTCAACATGGGTGCCTATGGTAGGGAAAGCTTCCAAGGTCATTTGTGAGAAAGTTTTCCATATTAATTTGGAGCCCTATTTGAGCAATGTAGTGCACCACCAACCTAGGCCATAAGATAACAACACTGGTTTGCACTTCAGGGTTCTTATACACTACTCTAACTTCCCCTTCCCCAAAATTAATATAAAAGTAGACTGTATCTGCACTGGTGTTAGCAAAGTCATTTTTTAAAAGGTCAGTTTTTAAAAATCACTTATTTATGCTGCCTGACATAGATTATGAGTCTTTGCTGCTATGTTCCATTCTTCAGTTGACACGCTACAGCCAGATCACAGCCACACTAAAATCTCAGATATCTGCTTTGTTTCTCTATGGAGTACCTATCAATTCTTTCCCAGAGAACACCAACAGAAAGAGTTTTAAATACAGATTAATAAGTTCACTTATTAACAAGTCCAGACAATGCTCTCATACTGAATCAGGCCATTGGTCTACTTCAATATTATCCACTAGGGCTGTGCACATGCACCCCACGTTTGCTCTGTGGCCCTTAAAATCAGACCAGTCCACTCTGTGCCTCCTTCTGCTTCTCCTTCTCCTCGTGATGCTGCTCCTTCACAAGTGCTCCTTCGCTGCACAGAAGAATGCCACTTACAAAGGAGCAGCAACTGGGACCATGCAGGACTAAATATTCCAATTACTATTTGGTAAGTGGGAGATTTCAATCCTGTGTGGTGCTGCTTCACAGGACTGAGAAGAGGCGGCTTGTCGTGATAAAGAAAAGGTTGAGTGGGAAAGGCATCCAGCCACCCCCACCCCCACCACCCCTAACTTGTTTCATGAAGATGCAGCTGCCACCTTTTCATGGGTTCTCCATCTGCCTTTCTGACACAATGTTAACAACAGCCCTGGATCACTCTGTGTTGCCTCACCCATTGTGAGCTGGGGTTGTTTTAACATGACCCAACTGATGCCTAGATTCTCTTGAATCAACCCAGATTGGTTTGGGACATGGTCATTTGGGGTGCCCAAGGGTTTTAGCCTTTTCTGTGCCTTTTAACATTTACATTAAGCCACTGGGAGAAGTCATCTAGAGATTTGAGCTAAAGCATCAGCAGCAAGGGGACAGCACACAGCTCCACTTGTCCCATCTATTTGTTTCAGGAAGGCTGCACTTGAATTACAGTGCACACTGGCACAACACTGTCTTACACTATGGACTTGATTTGTGTCGTCGTTGTCATCATCATAGATAGCTACCACTGTTTTAAAGCTGGTGGAGAGATTAGGCTATGAAGTTCGTGTATTCTGCCCTGAACAGCTTTGCACAAATCTTCCCAAGGATGGGAACAGTGCAATTGCAACAACAAAATCAAAATTCAATTTTCCACCTTCCCTTTTCTCTTGAATAAATTTAAAAACCAATTCATTGAGGAGAGCATTTGCAGTGAGTAGTCTCAACCTGTGCCTAACAAAACAAGGGCTGCAATTCAAGAAGTTTCCATCATCAGGGGCAGCCCCACTTATTAGCAAAGAGATGCTCCATTGAGAAAGGAGCTAAAATATTCATCTTGCCATTGAAATGCACATATGGTATTTCCCCCCACTTATAACATCATACGTCATTCCTGAAGCTTAATTAATCCATTAAAATTAGTGTACTTTGCAGTCAATTCCAAGTGAGATTGATGCATCCTGTATTAATTGCATCATTCACATGAGGCATGTCAAATGTCAGAGACTTTCCTTCCATACAGCTGCGCTTACACTGGGTCGTTCACACAAGTCCTTAATGGTAGGAATATGTTATCATTTCAATCAGGAAAATTATGCTGCACAATATGCTTTAAATCTTGCACGCCCTAGTTAGAAGATAAATGCTGTTTTTGATGTATCCCACTGCTCTTCCTCTTTGGTTCAATAAATGGTAAAGTAGCCCATTTTCAACGGTTTTCTGCTGCTGTAGTGCAAGAGGTATAATTAAATTGTGTCCCAGTAGTGAAGGTTTCTAAATGATGATGAGCCAAAACTAATTGTATTGATTTGTTTATTACTGGCTTAGGAAGCTCATCAAACAAATGGACTGAAACTATTTCCATATTCTTATCTGTTTGCTAAATGAGAAACAAATAACGTTTCCATATGTCTGTTGCACAGCGCCACTGCACTAATACTAATACTGATGAGAGACTTGAACAGTAGAAGGAAGATTATTCACACAGTGTTGATGAGATTCTCGGGTGCACCAATTTTTTAGCCTTTAAGATTTTGAATGGTTTGAGCCACATTGCTGCCATACAGTACAATCCCTGGAGGGACAGGTATCCAATCCTCCACAGATACCATTTAAATGAATGATGTACTCCTCTTTCCCACAACGTGGCATGAACACAGATAAACCAGTAATGGGAGATCTGTAGACCAGTTAATCTAGCTTGGGGTGTCAGGCACTGTTCACTCAAGCGTCTTCCAGCTCTAAGTTCAACTGTGCCTTTCCAAATGCTTCTGCAAAGAGGTTTTGAAGGTACCCTGTCACCTTGTATGGCCATCTCTTTCTTCCTCCTCCCATGTGAGCCTCACTTACCAATGGGGCTTACTTATGAGTAGAAATACATAGCATTGTGCTATTAATGCCAGATTAGCCATCCCACATGCTATACACCTTGCTTTTGCTGTAAAGTATGCACTGAACTTTCTAATGTTAACCCAGAGCTAACATTTTGCATGCACCACGCACTACACATTTTGGCAACTTTGGCTCATGAGAGCAGGTTTTGCTCCCGAGAGGCTTCTGTGAACCTGGAGGCTGAATTACTCTTGCATCCCTTGAGAAGCTGATCTTGCCAGCTTGGCTGTGCTCTGCTCCAGCTGCAGCCCTGCGCATTACACCGAAGGGCTGTGGATAAGTTAATAGCGTACTGGAAGCAGATCTAAAGATAGAGGGAATTATATTCCACCGTTATTAATCTTTCACCTTCCGTGTGGCTTTAAAACCATAAAGCCCCCTTTAAAAAGGACGTTCCACAGGCGAGACAGAAACTGCTGAGGAGGAAGTGGCATTTTAGCACAATGCAAAGTTCAGGTGTCAGCTCTCATCTTCATAGTCTGTCTTCTAGCAGGCAGCAGAAAAGGAGCAGGGCCTGACCTCTTGGGTGTTAGCCTCTCGAATGTTTACCCACTGACTTAAGTGGAAGGAGAAAGAGGTTAAGAACTCCAATTTTCTCCACACCACTGCAGAAAGCCACATTTGGGAGGGCTCCCAAGCGGTGTGACAGAAATTGAAGGTTCTGCGTGAGAAGCAGCTCACCGAGCCGAGTAGCCTCCAGGTGGTGGGGTGTGAAGTGGTCACCTCACAGCTTCTCAGACATTGAGTGCTGCGATACAGAATGTGCTTTTGAAGAAGCAGCCAAAGCACCTGAACCATGGCTTGCTTGTGCACTTGGAGCAGCAGTTTTACAGTTTGCAATGACTGATTTGTCTTCATTTCGAGCTCCCAAGACATCAAAATTGAAAATCAGGCACCGGTTAAGGTGCTGCTGGCTCAAGTGCTTCAAATCAGGAGTGGGCAATCTTGTTTCAGTCTGAGGGCCACATTTCCTCCCAGAGCCACCTGCCAGTGCTGGGCAAGGACCTTTAATTTTTACCTTTGTACGATAGGCTAGTTTCTACCTCTGTTTGCCATCCAGCAAAGGGGAGGTGTCATCAGAGTTCAGGCACACTTCCCAGCCAGGAGAAAACATGCAAGGAGGGTGCAAAGCACAGTGCCAGATTAACCCCTGTGGAAGCCCCTAGGGCAGTGGTGGCCAAAGTTTGCCCTCCAGCTGTTTTGGGACTACAACCCCCATCATCCCTGACCACTGGTCCTGTTAGCTAGGGATGATGGGAGTTGTAGTCCAAAAACAGCTGGAGGGCCAAGTTTGGTCACCACTACCTTAGGCAGTCAAAATCTTGGGGGAGGGGGGCCATTGCAATGATGTAGGTTTCTGAGTCAATGGGGGTTTCTCTTCCAAATTCAAATTCTTTCAAGATCAAATCAATATTATTTTGATCTGTAGTAGCCTACTCTACCTGAGATTCATCACCCTTGCTTTAGATGACCCTAATTTAGCCGCATGAATAGCTAGTCTTTATCCCAGTTTGTACGTTGCCAAGGTAGCATAGTTGTTACACACATGCACACACACACACAAAGGGAAGAAGCGGGGGAGAGAGAGAGAAAGGAAGAGATTTTCTCTGCGTGTGTTTTATATCCTGCAACATATGTAAACTGGTACAAGACTACAGAGAAACAGTATTTTGAAGCCTACAAAGCCACCCTAGTAAGGGACTCCCATGACATGCCTACAATTTAAGCAGCTGATATATTTTACCAAATAAAACCATCCTGTATCATTTGGAGTACATAGTTTATATATTTTACCTACACCTACAACTTTTGATCCCTGGGTACGTCCATCCTTTGTAGAAGGCCAATTTTAACTTAGAGATGAAAATTGTGTTTGCATGACTTACATGCAGTGTTTTCCAGCGAATTGCCAAAGGCAGTATACAAATCAAATATTCAAATTTACAAGCAAAACAATACCTATAAAACTAGAAACTGAAAATGACAGGTAAAACCATATGAGGAACAGGAAGGCAGCTTGAAGGAATGCAACTAATGAGTTAGCTGAGAGCCTTTGTAAACAAAATCATAAAATGGTATACAACATGAAAGGAAAGTCAGAGAATTCCATCAGAATTGGAAATAGGAGAAGAAATTGCCACAATTCATGTGTTCATCTAGGATCAGGAGTGGAAAACATGCAAGAGAATATGAGCGGTATTGGTTATCAGAGGGTTTTAGTCCACAAACGTTGCAAAAACAATTGTGTCATTCTGTGCATGGTTTTTGAAGTTTCACTTCTATTGGAGTAAACCCAAGTTAATTATGTAATTAGCTACATAATTAATCATGTTCATTTCAGCCAGAGTAGATAGCAAAATGAACAACACAGGTTTTTACAGAAGGTGGACTGTAACGGAATGGAAACAGTGTAGATTGCAACAACCCAGGTTGGAAATTACTGCTTCCTTACATCCTGATTCAAAGATCTTAAAAGGCTCAGAAACACAGTGCTTTTAATCATTTTGAAACTAGATAAAGAAGCTGAGGGACATAATATTCATTTTGCTCAGGGGGGAATGGGACATAATGACATGGGAAAAGTCAACATCCCGCATGTTGTAGACCTAAATCTGTTCCCTGAGCTTCCCTCTTTGACCTTTCCTTCCTTTTCCTTCCCTTGTTCTTCTCTCATTAGCTCTAGGTGGAAAGTAATTCTTCAGCCTTCAGACCCACATGTAAGCTTTAGTCAGCAGTATTAACCCTCATTCCTCTGTAGGTGAACCTAAGATGACATAACAGAAGAGCCCTTTATACAGAGTCTTAGAGTCAGCCACCTGGTTACAGTCAAGTACACAATTGATGAATGACTGTGGAGCAACAGGTCAATAACCAATTAAAGAGAACCATAGAAGTAAGGCCACTGATCTAGAAAAGAGAGAAATTTATACTCTTTAACTTACCTTTCTTAAGACTACAGAGACATAAAAAAGCAACGAGAGGAAAATCTTGATGTCTAGATAAACCGTGAAATGAACATGAACAACAGGACTCCAAGAAATACAAAGAGGTCAATAAAAGAAACTATTTGTATTAGGAGTTGTGCCAAACTCTTGGGAAGGTTACCATGTCTAAACTATCACAATTTATGCAGATCAGATTAGAAGGCCAACTGGGACAGAACAAAAGTTGAAAGGCAGAAAAGCCTTTCCATCCCAGGTCTAATAAAGCTTGTCGGCTTGACCCTACAATTGAGGAGGCTAGGGCAGCATGACTTGCGCACATGTGCTGACATCATGCATGCATGCCATGCGGCATGCTGATGTCACACATGCTGTATGATATGCGGGCGTGTTGTGTGTATGCCACGTGGCTTGTGCGAATGACGTCAGCATGTCCTGCAGTGTGTGCAAGTGAAGTGAGCATGTTGTGTGTGGACAGCCGCCACAAAATTTTGAGAGGGCCCAGCCCCCTCCTTGAAGCTTCTGTACTACAACTCTCATCAGCCCTAACCCACACATGGTGGTTGGTGCCGATTGGGCTGGTTATCCAAAACATCTGGAGGGCACCAGGTTACCAAAGGTAGCAGAGATTGTGCAGGCTAATCTATGGTGAGATGGTTGGGTGTGACAGAACAGACAGCGATGTGATACCTTCCATCTGTCAATCTATGTAGCACTCGCCATTTGGTTGGGGGCGGAAACCGCATTATCCCTAAAATAATACACTTTCCCAAACTTCTGGCAAACTTCTGGCATGCTTGATTTGCAATTTAAATTGTTTATATGTATAAGCCCCCCTGCAGTGTTCCACACACTTCCTTCATTTTTAATTGCTGTAGACACTTCAGTTACTAATTAAACTTTATTGTTTATGACACACATTTTATTAATAGCTGTGATAAAACTTGTGTGTTCTAGCATCTTCCTTGCATGTTAAAATGGGAGTAGTGTCACCATTTGCTGGAGAAGGCAGACATTGGCTCAGTTCGAGTCCCCACCCCCACCCTTTTGATCCACACTGATCCGTACAGACGTAATTTAATTATGACAGTAGCAAACCACTCTGGAATAGAGGCTGGGATTTACCTGTTAATGAAGCTTCGTCTGAGCCTGGACTCAATTAGAACCTGTCAACTTTGTCTCAGTATTCAGTGGCAAGCCTTAGACTATAATAGGAAATGTTATGATTTAAAAAAGCAGAGCCTCTGAATGTTTACAGAGTGAGGCCGCTTTATGTGTAACATTTTTCCTGTATGGGAGATGGAGACCCTCTTTGAGGTTCTTTTTTGTTCTATAATCAAGCAGCATATAAATTTTATGAAACAAGTTAAATAAAATAAATAGACATAAGAAAATAAAAAGCACCCTACAAAACAAAGCCAAGGTTGCTTCCAGATGATCTGCTTATTGAACATGCATCCTGATTTGTTTGCGCAAAGTTTGCAGGAAGGTTAAAGGATAATCAGCTGTTACTTGAGCATTCATTCTGATTCGCTTGCAGAGAGGTTGCACAGTGATTTGTTGGTTGTTATTCCACAATTTCCAGTGTATTTCCCCATTACTGTCCTTATTACAGAAAAGTGATCTTTTTAGACTTAAGGGGTTGTTGCACAAGAGCACCAAATCAACTTTTAATTGTGCAACCTGAATTTGCTAGTATGCTTCTGAATCCCATCTGGAATTAGTGCCGGTCTGGAAGCACCCAAAAAGTACATCTGCTTAGAGAAGCAGAAATGGCAGTCAGAGTACCAGTTGGACTAACACTGTGAAAACCATCTGCTTCAGGGACTTCCTTTGCCATCATCATCACTAGCAGGCAGGCTGGGGAAAGGACTTTATATATCAGTCTCTTCTCATTCCCTTCAGTCATCATTACCCCTGAGACTTGAGGTCTGTTGATACCATCTGCTCACAGTGGCAACAGGAACACTTTTTGGGCTTGGGAGGGGGGGAAATGTCCCCAGCACCTCTGTTTCCCAACACCACCACTGAGAGGAGCAGAAGAAGAATCCACATGGTGCCCTTGTGTGATATGGACAAGAGCAGCTGGCCTTCAGGATCTATCAGTGTGAGGCCAATATGATCTGTCTATAAATCTGATTGTTTCATTGGGTGATAATCAATTGAGTTTTATACAGAGTAGACCCACTTAAATTAATGTACTCATGTCTAATGGGTCTACTTTGAGCAAGGCTATGTTGAATACCACCAATTGTATACCACTTCAAGACTCTACAATGGAAAAGTGATGGACTGAAGTAGTTGCCCCCCCAAATTGCCAGCTTATTCACAGGTGGCAAATGGGACACATCCATCTTGGTTCCATTTTAGGGACAGAGCTTTGACTCCCAGATAGTTATAGGAAAGAGAAAAGATAGCATGCGTTGGCTAGGACTGATGGGAGTTGGGGTACAGAAGCTGCAAGGAGCTTCTTGTTAATTCCCAAACACCTTCCTCTTACGGTTATAAAAAAAGTAGAAGATTTACAACAGACTGCAAAATTCTCTTTTCAAGGTGTAACCTAAACCCTGAATTATTGAATAGTACATCCCAATTTCGGCAGCACATTGTTGCAAATCACTGGTGCATAACCATGTTTCATAGAATCAGAAGGGAACAATTAAGACACTCAAACTGGGGACATCATGTTGTCTTGAGGCTTGGCCAGCAGAGATTCATCTTGGCTCCCTGTTCTGGGAAGGAAGATAGTAGAGCTGCAGAGCTATGCTGCCGTTGATGCAGAGCCTGTGGCATTTACACGCAAGAGGATGTGTATGTTTCTCTCACACGCAAAACTACCATTTAAGTCATCTCTTCTTTTCCAAAATGGCTCAAGGATGTTTGTACCACTCCTCCCCTTCTCATTTTGGAGTTGGTTCAAGTGAAGTCATCCTGCCTAACCCCACCCCCTGCCATAGTGGATGGATTTCAAAATTCCGGGCCAAACAAACAAACAAACAAATATTCTTATGCCTTGTGAAGGGAAGTCTTATGTAGTTTATATAAATGCATAAATAACACCGATGTCTTTCTGTTGTAGCAGTGGAAGAGTCGTAGCATAATTCCATATATGTCTTACTCAGAAATAAGTCCCACTGAGTTCAGTGGGCTTACTTCTAGCAGGTAAGCGTTGCAGCCTCGGAGTACTGCTTATCGGGGGGAAAGAACACTCCAACTTAGACATTGGTTCTCATGTGCTAGTAATATTAGAAGAAGATCCACAGCTCTGGGGCACAGAGCATCTGCTTTGGGTGCAGAGTGTTCCAGGTTCAATCGCCAGCATCTCCAGGTAGGACCAGGAAAAGGTTCCCTGCCTGAAATCCGGGAGAGCAGCTGCCAATCAGTGTACACTGAGATGCACTGAGCTATATGAACCAATGGTCTGACTCAGTATAGGGTAACTTATTTTGCTGTTCTTGGAATGGACTCTATTAAAGCAAGAAGCATCTTACCACCTGCAGTTTATAAGACACTGGCCTTTCACAGAAACCATAGTGTTCTGTCATCTAGCAGCCTCTAAAATGCCCATATGATTTTCTTTTAAGGAACTTCTTTCCTTTGTTCTTTAGCGGAGAGCAAATTCCAGTAGATGTGATAACAGCATTACATTCAGCACATAAAGATCATTGGATATAAGCATAGAACAGAATATATTTCTGTTTCACAGACAATTGCATTTAGAGAGCCTGTTGCTCTGCTTCTGTTGTAATAGCACTTCAGCCCCAGAGGTTTCTTTTCAACATAAATATATTGGTGTTTCACACAAAGGATTTCAAGGACATCTATTATTTCCTGATAGCTAAAAGATGCTAAAGGACACATAAAGAGGATGAGTTGAACCGTTCAGAAAAAAAACATAATTTAGGAAAATTAATTGGCTTTTTGAAAAGAATTAGTTCATTACAAGGATGGACCACAAACAAAGGCCCATACAGGAAAGTCCTCAGACCAAATACAGAGAGATAATATTATTTTATTTCCATTATGGATGCTCCTACAGCTTGTAGTGGTGATTCCAATAAGCATTCTGTAACCGCAATATGACTTTTTCATTTTGGAGGAAGTATCCATGTGAATCTTAGGAACTCTTTAGATGGAATTCCCACCCCCATCCCCAGGTGGGACTGTAAACAGGCCAGAGAGAGATTTAAGCCGTATTCAAGGCTCGTGGGGGTTCGCTTCATGACACAGAACCTGGGAAAATCAGGGTTTTACATTGCACAGGGTAGCCAATGTAAAACAGGCTCCCTGCTTCAGATAGTCACCCTCCAACTTGTGACCAACAACAGGGACTGGAAGCAGTGTTAGCATGCTCATTCTCATGCTGCTCTGACATATTATATTTCTGAATTTCCAGAAGCAGCTGGGGTGGGCCCATAGCATTGCCCCACTGACAGCAGTATTACTGCCACTTACCAGGACAGTGCAACATACTTTTCAAGTGCCCCAATTAGAGCAGAGCATCCTGTTTTGGGGCACCGTGCTCTCAGCAACAGCGTGCAAAATCTTTGCTTCTTGCCATTTGAGCATCCTTCTTGCAGAGAATGTAGTTGAATACATGATTCAGAGCAGTTTCTTTAGCCCAATCGATGGGAAAGGCCATTGAAAAACTTCATTTTCACTTTTCAGTTCTCTGGAACTATACGAGAATATGAATAGCCTCATTATGATTCATAGGCTATGTTGCATCCTTATGCCAAAGTAGGTGATTGCATCACTAACGTAAACAGTCAAGGCATTTATTCTGCAACTGTGCCTGCATACCCAGCAGGTACAGTCCCCATATATGGTCCCTGTCCTTGGAAAAATGCTCTCTGTTTTGCCTTTAGAGAATCTCTTTTGCAAACTTCATTGCATAGTGCACATGTGCACAACAGCTTCAGCGTCCTTCCCTGGGTCTGCTGAAGAACAGCCAGGCATTCTTGCTGCTTTGAATGGCCCAGAGCAACTAGGAGTGGCTATTACTGCCAAAAAAAAGAGACAAAATTCATTAAAAGACATCCCTCAAACTTATTTGTAAGTGCATACCCGTCAACATTTCTGTGATGAAAATAGGGACATCCTATTCCATACCCTCCAACACTTCTCCAATGAAAATAGGGACGTCCTAAGGAAAAGTGGGGGACGCGGGTGGCACTGTGGGTTAAACCACAGAGCCTAGGACTTGCCGATCAGAAGGTCAGCGGTTCGAATCCCCGCGATGGGGTGAGCTCCCGTTGCTCGGTCCCTGCTCCTGCCAACCTAGCAGTTCGAAAGCACGTCAAAGTGCAAGTAGATAAATAGGTACCGCTCCAGCGGGAAGGTAAACGGCATTTCCGTGCGCTGCTCTGGTTCGCCAGAAGTGTCTTAGTCATGCTGGCTACATGACCTGGAAGCTGTATGCCGGCTCCCTCGGCCAATAAAGCGAGATGAGCGCCGCAACCCCAGAGTCGGTCACGACTGGACCTAATGGTCAGGGGTCCCTTTACCTTTACCTAAGGAAAAGTGGGACATTCCAGAATCAAATCCTAAACTGGGATGGTTTCTGTAAATCCAGGATGGTAAGTGCTTACTTAAAACAAATGCTTTTTATGGGGTTTGGGGGGGGGATATAATGCCAACATTAATACATAATACATTTAATGCCGACACAAAACAAAATGGGTCTTCTCATGAACACATGCAAAAGTCAAGTGACATGAATCAGATTTAGCTTGGTCCATATAAAAGCGCACACACACTAACACAAAAAAATTGCATGTGCATTAATGCCACTTTTCTTCCAAAGCAACCTCCCTTCCCTGCGACACCCACAACCCTATGCCTAGGAATGTGCCATGCAGTACGCAAAGATGTCCCTATCTTCCTCTGTTAAATATTGGAAGGTATGTTGGCCAAGTCTCAAGATAACATGATGTCCCCAGTTTAATCCTGAGTGTCCTAATTGTTCCCTTCTGATTCTATGAAACATGGTTATGCACCAGTGATTTGCAACAATGTGCTGCTGAAATTGGGATGTACCGTGCAATAGTTCAGGGTTTAGGTTACACCTTGAAAAGAGAATTTTGCAGTCTGTTACAAAGCTTCTACTTTTTTTATAACAGTAAGAGGAAGGTGTTTGGGAAATAACAAGACAATTGCTTCCAGAGATTATTGTTAAATATAGCTTTTGCTACGTGCTATTTATTGCTTGCATGCCTTTCTTGTGGCTCCTGATATGCAAAACTCTTCTAGCACCTGCCTGTATTTGTTCTTTAAAACGCACCTTCTTTTGATTTTCTATTTTGATTCATTTCCTGTCTTTGGCTTAAATATTGCATAGGTCTCCTTTGCACCATCCCCCCCCCCCCTCACCTCACCCTGCAAAATGGAGGTTTTCCATTCTGCCTCATAAGTCCTATTTCCTTCTGTCTCATTTTTAAAACCTTAGATTGTGTGCCTGAAGGCAGGGCCCTATGTATTGTAATGGATGTGCTGTGCTATGCCTAGTATATTTTAGGTGCCTTTATGGAAATAAAACAATGATGATATTTGAGGCCATTCAGATATCTATATTTTCTTTTAAACCCGACAAACAGTTGCATTCCTGTCCACACAAGGCCACTGCAGAGTGTAAGTAATTCAGTTAACATTGCACAACAAGTCATCCTTGGAGTGTAGTATGTCCCTTCTTTGAAAATAATATGGCAGGTGTATTGATTACTACTTTGTTTTTTTAAAAAATGCACAGGCTCACAAATGCCTACTGAATGTTGCCTAGCTATCCTAACCTGTCAGAATATCTATCTCTCTATGTTTGCAATACAGTTATCTGAAGTCATATTGCAGAGGGCTGTTGCTTTTTATTCTGTACTTTGTCTTTTCTCTGACTGCAGACAGGAAATTTTACAAGAATTCATACGTGAGCTAGAAAAGAGTAGAAGTCTCTCTTATCAGAGAATGGCAGGTAGTTAAAAAAAACCTACTTTGGTGTGTCTGCTAAGAAAAAGAGAGAGAGCTGCAAGCTCCATGATAATAAGCAGGGAGCTGCAAAAACAATCTGTGAAAATGACAAAATAGTCCTGCTTACCTTCACTGGATTGTAAGTACCGCGTGTGGCTGCTTATAATGTATTTTTATGTGCCTTGGGACAAAATTCACAAGCCATTGCTCACAACGATACTTCCCAATCTCTTTGCTGTTCATGAACCAGAGTTGTATTTAGAGCACATCTCACTGGGTCTTGAAATATTACTAATTTCCTTATTGGGCCAGGACCAGGGGGAAATCAAACAAAAGTGCTGAAGACAACTAGATTTACACATGCTGATGTCTGGGATTAATTTTGCATTTGTCATTTGATCTTGCAGCATTTCCTAAAACTTTGATTTCCAGCGGGAATAGTGAATCACTGTAGAGTTTAATGGGTGCTCAGTATAACAACAGCATATTATTCTGTGAAGAGATTTATGCAACTCCTGCTCCCCTCCGAAAAGAAAAGAAAAACTTGAAAACCTACAGAGTTGTTTTATAAATCTAGCAGTAAATACTCTTCCATTTCCATTTTCGTCCCCAAAACAGTGGTTTGGGGCTTGAGAAGTTCATTACATTATGCTATGGCCACATCCCCAAGCACATCCACAGTCATTTGGCTCCTTATGGGCTGGAACAACTGTGAAACATCTGCCTCTGATGTTTAGTTGTAGCAACTTTGGGCTTTCATTTTATGCCAGTTTGCCTGAGAATAAACTTTTCATCAGCCTTTGTCCACCTGGTGTCTTCCAGATATTTTGGATTATACATCCCATCAACCCCAGCTAGCTTGATGGGAGCTATATTCTAACAACATCTGGAGATGACCAGGCAGGCAAGGGCTGATCAACATGAGCTGCTTCTTAGCAGGAAGCGCAGTGGCTGCATACAAACACTTTAAATATATTTAACAGTGCCATTACTGGATTCCCCCTTTGGGTTCCAAAACCATTTGTTGGTTCCAGCAATGGAGCCCATATTGTTCAAACATGAATAATGTAGAATAAGCAGTTCCTATAGGGTACAGAACTCCAGAGACATCAAAATATAAACATCAAAATATTATGCAGCACATGTGTAGATTGGAGCCAACTAATATAAGATAACCAAAATATTTAACCACTCTAAGCCAGCTGCTTGTTATTATTTAGCCTTTTGCTTAAGCCACAAAGGGGACAAACTAGACATCATATACAATTCCCCTCAGTAATTCTCCAACCAAAAGCACATGTACAAAATTGCATTTAATAGGAGAGTGTGTGCATAAAAATGCACATATCCTTGGAAATAATATAATATGTGCATTATATCTGACAAAGTCATATCAAAATTTGCATATTGGAAGTAAATTGTCCTAAAACACTGGTTAATTTTTGTGTGTTTTTTAAAAAAGAAAAGAAACAAATTAGACACTTATGTGGCAGTGTGACAAACTGAACTTAAGACTGGATAAATGAAAAAAACCAAAGATGACAGATTGATCCATCCTTATTCTCTACTGTCTACTTTTCTGCTCAAAATCATCAAATGCAGAGCCTACCTCCCACCAAGCTGAGCTATCGTTTCCATTATAGGCAAGCAACAGGTTTTGTCTTGAAAACTCCGTTCAGCACTGAACCATTGTTTTCCCTGGAGGCCAAAACAAGCCACGATTCCTTGAAAGTATTTCAAGTGCTCTCATATCCTTCTCATGCCAGTGCTTTAGGGATCCACTGCAAGAAACAGTACTGCCAGACTGAGATGAAGAGGCCTGTATATTTGGAGTGCAGGGAGTGGTTGGTTAGCGGAAGAAGCTGCAGATGCAGGAAGAAATGAAATGAAACCTCATGCACTTCTATCTTATGTGAATTTTCCATGATTAAACAAATGAAAGTTAAAACTGGTTTGTCAGATTCCCCACTTCTCCCATCTCCTCTTTAGAATACATATATTAATAAATTTGGCATTTTGCTTAATCAAGATGTGTCCCTCACCACCACCAAATTCACCACTAACTCCAAACTGAACCATTGTTGACATTACAGACAAGCAGCGGAATGTTTTTTCTCTCTCTTTCCGAATTCCACTAAACATTTAACAAGTGCTCCTAAATAATATAATGCAGCCCACAGTTTTCTGTTTGGATACAAATAGGAAATCAATCCATTTCTCCTCCAGTTCAGTAGCCTTCAGTCTCAGGGCAGGCTTCTGAGCTCTGTTCATAGAGAGAGTAACAAACAGCACTTTGAATAGACAGAATTAGATCAATAGATGCATGTCGCCCCCCCCCCATGTTTACTTCTTTGATTTTACATTGCCTTTGCAATCATTATATATCAACAGGCAGTTTCAATACCAAAGTATTGGTATTGAAGTCCTTGTTTGCAAGCCAGTAAATCATTTTTAAATGTTAGGTATGGCAAACCAACAAAACAAAACAGCAACACAACAGCAAACCCCCAAGCAAACCAACAACATTGGCTTGATTCAGAGAACAAAAAGAACCACAGGAAACTATGTGCTTAGTGTTGCATTGGCAGCTTCGAAGAATGCCCAGGATGGAAAAGCAGAACCTTTTCTCAATATTTGGTGGGACCATGTGTTAATAAAGAGCTTCAGCTTCCACTGAATTTTTCTTTCCCATCTAAATCTAAATTAGATAGGCATGCAAAGGGCTTCTTGCTCAGCTGTCTTATGGAACAAATCACATGTTGGTGGTGGTGGGGTGTGTGTGTGTGGAAAGGAGACCCCAGGTCTAGTTCTTACTAGGGTAGGGATGAGAAACTGTTATATGTTGTTAGACTCTCCATATGTTGTTGGACTCTAAACTCCCATCAGCCCCAAAGAATACGACCAGTTGCCAGGGATAATGGCAGGTGGAATCCAGCACTATCTACAGCATCACAAATAGTATGAACAGCCTGGCCCACCGGGGCTTGCACCCCTGCCCGCCGCACCTTCCATAATCAAAGTGTGGAAGAGGTTGGAAACTGCCAGCCCCTGGAACTTCTGCAGACTTAACATGGTCACTGTCTGGAATTTACATATATGATATTGTGTGATAGAAAACAACCCAAAGCATTTAGACATGAGCAAACTCATCTTTGCTCTTTTCAAATATTAAGGACTGTGAGATCCACTTTGATGGAGCATTGTGTTTTTTTGTTTGCTTGCTTGTTTAAAATGATCTGATGGATGAGCTGAGGTGTCTATACTAGGGATGTACAAGTATCCTGAAGTTTCATATCAAAACTCAATCTGAATGAGGCACTTGCAAATGATTCACAGGCACTTGAGGCACCTTCTGCTTGCTTGAATCAAAGAAACCTGCCTGAGGAAAGCACCTATGGGGAGCATGGTCCCCGCACCACAAATGTACTTCTGAATCAGGTGTGGAATTGATGTTAGAAGTCTCCTCCTCATCACAAGAAGGAAAATGATCTTCATCTTCCTGCCCGTGATGATGGAACTTGTGGTCCCATCTCTCGTGTAGAAGCATGCTCTTCTGGAAGCTCCAGAATGCTTGCCACCACTTGTCTCCTTCCCTTCTCCAAGGCCTTTAGGGGAGGCATATGTAAGGCAGTCACAGTTTCAGGGTGGGCAGGCCTTGCTTTCTTCCAACCTGCTTGGAAGTGTTTGAATGAGGTGCTCATTTTTCAAGCACCACGTGACACCCGTAACTTATACTGCAAAAAACACAGACATGTAATCTCTCGGGGCCTAACTGACATGTGCATATGGCACACATGATATCTCTTCAATCCATTATTGTGTTCCTGACATCTGTGAACTAACAGCACTGAAAAGTGATACATTTTGAGGTCACATAAGAGGATATAATACCATCAACCAAATGTTCACAGACCCTCCAAGTGTCCCTATTTTCCAGGGATGTTCCTAATTTAGAGAAGCCATCCTGTTTTCTGATTTGATCCCAGGATGTCCCGGTTTTCCTTACCGGTTTCCCTATTATCGTTGGAGAAATGTTGGAGGGTATGGAGTTATTCAGCCTCCAAGCCATCTGAAGGCTATCTTGTATAGGGAAGTTTCTTTAATGTTTTATTATGTTTTTATATATGGTGGAAGCTGCCCAGAGTGGCTGGGGCAACCCAGTAAGATGTGTGCGGTATAAATAGTAAAACTATCATTATGGAATGGGACATACCTATTTTCATCAGAGAAATGTTGGAGGGTATGTGTTCATACCTAAGGCTGGCCTTAGGTAGAGTGAAGCATGTGCCTCAGGCAGCAGGTGCTAAGGGACAAGGAGGAGCAAGCTACATGTGCCACAGATTATATAATTACAAATTATATCCATGGTGGCTCATGCACACAGATGGCATCACTTTATCATACAGTCAACCAGGAATGAAGATGTATATGTAAACCAATCACAATCCAGAGAATCACAGAAGGAGCTAGTGGTGTTCTGCAGGCAGTTGCGCCTGGGGTGGGGGGTCCTGTATGGGACAATGCATACAATTTTGTAGGCTTTTCTGTTGTCCCATACATCCAGTGTAGCAGATCTGCACCGTAGAAACTTATTTGCATGCTAATTTTGTTTACTGAATCAGCTTGCCAGAGATCATTTGTGCACATTTCTGCATTATTTGCATGTTTAAAAGATATATTATTTATATCACAGCATGAAAGGTTTTTATGAAATATTTGATAATCCTCTACATAATTAAATCAGGTGCCTGTGTTGTCTTTTTCTTTTTGAAAGCACAAGGCAGCATAAGCAGTCATTGTGAGCAAAATCAGTGCCAACTGAAAAAATGGCTTTGTCAAACACATTCACCTTAAAATTGTGCAAAGTAAAAAAATAAATAAACACCAATACAAAGGAAACCTGTTTTTCCCAAATACCACCAAGATGGCTTAATCAACCTTCCCGACTTAGCAAAATTAAAGCATATTGATGTCTTGTGCTTGGTAAAGTAAAACAATTGGGTTTGTATCTTTGGGAGGCAGTTTCTTCCTTATTTTTTTTTCTGTTGGGGAAAAGATTGCATTCACCAGTACTACTCACTTTCAGTGCACATCTTAAAATAATTTAAGCAATATTTTAGTAATGTTGTTCACCATGGGGCTATGTGGAATGCTTATTTGTGCTTGGCTGTAAAATCCAGGAGGACAAGTCTTAATGTATACACAAGTCTTAATGTATACTGATATGTGGTTCAGTATGTGTCACACTTGAAAGATACATACTGTACTGTGCTGTCCATCAATCCTGCCTCTGCCTATACTACATATAGTACTGGGTGTGGGTCAGAAATTGGATTCTTCCTAGTAGGGAACTCTAGGGACTGGTGTATATGCAACTTCACCAATGTGATACCTCTGATAAGACATAATCTTGCTACCACCTAACTGCACTGTTCATTGTTTCCATGAATGGCCACTATGTCTGACCAGGAACAGCTACTACAGTGGACGCTCAGGTTGCGAACGTGATCCGTGCAGGATGCGCATTCGCAACCCACAGTGTTCACAACCCGCAGTGGCGTGTTGCGCATGCACAAAGCTTGATTTAGCGCTTCTGCGCATGCGCAACCGCTGAAACCCGGAACTAACCCGTTCCGGTACTTCTGGGTTTCGGTGGTCCATAACGCGAAAAAATGCAACCTGAAGCGTCTGTAACCCAAGGTATGACTCTACTTCATTTATAGCAACCATTGCTTAGCTATACCATGCATACTCACTATTGTCATTCCCAACCCATGTGGATAGCCCTTTATACAAGCAGCTGCCCCCCCCCACACACACACATGATCTGGCTTCCTTAGCAACCATGCCCTTGAGATAACTCAACCATTTCTGAGAGTTCTGCAGGTCTAACGTCTAACTGCCTATTTTGCTTGCAGAATGAAAAGGCAAAACTCCAAACGGAAGGGGCTTGGCCCCACAACAATCAATCAATCAATCAATCAAAGTTTATTGTTCTAGCCAAAGGCTATGACAAACCTACGAAAGTTACAATATTAATAAAACAATACAGATCATACATCCATAGTATGAACCAACATCCATAATTTAAGAGAAGTGTTACCAGGGACTCCAACAAACTCAAATCCAGCTTGATTTCAAACTTCTGAATCAACACACAAAAATTATAGCGATATTATCAAACTCCTTTTTCCTCCTTTGCCCCCTCCTTTTTGGTAGCCAGTGCATAGAGAGCCACTCTCTGTGTTATAAAGCTATTATTCTCACTTAAAAGTAACCAGACCGTCCATTTTTTCTGGGGTGTACCTGCTTGTTTGTGTGAACAAAGGTTTCAGAAAGCGATCTCTTGGGTCTCTTTATAAGGGGCAGGCTAAAAGTGATGTATTCCACCTGAGATTGACGACTAAAACAAAGTTTTTTTTCCCCTGCTTTGCAGGAACAAAAACAGCCTAGATATTGCTGTTGTTTGTTTGTACAAGGGGTCAGACATCTATGGCTCAGGGGAGTGGAGGATAAGTGTCTTTTCCTTTCCCCTTCTGCTCTCTGGGGTTGGCAATGTTGTGTTCCTCATACTACAGAGGAAGTGTTGCCTGCCAGTTTGTCTGAGGCATTGGCCTGTCTCTACCTGCAGGGCTCAGGCTACCATTGTCCCTTCCTCCGAGACTCTTTTAAGTCTTCGTTGCACACTCTTCTCTGGGCTTCTGCATCCTCTGCTGAATTCACCAAGTGCTGCTCATTAGGTGGTTGACCTTCACATTGAGCCAGCTTCCCTGCCCAGTGACATGTTTTTGACCTCTTCACACTTAGAAGGAGGTGCCTCCCATGTTAAAAAGAACCATTCTTTAAGTTCCCATTGCTACCACTTCTGGAAGAGTGAAGGTATGACAATATACGGTGGGTGGAATCATAAACCTAAAAATAAAATGTCAGAATATTGCTACTTTCGCACACACATATATATATATCTCCCCACCATTGTCTCTATCGATAAGGACCTTCATTGACTGATAATTGATTCTCTGACCAAAATGTATTTGTTGCACAACCCTACACATCTTGCCTCAAGGCTGTACTTCCATGGTAAAGCTCTCATGCTTTCCCAAGACTGAACCTGGGAGATACTTGTATCTGGGAAAACACTTCCCTCATCATCTCCCCATTCATTACTATGAGAAATGCATTGGCTGTGTGTGTGTCACAGTCATCTATTAGTATTGCTTGTTTGTAATGCAGGAAGGTTTTACAAACCTTTCATATGTTTCCTTCCGTTATTAACTTTCCCCCTGCTTTGGAGGCTGCAAGTTGCACAAGAGCATTTATCTAACTGTATTTTGGGGGAACAAATATAGAGAAAGCAACAAAAATAAGCCCAAAGAAAAATCCTGCCATTTTGTGACTCTTTTGTTTAATCTTCTTATTAAAATAATATCAAAGGCTTTCGTTTCACACCAGTGTTGGAGGACCCAATTGACTCAGCTTTATCTTGTATGCTCCTTGAGTCAGACACCATAACACCAGGTGTACTATATACACACACATACACACACACACACTTTAAACCAAGGGGGGAAACAATAGCAAAAGGATTTTGGGAAACAGAGTGCCCTCCAGATGTTTTTGACTATAATTCCCATCATCCCCAGCCAGCCAGCAAGGCTAATGACCAGGGATGATGGGAATTATAGTCCACAGTATCTGAGGGCACCACGTTGGTTACTCCCTCTTTAAAACAAGGCCAGCCTCTCTCTCCTGCATGCTACTGGGGTGTTGTGCTGTTGTTACCAAGAATGGGTTTGCAATGGGTTTACAAAGGCTAAGGTGTGGTTGTGTCATATTGACTGTTTGTGCAAAAATGCCTCTAAGGTGCATCAGTGGAATTCATTGGAAATATGCTGTATTAGGAGTGCTGCCCTGTTTTGGGTAGTTAGTTGCTCAGTCCATCTCCAGCACAGCATGAGCTGAGTCTACCAAGCTGCTGAAACTGCATCATAATTTGGATCTCTCTGCAGGAAGACAAACTCATATCATTAGAGTCCTTCAAAGCTGTGTGTGTGTGTGTGTGTGTGTGTGTGTGTGTGTGTGTGTGAAACCCACACAGCTTCACTCTGCATTCAATTGTTCTAGACCAATGGTGACGGTTTGAAAACAGAGTAAGAAGAAGAAAAGGGAAATTGTTTTTCCCTCAAATGCGGGGAACACAGAAAACAAGATAGTGGATTTGGAAATCCAGTGAAAACTGACACAGAACTATATTACTTAAGTATAGCTCACAGTGAGGTAGTAAGGTAGAGTTGTGCCACTTTAGATTGCAGGTGAGAAAAGATCATGCAAATGTTTCAGTTTATGCAAATAAAAAACCCCGAGGACAGAAAACTAGCAAGTCAAACAAAAGCCTGTTCTTTTGCCTGCAGTGCTGGTTTTCGATGTGCAGGGATATATATTCATGTGACACGAACCAGCCTTGACATCGGTTTAACACCTCAGCAAGAACCAAGAATTAGCATGCTGCTGTGCTGATGAGCCATTCCTTCAAACCCCAGGCTTGCCAATCACACCACTGATACGTTCATCGAGGCAGAATGAACAGAATGTCTGCCTGAGACAGACGTTCTCTAGCCTCCTGGCCCAAATATTTCCATGAGCCCATTTGCAAAAGATTTATGTTTAAATTGGAAATTTTTCACGACTGGACGGCACAAGGCAGTGTTTGTAGAACAAATGGCGTTTAAAAAACCCCAAGGGGCCCGGATTGGTTCAGCATCAAGCAAGACTCTTCCGTAAGCCAGCTGATGTTCTTTTAATGAGCGCTGCTCGTCAGGGATCATCCTTGCAACTTGCTGTATAAAAGAACAGTTTGCTGTGAGTTTATAAAGCAGCCTCTCTTTTGAAAGGGTTGAGGCACTACACCAGCCTCAGATGTGCAAAACAGACACTTATTTGAACGGAAAGGGGGAAATGAGATGCCAGGTTTTTCCTCCCCTCGTTCCACATTATGGTTGTTGTCGCTGCTATCATTATTAGTTGCCTGTCTGTTGTTTGACAGGCTGTGTTGCATCTGTGCATCACAAGCTACATTAGCTCACACAGAAAGGAAAAAATCCTACTGGACTGTGAGCTTCAACATGGCTTAAGCAAGGAAGTGGGTCCACCAAAAAGACGGCAGGTCACTGTAGGTTGCAGGTCAGCTGACATTTTCATGTGTGAAGTTATCCCAGCGAAATGAGGGTCTGGTTAGGGATCTCTTGCGTTCCTTACCATTGGGATATCAAAAGGAGGTTCCGATGCAAATCAGTGTGATAAGTTCAAAGCATAAGCATGCTAATGTTCGTGTCCCCCCTCTTTTGTTGTTGTTGTTGCTTTGTGGAAACGGCGCCTTTCTTTTGCCAAATGTAGCTTTATTGATGTCAAGTTTGACAAGCGAAACGACTTTATGAATGCAGCTGTCTGAGGCTGCAGACCTTGATTGCTTTCAACTAAAACCCAGTACCAGCTCTTCAGATGACTCAAAAGCCTTTTTTAATTTTTTTTTTAAAAAAGACTGTAAAGAGGAATGCTTTTAGTAGCTTTGTCATTAAACTGCTTTTCACAGCTCTTAATGTTATTTGTTGCTGGAGGTTACATTATAATCCTTTTTTCCCTTTTTTGTGCACCAGAAATAGCAACTCAATCAGTGTGCTCAAGGGCTAACATTTTCTGTGCAGAGGACCTGTGGTTTTCCCTTCCCATAGAGGTCTGAGGTTAAGTAGCAGACTGCTACCACAGACCCACATGAAGCCTTTTTTAAAAAAGCTGTAGCTGAAGGATGGCCGCCAAAGCCTCAGTAGCCAAAAGCAGGGGCAGCACTCACCACGGGGCCTACAGCACGCCCGAGCCATACATCTCTCCTGGGATAGACATGGTGGCTTGGGTGCGCACAGGCTCTGCACTGCCCAAATGGTCCACCCGCTGCTTTCCCCCCTCAAGCTGTAGGTCAGCTGAGTGGCAGGAGGCAGGCAGACTATGGAGGCCCCATGGTGTGTCCTCGCCCCTATGGGTGGCTTGCCCCATTCCTGGGCGTGCCGCCAAGTGGCTTCCTCCACCCCTGGCCGGAAGTCCCAGGTTCAATCTCTGACCTCTCCTAGAGGCCCTTAGGAGTCACTTTCTATCAGAGTAGATGATAACTGTTCTAGAATGGCAAGTAATGTGACCTGATGTAAGCAGGCCTGGCTGTGGGTTGGCTTTGGCTCTAGGCAGTAGTAGTCTGCATGGTGAGAGGGCGCCACCTTGTGATGGAACGCCAAGATTTGGCACCCCTGTGGGTGCTCCACCTGCCTTGCCACCTCCACTGCTGGCAGAGAAGCAAATCTCACCAGAATCCAGCACCACCAAGTGACTTAGGTAAGGGAGGCTTAAAGCGGACAAGGCAGCACCTTCCCGTTTCGCCTCAGGCAGCAAAACAGGACATGGCGCCCCTGAAGTGGAGCAAAGGAGCCTTCTCCCAATGCTGGGGCTACTGCAGTTTACCTGTGCTGAGGACCTACCTGGAATGAGCTGCTCTGCTCAGGCAAGTCTGTGGAGATCGTGTTTTTGCTAATAAAGAGTTATCTCCGTCTTTGAACTGTACAAAAGTAAACATTGTATTTGTTGCTCAGCCCACTTTTGCCTCCTGCCCCTGCTCAGCAGTAGCATGTAGACCTCAGAAAGTTGTCCAGAAGGGAATGGAGCCCTCTGGCTGGAAAAGATTCCCCAACCCAACTCCAATGTATGCACGCTGGGAGCAGGACTGGTTGCAATTCAGATGCTGGCACAAGCAGGATGCAGACCTAGTCATCATGGCGGTGGCAGCAATGGGCCCTGCATTTGTCAAATTATACCACGCATTGGCATCATGCATGGTTGTAAGGTAGTTTCCTGTGTTCTTTTGGCAAGTGTTAACATTACAAATCCGGGGCCAAGGCAGACTGCACGCTTTTAAAAATTAAATACGTGTTTGCTGAGTATAATGAGTTCAACGAATTTAACTCGAACCCTGCAGGACGTTTCTCGTTCTCGCCTGCAAAATGTGTCTTTATCAGTGTTCATATCGGTAGGATTCCCTAGAGAGAGAAAAGAATTTTACAGTCTGATCAGTTATATAATGCCCATTTACCAGTAATAAGATGAAAGTCTTGTAACAATTCTCATTTGTGTTTAAGACTTGAATATTCATGTCCCTGTATAAACAATAGCAATAAAGTGCAATGCAATAAATAGCAATAAATAAACAATAGCAATAAAGTGCAATGCAATAAAACTTCTCTCCCCACAGCCCAGCTCCACTCTTGGATGTGAGCTGGGGGGGGGGGGGGCGGAGAGATCTCAAGTGGTAGAATACAAGATAAGTAAGGCTGGAATGTGGGTGGGTGTTCCTTTAGAAGATGACTAGACCAAAATATCTCTAACCTTAAGCTGGGGGTGGAGAAACATTTAGTTGTCTCTGCATTTCTAAACCAACCAGCCTAATCAGTTAAATAAAAGGAAATCAGTTAAAACTATAAAATCAGAATCCAGTTAAAATGCCTGCTGGAATTTTTTTTAAGTCTTCAGTAGGTGCTGGCGGTAGAACATGGAAGGGCCCTCTCTGACCTTAAGTGGATCTAATGGGGGATTTATCTTTTCTTCTCATATCCTTTGTAATCCGTTCAGATCAAAACATTTTTATCAGTGATAAGTTTAAATTAAAAACGGTGCACAAAAAAGCTACATCTGTCCTAGGAAAATGAGCTACCTAACTTAATACAGATTTGTTCAGAGCTTTGAACTATGAGTAATGAATCTTTCAGACAATTTATTCAAGCAGAACTGAAATAGAATCTACTTAAATACATCTAGCGGTAGAGCTAAAACCTCCTAACTTGAACAGTTCCAAGATTCATGAACATTCTAATTGGATACAGCTACAGAAAAATGTTGTTTGACTTTATTAAAAAAAAGGCTGTGGAGATGACTAGAATAATAACACTTTTGACTAAAGTTACCATCAGTGTGTGTTTAGTTGATTAATTGCCTTTTGATTGATTAATTGCTTTATTAAGCCATGAATATCAATGCAATTGCTGTTTTGAAGATGTGTAATGAAGATAGGTTTTCAGACTAAATAAAGCAGACAAAGCATTTTTCCCCCATCCGATTATCTCAAATTGTTCCTAAAAGAATAACATCTACCCTAAACCAGTTTCTTTAAGGAGCAACTTTAGTTTAAAATGTATGCAAATCCATATGGGATTAGGAGCTAACTGTCTTTAGTGATTAATCAGCAGCGGTTAGTAGTTTGAAACTTAATTTGCACCCTTCCTTTTATGTTGAGCCAGATTTTGTTAACCCAGCACTATCAACCCTATTCACCGGTGCTCCCAATGCTCTTAGGCAAAAGCCTTTGTCTACCTGTGTTGCTATAGCTGCCCACCAACAATGTTCTTTGAGATGAGCATTGACTCTTGACATTTTATCCATGGAAACATAAGAAACTGCCTTATACCACATTGGTCTCTTGGTCCACCTGGTTCAGTACTATCTACACTGACCAGAGGCAGCTATACAGGGTTTTCCAGAAGGGACATTCCCACCCTACCTGAGACATTCTGCATGCAAAACAGATGCTCTACCACTGAACTATTACCCTTACCCAGCCACTCTGTTGCTGAGCGAGCTCCCCGGTCCTAAGAAATCCTGCTAGGTTTGTATCACGAGTCTTTTCATACAAGAAAATATGGAGTCATATAATTGTAGTAGCAGTAACGGTGAAAAGCTGGGTTCCCTTTTTTAAAAAATAATAATTTTTATTAAGTTTTCCATTTAACAATCCAATCATATCACATTAATTATTCCAAATTATATCAATACATATCACAAAGTCCAAATATTTTGCCAAATTATAAATTATTGTTGGGGGTTCCCATGCTTCGAGTTCAGTAGGGTCCGATCATCTCATATTTCTGCTGCTTTTAGTCTTCACCAGTCCCATCTTTCAATCTTCTTGATGTTTTCCTTTTTCTTCTTAATAGCCTCTGAGTTGTTTCCACAGGCAAGTTAAAGTAAGCAGTATTATGCTTCTGTGTGAACTTTGTAAGGCTCTCCCTTTTTTAAAAAGCTGGTAAGTCTTTTGTTGAAAAGCTGGGTTCTCAAGGACTTACATCTCAACTGTCCCAATTAAATTGGGACATCCCATTTTGGGGAGCTGTGCTATGGATACGGGGCTCCACCTCACCCTTCTGATTCCAGACCTTCTTTGCATGTCCTCCAACATGTCTCAGCAGAAAGGTGGGATGCACGGTGGGCAAAACCACACGAGATTGCAGTGCCCCATTTCTGGGCACTGTGCTTTCGCTTGGATCACGTGACTTGTGCAGGAACATGGCCCCAAAAGACACGCATCCCTGTTTTCCACTGGGACATGTTGGAGGGTGTGTAAGGAAGGTCTGGAATAAGAAGGAACAGGTGGAGCCCCCTATCCAGAGTTCTCCAGCAGTTCCCAGGGACAACATGCTGGTGAAGGTCAAGATTCTTAAAACTAATATTCAATTGCATAATGCAAAAATAAAAACTTAATTAAGAGCATTTGTGGTGGGTGGGTGTTTTAGATACCACTCAATAAATACAGCAGCACTAAAATATAGAACAGACACATTTATATTGAAGGATTTGTGCTTTGGGCATGCATTTGTAGTGTATGGGCTTATATACTTGGTTACAGCAGTAATCATTGTGTAGAAACAGGGAGCTGGCTAGCGATGGGGTGCTCCTGATGAAAAAGGGTTCACCAATGTGCAAGGATAAGCATATGAGCGAGGAGAGTGGAGCAGCACTCATTGGGGCTCCATCCTACACCATTCGCTCTCCAAGCCTTGCCATGGGTCAAGCGCCTGTCAGCAGCAGGAGGGCCTGCCAAACCTGCACAGGCTGTCCTGTGAGCTGGAACCCTGGGTTCTCCCATTCAGCAGGAAGACCCACTGCAGGCAAACCCTCAACTAGGTGATGGGTGAATCTGTCAGTTCATATTTCTCTTTTTTCTTAAGCTCAAATTAGCTATCCACATTTCTGCACGAGTTTACAAATTGTTATTTTTTCAAAAACCTTTATGAGAATTGATCAGCATTTTTTAAGTGCACATTTTACCCAATAGATGCTTGCGTCTGTGCAAATTTCCCCAAAGCAATTCATTTTTGTATTTTATTTTCACAAGTGTAGTTTTATGCACATTTCTGTACCCTTTGGAGAACCTCATCGCCTTTGTGAATTTCAAAGGAAAATTATGTTTTGATTTGTGTTTTGTTTGAGAAAGTGAAAATTGGGTGGTTCCATGTAAAAAATGTGAACCGAATTTCTCCCCCAATCCTACTTGTCAGCCCCATGGACAGTCTTGAGAAGCGACTGGAAAACAATGAGGAATGTTATCTCCCCTCCCCACCCCACCCCCCAAAAGGCACCACATTTTTTTTAATCAGACTAGCAAAATTATTCAAATGTATTTTCTGGTGAGTAAATAATGCTGTTGAATTTCACTTGCAAATGTTGGAATTGGGGGGGGGGGGAGAGGATTTGTGGGTATGCTTTAATGTACACTTACTGTCAGTTTTTCAGAATACATAGCTTGTTGTGCCATAGTATTGAGCCAAGAAGAAAGCAAGAGCTTCTTTGTCATTTTACTTCAGAACTGGTATTTTGCTCTGCTATTATATGCAGGTTTATGGCTACATTCTCACAGTCATTAATAGTTCTCCCAAATAGTGAATCCTGTTTCTAAACAGCTCTGCTATAAGTCCTGTAATCAAAAATGGGCTCGCGTTTCAATTTTCTCTTTGATGTTTGTCGAAGCAAAATACAGCTGTTAACGTTACTGTACATTTCAGAAACAGTAAAGCAGGAAAACATTACTAAAAACAAGTTTCCCCTTGTCACTTATTCTGGCATGTATTGCATATTGCTACAACATTTCTTCATTTGCCAATGGAAGCAGGGGAAATTATTTCAGCCAGCTATTTATATAGATATGTATGTTTTCCTAACAAAAAGATCAAAGTAAGCTAATGGCAAATGACTGCGTGATGATTATTTTTGTCTGACCACTTTATGTTTCATTGACATTTGGATACTATGAGTGGACAAGGCTAGTAGGAAGCAGCCTTGGGTGGTAATCCTACAAGGATGCTTATGTAAAAGGAAGAAAGGTTTTTAAAAAATCAATTCCCATAATAGTATAGCAAAGTTCTGCTAAAAAGAAAAATGATTTTCATGCCTGTTGTATACGTCAAGTTACCTTCAGTATTGTGGACCATCCTATACCCACTTCCTTGGGAATAAACACTATTGAACATAATAGGACTTACTTCTGTGTAGACGTATCCAGGATTGCAGTGTAAAATCCACAGATGAAGACTTGTGCGTTGCAAAGCAGGAAGTCTGCACATACATTACTTTCAGTGTGAGAGATTATTATTAAAAATAGTCATGTTTGGCTATGATTACAATACAGACATCACAGAAACATAAAAAGATGCTCTGCTGACATCTTACCATGGCTTTATGGTGACTGGATATAGACTGGGGAGGATGTCTTTCCTCTGAAGCATTCCTTGTAAAAGTAATTACTTGCCACTGACCTCTAATCATTTCCCCCTTTCCCAGTGTTACTGTTAGACTATCCAGCAGCTCAAGTGAATAAGTCTCCAAGAAATAGTTATGTTTAATTCCATAAAATGTTTCTCATATTTGGTTTAAAGACTCATCAGCAGTGAACATATTCTGAACATATTTAGAATGTATTTTTAGCTGCTTCATCTATAACAGTTCATAGAATATAATGTTGCCCCACATTAGCTGTCCTTGTGGGGACAGGGGACAGCAGCAACAACAGTGAACCAACTGCAGCTGTTTCAAGCCATCAGAAAGCTCTTAATCCCTTGGTAAAATTCCACAGCTACTAAAGTGATTCTGGCATCATTTTATCATTATTGTGGTGAACTTAGAAACCACAATCTTGCTTGCCCCCCCCCCTCTAAGTTCTTTTAACTCTTAACAAATTACAGCTCCCGGGATTCTTTGGAGGACATTGTGTGTGTTGGATGTGCTTTAAACATATGGTGTTGATCTGACCTAGACTAACCTCCATGTAAGCTTTGTGCAAGCAAGTCAAGATGAATGCTCAATAAACGAGTTATCTAGTCCTTTGTGTTGAAGGTGCTGCAAGACTCTTTGCTGTTTTTGCTGTCACAGGCATGCAGGGCTTACCTTCTGGTAAAGGACTGTACTTACTATGTCAAAAATCATTGAATGACTTCAGTGCCTAAAGGAGATAAATGGTTTTAGGGGGTGTGACATCAGTACAGCTCTCCATCCACCATGACAACAGTAACTAAATTTCCAGCCACTGAAATACAAATAGAGCTTGTCCTATATAAGCAGATGAATGATTAGGCCATGAAACTCATCTGGCAATTCAGTGGAGATCCCAAGGTCTGTGTATTGGCAGAGGTCATCAAATAAGCAGAATAGCACTTGTGTAGCATCAGTCTAATCTCTTCCTACCTGCGATTTATTTTTATTCAGTGATTTCTCAGTCATTTCAGGATCATCTTCCAGGTCTGCAAAATTGAGTTAATAATAGGAAAGGAGGTTTCTCCCCCCCCCCCCCCCAGCTTTCCTTAGTTTCAGAAATTGTTGTAAAAATATAGGTTTGCCATGCCCATGCACTGTTGAGGTCATGCCTTTGTACCGAGCAAATATAGGAGGAAAAGTAATATTCCACATACAGCCTTCTAGCACATCCCTGAAAGTAGCCCCAGATTAAATGTGTGCAATTCAGGCTATATCAAATACAGACAGTAAATCATGAAACATTATGAGAGGAAAGCTAAAGAGAATTTACAAGTAGCTAGCTAAACAGTAATAATAATAAAAAAATCACTGATTATTTAAAAAGCAAGCTGTAGAGGTCTATGAAAATTCCCAGGTGCACCAACCAGTCAAGAATAGTAGTTAAAACCAGCATGATCCAAATGGTATATGCCATCACTATAGGTACATGAATTGCCACTAGAATCGCTTGCACCAGACAACCTTACTTAAGTGATGAACATGCCATACTCTCCTACTGGTCATCCAAACATAAGAGATGCTTCAGTTTCCCAGCATATTGCATTGCACTAGGTCAGGGAAGAGGTACCCATGACCTTTCAGATGTTGTTGAACTGCATCTTCCATTGGTCGCACTGGCTGGTGCTGATAGGAACTGGAGTGCAACAACATCCCATGGACCAGCCTGCTCTGTTGCTACTGTTCTAGCATTGGTCACATCCATGAAATACAAATATTTACATGGGGAAAGATTCACTATAGAATGATTTGAGAGAGTGAATTAATGGCAGCCCATACTTACCTGTTATGAAAAAAAAAATCACTTATCCAAACATGAGGAATTAGTACCCAATCCTCACTATACACACCATGGATTCAAATATCCAGACAGCGACACCTGCATGTAGTATTGTAAGCAGCCTTAAATAACCCTTACCTTTCTGTGTTTTGTTGGTCCACAACAGCCATTTCACCAGGAACCATGGCAGGAGAGAGAGTGGGAGAGACAAATAGTGGGAGAAGAGCATTTCTCCTTCTTTGTTTGCCTTTTGCAAGATTTCAGAGGGTTTTCCTGGGGGTTTTCGTCATTTTGGGGTCAAAAATCTGTGGTCTAGAACACATTATAAATTTTCCCATAAGAGTCAACAGAAATTGTTGGCTCGTTATGATAGTGGAACCTGTGTGTAGTGGTTATTACATAATAAACAGTGGGTGGTATTCAGCTACATTTGACCTAGAGTAGGCTTATTGAAGTTAATGGTCCTAGCTTAGCTATCTTCATTAATTTCAATGGGTCTACTCTGAGTAAAATAGTGGTGGACAAACTGTCCTTCATAGAACATTATATGCCATCACCGAACTTCTCATTAAGGAATGCCTAGCAAGTTTCTAAGGTTGCCCAAGGTTCTCTGAATAGTATGAAAACTACCTCCTAGATTGCAGGGGCCTCAAGCTGTCATAGGATTGTAGAGTTGGAAGAGATCCCCTGGGTCTTCCAGCACAACCCCATCATTGAACTTTAACTACTATCATCCCTGGCAATTGGCCATACTGTCTGGGGCTGATGGGAGTTGGAATACAGCAATATCTGGATGGCCACGGGTCCTCCATCTCTGCCCTATGACACTGGACCATTTCTATCAATGACTTTTGTTGTTTTCAAACTATGAAGAGGGGGGAAATCTACTATACTAAAAGGGAGAATCTTGATCTGTCTTCTAACTCCCACCCATGCATACACCTTTGTGATCTCAGACTTACTGTGATCTTTATTCCCTTTTTTAAGCTGCAAGAACAATAGCAACTGAGTGGATCTTTGGAGAATGTAGTTCTCCAAGTACCACTTAATTTAAATTAGGCTTCTGGAGGAGGGCAAATGCTGTATTGGATTTCTTCCCTAGACAATTGCCAAAAGCATGTTTCTCAAGAGTTGATAGCAGAGGTCCTGCAGAACTTCAGCTTGAAGTCCAAGTAATGTGAGCCCTTTTAAATTAACTTGCACTGGCTTTGGCAATAAATCTTCCTTTATAAATGGCCCAGGAAATATAAGCATATGATCACTGTTCTCGCAAAGGGACTTCACATATGACAGGTAGGGCTGAAAACCCCCACAGATAACTAATTCATACCATGTTGGCCAAAATTAAAACATTAAAATTTCATAGATATAATCAGATAATGAAAAATGTTCCTTTTCATTTTAGACCTTGGAAGTTAGACGCCTCTCCTTGCTACAGCTATTGATTTAGGCTGCTGTGATTTTTACCTTCATTTTGTGGGAAAGGAACTTTCTGAAGTCAAAGGACATGAAGCATTAACTGGACAGAGCATCAGGGAATACTCTGCTAGGGGAAATTGGCTAGAGCAAAGAGCCAGGAATGGGCCTAATTGGTCTTTTCCATCTCTTAGTCCTCTGACATGATGACAACTGTTCTGAAGTTTATTTTCAAGCAGACACACACATAAATAACATCTGTGGGAGTCATGAGCATGTACAACAGCAAAAACAAATCTCTAAAGAATAGAGTCAAATAAAACACATTATTCTGAGTGATCAACCTCCTTATATTTTAAGCTTGCACTCAACCAGAACTAGTTTTCTCTCTCCCCCACTCTTGCTAGTTACAGTGAATTTAAGTGAAGCAGGATGAAACAGGAAATACCAGAAATATTTTAATATCCTGTACTGTTGAAACCACACAATATGGTCCATATCACATTTGGATAGTAAAGTGGATGTGTGGGTTCTATTGTAACCATTGAAATAACAGTCATACATAGGAACACAAAAACTTTGATTTATGAGTGTTGCCTTGTTTCAATAAACTAGTTAAGATGAACCAAAGTTTAGGGTTCAGGGATAACCTTAAACTGCAGTTACTCAAAGGCAAAAACTTTGCACCAGAAGAGGACGTGTAATGGAAACCCTTGTGAGCTTGAAGCTCACATAGGTTCATTCTTGTAACAATAAACTATGATTTATCATTCTGTTTGAGTTCAGGATTCATGTGTTGTATAGTGTAGTGGTTCACCTTTGAGCTGGAAATTTTCAAATACCTCTTCATCTATATGTCTCAAACTTCAGTCTTCAAGATGGAGATAAAAATATTAGTCTACCTTACAAGGTTCTTCTAATATTTGCTAATGGTGAAGTCTGAGAGATGTTTCAACGTTTGAGGAAGAAATTGGAACATGCATTGCCTTCATTCCAATGGATGTTTCCCTTTAAGACAAATAATGCATTCAAACCACCTTCATCATACTTCTCTGTCCTTGGCACACAGATGTTCTGTATAAATAATAAGTATTGTCTTAATAACTCAGTTATTTCTTTTTTCGACATGCCATTAAGTTTAACATTTTAGGTAACACCCTTATCGTAAACTTGCAGCTCTTCACCTTTAGTACAAATCTGATCAGATCTTGCAAGCAAAGCATTCCAAGCCTGGTCAATACTTGGATAAGAGATCCTCAAGGGAAATGCAGGATGCTTTTTAGAAATCGTTCAATAGGCGACATTCTTTTTAAGTCAGCACAGAACCAATCATCCAGCATATGGTGATGGGAGCCTCAAATGGAAAAAGCATGCTCCTTAAATTCCTCACCTGCCACATCGTATCGTAATGATGGAAACACAGCTTGCATGTTTTAGCTTTTAAGTTGAGAGCATTATGTGAGTTGGTGACAATGTCCCTGCACTCGGTGACCAGCAAGTAAAACCGCAGCATGTCCTTCAAGGTGAAAGATATTGCATATGCAAAGATAGTAAGCAACACTTCAGAGCACAGTGCTAAGGTGTACAGTTCTAAAATGCTTCATGCTGGCTTGTCCCAACATGGACCAACTCATCATAGCTTTTCTGCCAGCTGGTCATGCCTGTCCACTTTTAGTTTCATCCCCATAGTGTACCATTCAATGTCAGTGCCACATCACTTCAATATAGGGCCATTTATGAGCTTTTTGCTGTGTATATTCACTTAACACACAGCACATTACCTGCTAGACTGAGTTTGTGGCAGGGACTGCTCTGCAAAATCTAAGCTCAGACTACTGTTATTGGACTGGGCCCTGGGCAGTTTAGAAATCTGAAAGGATGTAGACTCCATGAAATCACATCCAGTTTAGGCCCCTGTCCTCTGTATTTTAAATGTGCATTATAGTGCCTTGCAGCTGTGGCTCAATGTGATGTTCCAAGGATAAGCAAGGCTGTTTATCCTTACAAATGCAGTATACAAAAAAAAAAAAATCTGTATGTTTATGGTTTCCAACATGAAGAGGCTACAACACTATACCTATTTTGCTAGCTTTTGAGTGCCCTATTAATTTCTTTTATTTATTTCCATACTATGGATGTGATGACCATGGAAGCCTATCTACACTTTCTGTTGTTGTTATTACATTTCTATACCGCTTAGTTGACAAAGTGGCTTCTAAATGGTTTACACTTTTTATGTTGCAGAACTGAATACAAGAATAACCTCACTAATTTTATTTTAAAATATTCTTGAGAAAAGAAGTATTTTATTCCTAAATATTCTGGGCATTTTGAAGTGTTTGGTAGTTTACTTTTTCCTTATTCTTGTGATAAATGCCAGAGCCCTGAGCCTGAAGTTGGCTTGTTTGTTCCTTTAAAAGGTAGCTGTACATAAAAAATCCAGGTTTCTACACACTTCATGTATTGTGTTAATATTAAACACAATTGGAGTCTGTCTGTCTTTGTACTTTTGCAACGTCTCATTTCTTTCCAACTATAGCGCTTGTCATGGTTTTAATTTTTTCCCCCCTCCAAGTGGATCTCTTTCATGTTTTCTATTTACTCTCCTTGGCAGAGTCATTGAGCACAGGAAATACACTATATCTGCAAAATGCCAAAACGGCTTTCTTCATAGTACTGCAGTAATAGGGAACTGGATGATTTTAGGAAAAGATCTGTGCTCTGTGCTTTGCCTATTCATGTGTGGGGTTTTGATTTTATGTGAAATGAAAGGCGTAAACTCCAGGTCTGAAAACTAATAGAATTTCAGCATTTACCTGCTGATCCATAGCCTTTAGGTTAGATTGTGTGTCAGCCGGCAGTCAGCTTGTAGAACGAAGAATACTTTAACACAAAAATGAAAAGATTTCTGTTAGATGCACACCACCTGCCAGATACCGAGAATGATCCTTGTGGATTATTATTAGAAATATTTTCCACTCTACCTGATTGCTGAAAAAGTCGTGGGTAGGATACCTATTCAGATAATGCTGGCTTGTGAACCACAAGAAAGAAAATTGCTGCCCTATTTTTCAGCCTAAAGTTATGCTGCTTCTTGACAAATCTTTAAAAAGTTATTGAAAAGCAAAGTCCTCCTCAGCATCATGTGGTATCACATATTGTGCTTACGCACATAGCTGATATTGTTTTTGTTTGTTCTATAGTATATACACTTATGTTCATAATATACATATTAACTATCTGTTGTGATACATTTGGAAGAGACCTTCCTCTAAAGAAACGTACGGTACATCACACTATAAACTTATTCATCTGAACATATGTCTGTTAAGAGTTAATTCGCATCAGTGTTTGCTGGCAGAACTCTATCCTAGATCTAGTCCCAGAAATGGAGATCCAGGGAAGTCCACCTGCACTAGATCCAACAGTGTTTGCAGCACAATTTCTCGGCATCTTAAGGCAGCGGTCTGTAGGATGTGCTTCCAGCTCTCGAAGGGCCAAATTACAGGTTATGGCAGCTTTTCCATGAGTCTGGAGAAGGGTAATATCTCAGTGGTTAGAACCTCTGCTTTGCATGCAGTAGGTCTCAAATTCAAACCCTGGCATTTCCAAATAGGACTGGGGGAAACTCTGGAGAGCCATAAGGATGTAAGAAGAACTTGCTAGGTCGGGCCAGTGGTCCATCTAGTCCAGCATCCTGTTCTCACAGTGGCCAACCAGATGCTATGAGAAGCCGGCAAATAGAAATCTCCCTTCCTACTAGTTCCAGGAACTGGTATTCAGAAGCATACTGCCAGTTATGGAAGACAGTGTTGAGCTAGATGGATCAATCCTTATGTTCAATCTCAATCACACAGGAAGAAGGTGTGTGGTCCATTTCTATTTTTAAGAGGAAAGGGGACATGCCAGTGAGGAGTGAAGATGCTTTCCTCCCATTCATGGCTCAGTTCAGTGTTTGTTAAGTGAATATACACAGCACACCTAAACGCACACCAAAGATACACACCTAAATGGCACTGTTTTGCAGAGATGTGATTTAGTCTTCCTCCCAGTTGCTTTTCTCTTTAGTCAAGGTTTTATGACAAACATGTCATAAAACCTTGTGGGGAAACACTTAGGGAGAGGAGCACAGAGATGTCAAGGGAGAATGCCCATATTTCTTTTAAAAGAAGGATGGGGGACCTGTAGCTCTCAAGACGTTGTGGGACTCCCAACTTCCATCAGCCCCAGCCAGCATGGCCAATCGTCAGAGATGATGGGACTTGTAGTCCAGCAACATCTGAAAGGCTACAGGTTGCTCACACAGCAAAATCTCCTGGTTTCCACATGGTTGGGGGAAGATTAATATTTAAAAGCATGGATCTACTGCAGTCACTTCTAGCTTGGTTCCACTATGGTTAAACACATAGAGTGGAAGCAGTAACACAGATCCATATAAACAAAAACAGTCTGTAGATTTAAACTAGCAGATTTAAACTCAAATGCTTGCCAGGATTTGCTCCAAGGCTTACTATTCAGGCACTCTAAAGAAATTTACACTTCTAAGCCTTAAAATGACTTCACCTCCATCTCTTACCCCTTGCAACCCGCCATGCGCTCTCAAAATCTACTTCAGAAGTTTGGGGTGCCCTCCATTGCTGATTTTGGGGGGGTGTACGGAGGACTGCAGGGTAGAGGAAAGGGAGATGAAGTCCCATTTTACAAGCGGACAATGTTGGAATCCACCCAAAGGTGGTCTCTCCCCGCCCCCTCCACCCCAAAATAGATTTAAGGCCTTATTTTTAATGTTCTCAACAGGAATCTTGGAAATGTCTGAGTTCTGATCTGGGGCTTCCATTTATTGTTTCGTTTAACTGTATGCTTAGGACATAAAATGAAGGATTATTTCTGCAAGGTGAAATCAATAAATAATTTATCAGTTGTCCCAGTTTGTATAGTAAATTGTAATTATCGCAATCCCTTGGTTGGCACAAGCTTATCAGACAAACAGGTTTGAAAAGCCACAGAAATGCTTCCTAAACATCAATGCAGTTACGTAATGTCAATTGTGATGCTCTTGCCGCTCTCCTGTGTGACCAAATTGTTAATAGTTAATCTGGTGTCTCCATTAGTGGTTACCTTTGCTTCCTAGCAACAGCACTGGATAAAAAATTGAGGCAACAGTTGCCACTTTTGAATTCAAGACACTTGGCTGTAGTTAATATGTTTCAGGGTTTCACCAAGACCATTTTTCTTTATAGGAAAAGTAAAGAAAATTATGCCTTTAAAAGCACAGGCATTTATTTATTTATTTATTTATTTACCAGTTTTGTATTTTGGAGGGGGTCAGTACAGTTCAGCATAATAACTGTAAACGTTCAAAAATCGTTTTTTATGTTCAGCAGTTTTAGAACATGCCTACTATTAGTCTGAACTGCAGTATAACACTAAATAATTTGCAGGGCACAATTTAAACTGAAGGTGTCAGAAGGAATTTCCTTTACAGACAAAATCATTTAAACTGTAGTTGTATGTACACTCGCCTCTGAGTAAGTCCCCTTGAACTCAATAGAACTTACTTCATTGCAGATATTTATAGGATTGCACTGCTAATGTACTAGTTATTGGCTTGGATACTAAGTTTCCTTCCATGGATGAAATGAATGGAACAAGACCTACCTCCCCGCCTGACAGATACTTGGGGTTAGAGACACTTTGGGGTGGAATGAATGCTATATGTCTGGCGTCTACAAATGGAATGAAGTGTTTCCTCCATATGTGAATGGAGGCACATCTTAGGATCCAAGACAGTACGGTTATTGCTTTTCAATATTAAAAAGGAACAGTTCAGATAATAGAAAAGGGGAGCACAGAATGTACACAGGCATCTACACCTGTGACTGATTTCTAGCTACTATCTATTTAGTTCAGGGCTAAGGCATTTAGGCTCTCCAATTGTTTAGACTCCCAACTCTCATCAACCTCAGTTTAGGGTTGCCATACGTTGAGAATTTCCCAGACATATCCAGAAGACTATGGTCAGCAACAATGTCTGGGTGGAAATTGTCAGCATGTCCAGTAAAATGTGGACATATAGTAGTCCATGTTGGCAGTTCCTGCCGATTTCCATTTTTGTGATTTTGCCAAAAAAGCTCAACAACTTTGACAAAAACTTTGTGGATTTTCACTGTTTGAAATATGGCAACCCTACTTCAGTCACCATGGCCAATGATCAGGGATGAGGGGAACTGGATTCCAGCAACATCTGAGGGGCCACCATTTCCCCGCAATTTAATTGAATATTAATTTTATCCATAATGAATTATTTAACCATCACACAAATCAATTGCTAAGATGGCTTACTATCAGTAAAATAATAAATACATAATAAATACATAATAAAATGCATAATACATAACATCAGATCATAGCTGTCAACGTTTCCCCTTTTTTAAGGGAAATCCCTTATTCTGAATAGGATTCCTCGCAAGAAAAGGGAAAAATTGACAGCTATGCATCAGATAACGAAAGCGTAGCTTAAAAAAAATATGAGACAGCAAGAAACATACTCAAAACATGAAATACTTTGCAAATTCGCCTAGCGTCCTTCCGCAGGGTTCCTTTGGCCAATTATAACTTTTTTGTCTGTGAAATTTAATATGCTGAAGAGAGAAAGAGTATTCCCCCCCCCCCCCCGTTATTTCATTAACGGACACTGGTACATTATTAAGTTCTAATGCCTTTCGATCATTTGAAATATTGAGCTAGTTAAACAAATTCATTGATGGATTCAGCAAGATAATTGGCGTTGTCTGACAGGACTCATGAAAGATGGCCTGACAGATAATTCTAGGCCAAACTGTTGCGAATGGTGGGGAAATAAATGACTTTCTGGGCAATTCTCAGCTCACAGTCAGCCAGGTGGCTGCTTAGTAAGCCAGGTAGCTGTGTTGTGTGTGTGACGTCACAGGCTCGCGGCATCACAGGCCCACTGTGGCACCGAGCCCTCCCCCAATGTTGGGCCGAAGCCAGCACCTTTGCTTACAATCAAGTGGCATATTGTTTTTCTTGAATTAAATAAATAAAAACAACCAGCCAGAAGCCAATATTATTTTCCAGGACAAATTAAAAATAATGAGTGTTTACAATAGACAGAATATAAATTATGAATCAGTCTTCAGAAAGCTGAGGTAAATGGCAGTGTTATTCCCAAGCACCAAACAAAAGGAAAAACAAAAGGAAAAATTAAAGGTGAAGATTTCAAAGATTGTAGGGGAAAGTTGCAGTGTATCAGTTTTAATGTAATTTTACCCTTGGCATGATAAGATTATTCACCATGTTGGTATCTTTGTAAGTGAATGGCAGCTTCAGTTTATTTTAATAAACTAATAATAATGAATAATAAATATTTGGAAACTTGGTGCAAACAGGAAGAAACCAATAGGATCCCCCTGCAATCGTCTTTCTTTCTTTCTTTCTTTCTTTCTTTCTTTCTTTCTTTCTTTGGAGAATTTGGAGAAAGTTATAGGACCAGAAAAGATGCATGGTCACGTCTATGCTAATTGCATCAGTGACTCCTCTGAAGAGAGTGACTGATGGTTTGCATTAACATTCCCGATTCCTGAATTAAGATGCTAGCCCCCATGCATGTTCTATTTCTGCCTCTTTCATATCAGAGTCATCTATCCTGATTTCACCTCACTCTTGTCAAACTTTAATTGATAATTCAGGATTCTTTGTATTTTATTTTTTTTATTTTTAAAAAGCTTTATGATTCTCTGGATTAAGGAATCATAGAGAAAGCAGTCTTCTTGAACTGGATTCAAACATGGTCATGTCTGCAGGTTTATAATATAGAGATTATGTAGAACTTGTCATGTTAAGGAACATTGCAACTGTCCTTTCAGGATAGTATTGTTTTCACTGTAAAAGAAAGTACAACGGTGTTTTGTTTTTAACTTACTGTCTCTCAAAATTAATGATTAATATTGCCGATCAAAAGGCTGATCAGAAGGTCGGCGGTTCAAATCCCCACAACGGGGTGAGCTCCCGTTGCTCTGTCCCACCTCCTGCCAACCTAGCTGTTAGAAAGCACGCCAAAAAGTGCAAGTAGATAAATAGGTACCGCTCCAACGGGAAGGTAAACGGCATTTCCGTGCGCTGCTCTGGTTTGCCAGAAGTGGCTTAGGCATGCTGGCCACATGACTCGGAAGCTGTTTGCGGACGAATGCCGGCTCCCTCGGCCAATGAAGAGAGATGAGCGCCGCAACCCCAGAGTCAGCCGTGACTGGACTTAACAGTCAGGGATCCCTTTACCTTTACTTATTATTAAAATATTATTATGTCTCAATGAAAACCGTTCTAAAAACATATCTTTAATACATTTTGGTAGCTGTTTTGTTTTTTGTTTTTGTTTTAGCTGAGAAGTGCATCACAAAATTCAGAGAGGTTCAGCGTCTGACTGAGATTACATTTCCATCTTTATATTAGTCTGGGAGGTGCAAATTAAATTGGTTAACTTAAAAATACTAACCGTTCCTAGTACTGAATATCCATATATTTCAGCTGTTTCCTGTTCTCCATACCAATCATACCCTGTCGTATAAAGATGTGATGAGAACCTTTAGAAATTTGTCTTCTTCCTGTTCCTTTCCTCACCTATTTAATTAAAGTACTTGGGGGGGGATTAATGAATACAATCCCTGGCTTTCACCCATGAGAATATGAACCCTTTCAATGACTGCTAGCCTTGACACAGTTAAGAGCTAATCAGGATGTTTCTTTTGTGTTCACCTACCATAGATTTCGCTAAAATATGCAGCTAGCAGCAGTACAGTGAATGTCCTTCTAATTTTGAAGAGTGAAGTAGGTGAGCAGACCTGCCTAATTAATTCTCTCAAGGGATTTTGGATGAACCTGAGGTCTCTTTATTTTAATTCTCAGCTATGCACAAAAAGCATGAATTGACTAGAATATATTTGGAGAAAGTGTTGCATTTACTCTGCTCATTTATGTGATCCTTTCACATTTGAATGCAGTTTTGTACTGAAGCTCTTTTATGTAAGGTACAAAAATTGTTTGAAGAGCCCACATGGCTTTTCATGGACACACACAAAATAATCAAACTATTACTAAGTCAGTGCATGGTAGGGGCTTCCTTTTCTTATATCTTGAGGACAGTACACACAACCTGTTTTCCCCAGTTGTTTGAAAGAAAGTGATTACTGACAGGGGTGCCAACTTGAATAAAATATTGGGGGGATAAGCTCCACCCCACATAATCAATCGCATGACATGGCGCGCACACACAAACACAAATTGAATGACAATGCCCATCAACTTAGGCAAGGTCTGGACACTGCAAATATTTTATTGGAGAGAGGGACAAAGTGACCTTGACCCCTAAGAGCTGGCTCCTATGATTACTGGTGAGTTTGAAACTCTCCACCTCATCCTGCCAACAGATTGCTTGCAGATCAGAAGCCCCTAATAATACAAGTTGCTCTGTATTTCAGTTCTTCCATAAAATGCCCCAGTAAGCTTAGTTTGGGGAAGAAACACAACCATACTGACTTGGGAAACGCTCAGAGGTCCAAGAGGTATTGCCATGGAGTATTTTTGATAGGTGTATAACAGGACCTTTGCCACACTATTAACTTCTAGAGTCCCAAATTTGCTTCATCATTAATCTCTAAGGATACAATGCCAACCCTTGTTTACACTGGGGTGATTTGAATTGAGCAAAAAAGCCAAATCATGGCTTATGTAGTTCTGGGGTAAAAGAAAAGCAGCCCCAATTTATGTTTTGTGGCCCTTGCACACTTGCTTGTTCATGGTTAGCCATGCTTTGCATGCAAACTGGGCCACCATATTAACCTGAAATAAGGAGCACTTTCAGGTGTCAAGCTCCAGATTGTAATCAATGTGATAAGATGTTTCATGACTTGGGGAATGTAAGTATAGTCTTCATCTCCCAGATGTAGTTTCCTCCATAGCATGTCTTGCCAGTATTCCTGAAAAAAATATTTTTGTTGCCTTCAATCCCTACTTTCTTCGGTATCATGATCTGCCCAGTCCATCTCGATGGACCCATTTTCAGTTCCTATCAAAGTTATAGTTAAGATGTATTTATTTATTCAGCCTTCCTTTCCTCATTTTGTGCTTTTGAAGGCATGCTGCTGTGTCTGAACTTGGTAAACAAAATTGTTTTCTTCACTCTGAGTGCAGCGTAGTCCTTTTAAGGAATCCCGCTGCACTTGGATGAAATAACTGTGTCCTCTTGTCACTTGAGTTAATGAGTGAGCAGGGATGCATCAAAGTCAAGTCAAGAAATCAGAAACGAGGACTGTGCAACTGTACAAAGCAGGAGCCAATTCTTTCCCTTGGATTTGTGTTCCCCTCGCCCCCACACTTTCTCTATAGCTCTGGGAAAAGGAAAGCGGTATTGTATTCAGCACATAAGTAGAATGAAGGAAAGTGACTGCACAGAATGAATAGCAGACTCTATATATGCAAAAATGCAATGGAATATTGATATAGTTAAATATGTTCTGGTATATATGATGTTCTGCTTAGTTGCTGTGGGTTTAATGTACTTCTTCAAAGCTCATGCAGAAGCTATTTGGTTTCTCAGAGATACCAGTGATTTATTTTTGGAATTTCTGTTAATGTGCTGCTTAATAGTACCGAGAAGTGTATTGGGAAATATAAAGGGTGGAGAAGCATTGAATCCTGAATCCTGACAAGACCAAAGAATTATCACTTGTGACTGTTAGAAATTGAAGTTAGGTGAAGTAGATTTACCTGTTATGAATGCTGTCTCAGTTTCAATAATGAATTAACACTGGATGTGTTCCTTCCGCGATCCGCAGTTAAGGTGTTAACTTTAGTAACCTGTATATAACCAAAGTTACAAAGAGGATTGGTGTTTCTTTTATAAAATGGAGTCAATTTTATAAAAACGGGTGTCTATTTTCATGGATATTTTTGCCCCTGGCTTGAAAGAGCACCCCCATCTTAGGAGATATGAAGGGGTGAAATCTGATAGGCTATGCGGCTATGTGGCATTGTTATGTTCTAATCAACACTATGGTGCTGATCAGCAGAGGGAGAAAACATAGTGGCTATAAAAACATCAGCAAAAATGGGTAAGGCACAGGTGAAGATTTTTCCTCACACCCTCCCCAGAAGTATTTCATGTTCCCCAAGCACAACTGTAGCCTGAGAACATTTGGCACAACCTTAAATATTTTGTACACATGCCTCTTGACTTCAGAATGGAAATTAAGCACACCCCAGCCCAGTAACCCCACAGCAGAACAGCTGGTAAACAAGCACAAGACCAGGTTTGGCGAACCTTTGACTTCCAGATGTTGAACTACAGCTCCCATAATCTCAGACCACTGGCCACCGTGCTTGCTAGGGCTGGTGGAAACTGGAGGGCCAAATGTTTATTTGATTTATTATATTTCTATGCCTTTTTTTCATTCCAAGTGGCTTACAAACAGTAAATAACAATAACATGATAGAACTTAATAAAGCATCACAAATGCAGCATAAATCACATAGAATAATTAACAGATCATCAGTGAAACAATTATAGTCTATAAAACACTTTTAACAAAGCAACAGCTAAAAAATAATAAGGTAAACATTACAAGTAAAGCACAAGTCTTATTATATGATTAAACAAATCAATGCAGCATTTATAATCTATAAAAAAATAGCGGCAACATTAACAAAATAGCAACCAGAAGATGAACCAAGCACTGTTAAATTCATACACACACTCTCCACAACCCCATGACTCATAATCTTTCACTCTATTCTGCTCATTAAAATACTCACAGACAGAATGCCTATGGCTCCCTTCTGAAGGTTCCGAGGGCTGGAGGTGGCACAGCACAGGTGGAAAAAGCCATTACGCATGGCAAACGGAGTCTCTTTCCCCTCCCGGTTCTTTCTCTGTAGACAGCTCCCTTGGGAAGGTTCCTAGGGCTGCAGGGTGGGGCAAGGTAGGTGGGGAAAGCCATTACCTGCTGGCCAACACAGCATCTGTCACCCCTCACAACCATTCCCATCCCTACACTAGACATACCAATTTATATCCTCCTCTTCTTCTTAACTTACCATTCTAAAAACAGATCTCAGATAGGGAAGTATGTGATTTATAATAAAGCATCCTTTCAAAGTTCTGACAATAGCACATCTCTCACTCTTATGGAGTTTTTAAAATGGATCACGGCCATGTTAACTGCTTTGAAGAAAGGGATCATGACTCTGTTAAAGCAACTGAATATTTGAAACAGTCCTCAGAATCAAGCCACAAACACTGCAACTTTAGAACCATTTGGTGTCCTGAATGCTATTCACTTTAGCATATGACTTTGAACTTTAGAGTCTAAAGCATGTCACTTGAACGTACCAGCCACAGATGCCTATGTAGGACTGTTCACAATATATGTTTCCACGATGTGATTATAGTGATCCTTTTGCTTTGTAGGAGGTGCTTATTCCTTTTACTGACAGAAAGACTTTAGAGCCGACAAAATTCACTCATTCAACTATTTGTGGAGCTCTAAATCTCTAGAGAATAGGGGGGGGGGACACTTTTGACAAATTAGACGCCATTTTCTTTTGTTGTGGTGCTATACTTTCTTCAATAAATATAGAGTTTCATTTATTTAAGAACAGGATATCTGCTCTCACATTCTGAGCTTATTGTTACTGGTGAAATGCTAGCATATATTGTGACAGCTCTGCCTATAGGATTTTTGGTAAGTTAATCTTGACAAATCCATATTATCTTCATTGTTGCAGTTTACTCTTCCTGTCATGTTTGGTTTTACCCCCTCACATTTTAACTGTATTTTACCCAGTGTATCTGGACAGAAGAAAAATGGGCCAAGCCAGCACAGTGCCATAAGTTGTTGGCAAAGACCATATCTTAATTTCCACACAGCTATATTAAGGAAATGGGAGACCCAGAGACTTTTCAGAGGTGACTTGGAAAGCCTGGAGTAGTCATTCATCACTGGGAAGAGAAGTGCCTTCAGATGCTCCCACTAAGCAAGTTAGGCAGCCTCCTGAGTATACTGCAAACAGAGACCATTTTAAACAGAATCCATTAGATAAAGGTTTGTTGTTGTAGAAGAGATACCAGGGGGAAGTAATGTGGTATATGGTGTATTTCCTCATTGCTTGAGTAAAATGGGATTACCAAGCAGGGCTCAAATACGTTCAAACCCTGAAAGTCCTGTGTCAGAATCTAAAACGGCACTGACCTCAATCTGATGGAGTAACTGAATCCATGTGCATTGGATTTTTTGAAAGCCTCAGGCATGCTGATGATGCTTGGCAGGCTCATCTTGTCAAGAGAATTCAGTCCCTTCCGATAGAAGGGATCTGTGGGGCCATGGCTCTAGTCCCACTCCTAATGATGTGGACGTCTGAGGAGTGCAAACATTGGCCTGTAGGCCTGGGTTCTGGAATCAGGAAAACCAACCTGCCTAGCTGCCTACATGCCCATATTTCCTCACCTCAGACAACCATGTGAATGCATGGGCAGTGTGAATGGGACCGGGAAGACCTGTGCATTCTATACACTTCCCATCTTGGTGCTTCAAGGTATTGTGCCCTGTTCCTCAAACCCTGCCTCCAGCAGAGTTCTGGGGCCTCCTATTGCCTCTTGCGGTCATGTGGTAGTAAAGAGTTGCCCTCCTGCACTGCTAAGGGTTCTAAGGGAGAATCCTCAAAAGAAAAACCAGCATCCTTCGAAAAATTCCTGGGCTACAACACATATTATTCCTGACCATGGCCATTCTGGCTGGGATTGATGGAAGTTAGAGTCCAACACCATTTGAAGATCTACAAGTTCCCCGTCCCTGGTTTCATCTTACTGTATTAAGATTTGATTGGTCTATAATATTTGTATAACCATCTGTTTAAATTCTGTTGATCTGTCTTTAAATTGTTCTTGAATTACCATGAAACGTTACTATATTTTATTATGCAATGTTCTTTTTCTAATGGTATGAGCCTCTTTAACTCCAGCAAAGAGTTTGTCATGTGTGATGAATGCACTCCATAATATAGAAACATGTGCCTTTGTTATATGGTATGTGGATTTTGCATGATTTATCAATCAGACATGTCTTTCTTGTAGGAAATCATCTTCTGCAAAGCATCCTTTATTATTTCTGCTTGGAACAGAATCTATCGCTTCTTGATTCCACAATATGTTTTTGCAGGATATTGTTAACAATGTGACCTTTTGGGGAAGTTTAAAATTGTTTTCACACTTCCAGCGCTGCCTTCGTTAGCTTGACAGAAATATGTTTACAGTATAAAAATTCATTCTGAGGTGTTACAAATCACCCATTGTTGTTGTTGTTTCATTGTATTCCTTCATTAGCTGCGTATCTGCAGGAGGGAGGAAATGTAGAAAGTGGAATTTTGCTGTAAACAATGGAATCTGTATTCTGTCATGCTTTCCATCTCCCAAGGAAGGTATCTGAGAACTTACTTGTCTGTTTTTATTTATCTTGCCAGTGAAGTGTATTGATGAGAAGAAACAAGGTCCAATGGTGTTAAAACAAGACATGAAATATTGATTAATTCATTTTTTAAATTCCTTTTTGCTCCCCAGTATAGCTGTTTTAAGATGCTACTGTCAATATAGTACTTTCTAATAAACCTTCGCTATCAGAAGAATCCTCTTTCTTCATAGTACTTTGGTAAATGACTATTATCCTTCCAAATTGGGAGCTTTAAAAAGCTCAAGGTAGCATCTTTTTACTGCTAAGAGAGGAAGCTGGTTAGATAGAGCGCAGCTAAATGCTGTTGTGTCTGACAGGAACTGGTCCTCATGCTCTCTCCAGAATTTGGTTGAGAACTGTGAGTAGTTAGCAGTAAGTATTCTAGGTGGCTGGAGGCAATGCTTTTCATAGTGGCTGAAGAAACTCAGCAGACAGATAAAGAGAAGGGTTAAAAGAATGGTTACAGAGCTGACAGTTGCAAGAGGCAAGAAACTGTTCTGCTTCGGTGTGGCTTTATTAGTGCATTGGAGTGAAGGACAGTTACAGACTCATCTCTAGCAGGTTTTCTTGGAACAAAATCCCACAGTGTTAAATAGGACTTCATAGTGAGTGTAGCATTTTAGCCTGAATAAACCTCAAAGTGCAGAGAATGAAGAAACAGCAGTGGTTTCATTAAGGAGGAAAGAAAGAGCTTGACACTTAGGGTGTGTGTAGAGTTTGAATGGATCTTGAGTCCTGAGCTGAAGCAAGGTGCCTCAAAGAGATTTGGGTCTTATCAGCGGCAAAGTAGGATCTGTAAAAGGAAATACAAATCAAAGCATGGGTCCTAAAAGAGCTTCATGGCACCTCAACAGTCCAGACTAAAAAAAAAAAATGCTGCAGATAAGCATCTTCTAAAACTCAAAGTACTGTACTTTTCCATGTATTAGACGAGGTTCTTTTACTCTAAAACAAGGTCTAAAAATTTAGACATGGGTAGTGGGTAGGTGTGGTGGATGATCGGTTGCAGCCGTGAGCTGCAGGTTGTCATTGGTGTGTGATTGGTGGCTGCGTCAAATGCTGCTTTGTATTGGCTGATGTGCGTTAAATGGGTGTGTGATTGGTTGCTGCGTCAATTGCTGTTGTTGATTTTCTTCCGTTGCATTAATTTGGCTTGTGATCTCCTTCCGCTGTCTGCAATTAGGCAGACATGTTTTGCAGACACAAGAGATTGTTAGCGAGTGATGTTGAAGGTTGGGTTAGTGATTTACTTTAATTCCCCCCAAAAATACCTCAACAACGTTTGTCATTCCCCCCCCCAAAAAAAAAGCTCAACAACTCTTGGCAATCCTCCATTAAGAAAAGCTCAACAACTTCGGTTCACCCTCCCCCAAAAGAATTCTGGGCCATTTTCTTAATTTGGAGTCCCCCAAAATAGGGGGCCTTATACAAGGGGACGTGTTATACACGGAAAAGTACGGTAATATTCCCAAGCTTGTCATTTAAGGAATGGCACCCGGATGGAATGATAGGGGAAGGGAGATAGAGCACTGGAATCGGGAGAGGACAGATGGGGTGTTCCAATCCCAACTTCCAGGTCCAGTTTGTAATTGGAATGGGTTTCAGTTCTCCTGCCCAAAAACAACCCTAAATATTTATAGACACTTGATAGGTACCCTGACCATAACTCCTGAAGCTATTTGCCTGAATTTGGAAAGTTTTATCCAATATGGAGGGCTTGTAAAAAGAGCGGGGAAAGATGTAGTCCCTTTTTAAAGAAGCACCTTTGCACAATGTTCCGACAACCTCCCATGGTCATAATATGAATTCAGGCATTCATCCATGCTGTTAATGATCAGGTACCTGGATCAGGGTGCAGAAGTATTTTGGCAACATCCCATGTGGAGCTATAATAGCTCTCCTCAAGTATCCATTCATGTGATTCAAAATTAGAAGGAAGCCCAAAGTGGGGGGGGGGGGAGTCTGCTGGCTCCATCCCTGCTGTCACGTCCCCACCAATCCCAAAACCAGTGTGTTGTGAAGGGAACATTTGTAGACAGGAACTGGCTGTATATACATAGGCTCCTTTCAGGATTTAGAACCCTGTACATCTGTTGTTCCAGTTTAAGAGAAAGAGATGAGAAGCAACCATTTCATAGTAAGAAAAAGTGAAAGACCCAGTGAAAGGTCTTGGGAAACAGATGTAGATATGATCTCCTGCATGGGAAACCACAATGAACCTCATGTTACAGTTTGAATAGGTTTGGAATGGGGAGCAAAAAAAAGATCAAGCTAAGATTCCAGTATAACTAGAGAAGATATGATGCTCTGGGATTTTAGTCATCTCATGAATGACTTAGGTTTGTAGCAGCAAACCTAAGTTGTAACCATGTTTACATGTGACAGTAAGCTGAGACAACCTTGCTACTCTTGATGACTATGTTGATAGGAATATGTGCTTATAATACATAAGTCTCCTGTATACATTACATTTTAGGTAGGGCTGATTACCGGTACCTAAACACACAGCATGTGAATCATTCTTGAGCAGGCTTCCCCAACTTGGTTCCCTCCAGATGTTGGACTACAACTTCCTTTATCCCTGGTGTGGGTCTTTGGGAAGTTGTAGTACAAGGCATTAGGAGCACACCAGATTGAGGAAGACTAATCTTGGAGGGGGAAGCAGTTCTTGAGAAAGCAGGAGTTCAGCTATGCTGACAGTTATGTAGCAGAATGAGTGAAGTGGGAACTGTGAATTTATGTTAATTGTGGGGAAAGGACTTCATCAGGGTCAAAGATGGCTACTTCCCAGAAGTTCCAAGTTCAAATATGTGTTATTTTAACGTAACATGAAAGCATCTAAGTGTAAAGGTCACAATCTGGTGCTACACATTTGCTTCTCAAAGTTGTAAATAATTTTTCTACATTACCCTACATAAATTTCCAGATTTCAGAAATGCATATAGTCAAATCTTAGGTATGCTTTTTTGCAAAAATAAGTCCAACTATGCAGAATGGAACTTGCTCTCAGGCGAGTGTACATAAAATCACAGCTTTAGTGTATAGCATTTCTTTTGCAGGCTAACCCAGAGAATCCAAGTCTGCTGGAGTGGGAGGACAACGATAAATAACTCGAAATAATTACATATTTTTGTCAGTTTGTCAAGTTGCTGAATGTCTTTTGTGCCAGATAACAGATGATATGTCTTTGAGAAAGTGTTAGCAATTCCTCAATGTGGTCTGCTGTGTGTTGTGTCTTTTACAGAATCCAGTCAGGATCCTATCTCAGTACTGGTTGGTTTACCTTAATTCTGGCTATGGATGCTTGCTACAGAATACATGTCTATGGGATGATAAATGACACCTACTGCAAGTAAGATCACAGGAAATTATTTTCATGCATCTACAATTCTGATGCCTTGTCAAAATTTCACAATTCATTTTAATGCCATAAATCCAAGAAATTGATTAGGCAGGCATCCCCCCACAGAGGTCTGTATTGACATGGCACTTTATTGTCAGTGTATTTAGTCCCCATATGGCATGTGGTATTGATTAAATAAAAGCATTTACAAAAGTTTAATGTCAAATGTCATGAAGAAGTTTTACAATGAAAGACTTTCTGCCAAATCAGAATGAAGCCGGGGACACGGGGACACATTTCTGTTAGTTTCTTACAGCTCCTGTGCGGTGAGAGTGTACAGTATAAGAAGCAAAAATCTATCCTCTCTTGGAATTGAGTAAACTACTGCAAATAATTTGAAGTGATTCGCGCTGATACAGGTCAGGAGATCCACCTGCACAAGCAGCTGCTGGATCAGAAACTGCAGGCATGAATTAGATGTGCATTAAAATGCACATTGAAATGTACAAGTGCACAGCAGAGGGTGTTCCTGTCTGCATTGCATTACTTTCAGCTGCATTTGATAAACATTCTCACACAGCTAGTTATCAATAAGTAAATACCTTTTTATGTGCAACTAATAATTATAATTAATTATAAATATAATAGAGGAAAATTGGAGTGATTATGGATTCCTTAATAATACTAATAATAGGGTGTGATGATGATGATGATGATGATGATGATGATGATGATAATAATAATAATAATAATAATAATAATAATAATAATAATAGAAAAATAGTTAGACATACTAGCCAGCCACACTAACTATTCTTACTATAAAGGATGCAGGCCTGGCCAGGACGGCTTTCCTGTTAATAGGTTCTGGGCTTGACAAGGTACATGAGCCTCACCTGAGCCTTCTCCAGCTGAGGAATCACACACCTCCTCCTCGAGCTAACATGCCCCAGCTGGGCTGTGGATCCTTGCCTGCCTTCCCTCCGAACTGACAGCTTTAAGTTCTAGAATCCTGAGGGCAGGGAGTGATATGTCCTATTTTGCCACTTAAGGCAAAACAGGAAGTGCCACCCTGCTCTGCCACACCACCACCACCAGTGGGGCACTCACCACCACTGCGCCATCTACTGGTGGCGACTGCAGCTGTGCCACCCGCTGTGTCACCTCCGCCGCTTGTGGAGAAGCACTGCTGGCATTGGTCCCTGAAAGAGCTTGCGAGATCTCTCCCAAATCTCAAGAGACATTTTTGCTCTCCTAGACATCTTGCAAGACTTTGATGAGATTTCGCAAGATCTTCCAGGAAATCAGCACCTATCCTGGCACCACTTCTCGGCCAGGACGCAGGCCTGGTGTCAGGATGCTGTCAGCGGCTCCTGACTGGTTTCCCAGGAAAGTATAAAGACAAGGAAGAGTTTCTTACCATCCTTTTTTATTTCAGGCTTTACATACAGAGGCTATAGAACCCAGCCTCTTGGATAATGGCTTTATCCCAAGTGAATCTCCACCTCCTGTCTCTCCCACTTTCTCATTCATCACTTCTGCATGTGCTGCTATGTGCTCTTTGCTCTCCTACTTTTAAGGCTTGCTGGGTTTGGGGAGATGGAGGGTCTGGAATGCTTTCTAATGACCACATTTTAGCCAGCTGCTGCTCCTCTCCTATTATTTCCCAATTTTTCCCTTCAGCCTCTGAGCTGCCACCTCCCTCAAACCCCTGTTGTAAATCTATACTGTCTTCCTCTTCCTCCTCCCTGGAAGTGTCAGGATGAGGAGGCAGTCTCCACCATTCCTCTTCTGCCCAGTACCTGACAGGAAGGAATGGCATTTTCCCATCCTTCTTAGATCAGCTCAGCAAAGCTATTTATTCTCCTATATATGCAGATGATGGAGTTCTAATTTCACAGACATGGTTGGGTCTTGAGCTGTTACTGATTGAATTTGCTGATTACTGTAAAAAAGAAAAAAAGAATCCTTAACTATCAAACATTCAAAACCCAAAATTATGGTATTCTCCAAGAAGGAGATGAAAATCTTCTGTGTCCTGGATAATCATGGATTTGATAAAATTGATTTGTATAAATGTTGTTTCAGCTGGGGAACCCAGGGATTACTGACCAAGGCCAAAGCAGAGCAGTCTGGGAGTGCAATAGTTTGTTTCCTTTGTACAAAGGGTAGAATATTTATCCTATTGGCAATTTGTATTTTTTTAAACAAAATTGCATCCCAGGTTCTTTTTGGAACAACTATTTGGTTTCCATGTTTTAAAATCTTTCCAGAAGGACTTTCTTCTATTTATATAGAAACCAATTTGTTTTTCAATGTTACTCTAAATTTGGAAGCTGGTCTAAATTCGTTGAGCAGCCTGGCTTAGACATATTCCATTCATTTTTGACTTATGCAATTGGCCTTTCTTCCCCACCCCCACCCCCTCAAAAAACCCTTGATGAATATATTTCCAATCACTTGTTTGGTGCATTTATATTTTATGTGTTCTGGTCAGGAGTCAGTTAAGGCTGTTTTGTTTTCTGAGGCAAAGGGCACTCTGCTCCCGTTCCTGCTTTGATGTCCTTCCTTTCCCCTTGATTTCCTGTTGCCATCGATGTTCTGCTTTACTTTATTGAAAGAAATTCACTGGAAATATGTTTTTAAAAATGCCCCCGTCCCAATCTGAGGGTCACAGGCTAGTTCAGGAGCTGCATCATAGACCTGTGTGGCACACACTACTCTCAGAAGTTTTATGACATTCAAATAGTATATAGGTTTTGTTAAATAAATAAATAAATAACCTCCAGAAGACGGGAATGGCTGAAGGTTCAGGAAGAGTAATCAGTGCTGTCCTCAGTATCTGCTGCTTGAAGTGATTGCCTCACTTTCCCTAATGATAGGGCTGGCCCTAGTTCTGGTGTGCATATGAAATATTGTAGGTGTGATGAACTTAAAGAATAAATCAGCCCTGTGACTGTGTAAGCAGTTCTCAGATTTTAACTTCATTATTAATATCCATTCATACTGTGCTCTGCATGTTCCAAATGTGATCTGCTTGTTTTGTCCAGAAGCTTTTACCGTGACTTTTAGTTAATGTATACAGATGTGTTTATGGTAGATTTATTTACATGGCCCAGAAAATATATTTCATTGACTTCTGTGTTTTGTCTTTGTTCCAGGACAGAAGGCTTTAGGAAAGTTCCTTATCACTATTATGAGCCTGGAAGAGATGAATGTGATGAGTACTTTCTGCATGAAAATGCACCCTATGGAGGTCACAGGTTTATCACAGAAAAAAAGGTGTTTGCTGACTGGGCTAAGAGGCGCACAATAACATTTACACATCCTAACTGGACATTGTCATGATGCTGGTTCTCACAGTCTTCCCTTAAGGAGCATAATGTTCCATTCAAGGCATGCCACAGTTTACAGTGATATTTTCAACTTACTTGACTTCCACAACTTTAGTGGCATGGAAGAAACAAGATGGTCCCACCATTTAACAAGTGGGGTGAAACTTATCCATCTATGGAAGACATGCAAGATGCTTATTCTATCTCTTAGGGTTGGGATAGAATAATGCACTTTGTTTTTAAACTGGACTTTATTTTTATTTTTTTTTAAATCAAGATGGTAACAGTTTGGTTTTAATATGATAATGTTCTTAAGGAAGGAAATACACAATCCCATGCAGTCCCACTATCCTGGCTGTTTGTGGATAAATGATATAAATACTTGAATTTAGATTGTGAATTAGAGTTTTCATTACCAAGAGAACCTTCTTGTCTTAGGCGCAGATTGTTAAGGGCCAGCTGCGTATGTGTTTGTTTGTTTTTAAAAAATATACGCGTGGCTACAAATTCACATTATATGAGAAAATTAGAGATGGGTTAAGAAAGATTCCTGAACTCCAATTAGTTTCTACACATGGGGATTTTGTATGTTTGAAGCCTAGGAGCACTTCATATGCTCTGAATGACAACCTGCTGCAACAGCAGTTCAACAACCCAGGCTTTCTGGACATTGCCTCAAATTTTCCTGGCATGCATCAACACAGCTACCTTCTGCTCTAAAAAATACTCTGTAGACGTGGACAGCACATTTCATTAGGGTGTGCACCCAGGAATTTATTGAATACATATTCATACTCCATCATAAAGGATATTAATTTTATACATCAAATGAACTAAAGTAACTAAAACATAACTAAACTCTTTTATTTTAGTTAACAACTAAAATATCATTTATTTAGCAGTAGTGATTATCAGGTGTATACAAAGATACAGTCAGTTTTATTTTTCTTTATATTTAATTACACAACCAAAATTGACCAAAACAGATTAGGGGTGCTTCATCTTCCTGTCTTAGAGAACAAGATGCTTCTCACCATGAGTTATGGACTTAAATTCCTCAACCACATCGTTCTAATTAACTGAAAAGCAGCCCTTCACTCCCACAGATATCTCTACACAAAAGGTGACAAGTGGAGCTTGGGTGGAGACAGAGCTATGAGACAGAAGAAGGCTAAAATGTCCAACTTCCAACCTTACTACCACTACAGGAGCCAATCATCTCATCGCTGCTTCTAGGGGCAGACTCAGACAGAAGCTGCAACTCCACCCCAGATCCACTCCAGCCTTTTTATTCTGCCTATGTCTCTCTGTCCCCTTCCCTTCCCTTCCCTTCCCTTCCCTTCCCTTCCCTTCCCTTCCCTTCCCTTCCCTTCCACCTTTGTCTCTCTCCCACCACTCTTCCCCACAGGTCCTGGCCACTGAGGGAGCTGTGTGGCCACTTTGTTCTCTTTCCTCCACACCACAATTCCTGTTTTTAAAAAAACAATGTTTGTTGAAGAAGAATGTTAGGGTGTGCTAGGCACACCCAGCACACCCAATGTGCATGTCTGCAGTATGTACACTCCCTTTTTGGAGCAGAACTTATATAGCTGTTGTTTGACATCTTAAGGAAGCTCCACAGACCTGCATGTGGAAATAGAGGCCTTGGAATCTCATACCTCTAAAATGGTTTTGGATAGCAAATCCTTTGTGGTCTTGAGCAGTTTAGCTCAACTCTCTGCCTCAAACTCTCCATGTTGAAAAATGGGGATAATACCTACCTCACAAGGCCATTGTGAAAATGAGTGTATGGACTTTTGGTGATAGTTCATTTGAATTGCTTCTTCCTAGCCGTGGGAGCTTCATACACATTCTTCTGTGTTTTGTACTTTGAGGAACATTGAATCTGAAGTGTGAATCCATGCTAGGCAATAGTGGCTGCATTTGGATGTCATAAAAAAAACCCAACAGGAATAGACCCAGCCTTTTTTAGGACTGATGCAGTATGTGCTCATCTTGCCTCTTCTGGTGTGGCCAAAGGAGGAGTTTAGAAGCAATCACTTCAGATTTCAATTAACCACAGTTTAGTGTTACATCCAAACCCTAAACTTTGGTTAATGTTAACTATGTTTTGTTGAAACAAGCCAGCTTCATAATCTATGGGTTGAAGTTGGCTTGTTTTCAACAAACCATACCTGTCAGTAGCCACAGTTTTACAGTTGCGTAAAACACAACAAGCTTTGGTTAATCAAAAACAGAAGTGAAAACTTCCAAATTCCTTGTTGCTGGATTGCAGGAAGCAACAGAACCCAGCTAGGCTCTCATTACTTTCAGTTTATCATGACATCCAACTTCTAAATATCTTCATTCCTATTGCAACCACTCAGTGTGCATTGACTTCTTCTGAAGGTTCTTGTTCTCAGAAAACTATCCCTTTAATGGATGGAGCTCAGGAATGTTTCTATTTACCCATTTCTAATTGAAATGCTACCCTGATTTATCTGTTTGTGTGAGGATCATACAAAAGTTAGATAGTTAACTCAGCAAATTAGTTATGAGCCTATGTAACAGAGACAAATATTTAAAGCAGAGAAGGTAGATGAGACAGATAATGACTGCTAATCCAGTAACTGCTAATCCATAGTTTAATGCAAGTGGGAGGAGGAGTTCAATAGCTTATGCTTGCATTTCTGCTTAACCGCAGCTTGTCATGCCATCTGAACCAACAAACTGTCGTTCATGTGAACTATGGTTTAATTAAAACAGACTAACTTCAAATGGTGTTTCAACAAGCCGTAGTTGACATTAACCATGGTTTAGGGTTTAGATGAAATACTAAAATTGAAGTTAATGGGGATAGGAAGCAAAGACTTCTAGACATCTCTTGCAGTTAGTTCAGAAGCCTGAGGCTCCAAGTACAATCACATCACACTAAACTATGGTTTAGCATGGCTTTTGAATACTGTCAGTTAATCAAAGTTTGGATAATGAGGCTTCTACTGTACAATGTCTCCTTATAAAGCTATTTCCATTTACATCAGAATAGGGGTTTTTTCATATAAAAAATCTGAAATAATTCTTAAAATCCATACCATTTGAAAAGATTCTCTGATAATAACCTGGGTATCAGAACAACACTGAACTAGTACTGCTAAAACTTGAAAAGAGGTTTATTGACCCTTACTCTTGTAGAACTGTCAAAAAGCCTAAGCATTGAAACCACCAGGCATTTTGTATTACTTTGCTGAATCATGAACAAGTGATTGCAAAATCCTATTTTTTACATGTAAGTGTTTGTATAAGGATTGTTATTTCCTGTTGTATATTTGTATATAGAGGTCTATCTTTTATATGTCCACAGTATATATATATGTTCTCATTCCATCATCACCATTATTAAGTGCCACCTTCCTGCACTGGGGATTTTGTGCACATCATGCTGTTGTGTGATTTTACACCTGGGTAGTTGTCTTCTGCCTTCGCAGCATACTAAAGACGAGCTCTCATTTCTCCCCAGGTAGATTCTCACTCAGCTCTAATAAATTACCTCAAGCCCTTGCTTTATTTGTGGGCTTGTAACTACCTCACGGTAAACACAACGAGTTTCTCTTGGTTCAGCAGTCAAGGGTTAGAACAGAATGTGTGCACAAACCTTGTCAGGAAAACATCATTCACCAGCAGTGCTCTTGAGTACTCCACGACTTCCTTGCCGCTCCTGATATTAGTCTCATTGCTTTTATTCCTCCTGTGACTGTGCCCTTGCTTGCCAATTGTTAGAAATGTCTTCTACCTTTATTCATTGTACTTTGCTTTTTATTCTTTATACAGTTCAGCATATACAGGCAGAGCAGGATGAGGATGTTAGGAAACTGTGAGTAAATTCACCATATAAACATATATTCCATTTTATACTAGTTTGGGGATATGGCTTCCCCTTCAGAATTACAGTTTGTTGAGGGTGCTAAGAATACTCTGCTAACCATCCTATCCATGTCCACAGTTTGGGATAACAGGATGACTGTTATACCACTTTTAAGTCTAAGGTAGATACTCCTTGAAATTAGTTTAATGTATCAAGACAAGTGGCTTCTCAACATACTAGTTGGGCATTTTAGTAAAACAGAAGAGCAATCAATTAGTACCCCTTTTTAAAAAGTGCAGCTTTTTCTTGAACCATCCATCAATTGTGCTGTACAAAGTGCTTTGCTATCACTAGTCTCGTAGCCTAGCATTTGGGTCAGATAGCAATCATCATAGAATTCAGCAGGGCCCATGTGTGACCTGTGGATTGTGGGTCTTTACAGTTGGTCAGTGTCCTCAAGGGGTTCAATAATATGCCCTAACCAGATTCTAAGGAACATCAAAGGTCATGTCCCCCTCATGTCACCACCACATTTAATTGTCATAATTATTTTATACTATATTTTTGTTCCTTTATCATGATTTGAATGTACATTTACCCAGTCAGTGAGAGGATACTTGAAGATAGACAGAGAACATGTTCTTATTTGCCTCTTTCTCTGACTTTAACCATTTCAAGATTGCCATTTGAGCTTAGATTTGGGAAGAGCATTAGGATGTCTTCACCATTACTTGTAATGCTGAGACAAACAATGACTTAACATGAACAAGTGTCAGGATACACAGAGAGAAAATCATGACTGCTTTATTCCCCTCACAGGCCTGCTGTACTACCTGGAACTAATGGTTTGACTTAGCATTACGTATGAATCTAGTCTTGTGGTTGGTCTCACTGCAGCTAAGGTTTGTTCTTGACTTACCACTCATAGTTTACTTGGGGGAGACAAACCACAAGGCTGGGTACACATGTAACATTCAGCCATACCATAGCTTAGCATCAGGTAGCATAGCATCAGTAGGACAAGGGGAGAAGGCTGCCACTTTTGCTATGTTCACACATGCATTTGCTTGTTCATGCTTAGCTGTGGTTTGGCTTAATGTTATGTGCAAACCAGGCCAGAAATACTTGTTAGGTCTGATATTTCTACCCATGAATTTGTTCCTCCTAAAGTTTCTAATTTACAAGAAGCCACAGCACCTGTAATCTAAAGTGTCCATAATCATATTAACAGTGAGCAACATAATCCAAGCTCCATTGATTTAAGCAGAATTGATTTCCAAGTAAGCTTTTGGAATGAAGATGGGCTCAAATAAGCCCCAATGCCCTGAAGCATCAGCTCCAGCCTTCCCATGTTGAGTAAAAGTGCTCTGCTCTGATTAACATGGGATCTTGGCTCCTTTTAATCTAAACTCATATGCCATCTGCTTCATACACAAATGAGGCCAATATCTCCCACTTTTCTTCAGGATACATTTGCAGGAAATGGCAATGCTGCCCAGGGAAGGATAGCTGCGTGATTAACATGAAATGGAGTCAACCAGTCACCTTGAAAAACATGTATATGCAACCATACTGCAATTACCACTCCAGGTACTGTTTCCTATTTATTTAGCACTGTGCTGGGGAAAGTGAACCAACTCTAGGGCAAATTGGACAGAGATGAAAGGAGTTTTAAGGCCTTCATGAAGACCCATCAAGGCTGAGACAGGAAGTAAACAGTCTAGCTATTTATTCATCAAGGCATTCTGTATGGCGTTCAGAAGTCGCTTTAGCTTTGTATCCTGCAAGAAATGAAAGATCAGAAAAAGCCGGAGCTGTTGAAAATGCAATACTTCCAGCTCTGAAGCAAATAAGTGGGGGATTGGACCTTTATAAAAGTCGATATCTGTTGTATGTAGCAATGTTGAAGGACACCTTTTACTTGATTTGTGGGCAGACAGACATGAAAATTTATCCAGTGCTATAAGCTTGAGAACACTCAACCAGAACCTTGTTTTTAGCATCAATAGCATTCTGTTTATGAGGTAGTACCAGAAAGTATTTTTGATGGGGGGGGCTGGTTTTATAAAGCTCCTTTGATATTTATCTTCTTAGGGATATACACATTTATAATTCATGGAAGGGTCCCCCCTCCCCCCATCTTTAAAGGCCATTTCTCTTTGATGAGCACCATCTCCTCACATTACTTGCTTTCTAGCATATATTCAGGCCACAATCAAACACAAGTTGAAATAAATAGGCTTAAGTTTGCTGAGTTCTCTACTGGATTGTGGCCCAAGTAAATAAAGTATCAGTGGAATTCTGAACACACTTACTTAAGAGCAGCAGTGCAATCCTATGCAGTCCCTAGTAAGTGTGTTTAGGATTGCAACCCCATTCCCATTGAATTCAGCAGAATTTATTCTTGAGTAGACATGGAAATGATTGCAACTGCATATTGACTAGGGATGGGGAAGCTGTAGCCCCCCCAGATGTTGTACTACAGCTCCCATCATCCTTTACCATTGGCTGTGCTGTCAAGGGCTGATAAGAATTGGGAATCCAACAACCATTGGAGGGCTACTGTTTCCCCTTCCCTGACATAGATACTACTGTAATAAACCATTTCTTCCCTGTATACTATTGCAGTACTTTTTGAATCACTTTTTCTTGAGCAACCAGGGAAGAAGAAGAAGAAGAAGAGTTTGGATTTGATATCCCGCCTTTCACTCCCTTTAAGGAGTCTCAAAGCGGCTAACATTCTCCTTTCCCTTCCTCCCCCACAACAAACACTCTGTGAGGTGAGTGGGGCTGAGAGACTGTGACTGGCCCAAGGTCACCCAGCAGCTGCATGTGGAGGAGCGGAGACGCGAACCCGGTTACCCAGATTACGTGACTACCGCTCTTAACCACTACACCACACCGGGAAGCCTTCACATGATAATATTCTTATAAGCAGTGCTATTTTTCTAGAAACAGAGGTGCCGGAACTCACCATGAATGCCTCCCTTGTATATAACTGCAATGGCGCCCACCTGAGAGCTGCCAAAACTGAGTTCTGGTGAGTTCCAGTTGGGGGGAAAGGCCTTCTGCAGACTGAGTTGGAATGACAAGAATGCAGCAGGAGTCAAAATAATGCTAATTCTCAAGCCTTTCTGATCAGTCCATTGCAAAATGGACTATTTATATATATGTATATAAAGTTTCCTATTTGATTCCTGTAGTGTTCAGGCATTCAAAAAAAATTTCTGGCCCAAGTTAGGGATGCAGGTACATCCTTTGGTCACTGGTAAGGGCTGCCCCCCCCCAAAAAAAAAACCCCTTAAGGCGATCACAAAGTGCCCGTTAGCACCATCTCTTCTTCCTCACCCTACCCCAAACCTCAAAAACTTACCTTTAGGGCAAGAGGATGTTAAGGTGGTGCAGACAGCGGTGGGCACCCCAAGGACACAGTTGAGTATCTTTGCCTGCCAAGAGTTGGTGTGGGACTTCAAGTTGCAGAATCCTCAGTGAGGAAATGATGCTATTTGCATCATTTGTACTAAGGAAAAGGAAACAACACGAATAGAATGATTTCCCCATGTCCCTTAGGATTCTGGGACTAGTACTCCATTCCTAGTGGGGGGGAATGCTTTGGCAGGTTTCTGGGAGTTTCTGTCACCTCTTGAAATGAGGTGATTTCTTCACACATCCCTTAGTGTCAAGGACTTGGTAATTTGAGGATTTGCCCTGGAGTCACACAACCTAGGCAGTTCAACAGGCCTTTAGTTTTCCCATCTAGCAGAGGGTCTTGGAGGCAGCTCTGAATAAAGCTCTTTCTGTTAAACTATTCCTCATTCTTGGTGCCTTTTCTCGGATCCAGAACCACTACACCTCTACTGCTTTATCCTTCCCTTGTCCCAAAGGGAAGTTCTTCAGCTTCAGAGCAGAGTAAAACGGCTGATTTAGGGACTGAGGTAGCTCACAAGAGCAATACTTGGAATGCTCACAAACACTTAGAGTTGGGGTTGCAGTATGCTTGTGGCAAACAGGTCATAATGGTTCCAGCACAGGTCTTCATCAAAAGAAGGTGTGTCTGTGATGTATTTACATAGTCATATAACAAAGACATTCACATGAATAGGAGAAGAGTTGATCATTAACATGGGGGTGGGCTACATGGGGTCAGGCATAACCAAGGAGATAACCAAGGATTTTATTGGTTTGCTTTAGTGACATTGGCTGCAGTCCTGTGCACACTTATATAGGAGTAAGTGCCATTGAACTGAGAGGGCCTTACTTCTGAGTAGACATGTTTAGGACCTTTAGCCACACTACATGATAGGTATTTCCCACTCATTAGATTCCAGGGTTCATTGCTCCCCCCCCCCCCCGCATATTTTTGCTTGTTCGCAATTATGTGTTTGTTTGTATATATTATATATGCAATCCAGTGTGTTTTTTTCTTTTTAAAAAACAGTGCTAATGTGCATTGCTAACAGAAATTATTTACAAGTCTCAATTATGTTCCTACATGTCTTTGAAGTTTGCTTGTGCTGACAGATGTGAGCATAACAGATTCCCCTCTAGAGTTTAGAGTCACTCTTACCATCGGCATTTTAAAATGTACTTTTGACATTTTGCCATTTCTCTGTTTTCTTACTGTAAGTTATTTTGTCTTTCATTTTCCATTTTGAATTCTTATGTATTTGGGGGAGGGAGTATTTCAGGGGGAAATGTGCCTGGGGATATTTTAAAGCTTAAACAATAAATGTATACAGGGTTTTTTTCCCCTTCCATGTTCTCTCTCTCTCTTTCTTATTGTCAGTAACAGTATGCAGATGTTATTATTTGTTCCATCAGTGTTAATATACAAAACATCTTCCAAAAGAACTGAATTGCTGTACTTGATTGAACTTAAAGGTGCTTCTACGTGTTACCTTTATTGTATCATGTCCACCTGATGGTGGGGGACCTATTGATCTCCGGATGTTGCTGGAGTTCATCTTGCATAATCCCACAGCTTCCATCCATTTGAGCAGATTTAACGTAAGTTCAAACATTCACTCATGCATCAAGTTTATAACTGATTACATGAAACCTAGTAATACGATAGGAGTAATAGAAGCATCACTGGCATCAGTGCCGGATTTAGAGTGGTGCAGGTGGTTCTCCTGCACAGGGCACCAAGCCAAGGGAGCGCATAATAATAATAATAATAATAATAATAATAATAATATCAGTAATAATAACAAAACCCACATTTATCTGAGAAATTCCATAAAAGGCAACTGAATCATTGTGGAAATAATAAATATTTAGGTGGTGAGCACCAAATCTTGTCCTTGTTCAGGGCACCATATTACCAAAGTCTGCCCCTAGTGGCATGAATACATGAGTATTTTAGACTTACTGTACAAAATAATATCAGGCAACAGTTCTTTCCAAAACCACAGACAGATACAACATAACTGTCTACTACTTGCTCCAGTTCAATACAAACCACTCTTGGGTTATCAAAGCTCTGAGGATCCTTCAATCTATATCCTGCCAAGGGATTTGTTAAGAATATATGTTGCTTTTCCAAAGTTTTTCTTTCATTTCTCTTCAGGGTCATTAGGGTCTGAGTGGGAATGAATACTAATAGCACAATATAATATTCTGGGTAAAATACATGCTCCTTGTTTTCATGCTGATCAGATAGTTCAATACGGTTTTCTCGGTCTACATTCCTTCTGTATATAGCACCAGAATAAATGTCAAGCCATGTCTTGCCTTATGGATCCACCTGCTATTTATGTAACAAAATTTAATTATGGAAATGATTTCATGCTGTTGGGGGGGGGGGAGGCACCCCTTTACAAACATGTGCAGAGGTTCCTAGGCATGCATAATGGAAAGCATCTTTTTAAAGCCCTTTTATAAAATGTTGGTTTTTGAACATTTTTGTGCTATTCAGGAGTCTAGCTACATTTTCTCTTCTCATCCTGCAAACTGTTTAATGAAGAATATACACACTTCCAAATGACAGCATTCATCTGCTTTATTGAGGGTATGTTTCTGGCTGACCACAGAAGTCTTCAGGCTTAACATGAGTTTTGGGTTACATTTTGCAGTGTTAGGCCTTATAACAAGTCAGACCGTTGCTCCATCTAGCACCTTATTGTCTACACTGACTAGCAATAACCCTCCAGGATTTCGGACCAAGACTCTCCCAGCCCTACCTGGAGATGGTAGGGATTGGACCTGGGACCTTTTGCATCCAAAGCATGTTGCTCAACCACTTTGCCTTTTAGCTTCATTGTAAGGAGAACCTTACAACCACCTACCTCTTTGAGAAAAACATTTTTTGCTGTCTATATTGCAGTCCCAAAGATAGATGCTACCGCAACTGGACCAGGGAAGAACAAAAGAAACCAACCTGGTGTGTGCCCCTGTGCCTTCAGTGGCAGCTTGATCTGCCAAAACACTGCTCTTTGTATACTTGCATTATCCAATCCAGTGGTTCCCAGTTAGCTAAGTACCGTTTTACAAAAGCCATGTCATGGACCCCTACTTTTGGAAAGTTTTATATCTCTGTTGTAGTTTTTGTTGTATGAATGGTGCCACAGAGCCCCTGGTGGGTTCCACGGACCCCCGTGAGTCACCAGTTGGGAACCACTGATGTAATCCACAACCGAAACCTTACATATAACAAAGCTACTGATATTTTTAGAAGAGGGTGGGTGATGGTGCCTCTGGCAATAAGTATTAGAAGGCTGGCCTTGACACAGAGAAGGCCATGCTAGTCCATGTGAGACTGTGCTTGGATGGTCCTAATGCAGGCATAGGGAACCTGTGACCCTCTAGTTCTTAGACTGCAATTCCCATCATCCCACACTCACTCCTGGTCTAATTTATAAGGCCAGGCTGTGTAACTATAATATGAAGTGCCCACTAGAAACATGCTGTACTTGGTTGACTGCTTTCTTTCCTTCAGTGTGTTCTTACGTTGTTGTTTTTTACTTTGTATTTGCAAAAGAATTTTTTTATTATTTTGCGGGTGAGTGGGATTTAGAAATAATGACTTCCCCAGATTCACCATTAATATCCTTGCCTGAGTGGAGATTTGAACCCAAGTCTGTTTAGTACAAGGGACGCAGGTGGCACTGTGGGTTAAACCACAGAGCCTAGGACTTGCCGATCAGAAGGTCGTGGTTCGAATCCCCATGACGGGGTGAGCTCCCATTGCTTGGTCCCTGCTCCTGCCAACCTAGCAGTTCGAAAGCACGAAGTGCAAATAGATAAATAGGTACCGTTCCGGTGGGAAGGTAAATGGCGTTTCCATGCGCTGCTCTGGTTCACCAGAAGCTGCTTAGTTATGCTGGCCACATGACCTGGAAGCTGTACGCCGGCTCCCTCAGCCAATAAAGAGAGATGAGCGTCGCAACCCCAGAATCGGCCACGACTGGACCTAATGGTCAGGGGTTCCCTTTACCTTTTACCTGTTTAGTACAAGTCCGCAATGACTAATTGCTATTGGCATGCTGTGTGTGTGCGTGTGTGTATCCGTATCCCTGGTAGAAGAAAATAAATGATGGCATGCTGCTGGGATACTAACTCTTGCAAGAAATATGGTTGTATGTACATTGGAAGATTATAAGTGCAGCCATTAGAATCAATTTAGTTAATGCACTGGTACCAAGAAAGATTTTTCTTCAGCGACTCCCACTGCTAAGCCCATTCTGCCTACCCCATGATGGCTACATCCAGCAACAATTGAGGGTGCACACCATGGCATACACGTATACGTACTGGAAAATGTTGTAATGAAATTATAAGCTGCTGTGATAGTTTAGGGTCTAAAGAGCTTCTTTCCTTTGCTTTCAAAAGCACCCTTTAAAAATATTATCATTCTGCAGCAGCATTTTCTCAACTCTTTATCTTGTAAATGCTTTTGGACACACAGACCATGGGATTAATTATATATCGTGAGCAACAATTCATGAATATTTAACACTCTCATTTATTCTTAATGAAGAATTATGCATTTTGACAGTGTTATTTAATGTGTTTTAAGGAAATACTGCTCATTACCTTTCCATTTTTTATTTTAGATTTGCGGAATGGAATCAGAATAATAAGGGGGATAGATGGAGCAGTTATTTTAAATGTCATTGTTCCTCTGTTTGTTTTTCAATATTTCTTTTATTCAAATATCTGCTCATTTGGGGGGGGGGGCAGAGTTATGACGTTTCTGTCTGTTTGAGTCATAACTCAGCGCTATTATATTAAAGCATGAATCTTCCAGGCACAGTTAGGCAAATCAGTTTAAATAACAATACAGTTTGGAGTCTAACTTGGGATTCTGTCCGCTAAAAACAACAACTAAGAACAACAGCCGGCTCTCTCGTTGATGCCTATATCAGAGAGAGAAATGTCATGGTGGGAGAGAGAAAACGATAGACTAAATTCTAGAACCATGATCATGAACGGCCCAAAGAGATTTCCATGCCAGGGGCAAAGCAAAGGGCAAGATGGCACCCCATCATCCCCATTCCACATTCAGAATCTGCCTAGGCTGGCAGTTAAATTTTATTTAATCTCTTCCAGGGCAAAAGCACTACACCTGAAGACAGCAACCTAGCTTCAGGTGCAAAGCAAGTTGTGTGGTGCACAGTAGTTTGACTTCCAATAGAAATGAGGAGGGAAGCTCATGAGGAATAGGTGGAAAGGCTATCTGGTATCTGCTGTCTGAAGTGGCTAGCTCACTCTGCCTAATGTTAGGGACGGTCCTAACAGTGATTACCTAAGTGTCATGGTGAGAGAACACCAGCCAGGATGGTGTACACAAACCACAGATCAAAAGATCCCCACATTGGAACCATCAGTCAGATTGAAAGTAATATAATTATCTAAATGGAGGTTTGAACTTTGACTCACTTTTAATAGGGTTTCTTTCTAAAGAGATTCTGGCTGAATTAAATTACCTGAGTTCTAAACAATCCTCAGACTGTACCTATGCCTGTATCTGTCTATGAAGAGAAAGAGAGACCTGTGGTGCAGGGAAAATGAGGCAGCCGGCATCCAAAACCAGGAACAGCATTTGAGAGCTTCATATTCAACAGGCAGACTCTGCATTGTAAAGCCTCATGACCTGACCTAAAGAATATCACCAGCCACTGCTACCCAATTGGCATACTGCCTTTTCCTGCTACACTTGGACACTGCAAAATTAGCCACCAGGCAGCCAGTCTGGTTCCAATTTGTGAAGGTAAACTACTTCCTACATGCAGCTCTACAATTTCAGGGAAAGCATGTTCGGATCTCAGTTATGTTTCCCAGGCTATTTGCTGCTGAAATCGCTGCACTCTGTGCTTCCATTTTGATAAGGAAGGAAAGCAATAATAAAAAAATCCAATCTTTTACCACTTTTGCCATAGGGGAAATCTTGAATTTGTGGAAGGGGGTGACTGATTATATGCATCACGAAACAAAATGCATAATTAAACAGCAGCAACTCTCTAAACATAATCTACTCTTCTTCTGAGCAGCTGAAAGCACTGATGTTCCACCATCACTAAGTATTAAAACTTCCTTCTTGCAATCAGCCTGGAAGCTTGCCAGATAAAAAGGTATTTGCTGAACAGACATAAAAGAAACAGCTTAATCTCCCCAGTGCCACACCTCTGTATGAGCCCAGAAAAGGATCTTATAAAAGAACTGCCTGCATATGTATGCAGAGAACAGTCAACGGTATACTTAGAGGAAAGCATCCCATCTGTCCTACTTGGTGGAAATGTCTTCTCTGTAAGCTTGCAGGAAAACATCAAAGAAAGATTAAACTTGTCTTTTCTCCCCATCACTTTGATGGTTTGAAGTTTGCCTGTGCATCTTTTCTGCATGCCCTTCTTTAAAAAAAATATTACGGCAAAGAGAATAGAGATGATAAAAGATACTTTTCTGAAAAAGCGAAACAGGGAGCTCCACTGATCTTTTGCTTATAATAAAAGCAAAAAAGCACCATAGTCTCCAAAGAAATAATTTAAAAAACATTTAAAGAGGGCCAGCTGAATTGCATCCTAGAGGAACACACTGGTTCAGTCTCACATCCTCTGTCTATAATTTTTGGGAAATGCTGGGAGCTCAGCAGAGATGCTGCAGGAAACAGGCAAGTGCCCCAGTCTTCGAAAAGGAGGATTCAGGTAACCATAGGATGGACAATCTGACAGTTTCTGGCTAGCATGCCAAAATGGAACAGGATTCTGCAGTACATAGTACATTCCTGCTTTCTACATGGGTTAATGTGTATTTTGACAAAGATGCTAAAACTCTGGAAAATGCTATAATGCAAGCAATTTGTAAGCAACTTGATAACAACAAAGTGACTTCCAGAAGCCAGAATGGATTTGTCAAGAATAAATTCTGCCAGACTAACCTTATCTCTCTTTTCCACTAAGCTAGTAGCTTAGTGGATTGTAGGAATGTTATGGGTGTAATTTATCTTGATTTCATCAAAGCATTTGACAGAGTTCCATGTAATATTTTTGTTAACAAACTCTTTGAATGTGGCTTAGACTAGAATACAATCAAGCAGATTCAAAGTTGGTTATAAAACCCCACCCAAAGAATATGCATCAGTAGCTCTGGCTTGGCAATAGTGAAAGTGACCTTGAGATGGCATTTGGTTACAAACATAAGCCAACAGTGTGATGCAGCAGCAAAAAAACAAAAAACAAAAAACTCAACCCTAATGCAATTTTAGACTTCATTAATATAACTATAGTTTTCAAGTAACAAGGAATAATAATTCCACTTTAGTCCTCACTAGTCAGACACCATCTTGAATTCTGTGTTCAGCTCTGGTCAGTGCACATCAAGAAAGCACACAAATTGGCTTGTTGTTGTTAAATCATTTAGTCGTGTCCAACTCCTCGTGACCCCATGGACCAGAGCACGCCAGGCACTCCTGTCCTCCACTGCCTCCCGCAGTTTGGTCAAACTCATGCTGGTAGCTTCGAGAACACTGTCCAACCATCTCGTCCTCTGTCATCCCCTTCTCCTTGTGCCCTCCATCTTTCCCAACATCAGGGTCTTTTCCAGGGAGTCTTCTCTTCTCATGAGGTGGCCAAAGTATTGGAGCCTCAGCTTCAGGATCTGTCCTTTCAGTGAGCACTCAGGGCTGATTTCCTTCAGAACGGAGAGGTTTGATCTTCTTGCAGTCCATGGGACTCTCAAGAGTCTCCTCCAGCACCATAATTCAAAAGCATCAATTCTTCGGCGATCAGCCTTCTTTATGGTCCAGCTCTCACTTCCATACATCACTACTGGGAAAACTTAGAGGAGAGCAATGAAGTGGATATGTAAAGCCTTAAAAAGAGAAGACTTAATGTGGACACGATAACACTCCTCAAATACCAGAAAGCCTTATTCCCTACTACCTCAAAGCCTACCCTCAAAGGGAAGGACTAGATCTGACGAATTTGCTCTTAATAGTCACAGCTGTTTGAGAATGGAAAGCTAGGGTTTCCCTTATGGGAGGTCTTTAAGCAAGGGCTGGACATCTTTCTATTGGAGGTCTGAATTTCCAGGGTCAAGCAGGATTAGACTACCCCAAGCAGGAGACCCCCCCCTCCACCTCTGTGCTGTGAAAGAATATCCCTTGAGCTCTGTTGCTTTATTTATAGTGTTTTGCTCTGTGGTGTTAAATATAAATGTATAATTTATTATTAACTTGTTTTCATTTGTATACCACCCTTCATCTGTAGATTTCAGGGCAGTTCACAACAAAATAAATGGTATGTATCACTCAGCATATGGCAAGAGTTTTCAGTGCCCTTGGCACTAACCTTCCTACATTGCAGGGGCTGGACTAGATGATCCTCAGGGTCCCTTCCAACTCTGCAATTTGATGTTTCTATAATTCTAACAGTTACGACTCCACATCTTTGCCAATCAGAGTCTGGCTGAAGATCTTACTTTATTGAACTGGAGACACTGAGTACTTTGGGGAGGGGGTAGTTTTCTTTATAAAGATTTGGAAGCTCATGTACTTGTAGCCATGAAAGTCTTCATCTCTAGGGCATTCTTCCCTTAGCTACTAAATTCCATCCTAATTGATGGTTTTTCTTCCCCTTGAGAGGTGTTAATGAAGTTACTAAAATCTCTTAATAAGAAATTGTTTGAGTTAATAAAGGACATAACTGTCCAAGCATTGGCAGATTTTTTTTAAAGTGTTATCCTTAAAAATCTTCTCCCAATGATTTTGATAGATGATTTGTAACTCCGGGGTGGGTGGGTGGGTGTGCAAAGTTTCTCTGGGCGGCATATTATTGCACAGCTCTCAGGTGAAGCGGGCAGCAGCAGAACATGTAACGTTGCAGCTAATTGTAAATTATTTAGATTTGTCGCAGGTTTAATAGGGGCCGAGCATTTTGTAGCTTCTATGGGCTTTTGTTAAAAGAGCTTCTAATTGGGCCACAGCCAAGGGAACTGCAAGTTTACAAGTACATTTTATGTTGCTCAGCGTTGATCCAGATGGCCTGTGTGATATGCCTTCTGCATTAAACATAGGATCTTTCCCCCACAGGAGTCTTAACGCCATGATTAACACACAGGCAAGCTCCTTACACCTCCCAGCTTGAGAACTACATAAATAAGTGAGATCCATCAGCAGTGGATCCATAATCTGGTGTCTCAGTTCTGTTACTTCATCAGGAGTAGATCCATGGTCCAGCTACAATGTCTGCTGCTTCAGCATGTGGTTAGGTAAAGGTAAAGGTACCCTTGCCCGTACGGGCCAGTCGTGACAGACTCTAGGGTTGCGCGCTCATCTCGCTCAGGAGGCCGGGAGCTGGCGCTGTCCGAAGACACTTTTGGGTCACGTGGCCAGCGTGACGAAGCTGCAACTGGCAAGCCAGCACCAGTGCTGCACACTGAAACGCTGTTTACCTTCCTGCTATAAAGCGGTACCTATTTATCTACTTGCACTTAGGGGTGATTTTGAACTGCTAGGTGGGCAGGAGCTGGGACCGAACAACGGGAGCTCACCCCGCCGCGGGGATTCGAACCGCAGACCTTACGATCAGCAGGTCCTAGGCACTGAGGTTTTACCCACAGCGCCACCCGCATCCCGTGGTTAGGTAAAGACCTTCAAATATGCTGTAAGCATTAGTCCTGCTACAAGAGAACTAATCATACGGTCCCAAGAGGAGGACTGCCAGGCATAAGCAGCTTGGCTAGTTACATGCTTTCACCTGTGCTAGCAAGCACTGCCTACATTTCTTTTAAAGCAACAGTACACCACATTAGCAACTGTAGATTATATTACTATAATGGGCTGCACATGGCAGTGCCTTTGAAGCTCAGTCAAAACTGGTTCATAGAAAGGCACCCAGATGGTTAACAGGCTTATTATAATGAACGTGTTTCACCTGTGCTGAACATTCTGTAGAGGCTTCCAGTTTGTTTCCAGGTGCAAACTGAAGTGCTGATTTAAACCTAGAAGTTCCTGAAATGGCTTGGGGCAAGGAAACCTGTCTACCTCAGAACCTCTCTTCTGGCTGCTCCTAGCATCTGAAGTAAGGTAGGTGGCAAAAAAAAAAAAATATTCATCCAGTCCTAAGGGAAATGAACAGCAGCAGCAGCTACCACCCTGTGAGCAATTACCACCCAACTCCCAATGGTGTCCTTTTTTCCTCCAACTCTTACCACAGAGGCTTCTGCAGGACCTTATTGTCCCAAGGGGAGCAAAGAAGAAGCAGTTTTGCCTTCTTCTAAACAAACAGTTATTGCAATTAAAACAAAAATGGTGCTTTTGACTGTGAAAGTCTTATGAAAGCCACTTCATGAGGTCTGCTGGAAAAGCAGTATATAAATAAACAAATACATTAAAATAAAAGGGTAGAGGCCTTCTCAGCAATAGCCTGTGTCATATATTCCTAAACAAGGTCAACTTGGCTGTTGGCATTCAGATACCAGGTCAATATGGTGCAGCAGTTGAGGTAATTGTATTCTGGTTGTACCACTCAGTTTATTGTTTGTTTGTTTTTGCTATTTGGATTGTGCAATTTTCTGCTTCCACAGACAGTTTTAATGGCTGCGAGTTGTATCTAAAATAGTGCTTTGTAACATGTCCATTCAACACAAGGAAAGTGTTATTGTGGGAGTGGAGATACTTGCCCTGAGGAGACACAATAGCTAGATACCTCACATTGTTTCATACATTGATTGTAAGCGGTGTTGGATAGTGTGATAGAAAAGCTGAATAAACAGTTAACAAGAGAGCTGCCTGACTAGACATCTTTCTTGTGTATGTTCAGGAAGATATCTAAATCAGGGGAGCAGCAGGAGAAGACTCCTGGTGGAGATTCTCCATTGATAGTCCAGTAGTTATTCAGAATAACGGACTTTGACATTGGTCAATTTTACATATTAGTAGTATTTTTAGATCTGAATCTTAGTGATAGCCTAGGGGACCTGTGAATTTCCAATATTGTTGGACTCCAACTCCAAGCATATATAACATGGCCAATAGTCAAAATATGGAAGGCCACAGGTTCGTCCTGTTTCTGCTTTTTCATTACATTTGCATCCTTACTTTTCTTTGAGGCGTACATGATGGCATGTATGGGATTCACAGGTCATCTCCTATCTATTACTGGCAACAGCCATAACTGCTTAGCTTCAGGAAGGCTGTTGTGTCATATGTTTGCGCAAAATTATTATTATGAGGGGACCTTAGGCAAAATATTCTCTGGTGTGGGCTTCTTTAGGCTTACCTGGCAGTGGTGGCAATTGCAACACTCTGGTGGCAGAAAAGAGCCACCATTTAAATCTGAATGAGCTTAGATCAAGTGTAACTGTGCTATGCTAAATGCAAGCAGGTGAGCCCAGACTGGCTCCCAGTATGGGTCGATCGGGCCATTAGGGAGACCAATTGACTCCTCCTACTTATCTTACATGGACATAAGCAAGGAGAGCAGAAAGACAAATTAAGATGCTCCTCTGCAATACACCCACCCATTGATGTCAGACACATAGGACCACCTGCTGCAGGATAGAAACATGTTGGGATTTTACTGCAAAAATAGGATGCTACAGTATTCAGGTCAGATTAAAGCTGGCTTGGGAAAAAGTATAACAAATGGTAGTATTTCATAGGAAACTACAGGATAGATCTAAATAATCACTGATGTGTACATTGATTAAAAAATCAGTGATGGGGGCACACTGGAACCAGAATAATGTGTATATGCCCTATGTCTGGCTTCCTATGTGGTTGCCCAGAGGTGTGGAAACTCAAGCAAAAAGGAGATCTGGAATGTAATAAACTTTGGCCCCAACTGAGAGCTGGAATAATTCTCCTTGGTTTTATACTTCCCTGTGGGAAGGTGAAGCTCTTGTTCTCAGAACTGGCTACAGAAATAGAGGGAACAGCATCAGGAGCATACTTTGAGTACTCAATTAACATCTGTGCCCCTGCATCCGACAATTAGTCATTGAACTGAAGCCAAGACAAAAGACTACCCTAGTTAGCGTCCATTTTACAAAGTGAAATCTAATTACTCAAATGTATGGAAGTCAATAAAGAATACAACACGTCAGAAAATGTGCACAAGGAGGTCATATTTCATTACACATTATCCCAATTGTATTCTGTCCCATTGACATGTCAGTGGAAATGCTAATGAAGAACTATAACAAACTTGATAACTGTCATTTTATTTCAAAGGTTCTTTTTGCAAAAGCATGTGGTCTCCCTATACCACTCCTTTTCAGATGTCTTCATTCAGGGAACGGCCCTAAAACCTTACCCCAGGGGTGGCACAGGAAACCTAGTCAATGTGGAAAGAGTGAGTGCTTTCCAAATCCTCTAGGTCCAAACACAAACCCCCCAACATCATGGATACATACTGTATCTCAGGTGCCTTCAAGCTAGGAGCCAGATCTGGGGTTAATCTGGGAAAACCAGTGTAATTTAGAGAACATTAGGGAATTAATTTTATTCCTAACTTTAGTGTTCCTCTGTTTGGTAATTTTAAATTGCTGTTTGGGAATGACATGTTTTCAAGGAAACTAACTTTGGGCTTCATCCAGGGTTTGCAGGCTGTGCCCTAAGAATGTGTGACATGGGATCATTACATTCAAAATGATTTCTGTGAGCAATAATCATGATAGTTTCCAGGTATTATAGTGACTGCAGTGACCAGCATTAGTTGTTTCTTTGAAGGCTTCCAAGTGGTGCAAGCCAATTATGTTCAAAATTATTTCTGTCATTCAAACAAATTAAATGCTTCTGGGTATTTATTATACTGATTGTAGGAACTGGCATAATTTGTTGCTTTGAGAAGCACATGAAATGTTTTGAGCCTTTGGCTTGAGGCATTCTTGATTTCTATTTCTTACTTTTATGGTAAATTTGTGCCCAAATATAGGAAACACTTTTTTGACTTTTGTAGGCTGAGGACAACCTCAGTAGAATTCAAACAGGCATTTTATAAGTACATAACAAATAATTTTTGTTATAATTTTTTAGTGATTAATTATATGGAAATGATTCACCTAGTCATGGAAAATGTTAACAGTTGTCAGGTTTGTGTAAACAAGTAAATATGTACCTTGCTGAAAATACATCTCAGGAAAATATGTCAATTACATCATACATATATTTTCATTTATTTTATGGTACAAACAAGCTCATGTTATGGCATGACTACCAATATTTTCATTAACAAAAGACAAAGGTGATTAGGATTGTTGTCCTATGCACACTTACCTGTGTGTAAGTCCTATTGAACCCAATAGGTCTAGATATATTGCAAAATAGGAGACTATACTCAGAGCTTTCTAAACTGATATTATGAGTAGATGGGGGTATTAGATTGTTTAAATCGGGTAACTTGATCAAAATGCTGGCCAGCTTTCCAAATACATTTTTATAGATTTCAGAAATGTAAATAAGGGTAGCTTGATCAAAATGCTGGCCTGTCTTTCAAAATACATCGTTATGGGTTTTTTAAATGTAAGCATATGTTTTGATTAGGTGCCCATTTGTATTGATTTTTATAAGGGAAAACTACTACCTACATTCTAATACCGACCTCCAAAAATGACACTTAATATCTGGTAGAAATTATTCTAGTGTAAGAGTTTGGAGGGTGCAGAATATAACTATTTAAAAGAAGGCATATAACAGTGAAAATATACTCTCAAAAGGAGGATACATAGCACAGTGTTATTCTGTAGGGTCAAGAAGATAAAAGATTGCATATATCTATCCTGCACGGGGAATTTGTACTGTTTCTGAAAGTAAGGAACATGACAAGCAAAACAAGCAAACAAACCCAACAACTTTGAAACTCCCTGAAGTATACTAAACTATCAAAACAATAAGGAGTAATAGGTGGACGTTGTAAAATGACACAGAATGAAAATTTGATTTCATTTGGGTTATTGCCTATTGCATGGCATGGGCTGGGTTGAGATGCACTCAAGGGAAATCCCAATGAGATGTAGCGTTAAGACCACTCCAATCAGCTGCTAAATATCATCAGTGCGACTCAGAGATCCAGCTGACAGAGCATTTATTCTGCCAGTTAAATACTTGATGCTTGAAGAAAGGAGTTGGAAAATTACATTTTGGGTGTCGGTTATATCTCAAGGGAAGGAGCTGTGCTATGAAATGAAAACTCTGTGTTATTAAATAGGAAATTGGCCCTTTGCACTCTGAAATTTTAGGATGTTTATCAAGAGAATCCAGAAGAAGGCTGTGCATGAGGAAGACACACTGAGAGCGACGGGTACTTTGCACACTCCATTGGTCCACGGAGACTGAGACAAAATTTGTTAAGCCTAGAGAATGATGGAAAGCTCATTTTGTTGGGCTGTATGTCTCCTAAGCACATCCATTTTTCAAAGTGAAAAATGTTGCCTTACCATAACAGGCTTTTAAATTAGTCTGGAGACAAACCTCCTCCTCCTTTTTTTTTTTACACATGGAACAGTTCTTCTGAAAAATAGAAATCTAGTTCCTCAGCTCATGTAAACGTACAAGGTTCCAGTGAAGTGAAACAGGGATTTAGCCGAGCATCTAGGTCTGTATATATATTTGGAAGCAAGTCCCCTGAAAATTCAATTTGCAAGTGTACTTAAAAAATGGGGTATTTATTATTATTGTTGTTATTATGTCTTATTACCCACCCTTCACCAGCAGGTCCCAGCAGCAATTACGATTCAGAACTAAAGCAGATTACAATCACAGGAATAGGGTGTACCTGAATTTTATACTATTTTAGGTCACTTTGTTGCTACAGCACCTGATTCTTTATTTCAGAATGATTGTTATTTTGCAAGTGTGTCTATTTAGAGGCAGATAAGAAGAGAAGCGTGGTGGCTATCCAGAATTGCAACAAGGATTTCCCATTGAGTTTTCTGGAAGCCATATTGTTCCACTCTACTTCCTGGTATTAGTTACAGTGCCCACACATTCACTTTATTGCTATCACCTTTGTACTTTGAATGGATTATCATTTTAAAAACAGATGTGTTGTTTTGTAGAAAGCTGAAGAGCAAACACTCTGTAGCCTTTGTATTCAAATTTCATTATTCTGCAGCATGCAGTCTGCAAATAGGCTTTAAAGTCAAGTTTGTTTAAAAAAACCAACAAAGATGCCAGCTGCAGCTTATCCAGAGGGACATTTTTGCTTGGTGTTTATAGAGATATATATTATTTTCTCCATCTCTTTTTAAAGTACATCTACCATTGAAGGAAATCTTCAGTGTGTCTCCTTTCCCTTTTGAAGCCCCCTTCATAATAAACAGAGTGAAGACTGGAATGAGAGTTTATAGCCGCTTTCAACCCTATAATTCTATGTACAGTGGTACCTTGGGATGCAAACAGGATCCATTCCAGAGTCCCGTTTGCATCCTGAAGTGAATGTAACCCATGTCCGCGTGTCACGTTTCAGCACTTCTGCACATGCGCGTTATGTCATTTTGACGGTCTGCACATGCGCACGCAGCAAAACCCAGAAGTAACGCGCTCCGTTACTTCCGTGGAGCGTGACCCGAATTTGCCTAACCCGAAGCGCATTCATCCCAAGGTATGACTGTACACTTATCTGCAAGTAAACCCCACCCCACCCCGTCACTATTATTGCATTTGTATGCCACACTTCTTGCAGGTAGTATTCACAACAGGTTAACTGTGAGCTTAGAATGTGCTACAGTTGGGCACGCCAGCTCCTAGAGGCAGAGATGTCTTCGGTCCCCTCAATATCAGCTGTTGAGGGGGCAGAGGAGGCTGAGCGTGGGACCAAGTATGGTGCAGTTCAGCGGCTGGCTCCTCCTGAGCACAAGAGAGGAAACCATGCCATGCTGGGCTCTACCTCAGCTTCCTCCCAACGATGTGATGTTGGTGTGTGTTGCGCGTCATGCACATGACTGCACACATGCATGCCTCACGCCAGGCCCCCTCAATCTTAGGCGCAAGATGGCACCTCTGGTCACAGTGACTGGCTCAAAGTTGCTTAGTGAGCTTTATTACTCAGCAGGTATTTGAACCCAGCCTAAGCTGGGCACTACATTCATTAAACCGTACTCACACACTTTCCAACCTACACGGTCATGGAAGTCACATGCTATATATGTGTTTTCATCTAAATATTTTCAAACCCGGCAGAGGTGTTTGTGATTAGTAATTGCACAGAAATAATTTCAGGGAAAGTCTGATGGTCACCATTGGAGATCATTCTGCAGGTACCACCTCCAATGAGGTGTTAAGATGGCTACACAAGAAATGGTCTTTCCTGTAGTGGCTCCCACCTCTGAAATATTTCCCTTGCAAAGGCATTCCTTTGACATCTTTTTGTCACCAGACCGAGACTTTTTTCCACACCCATGTATGTTAGTCTTTATTTCACTCCCCTGTGATGGCTGGTTTTTATTCAGTCTGCTGTTTTATGGCGATCAGTTTGGCTATTTGGAGTTTTAATGTGTGGTCACTTCTGGATGACTGTTAGTGTTCAGTTTCAGTACTAACTTGTTTATTATGTAAGCCACCTTTAGACCTTTGGGTATAAAGTGACAAATAATCCAAAGAATGATAATGATGGTGGTGGTAGCAGCAGCAGTGGCTGGGTAGGGAGAAAGCACTGGTATTTATGCTGGATCATGCAGCTGAAGCATGACTTTTGCATTATTACTGTGAAAGGTAATAGTAACGAGCAGGGGATGCAGGTATCAGCAGATTGCATTAATGCAGCAACAGGTTTGAGTAACGCATTCAAGGTCAAGAAGGTTTGCATCTTGGAAACAAGAGAATAGGAAAGACTTAAAATGCTTGCAAGCCAGCTATAAGTGTCACAACTGATGCTTGTTATGAAAATTAATCTGTCTAACTGTGGTCTAGGGAAAGTGCCTTGAGCAACATAAACTATTCCTTTGAACAGCATATCCGTGATACACCAGACAACCTGAGACCTGAGCTTGAACCTTGAAACCAGCTTGTCTCGATAAATGTTTCAGCTCAGCTCTGCTACTGCGCTAGAAGTGGGTGTGACAGCTTCCATTTATCTCTGTTTCTGCAGAGGGAAAGTATTATTCTGAAATATTCAAAAACAGAGAACTAGAGCAGGCAAGATGAATGCTGATGGATGGAAACTTTGTTGTTGTATATGAATGTTTATTTCCTCCTGATTGTGTAGGCCGGTATGGCTTGTTCTGAAGTGTGTGTGTATGCATGAGCATTGGAAATAAGGCAGTATAAACAGCAGTTGTCATTCATATTCAGAGATGCTCTGTGAGTGGACCTTTGGCCTGGCATCTATAGGGAATTTGACAGACACAATCTGCTTCAATCCCAGCATCGTTCAGAAAAATTGCTATAAGACTAATTAATTGACAGCCTTAATAAGTTGATTAAGAATGTCCTGGAGGACTCCTGGTTTTATTAGTCTCCTGTTTTATAGTTAAAACCTTCCCTGTTGCCATATCATAATAACTTCCTAAACATCTCATGCAGTCAACCATGAGAAATTGTTGACCAAGTGTTCATATGAATTAGTGCTATTCCCATATACATAGGAGTTGTATTGTCCCAACACAGGGAGTGTTTGCAATTCCAGCACATGCTAGCTGGGAGCTGTAATCCAAAATATCTAGGGACACCAGGCTGGTGAAGACTAGTGCAAACCATATATTTTCCTGCAATTTTGGTTGTGTCCTTTTAATGAAATTTGGTAACGGTAAAAGTAACCTACTAGAAAAGACTATGGCATTAAAAAAAATACACTTTGGGGCAATAGGAGACCTGCTCAGTGTATGGGAATAACACTAATTCATATGATTTTTCTTGCTGGCACATGCTACCTGGGGCTGGTGGTAGTTGTAGTTCAATACATCTGGGGAGCCATTTTATTTGTTGGAACAATAATGTACAAAGTGCAGGTTTCCAGACAGCCTGTAAGTAAACAGCAACTTTTTTGGAAATGTATTGCTATAACAATCAAGGAAAGGCCCTTGAAGCCAAACCTGGTAATTAGAAGCATAATTGTCTATGAAAATACAGTGGTACCTTGGGTTAAGAACTTAATTCGTTCCAGAGGTCCGTTCTTAACCTAAAACTGTTCTTAACCTGAGGTACCACTTTAGCTAACGGGGCTTCCTGCTGCAGCCATGTGATTTCTGTTCTTGTCCTGAAGCAAAGTTCTTAACTCGAGGTACTATTTCTGGGTTAGCGGAGTCTGTAACCTGAAGCCTCTGTAAACTGAAGCATATGTAATCCGAGTTGCCACTGTAGTGCTTCTGCTCTTGACCATCATGGATATCGGTCAATGAAAGAAGTATCCTCCACAGAGTATAGCCATGGCTGTTGCCACCTTTTTTATAATTTATCAGACTAGAGGAAGATTGGCTAGTTTTTCTACAGTTCAGTGGCCAGGGCCATTTCTGCACAAATCCCTTGTGTCTCCTGGATTTCCCCAAATCTGTCCCTATGGTCAGCTGTTCCAGGAGTTTCAAATGGAGATGAATGCTCCTAAAACTCCAGAGTAAAGTTCTGAATGTTCGTAATTTTTTCTACTGCTAGAATTCGTTTTCATTCCATGGCTGAATCCTCACTCTTAAAGCATTTCAAAAGTGGGGCTGCGTATAAACACTACTTCAAAGGCAACATTTATTTATCACTAATCTCCCTTAACATGCTTCAGCTGCAGGAAACCAGCATTTCTGAGGGGTCTGTTGGAATACTTCCTTTCCCTTGAATGCTATAAATCATTCCCTTCGAGTGATGTTTAACTAATACTCTTTATTAGCGATAAATGAGTAGATAGCCAAAACCTGATTACAGCAGAAATGCTCCCTCTCCCTCTCCCCCCTCCTTTTGACAGTTCTCATTTCAAAGCAGAGAACCCGGGGCTATGTTTATTTACTACTTTGAGCACAAATCTATTCCCAGCAGATGACAATGGAGGCTAACATCCTGCCTTAATGAAAATTTGCATGGCATAGTTTCTTTTCACTTTACCTTATTAATCGCCCTCCTGGATGTTCAGTTTGTTGCTGTTTTCCAATGCACACATCATTACTAATCAAACAGGTTATGCCTCTCAAGTATACTCAGGGCTATGTCTCCAAACAAGTGAGCCTGTGCTGAATGTGTAAAAAGGGCATGCACCCAGCTATAAAATCCAAGTGGTTAAGAGTCACATTGGCAGCATAAAGCAAACACAAACCTACCCTGCTTTTAAAAACTGACCCAAAGGCAAAATGATCAATTGTCTGGAAGCCACTCTGAGTGTCCGGGGGGAACCCAGTCAGGTGGGCAGTGTACAGTTGTACAGTTGTTGTTGTTGTCTGTGTTACACATTATGCAGCAACAAACACAGCAAGCGCAGATTTGCCATGGTGGCAAATGCCACCTTTTAACTGATTGCCAGATCTCACCGTGTGAGCTGCAGGTTGCTATAGACCCACAGGAAGTCCAATGAGATGTGTTATAATGAGGTTAACTGTGTTCTCTCCCTTCCTTGGATGCTGTTTGGGAGAGCACACATTCTTGCTCAGATCACAACATAAAAAGTCGGAAGTGCAGTATTTTTCTTAAGATCACAGTTCGCCATTGATTTCAAGATACCTCCGTTATTCTGTGTGTCTCTTAACCCACAATTATGGAATATTAACGACAACATATCAACTCCTATTCCTCCTCTCATGCCATGCACTGTAACATTTGCACTGCTGCAACAGAGCAATATGCCTCATCATGGAGAATATTAGCAGCTATTGGTCATGACAGGGAAATAGGATCCCCCCATCAGAGGTAGTAGGCCTTTGTTTTCAAGAAGCTGGTGACAAACAAGGAACATAGGAACATATGCCTGAACATATCCTTTCAACTCGACAGCTCAGGGAAGTTACATAGCTTTAAAAATCATATAAAATCAACTCCTTTGCCAGTTTCCTCCATTCCAACACTATTTCGCCCTTGAAAAAGGAAGTGCCCAGAGGTGACAATTGCTGAGCTGATTGTTCACCAAGGAAAGCCTAATCCCACCACCAGACCTGCCTAGGGGTCCAGACATGCAAAGGTAGTTCTATTGTACTTTGGGTGGTGGGACTTCAGAGGTGTTTGCCTATGCTAATCTTATACCTGGGTCTTGCCCTGACATGTCTGCTTATGCTAATCTGGTACCAAGGACCTGACTGGACATGTTTGCCAAGGTCGAACTAGTGTAACCCCTGTCTACCCCTCACCTTTGGTAACATGTCAGTGATGTAAAGATGATGTATCAATGATGCTGTACGAACTGTATTCTGGGATATTGTGGGAAGTTTTAAAAGTCAATGTCGCCCCATGCTCTGGGTTCTTACTGCTGTTGGAACCTGCTGCACAACAATAAAAGATCTAAGTCTACTGACTGCTGTTTTGCTCCAAATTGCCTGGCTGGAATTTCCTTCTTTTACTGACTGCATGGACTCATGGGGGACTTGTACCCTGACGAGCTGTGCTGTTGAGTAGTCTCTCAACCCAGAATTTTCTTTAACAGAGACAAGGGTCTCTTCTGGAGATGATGGGAGTTGAACTTGGAATCTTTTGCATGCAAAACTGATGCTCGACTTTGAGCTACAATATTGCCTTTATGCCTTGCCTGGAGTTTCCAAAGGTATCTTGCAGTTTACTGTTGGAAACAGGATGCTAATTTGGTTGGCCTTGGCTTGATCCAATGCAACATCTATTCTCCTGCCTTCCTCTGAGTTCCAATTTGCTGTCATTGCAAGTCCTAATAGCACACGTCATTCGGATATTTAATAGGCTAAATAAAAATATACTTGGCTCACTAATGTAGAACATCAGTGGGCTTCATAACGGTTTGGGGCTTCTCATTTGTCTTTGCTTGAAATGAGAAACTGGAGACATTTTATATTTTTGTGGGTCTATCTGAAAATTTCCCTGAACACTGTTTGGTGGCTTCTACTACTGCTTTTACATCTTTGTTGTCTGTATTTGCTTGTAAATCTTTCCATTTTACAGGCTAGGGATAATTTAAGCCTGAAAAAGAATATCTGAAAATATATTACTTTTAAATAGTAAGATTCATCACATCTAAGCCTCGATGCCTGATCATCAAAAAGACCCGCTTTTATTTCTGAAAAGATCCATTCTGTCAGAGTAAACAGAATGCATTATTCCCCTTTAATAACCATTTTCAAGCATGCTTCTGTATTACTTTTCTTCCACAGCTGTATTGCAATAAGCCTTAGAGTAATTGCCAGTTCTCTTCTCTAATAGGTTCATTATTCTTTTGCCATAATTGCAGCCATTAAACGACCAATTGTTAAATTTCCACTCCTACATTTACTTAGCACTCCATTTTATAATAGGGTATATCATTACGGTACCCCAGTGGCCACAGCAATTGTTCAAAGCGTTTCTGAAAAGTCAATGAGATCCTTTTGAAATACGTCAGGATTTCTGATTTCCAAGTAATCCGTCTCTACTCTTCCCTCTCCCCTTCTCTGTATAGTTGTCTTTTTTTAGCCTTTCCTAAGATAGCAACTGTATTTAGGCAGTTTTTCTGAAAGCAAAGGAAGCTGACCTATTCAGGAAGATATAATGGTGTGATTCCCATATATCTCAAGCACTAGTTCCTTACCTTTAGGTAATGATTCATACATAACAAGGTGATGGAGCAAAGATTTAACCAAAGAAATTAACACTTATGGCTTAATGGCTTTTTGAGGGCTTTGATTTATCTTTTCCCATGTTAAATTTGCTGGGCTTTCATCTGCACAGTAAGAGTGATCTAGCTACTGGCATTAGCTACAGTCATGGTAACAAAATGATCCATTTTATGACTCTTGCAATGTTGTTCAAAATTCTGAGACAAGCCAAATCGCTTATGTCAGGATTGGTGCATGTTTGTTGCTTTAGAGTAGTAGATTTTTGAGCATATCAGTAACAGTAACAGGAAGTAACAGGAAGTAACAGGAAGGCATAAAGACACTTTAGATGAACATTTTGTTTAGAGCTATTAGCATAGCATTTCTTTGTTTTGAGTAACAGGGAGTGTTTCTCTGTTAGCAACTTCAGCTGTATATAATATATTAGCATTACACTTTTGGGGGGCGAGGCACAGTATCTTATCTGTACACTTGGTGGCTTTGTGGCACATTTCTTGGCCTAGCATGTTTACTGTGACTGGGATTTGAGTAGTATTTTGGTCAAAAATTCTGTTATCATTTACATGTATTATTATATCTGATGGACTACACCCTCTGTGTAAGCTTTTAAATGGGTTTGATATGATGTGCTATGTTATATCTACATTCTGCTTATTAGTGTGATGACATTTTAGGTTCTAGTATGAATAAACCTGACCCAACTATTATCAAAGAATAAAAATAAAAGCATGCGTGCTCAGGGAATCAAAACAGACAAGAGAAGCAGATCCTGTAGCCTCAGAATCCTGATTTGTCATAGGCAACCATTCCCAAGTAAGAGTGTCATGGAAGCCCACAGAGTGAACTCAGTTTCTGTAGTCTGGAAGAACCTACAGCAAGTGTGGGAAACCTTGGGCCCTCCAGATGTGGCTGAACTACAACTCCCATCAGCCCCAGCAAACAAGAGTTGAGATAGATGTTTTGATGTTCTCTGTGTGTGTCCTCATCTTGTCTCAAAATTGCTTGCTGATCATAGATAGCAAGAAAAAAAGACAGGCAGGAGAAATCTCATTCCAACTGATGCTGTTACATCAAACAAGTATTTTGTCATGTGGGAAACCTCAGGCTGGCACAGAATAAATCCCGCTCAAAATCATTTTGACACTTTATCCCTCAAATTGCACTGTTTTCATCTTTAAAAGTTATATAGACTGCTTTTCCAGCAAAACGCTTCCCATCTGATAAAGATTAGGCTGAAGTAGTCCTATGCTCCCCCCCCCCCGCCAGTGAATGAGTTAATAGAAATAATATATCTGTGGTTCATTTTCTAGTGAATCCTGACCCTTCGTAAGTAAAGTGAGGGCATGCCCACATAAAATACGGAGAGTACAAGATCCATCATTATAATGCATTTGTTACGTGAAAGAAAAGGCAGTCAGCCTTTGTCAAATTGCTGAGGTTTGGCTTCAGCAGAAATTATTCTGGGAAGCATAGACTGTGAATATCGTCACATACTTGTTAGAGGAAATTTGGAGGATACAACCTGTCCTCATTGGCAGAGGTGTATAAATTATCCAACTCTCATGTCAAGGTGCCGTTTGGCAAACCCATGCAGTAATCATGCTTGCTCATGTCCCTAGAATTCTGGAATACTTGGGATCCTGAAAAGCCCTCGCCCTTTCTTCCATAAAACAGGTTAATAGGGTAGGAGACCTAGAGGTTAAGAAACTGCTTCAGGTGGAAGCTAACACAAAAGAACCACCAGGAGGGCTAGATCTGTCTACTAACTATTTGCATTCACAAAGCATGCTAGGCCATTTTCTTCTTAATAGAAAGAATTTACTTTGACCCTGTAGGCTATAATTTCTGGATACTCTGAATAGATTGTTACAAAAGAAGGATGGTTTTAACCCACTTATAAGCATCTGTGTTTCTCAGCTGACTTCTAAAGCTGCAGATAAGATACAGCAGAATTGCTCCAAACTTACACACACACAAACACACATACACACACCTGCAGCCACCCCAAGGACGAATGAACAGCTCCTGTCTCTCATCAGAATGCCAAGTGTTAGATTCAATTTTCAAAACTATTCCTCAACCTAAGGGAAAGAGTTGACATGGTAGGTAATAGAATCACACATTTGGGTGGTTGTAATTTAGATAACTTCCATCATTTCCTTGTGCTATTTATACGTAAAGAAAAACCTTTGCATTTAAAAAATGTTGGATGACTGGAAACAGCTTACAAACATCAGAAGGAATTAAAAAGCACATTAAACACTCAGCCACAGATATATGGTCTCTTCCACAAAAGCAGACATGACTGTGGCAAAAGGAATCTATTATTGTAAATATAATTTGCTATTATTATTACACATTCATTTTTATCATTCTTTGGCCCATTGCATCATGTTGTCTCATGTCTATTTCCATCTTACTTATCCTTTCCTCACTCTTTTTCTGCTTAGGTTTCCAGCATTCTTTTATCTGCCACATCCTTAAAAACACACAACCCTGTTTAGTATCCCATTTCCCTTCTTTCTTTTTCATCCCTCTCTCTGAGTTCATGATATTAATATTCTTAATCTAGCAAGGCAGTTTACATACTAAGACCATTTAGAAGCCACTAGCTGCCCCCCCCCCGAAAACCCCCACAATTACATGTGAGTCTCCAAGGCCCAAAATTATTCGCATATGTTCTTGTGCCGCATGAAATCCACAACATGTCAAGCCCTTGGGTCCAGGTTACCTGAGGGAACACCTTCCCCTGTATTGACCCATTTGATAAGTTCATTAGAGGAGGCCTTGATGGTGATAACCTGCAGATTATCATGTCCACATACAATCACACTGTGTGGTGTGCAGGGACAGGGCAGAGACAGTAGAATGGCATCTGCTGGCAATGTCCCTGATATCTGTATATTGATTAGGACATCAGCACAGAGCATGTGCCCATTACAGATATATGCACAATATGCTCTATACACTGCAAGATTCCAGGCACAGAACTTATATACAGTGGTACCTTGGTTTACGAACTGTCCTGTTTACGAACTATTCGATCTACGAACTCCGCAAAACCAGAAGTAGTGTCCTGGTTTGCGAACTCTACCTCGGTCTACGAACAGAAGCCAAATGGTGGAAGGGCACTGGGGTGGGAGGCCGCATTAGGGAAAGCGGGCCTCGGTTTAAGAACAGATTTGGTTAAAGAATGGACTTCAGAAACGGATTAAGTTCGTAAACCAAGGTACCTGTACAGAATTCTGCAGCTGACATGTGATGGTTCAGGGTAGGGCCAGCAAATACAGCTCTGGCTTTTTTGTCCATGCATTGATAGTATGTGGTTACATTATTGGAACAAGACTTGTGTATAGTCCCAGCTCCTGGGTCATGGCCATAAGGAACGTTTCAAGAACACTTCTGCTCTCTACTTATACTGTCCTGAGTCCCAAGGGGGAGAAATGGGGCATAAATTTAATGAATGAATAAATAAATATAAGCATCACGCAGAAGCATTTTTAGCAGGCTGTTTGGAAGATAATGTAGTTTTTCTTTGGATCATCCCAGTCACTTCATAGATCAGTCAAAAGTCCAGATTTCTAACATGGATGATACATAACTGGACCCTGGAATCTTTTGTTTAAAATTTTTTTTGTATGCCTTTTTAAAAATCCAACTACACACTTTGTTCACATTAGGATTTTTAGTGAGCAACATTATTTTGAAATCTGATACATACCCTTTTTAAGAGTGATCTGTCTCTGCCAGAGGTGGCGATCCTTTTGTCATGTAGATGTCATTAGACTCAAACTCACATCATCCCTAGCCACTATGGTCAAAGGTCAGGAGGGTGCCTGGTTCCCCATCCTGCTCATTGCCAATCCAACTTAAGGGAGCATGCATTTGCTATATTTCTCAAATAGGTCATAGTGACAGATATAAAAAAATACTTTATTTTCTGTCCACATTTTTTTTCAGTCAAAATGTCTTCTAGAGTTTCCTTCTTCTGAGTCTTTCATATACTGGAAAATATAATATGAGGGGGCAGGGGAATGAGAATAAATTAAGAGGGTGGAAAACTTTTATTGAGTTAAGGTTTTCAGCTCTGTCCACACCTATTACAGAAATATTTAATTGAATCCCTGTGTTTTCTTTAATCTGCCCATTTACATTTAGAATAGAATAGAATAGAATAGACTCTTTATTGTCATTACACAAGTGCAACATTGCACAAGTGCAACGAAATTGGATGCCATCCCCTTAAAAACAACAAAAGCAAAACAACAACAACAACCAAACAAACCACATTCCAGCCACACCCACACCAACACCCATCAAACTCCCAGGCCACACTATCGAGTTACAGCATTCAAAAAGGCCACAGCTCTTGGATAGAAACTGTTTTTCAGTCTATTTGTCCTTGACTTGATGTTTCTATATCTCCTGCCAGAAGGCAGTAGTGCAAACAGACTGTGTCCCGGGTGAGATGAATCCTGCAGGATGTTGTTTGCTTTCCTAAGACAACGGGAACCGTACAGTTCTTCCAAAGATGGGAGAGGATGACCAATAATCCTTTGGGCTGTGGTTATGACCTTCTGGAGCACCTTCCTCTCCCTAGCTGTACAACTGGAGAACCAAGCACAAATACAGTATGTAAGAATGCTCTCTATGGAGCCTCGGTAGAAGGACACCAGCAGTCTCTCACTCAGATTGTTCTTCTTCAAAAGTCTGAGGAAATAAATTCTCTGCTGGGCCTTCTTCACCAGAGCAGTGGTATTTGCGCTCCAAGTCATGCCCTGATCGATAGTTACTCCCAAAAACCTGAATTCCGCCACCCTCTCCACCCGTTCCCCGTTGATATACAAGGGCTGAATGTCCGCCTTTTTTTTTCTGTAATCCACCACCAATTCCTTGGTCTTAGCCGTATTAAGAGCCAGATTGTTCTCTCCACACCAAACACAGAGCCGCTCCACCTCGTCCCGATAGGCGGACTCATCCCCTCCCGAAATGAGCCCTACCACCGTAGTGTCATCAGCAAACTTGATGATTTTGTTGCTGGAATAGATGGCTGTACAGTCATACGTATAGAGAGCATAGAGCAGGGGACTCAACACACAACCCTGTGGTGAGCCGGTTCCTTTCTTTAGCCAGACCTGGATTCCTTATTCTTCTCACGTTTTCTGGTCTTTTAGGATTCAGCACACAGCCGATAGGAGCAGATAGATTTATCAAGAACATTTGATTGTAGGTTCATGAAAGTGGTTCTTAAGAAGAAGCCCTTTTTAGTGCTGATTAGGTCAGCATTAAAACATGAACACTGAAGCAAAGTTTGCTCAAGAAAATGGTGTCCAGGCTTTACCAAGAGCAAATGCGTGTTGTCTAAACCTTCCATCGAATATGTTTTGGGTTGAATCTAGTCTTGCCCTTCTGGGAACAGAAGGGCTCATTGACTTCACTAAAAGAACCCAGATCCAGTGAAGGCTCCCACTGAAGGAAGTGGGGGAGGCAGTTTTCACCAATTCCCCCTTACCATGCAGCTGCCAGTGCCATTTTACATGCTGTTGTATGGGCTCCTCAACCCCTCCCCAACCAGGAACAGCTTTTTAAGGAGCAATGGGACTACAGGGAAAGGCAAAATTAGAGAATCACCCCATGCCCCCCTTTTCCCAGTGCAAGCAGAATTCCACTGATCACAGGTCTGCATCTAACCCTTTATCTCCAAATAAAGTTAAATGCATCATAAGGTGAGCAGCCCCATTCACAACCAATGCTACCATGCGCAAATAATTTTGGAGGTTCATTTGCAAGTTTTGTAGCACCTTTTTTGTCTTGTTCTCCTTCAGCTTCTAAAATTGTCATGGCTCTCTGGAGAAGGTGATGAAATCTGAAGAATTAATATTGCTGATGGTTAACAGCCCAGATAATTTCTAGTTAAATTCATATCTCTCCATGGCTTGTCATACTAACACATTCAAAAGGCTAAATGGGTTTTCTATGAGTTACCCATCCAGCATTTGTATCTTGCAGATTATTGGGATGAAAGAAGTAGGAGGGCAGTATAGGGAGGTAATTGGTTGGGGGGGGGATCTTTAAGCCAATTGAAAAAAATATGGCAACTATGTGTTAAATATAATTGTTTTGATTGCACACTGAAATTGAGAATGTCTGTATATTACTAAGGGTTTAACATGGAAAATTCCACTGAAGTTAAAGAAGATCAGGAAAACCTCTCTTAAGTGTTTAACAGGTTGACGATTAACTGTAGATGTCCTCTGCTCTGTCATGTCCCTGACTTAGATCACGTGAAAGAGAGAGAATTACCTTCTATGGCTATGTTAATCTATGGGTGTCCATTTTGTGTGAATGAGCAACCAAATGCGAAGGCTGTGATAACAGGCCACTCCTGGAATAATCAGCCTTAGGCTGGAATGCAAGCTAATGGAGTCTGTTTATGGAGAGACGGGCCTCTGATTTTTGGTGTGTTAGAATTATTTTGGATTTTGTAAGAAGCTGGGCCTGTGCTGGATATGCACAAGACATTGCCTGTAACTGTTTTGGACGTATCACTATTGCTTTTGTTCTGTTTTGAAGAAAGTTCTGCAAGTAAAGCTTTGAATAACATTTATGGGTCTGGACAACTTTTATGCATCCAGTTGCTTCATGCTGAGCAATATATTAATACCTGCAGCAACTGCTACCCGGTCAAAAGAAGATAGGAACATAAATAGATCCCTGCAAGATGTGACCAAAGATCCGACTTTGTTTTCGATGGAAACAATTCACTTTAAATAGCTGTCTTTATGCTTTCATAGCAAAATCAGTTGGCTTTGTGTGTGTGGCTCAGATTCCAACATTATGTGATCACATATAGTGGGGGAGCAGAACTGTATGTACCTGGTACCTAGCATCCATTATAAGAGCCCCCACATATGCAGCTGTTCTAAGTAGGAATAAGCAGGACATGGAGGGCGGACATTGCCATAGCAATCAATCAAACCTTTATTGCATTAGCAAACTGCCATAGCAAAATAAGACAATACAAAAAAGAAAAAAAGACAAACTAGAGACAAGCAACCCAGCAAAATTCAGGTGTTTTGGCTGGCGTAGTGACATTTAAGTTACCCGAAGACAATAATGCAAAGATATAGTAGCCAGCGCCCAAAAACTAGTATGCGGGTATATATAAAGCACAAAATGGCCCCAGAACAGACTCAGCATATTGAGTTAAAAGTAATAAAAAGATTAAAACAGGTCCAGGTCTAGGGCACGCTACCCTGTCAGAGTAGCCCTGAGTTTCAGAGCCTGCACTATGAATATTGCCACCCCACGTGAGATTTGGGGATTTGCGTCCACAAGAAGCGATTTCAAACAGTCTTCCTTAGATGTAATGGTGGACGGGATCAAAAGGAGGAGCTTAGATCTTATTGGCTCATAAATAGGGCAGTAGAAAAAGAAATGTATGAAGTCCTCTACTTCATTCATTGTGCATGGACATAGACGCTGGGTAATAGGGGTCTTAGAATAAATCCCCTGCAGGAAGGCCGTGGGTATAGAATGGAAGCGGGCCATAGTAAACGCTCTTCTCAAGTTGGGCTCCGTCAGGTCTATCAAGTAGTTGGCAAGTGATCTTACCACTTTCACTTTAGGGAGCCACATAGAGAGGCGAGCTGAGGTGGACTGTGCCCGGTCCATGGCCTCGTCTCTTGTAAGAATCCAGGCCCGGATTTTATGTTTGTCCCAAGAGGACAGCGAGTCAAGATTTGGGAGAGAGTAGCGTGCAGTAATAGTCACCATGGCCTTGGACCATTTATTGCTTTGAGAACACGTTAAAAAGGCTTGCCTGGCTAGTAGGGGACCTGGGGCATTGATTAATTTACAATAAAAGCTAATAATTCTAATGTGGGCTCTCGCAACAATGGAGGGGAGGCCCAGTTCTGTTCTTAACTGTGCTGCAACCGAGCCCTTGGGGAGACCCAGTATCTTCCGTGCAAAAGAGTTTTGTAGAATCTCCAGCCGTTGTAGTGTTTTTAAATTCCACCCCCAGATTTCAACCCCATACAGTAACATCGGGAGGACTTTGCTGATAAATGCTTTTCTGATTGGTGGAACCAGCTGGCCGCCTTTTGCATAATAGAATTTCTCCAAGGCTTTGATGGTTCTGCGGGCAGCCAGGATGGTTGTATTTAGGTGAGCTGACCAGCTAAGCCCATGCTGAAAAATGATACCCAAATACTTGAATGCTGAACAATGTTCAATAGAATGGCCCTCAAAATTCCAGAGTGACTTCCGAGTTTTCATGCCAAAAGTAAGAATTTTGGTTTTGGCGAAATTAATTTTAAGGGAGTTGGTATCACAATATGTCATGAGCCCTCTGAGCATGTTGTTTAAGCCCAGCTTGGTTAATGACAGTATCACCATGTCGTCCGCATAGAGTAATATGGGGATCTTGAGCTGTTGTAAGGAGGGGGCAGATTGATTTAGGGCCTTCATAGTTGTGACGATGTCATTGATATAGAAATTGAATAGAAAAGGGGCCAAGAGGCAGCCCTGTTTGACCCCTTTATTCAGAGGAAAAGAATCAGAAAGAGCTCCCAGAGGGCCGAATTTTACTCTGGCCGATATGTCATTATGAATTTCCATAAGAAGGAGGAGGAGTCTCTTATCTATGCTGGTATGACTAAGCTTCTGCCATAGCCTATCTCTGGGAATGGAGTCAAAGGCGGAGGACAGGTCCACAAAAGCCGCGTGTAGTTTGCAGTTGAACCTGTTTAGGTATTTATCAATCAGGGTAAGTAGAACAAGACATTGGCCAGATGTGCTATGACCTTTGCGGAAGCCAGCCTGTTCCGGATGGAATAGCTTTGTTTCTTCTGCCCACTCAATTAATTTCTCTAGCAAGAATCTAGAGTAAACCTTGTATGATATGTCCAACAGGCTGATAGGTCGGTAGTTGCGCGGATCTTGTGGGTCCCCCTTTTTATGTATTGGGATAACTATGCTCTGTTTCCAGTTAGGTGGAATCTTAAGAGTAGCATTAATGGTGGTAAAGAGAGATGCTAAGATAGGGGCCCACCACGACTGGTTCGATAAGAATACCTCAGGTGGTATCATATCCTCCCCCGGGGATTTATCCCCTGATAGCATGCTAATTAGTTGAGTACATCTCTCTGGGGAGACTGGCTCCCAGGTGGGCAAGGCAGATGCTGGAAGGGTGGTGACTACATTTACGTCAGAATCTGAGGTGGAATACAGCTGAGCAAAGTGAGAGTGCCAGCTGGCTGCTGTGATGTTATTAACAATGAATGAGGGGGGTCTTAGACCTGCATTAATTAAATTCCAAAATTTCTTGTCGTCACGGGTTTTAATGGCCACTGACAGAGCCGACCAGCGTTCTTTCGCAAAGAGCAATTTCTTATGTTGGAGCAGCTTCTTATAGTATGAACGAAATTGGGCTAACTCCCTGATTTTGCTCTGAGTGCTGTCTGATTTCATGTCTGACTGGAGAAATCTAAGCCTACTTCTGCACTGTTTGCATTCTTGGTCGAACCAGGTTTGATTCTTCCAGGATAGAATCGCACGGGAAGGTTTCGTAAGCGAAGGGAGCAAGTAGACTAGAATTTGCTGGAAAATTGAGAAATGATTCACATTCGTTGTTAACAGCTGAGCTTTCAGGGCTAGGATCTCAGGGGAATTTAGGAGGACTTTTATGTCTTGCTCCAGGTAGATGTCCCACTTCTTGCGTCCGGGGGCCAAGGTCAATGAATCCTGGGGGTGTGGTGAGCTGGGAGGCCCCAGCTGTGTGTGGTGAAAGGAGATGGCAATTGGAAGGTGGTCACTTTCGGTTCTGTTGAACACATTGAAACAGTATGCCTCATCATTAAATGCTGAGGAGGACCAGATGTAATCTATAACACTTGCCCCTCTAGATCCTAGAAAAGTATAGTATCCCCCGGACCAGTCTTTGGGTGTGCCGTGCAAGCTGTGCAGCCCACAGTTTATAGTGAACTCCAGCAGTATGATGCCAGCCCTATTAATGGTCTTGTCCTGTGAATTCCACGTAGGAAACCACTCCTCTTCTATGAATAATTGCGACTTATCGGTGAATAAGCTTATATCTGCTCCGATTCTGGCATTGAAGTCCCCCATTATAAGGATCTCTGACTTTGGAAATTCAGCCCCAGATTTATCTAGAATAAATCTTAAATCCTCCCAAAGCTGATTTGAATGAGAGGAGGAGTAGGTAGATGGATTGTACAAGTTTACACATATGAATTCCCCAAGCGAGCTGTTAGTGATGTGCAAAGTTTGAATGTAATTACTCTCTAACCAAAAGATAGGAGAGATATTAAGCTGAAGCTCCTGCGAAACAAATGTTACCAGGCCTCCACTAGGGCGCCCATACAAGTGTGTTTTGGTCGCAGGAATCACAAAGGCGTCATAGCCCGGTAGGGATGGGGGGGGTGAAGATTCTAAGCACCAGGTCTCTTGTATACCCATAATCTGGAATTTCGCTAAAAACTCTTTCATATCCCCGTCATCCTGTTTGGACGTCCATCCTGCCACATTCCAGGATAGCACATTAAAGCAATTTGAGGAGGGACTATGTGCTAGTCAATTGCTCTGGTTGCTGGTGGGAAGGACATTGCCAGGGGTCTGAGACAGCTCCAGGCGAGGTACTGCCGAAGGTATCGAAGGGGTGGTGAGTTGATTGATGTGACCAGCAGGGTCTTCAGTAAAACCTGAGTTGTCTCTTTGCACAGTGGGTTCCTTAACGTTTATATATTGGCTTGAAAAGGTTGCAGATAAATGAGGTTCTACCAAAAGAGGTTGACTGGCAAAGGACGAGGATATAGAGTCATTTGACTGGACCGCACTGAATGAAGACTCCAGGTCAGGCATAGAAGAATAGGACATTGACAGATTACCAGGATGAGGTGTATTTGGCGCGTTACTCTTTAAGGCGGAGGACGAGGTAGTTGATTGCAGATCTATTAGTAGAGGTGAAGGGGGTCTGCGTTGCGACGGTGTATGAGGAGCTTCCGCCAGGCAGACTGCCAAATCATCCGTTATTGGAGTCCCAGTATTTGGCAGGGGTTTCTGGGGTGTTAGCCCCTTCATAACTGGTTTCCTTTGATTTAATAGGTTGCTATGTCCAGGATTTGAGGAGATTTTCTCTTGAAGTACATGTGTAAGATGCTGCTTGAGTGTATCAAGCCTGTTTATAACTTCCTGCTGTTCTACTAATGGCAACTCGCCATAGGATGAAATAAGGTCCCTCTCCTCTGAGATATCCAGATGGCTGGGCCCGCTTTGGTCATGCTTCTTTGTTGCTGGAGTAGATAAACCAGGAAGCTTGGGCTGAGAGGGAGGGTGAGGTTCCCGGGTGGACAACTTGAGTTTCAAGACTGAGTTGCGCCTGTCTGGCGGGCAGCTACCTTTTTGTACGGTGCTGCGGAAGAGAGGTTTAATCCTGGTGTCATTAAAGACTCTTGTTGGGAAGATGCCCCAGGTGGCCAGAAACGCTTTACGCCTAACCAGTATGGAGGGAATTTTTGGAGACTGGAAGGAGAGCAATACTTTTTGGAGCCGATGGTGGTAGTTTAAAAGTTTCACTGTACTGAGGTCTATTAGCGGAGGCCAAATCTGAAGGAGTTGCCTCAGATGATCTTTGACATCTCTCGAATTATTCCACCTTGGGGACCTGGGGTCCCTACTGTGTATAGTTAGACATATTTTGTTTGGTTGTAAAATCAGAGATTGAGAGTCCAATTGAGTTTTTAGGAGGTGACCACCAGTACCACTTTCATGTCTAATAAGGGAGGTATACCTCTGTCTCTTTAAATCCCTCGGAGGCAGAGTGTGGTTAAGCTGGAGCTCTAGCAAATGGGCCTCAAGCTTTTGGTGGAGATTATCCACCTGCATGGAGATCCCATTTATGCTCTTAAAGATGCAGCGCAGGGTCCTGGTTATTAATTGGAAATGATCGAGTCCCATGCCATCGCCGAGGGCCAACTCGGGCTCCCCCTTCGAGGTGGCTCTCACCTCTTTGTCATTATCGTTAGCATTATTCGTTGTCTTCGAGTTCACCCCCTCCACTTCTATATCGGCTGCGAGGTCAATTAAAGGATTAAAACGATTGTGAGTTTCAACCATGTAGCTAACTTCCTCATTGTTTCTATTACAGTTAAGAAAAAAAGTATCAATCTTGGACTGTTTGGGCCTCGGGGGAGGCATTGCCTCATCCAGGTCCCTTGGCCGCTTGCCATGGCCCATAGTGGAGATTAGAAGCAATATCCACAATAATTGGAAGTATCCTAATACACCTTAGAGAGTATTGTAGGAAGCAGGGGAGTGGAGAGCGAAGAAGAAAGAAAAGTAAAGTTCGTTGCTTACTTACAATTCTCAGTCATTTCGGTTCAATGTCTTAAAGGTCAGACTTAGCCAACAATGGTCCAACAATGGTTGCTCGGCACACAGAATGAGGTTTCTGAAAATGAGGTTTCCCCTTTGTTCAAAGACTGTTGCAGCAAGAAGCAAGTGAACTGTTTCTCATTCATGCAAGTAACAGGACATCAGCTTTTTTTCTCCTTGTACCAGGCGCTTGGAGGTAGCTTCAGAGCGTTATCTCTTGGCTGCTATCCCAAGAGGAAAATGCTGCATTCTTACCAACATTGCCATAGCAGAACGTTGACTGGCCTACAAGCAGTCAGTCATATGTAACACAGTTCCCTCCTCAAACACTAATGAAGTGTCTAAATAAGGTTTCTGTCTACCCATGAATCATTATGAAGAGCTTGTCATATCTTTTTACACTGGGCTGATGTGATAAACATAATCATCAACTGTACATTTCATTATTAAGCTTGCGACATAGAATATTTTATGTGACCAGCCTCCCAACACATTTCCAGAACCTGCATGCAGTGTTATTAGAGTTATTGATGGTAGAACTTGTCTCAGTTTTATGAACCTTTACTACTGTGAGTGTTTCATGCTGCAATTATAGTTTTATGTGGAATTCTTATTTAGGTGCATGATTGTTTACCAGTCCCAGTCTTATGCACAGCTAATTTAATGTGCTTTCTTTTGGTTTGTATATGTGAAACAGCGTCAGTTCACTGCAGTTTCACAGCAGGCACAGATAACAGTTGGGTGCTGAAAAAGAGTTGTCTTTTAATCTAAGGATAAATTGGTTTCATAATACGGTTAAAAGCTTTGAATTTGGGAAAGTAATTACAATGCTGTAGAAATTGAAAACATGGCTAGCAGATATAAAGGTACAAATGTTAAAACTCTCAGCAAGGTGCCTGCACATATGTGTACATAAAATATATAATTTTGATATTTTTTGTAAAAAGAATTGGTTTCATGTTGTCATGTCAAATGCCAGGCTATTTTTATCACATCACGCAGTGACTACCACAGTGTAGATACAGCCTATAGAACTGGCAGCTAATTGCACATATTATTTTGTGTGAAATCATTGGTAGTAGCTGAAGCAAATGATTGAACTTTGCCTTTACATCAGGTTTATTCTAGGTGTGCTTAGAAACAGTACCAAATTAGGAAGATCATCAGATTCTCTTCTTTTCTATGTATCATCATCAACATATTGTCAATTGCATTCGTTAGCAAGAAGGGAAAGATACAGAATGCATCTTAATTTTTCCCCATTTCCCATTATGAATTGCCTTTCAATTGGAGACAGAGAGAGAAAATATTGTCTGTGCTTGCAGTCATACTTTTGACAAATTCTTCTTGTGACTTGTAAGCAGAGCAACTTCATATTTGGAGAGGATATGAAACTCCACAGTGGGTCTGCCCTTGCTTGTTCCAAAACCATTACAGTGACATTCCTGGCTGTGAATGTGTTTTCACTCCTGCTGTTGTATCTCCCCCCACCCCCAACAGTGAACCAACATATCAACTATGGCTTTAGAGAATAGCATGTATTAAGCTGGTTTACAACACAGGCTCAACCATATTAAGCAGCTATTTTATGTATTCCTTACTTTACTATTTCTTTGGCTAGGCCTTGTCTGTCAGGAAAAAAATGTCATTCACTAAATGACAATAGGTTGCTATTTATTTCTCTGTGTCATCTAAAAGCAATCATTCAAAACAAGAACTAAGATGATCTTCTTAAGGCAAAAATGTTTTCAGAGATGAAAGCTGGCGAGGCCAATTTGTTACCACAAAACTCAGTGGCAGGGTGGAGGGGAGGCCAAAGCGCTTGACTATTTGGTGAATGGACTTATTTTCCTTTTGCATTGTGTATCAATAAAATAATATCTTGTGCAAGCAGGTTTCTTCTCAAGTCTTAGGATTGTGTTGTTGCCCTAGCTTTTCTTTGATAACCATCTGCAACAGACGCAAAACTGAAAAAGTGGGGAAATGAAGCAAAAGAGACATTGCACTAATGCTTTAGGGATGTTATCCGCACGGGTCAGTAATCATTGCCTCTGCCTGTTTAAAGAACCAACAGGGCAATACAGGGAGTCTTTGATTCTATTATATTATACAACTAGGAGTATGATGGCTGTAAAGGGAAAGAGTAACAACAGGTGGACACAGAACAAAAGGCAGCAACTGAGAATCATTCACATTTACCTAACTACATCTGATATACAGTGAAGACCAAAGAAGAAGAAGAAACTAAATTAAAATGCCCTCCCCACCCCCCAATGGTTAAAGATGTGCTTATTTAGCAAATATTTCAATTACTAGGCGCCTCTTTTTTCCCTCTTTTAATTTCATTGGCTTGCTTCTCCTGGCTCCAACAGATGAGAAAGGTTTTCCTTCAGTGCAGCCTGGGAGTCTGCCAAATCCAATATAGCCCAGAGGTGGGGAAGTTGCACCCCATGAAATGTTGCAGGACTCCAGCTCCCATCACTGCTGACCATTTCTTTGTCCCACACGTTTCAGTGCATCACGCTGTCACTTCCCTAGCCACAAAAAGTCCATTACCTTTATTTATGTATTTTAAGAGTTGATTTGTTGCACTAGGGGTCCACTTTAATTGCACAAATCAAAATCTGTGGCATAAGCATGTGGTATATCCTCCCTGCAAAATAGTGACAGTTGGGATACACAATAAACCAAAAAAAGTTGTGTTTTGTTTAAAATTCATTCACTTTGATGAATTATTCCAGGAGTATAGCAAGTGCCTGAATGCAAGCACAATTGAAATGGAAATTGAAGTTTGTTGGGCACTTTGTGCCTTTTCTTAAACTTCCCTGCATGTTTTAGACCTACTTGGAGGCTTTGCCTCAATTTTTGCTCTCTTGTGTTTTGGTGATGGTATATATTTCCGAGTCTATTTTGTTAGCTATTCTGCCTTCTTTCCCTGTTTAAAGCTGAATATTAACATTTTTACAGTAGATTACAGAAGTTTTCTCATCACTTTCAGTCTGTGTTTTCTGGCACTTTGCAAAAGCAGTGAAGGTTTTGTGTCTGAGTGGTTGAAATATTCAACCACTTTAAAATCTATCATTTATATTTACTGGCACTGACTTTAACTTATGAATTACAAATAAGATTCAATTTTACTGTAGAAATATGCCTTGATAAAAATGCTGCTGAGCAATGGTTGTTATTAAAGTGCTTACAGCAGACAACAAGGATTTTTTTTGGTTCTAAACACTGCAGTCTAGTGCAGCTACTCAGAAGTACAGTGGTGCCTCACAAGACGAAAAGAATTCGTTCCGCGAGTCTCTTCGTCTTGCGGTTTTTTCGTCTTGCGAAGCAAGCCCATTAGCGGATTAGCGCTATTAGTGCTATTAGCAGTTTAAGGGCTATTAACGGCTATTAAAGGCTTAAGGGATTAGCGGATTAGCTGCTAAAAGGCTATTAGCAGCTTAGCGCTTTAGAAAAAGGGGTTGGGGAGCGGAAAAAAACCTCAAGAATCGCAAGACATTTTCATCTTGCGAAGCAAGCCCATAGAGAAATTCGTCCTGCGAAGCACCTCTGAAAACGGAAAACCCTTTCGTCTTGCGGGTTTTCCGTCTTGCGAGGCATTCGTCTTGCGGGGCACCACTGTAAGTTCACTGAGCTCCACAGAAGTTATACGTAGGTATATATGCAGCGCATGTGTGTGTGTGTGTGTGTGTGTGTGTTTATTTGATGTGCATTGGAACTCTTTAGGGGTTTCTTTTCAAGCAGCCAGTGAAGGATTTCTTCAGAATTTGTTTGCTCTGTTGGCCTTACTAAGGACTGAAATAATGTGTTTAGTAGACAGAGATTTATCAGCAAAAACTGATACGAATTTAGGGGAAATGGTGGAAAGGAAATTTATTAGTTTACACATGCACCAAATATTTATCAGTTTTAGTTCTAGTGGAACTCCTCTTATTTGGTGGGGAAGCATTCACTTCTCCTCCAAGGGAAACCAGCAAAAGAAGCTTTAAAACAAACGAAGACTTTGCCTCTGTAGATTCTAAACAACAGGTGTTTCACTCTGGCCTTCAAATTGTCTAGAACTGCTCCCCTAAATGTATTTATTTCATTAAATCTATATTTTGCTTGATTGTGGGGACACACACACCTCAAAGCAGTTTACAAAAAGAGATACAACAATGAAATTATTACTTTAAAAATTTTACAACCATAATTTAAAACATACAAAAAGTTTAAACCGCAACTTAAAACTCATACAGTTTTTCCTAAACATTTAGGTAGGCTTGTCTAAATGTCAATCATTGCTACAATTTCATTTGTTGGCTGAAAGCAATGAAGGGCAGAGATAGATACTTTCTAACCAAACAAATGAGCCTGGCAACCCAACCCTCTGATTGGCAGCTGTGGGCCACGGCCACGTCCACAGCTCCTCCACTCTTGCCAGCTAGGGTGGAAGGTGGGGAGAGCAAGGAAAATGCCTCTTTACTGTATCACTTCTCAAGCCCTTGTCACATGTACATGACAGCAGCACAGCTGACTCAAAATCCAGCCCTCGCCACCCCTGAAATGCCCTTTTTTGGAATTTTCACCCGAGTAGCCACCCATTGTTTAGGCAGCTACATTAGGGTGCTCCTCCATGGCAGGGCTGCTTTACCAACTTCCCACAGGATATTAGCAGAGCCAGGGATAACTCTGCTCCATCCAAATCCCCTCCAACTTCTTGGACCCGTGTTTTGGTCCAGTAACCTAAGAGGGAGCCAATGCCTTTCCCTGCATCTCTCCTTCTCTCTGCTCACTAAAATTAAGTGTATCTCATAATGTTATCTGTTCTCCTACTTTTTTAAAAAATGAAACCTGGGAAATGAAGGGTTATGGGTGGCCATCCACTAAGCTTTACTCAGAGTAGACACTTTGCAAATTAATGAATGTAGATAAGTTAGGTCCATTGATCTCTATAGACTGCGCTGAGTAAAACCACCCACTGGTTCATTCAGAGGGGGGAATTCCCCTTCACTTCTGGACATTCAAGGCCAGCAGATGTCCCAGTGCTGTAGTCTCAAGAAACATGGGCTGGTGTTCATGTTGCCACACTGCAGACTCCTTGATACTGTAGTCACTATTAGCACAGTGCAGACACCACACCTGATTCCTTTAATTAGGCTGTGTTTACAAAAGAAAAAATTATACAGGTTTACTTGTCATCAGCAGTAGAAAAACTGAGGTTCTGAAACATCAACAGCGCATTTCTGTGCCTGAAGTGAAAAGGGAAATTTCCTAACAGGCATGTGCAAATCATGCTGCTCCCCAGGCCTGGCTCCTGCTGTAAGAGAATATCAGGGAGCAGGTGAAAGTTAAAGTCTCTCCTACAGTATATGAGAGTTCTCAAGAAAGCATAACAATGTTAAGACTTGGAGACATGGAGGATTCAAAACTGATATTCTAGCAACACTGCTTGCTTATCTTTTGGTTATCATTGTATTATACAAATGAGACATGCATGGTGTTTTGTGGATTTCGATATTCCTGGATTTGAAATGCAATTTCTTACATATCAGATCTCTAATAGATTGTAATCCTTGTATGTATCTTGATCCTCTCTGCAGCTATGCACCCCAACGGAACTGCACAGATATTAGTAACCTAAGAGGGAACCAATGTCTTTCCCTGCATCTCTCCTCCTTTCTACTCACTAAAATTAAGTGTATCTCATAATGTTATCTGTCACACTCCCAACATAACATGAGCTGGGATATGGAGTCTAATCTTAAAGATTAAGCTGGGAGGCCTTCATTCAGCAATGTTAATAAGCACAGGCATCGTTTCTCGTTAAACTGGGAGTCCAAACGTGCAGTGAAGCACAATTACTTGTCAACAATGAAGATATGAAACACAATGCTTTGGTTAATTTCTCCCCACTCCCCAACCCCACCTGCATTGTTGCCCAGCAAGGCTGCCTTTCTTAGACTCCAGGTAAACTTAAACAGGAACAGTTCTATTTAAGTACAGTAGGCAGGGGGACATGCTTATTCCCCAGCCTCCATGCCCACACTGGCTTCCTCTTTCCACTTGCCTCGACAGGAAGTTCCCTCTTCAAGTACTGCCCCTCAACCCAGGAACTAACAATATGAACCCTGTCCAGACAACTTTCACAACAGCTGGTTTGGTATATAGACTGATGATTTGGAAAGCTTCATGCGGCCAAGATGGTATGGCACAAAACTGGTTTGCTGCTATAGTGTGTCCTGGGTGCATCCACAACAATAAAGAGTCTTCTGACATTTAGAGGCTAACATGCAGTTGTAGAGATAGTAGTAGTAGGAGGAGTAGTAATAATAATAATAATAATAATAATAATAATAATAATAATTTAATATTTGTACCCCACCCATCTGACTGGGTTGCCCTAGCTACTCTGGGTATATACGGTGTATAAACCAGCATATATATAAACATGACGACTGTAAGCAGTAAGGTGAATTGTAGTTGGCAATCCAGTTGCTAGTCAAATGGAAAGTGATGTATGGATCAAGTTGCCTTTGCAAAAAGAGTAAGGTGGCAATCTTGTCCTCACTTACCTGACAGCAAACCTCATTGGATTCAAGAGGATTAAATCTTGAGTAGATATGGTTAGGATGGCACTGTAAAGTTTGGTGAGGGGTCCTCAGTGCTTGACCAAGTCATGTACTGGTTGCGCTCAGATTTGTATCTACGTAGTGATTATTGCTACTAGTTTCTGTACACCTACAATTTATCCTTAACAAGAATGTATTTCACACATGTCAATCAATGCCTTGCAAAAGGCCGTTTAAAGCATGACGTTGCTTTTCACCGTTTTGTTTCTTCCTGCCCTCTCATCATATTGAATGTCAATCATTTTTTACGACTACAATTCATTTTTATTCTATTGTTATAATACACATCAAATGTCAGTGATGTAGACCAAGTCAAAATAGTTCCTTGACTGTTGCAGAAATGGCCTTCAGCTCCAGAAGATATGAATTTATTAGAGTGATGTATGGGCCAGTTGGTTGCTTTGAATTAGCAATATGGAATGTACAGTACCAATCAGGGCAAGGAATTTCTGATCATGCAAATAACTACGGGAAATTAGAAGTGTTTGGCCTAGTATGACTACTAATGTTGAACAGTGTAATCGGACAGTTTTGCTATAGTTCTCCCCCACGTTAGTGCACTTTTTTGAGGAAAGGGGCACTGAGAGGCTTGTGATATGGAAAGGTTTCCTAGATATAGCTGATTACTTTCCCCTCTTCTTTAACTTTCTGATGAAACATCGGAAGTTGATTTATAGTGAGTCAGACCATTGGTTCATCTGGTTCAGTATTGCCTACAGTGGTCTGGTTCTCATGTTATGGTAAACCTGACCATGACTTACCATGACCATGCAAATGTTCTGGCTCCTAAAGGAGAGTTCACATTCACTTTGTTTCTCCCTGAGCTTTTTAGGTGAGCACAGGATGGCAGCTAAACCAAAGTTTTGCTTCACTTGTTGTCCAAACCATGGACCATGGTTAAGGTCTCTTCTTAACTGTGACCAGTAAACAAAGGCCAAACCTTCACTATGCTGACTTGAAATGCTTGGGGAGGAGTGATGTCACTGGTATTTCATCCTTGGAAGCCATCCTTGGAGATGCTAGGGATTGCATCTGGAACCTTGCATTTAAAGCATGTGATCTACCACTGGGCCACGTCCCTTCCTCAAAGGTAACTCTCTCATATGGGCCAGGAGAGTGGTAGAAGAAGGTTACAAACAGTTGGAGAAAGACATAGTAGCAGACTGTAAATATGAAACATTTTTGATAGAAATTACAGTTGCATTCTTTCAAATATATTCCCTTTTTCTAGACTCCTAGGTTACACCACAAAACTGAAACAATCCACATCCAGTCACTATGCTTTTTGCTTATTGCATTCTATGCAACTATCTTTCTGACACAGCACCCAAGGTGATTTACAATTTTAAAGTATTAGAGTAAGCAAATGCTGCAAATATCATCAGGCCAATTCAAGGAGCTGATGGCACTAGTTCCCTGGCCTGGGCTTCTGATTCCCCTCAGGATTTTTAGTAGCCACAGGGAAGGTTAATATGGAGATGTCCCAACAATTATCTTAGGTCACTGGAAATCCATTCAGGAGCTGGTAGTTATGTGCTCCCTGGTCTGGCCTTATTGCATGCTTAGATCCTGTGCTCGTTCTTTGCCTGCATATGAATTTGATCGCTGGGCATGTCAGTTTTAGGTAAACCTTAAGACTCTCTCCATTCCACCTCCCATTTGCGCACCATATTGTTTTTAAAAATGTGATGCCAGTAATGGCAAATGTTTTGGGCAAGAAGGATCAGAAGCATCTCCAATACACAAACATCTCCTTGTAGTGATTCCTCCAAATCAGTTTAGCTGGGTGGGATACAGTATCTGGAAGTTGAAGAAACTGGAAGGCGTGGAAGAAGTGGGCATCCCAAAAGAGACCTCAGGGGTATCTTCCCATTTGCTTTGGGTTGTGTGTCTGTCACCATCTCAGAATCAGTGTTGTATGTTGCTGTTAGTCTAGACAGCACATGATTTTGCTGTGCAGGTAGTAATGCCATGCTAGGCGCTTGAGAACTTGCAGCAATGCTCCTTGGAGATGTACCAAGGAGGCTGCAAGATCTTCTATCCGTTCTAGTCTAGGGAGCAAAAGGAAAGACGAGACGGCAACATGTGTTGCAAGAGGTATCCCTTTTCTGTTTTGAATCCAACCCCCCAAAAAGGGGGGGGGGGATTGGCAGGCACAAATACAGTGGTACCTCGGGTTAAGTACTTAATTCGTTCTGGAGGTCCATTCTTAACCTGAAACTGTTCTTAACCTGAAGCACCACTTTAGCTAATGGGGCCTCCTGCTGCCGCCATGCCGCCGTAGCATGATGTTCTTATCCTGAAGCAAAGTTCTTAACCTGAGGTACTATTTCTGGGTTAGCGGGAGTCTGTAACCTGAAGCGTCTGTAACCTGAAGCATATGTACCACTGTACCAGCATGAATCCTGTGTGACTACATCTTACACCAGAATTCTCCAGAACATTTTTGTTTCAGGTTACATTGAAAAGAGGATGGAGAGAACAATCGCAGCACTTGCATTAATAAGTATCATGCTTAATATGCTAACAGCATAATTATGCATATGGAAGTCTTTGTATTTTCAATTCCTACAAGGATTTTAATGGAAGGGGGAATTGAGCCCATAAGAGTATAAAATAGCTTATTAGCTTGTTATTCTATGCTTTTCCTAGACATAAAAATCCATGCTTAACATTATTAAGAACAGATTTTATCCTACTGGGGGCTAGGAGGGTCTTCATTGCCAGCCTCTTATTTAGACATTTGCTATGTTTCCACCTTACAAAATTGTTAGTAAAAAACCTACAAAACGAGACAAACTATATAGGTGGCATTTAGTTCTGCTTTCACATTGGTAATCCTTTAAACAAAAACTAGATCCAAGCAATGCTCCCAATATGATTGCCATTTATTTGTTATCTTTGTTCAAGGTCTACCAAGCAATTTCGAAACCCCATGGTAAGGTAACTAATTAATTTTTGCACACAACATTTTAAATAAGGCACTTATAACAAGTGGTTTGCTGAAAGCCATTTTGTTTAGCTATTGTATTGTAAAGCCATCAGTGAGCTTCCACTCCACCCCCACCCCCTGAATCAAGCTAATAAAATGTTATCACAAATTTTAAAAGAAAGAGCTGTAACATCTTTTTCAAGGCTGGGTCATTTTAGGTTTTGGGAATGCTATAAGAGCACTTAAAACAATCATATTTACCTACTTAGTTCCCTGAAAAACCGTAAGTGTTATCCTGTCTTCCTACGAACAATGAATCGGGTTACTACCAACACTCTACTCTTAGTAGATGATTGTTCAGTTAGTTGAGTATTACCTCCTTTTATTGCTGCATGTTTCATTTACAAGTAATATGCTGTTTGCCACTGTGTAAACGAAGAACAGACAGTTCAATGTTGTTGTCTTGGCAGGAATTTCATTGTGTTTCTTCATAGCTACTCTTATGTCTAGTATCAAGGTGTCCTTTGGAAAATGTATCCCAGCACCATTGTGGACTGTTGGAATGGAGCATTAACTGGATTAGTGCATTGGTTGTTAACATTAATGTAGAAGTTTAATAATTTGAATGAAAAATGTGATGATATAGGGGTCACATGGGAAGGTCTGGGGATCAGAGGTGGGGAACATGTGTTGCATGTAGAAGGTCCCAAGTTAAATATCTGGCCTCTCTGAATATCAGTGTTGCAGTTAAGTAATTTTAGGAGCCAGACTTGACCATCTTACGAGGTCCTGCTCTTAATGTGGTAATGTGCATTTACTTCAAAATGTCCTGCTGTATTTAGGGACGTTCCTGCTCATTCTTTCTATGGGGAGCCCTGGATCTCTACCCCTCAATCCTTCCCTGATGGCACTACCGCTGTATACAAAAGAGTCTTGGGTGGCAGGGCTCAGAAACGGAGCTGAGTCAATGTAAGGCAACTTAATATTGCTCAATAACTCAAAGGGAGGTTCAACCATGAGTTGACAATGTTGGGATATTCACAATTAATGGGCAAGGTGGGGTGAAAGGGTCAGCCAAAAGCAGGACCCGGAATCTCTGGTTCTCCCGAATCTGTTGGACTCCCAATGCCAATCATCCCCAGCCCACGTGACCAGTTGTTACAGGTGATGGGAATTGTAGTCCAGCAAGATCTGGAGAGCCAGTGATTCCCCATCCCTGACCTGAAATTCCCCAGTTAACTTTCTATACCACCATTAATTATTAAACAAATGCCAATACTAATACCTTTATTTAGAGCCTTTAGCTTGCACATGTTAAAATACAAAGCACATTAACAGGCAAAGTATCAGGTTACATTTCTTATGTGTAGGCTAAAAATGCTACGTACTGTAGGCTTCATTTTCATTTAGTGTAGGCAAGTTGATGGCCTTAACTGTGAGGCCATCCAGAATTCCCATTACTGTACTTTACAGTTCATTTATTGATCCCCATTTCGGATTACAAAAAAGCCAAATTGGACATGGAATCTTTATTGCAGGTGCCTTTCCTCTTCACCAGGTTCTTCTCTTACTTCAGCAAGTAGGAAAGAAACCAAGTCTCCTATGTTGAGCTCAAGCAGTGCTATATAGCTCCTTGTTGCAGTCTGGCTGCAACAGTAGGGACTGCAACATTTTGTCACCAGTCACACTTATCAATTGTATAAGCTGCTTTCTAAAATTCCACCACACACTAACATAGCCAAGAAAAAGAATTCTAGGCAGGGCTCTGCAAATGGAAGCAGGCATCTTCTTTAGTGGCTTGACTTTCCATTGGTGAGATCACAAAAACAGAAAGGCAGATCCAATCTCTACATTCTGTGCATCTCAGAACATGTCCTCTTAGTTTTTGTTTCTTCTGTATAAGACAGGGCTGGCGGACCTATGACAAGTTATTGGACTCCAACCACAACTGGGCCCCAGGTAGCATGGTCAATGGTCAGGGATGATGGAAATTGTAGTTCAACGACATCTGGAAGGCCACAAGCTTTGGCTTTCTTTTGGAGCACAAGAGACTTGGGGATTTCGACATTATTTAGCTGTTAACTCACTCCCCCCTCCAATTCGGATTAGACCAGAGTAGTCCACATCTACATGTATTTGAGGAACAATTTTAATCTTTCCAGCAGGCATTCCCTTTAGTGGTTGCCCATGCCTTCTAGTTGGCTGGTTCTGTTGCATCGACTAAGAACCAACAGTGCATGTGCTTCCATGCACATAGCTGAGTGCACACCATATTTGGGGGTGGGGGGAATCCCCATCCAGGAATTGCGGGAAAGCACACAGTCAGACAATTGCAGATTTCACAATCCACAATTTTTGATTTATTTATTTTCTACACTGTTTGGTTGTAAAACAAAACAAAACAAAAATGTGGGTCATTTATGCAGTTTTCTGGTTTTGTGGAAATCTGAGGTGTTAAAAAATATAATATGTCTAAGGCCACACTTTGTTCAGTGGAAATAGGTACAAACAAGGCTTCAAAAGAAATTAAACCATTGAGGCAGTAGGGAGCCATGGAAAGTGGAGTAGCAAGAACAAATTGTCTATTACTTCCAAGTGGTGTGATTTGGAGCCCAGAATCCCCCAACATATTGGATTGTCTCTGTGCCAGGTAAACTGGAATTTACAGGGGGAAAGCATTTAGACTGGTTTTGTTTGAGGGTAACGTCATGTGGACTAAGCACATTAAATAGGAACATAAACAACTGCAAAGCTGATGGTGTTTCTGAAATATTGATTTCCAAAGGGTGAGTAAGCTGTAGCATAGGTGGAGGAAAGCAGCACTCACAAGATCCGTTACCTGACATGAGATTCCCAGAGAGAGGCACCCAACTCCTGAAGATGCTTCAGCCTTCAATTAATTCTGTGCATGCCTACTATTTTGAAACTGCTTCTGTTGATCTCCACAACGGAGAGAGGAGTATTAATTAGCCCCTTTCCTAAATGGAAGTCGGGATGGGGGTGCACCTTCCCAAAGACTAATGAATTACACTTGAGAGGACTCTGGATATCTGCTAACAATTAGCTCCCAATGAAGAAATATCCAGCAGCCATTCTGGTCTATTTGCATGCAATCTCCTGGGCCATTAACAAGCTAGCATCCATTGCAGCATTAATAAGTCCTACAGTGCAGTATCTTTCTTAATCAGTAGGTGGAGTGGGACAGTGTTCTGGATAGATACTGCCAGTAGACTCTGTTTAGAATGTAAGATGCCACTATGTCGCTTCCATCTGTATTGCAATAAAATTCTGCTGGCATCTGTTTTCTATTCCTGAAATGGATGCTTTACCAATCACATTAGGAAGACGATAATGATCACAATATACAATCAAGACATTTTTTTTAATAAAAAAAAAAATGCCTCTACATCCCCAAGCATGGCTTTTCCACCAATGAGTGAAAGAAAATAGGGCCACAGCCTTCTTAAATCATGCTCTGATATTGTTTATGATCGATTGTAATTACTGGAAAGAGTAGGGGTTGTATACTTTTACAGCTACAAATTATTTTAAGTTAGTGAACATTTTAAAAACCCTGTAAATACAAATTAATGAAACAGAAAGCCAAATACTATACATAACTTTCCTCAGTTGCACATCCCATTCGCTAGAGGGGAAAGAAAAAGAATGGGATCAATAAATGCTTTCAAAATAGGATGAATTAGAAAAGTGGTGAAGTATTTGGCCCAGATCAAATCACCACCTGTGGATGTACACGGGGGGCTTTTAGGTTCCTCTTTTGATGGCAAACCCCTGAATCCTTTTAACTTCCTTCTCGGAAGGTGAGGGAAACCTGGAGATTGGCACTTACGAGGCCCAATGGGTTGCTTCAGCAGATACCCCCTCCTACCACCAGCACTGCTACCATCAGCATGTGTGTGAAAGTGTTTTCAGTAAGTTTTCTGCCACCCAACCTATGATCGTTTTCATTCAAATGGCCATTTACACATTGGGAGATAATTTCATAACGCTGGGAAATAGACCACTCTGTTGTTCTTTCATTCTGCCATCCATATTTTAAACTAGTATTGACAAAGTCAGAATTGGATCCTAATCAATCAGTCTGTTGTTCAAGTAATGACTTAAAATGCAAGGTTTGGACTAATTATCCACCCTTGTGTGCTTGCTGCATTATTATCAGATCAGCATGGGTTTATTAAACTAATGTATGTAGTTTTATGCAGGGCTGTTTTCAGCATGTATAGGTCACTGAGTATAAATATCTACCTGCTCAGCCACGTCACCATAAAAAGGACATATATACATATTTTTCATAAAAGTAACCCTCACATTTATGATAAATTCAGTGATGGTAGAGTCAAATATTCCTTGGCAGCCTTGTGACTGAAATGTTATGAACTGGCTGTTTCATAGTTCATTTGATAGAAACGTTTGGAATTTCAGATCTGTCCATTTTCATTTCTTTCAGTTTCTCATTTTTCCAGTCTGAAGGTCAGTTCTCAACATCTCCAGATCAGTTTGTGATTGACTGACTGACTGATTGATTGATTGATTGATTGTGTGACTGCAGTACATTGTTTATTGCTTTCATTTTATGGATCAGTGGTCTCGTTAGACAGTAAATTTCATATTAAATTGCTGTTTTAGGGGTTGTTTTTAAAAGTCTGGAACAGCATTACTTTCTATGGGAAAGCATGCTTGGTTTTGAATGGACTTCCAGAACGGATTAAGTTTGAGAACCAAGGTACCACTGTAGAATGCTTTTTAGGGTGTATGTTATTGTCACTAATATACAGTACTCATGCTTGAGCATGCTTTGCCCCAGTATGTGTGTTTTTGTACACATTATTTGGTCGGAGAACTGTGCTGCAAAATTCAGAGAAGTGAGAATTTCAAAGGACAGCTGTGCATTGTTTCAGAAAGTGTTTCCATCAGTGCATTGTTTCAGAATTTCTCCCTCCTCCCCCCCCCCCAATCCCTGTGGAAATGCTTTTTTTTTTTTTCATTTTCAACCACCACTATTTGAAAACCTGGGAAGTGTGCACTAAAACTGCATGTTGAAATTTCTACATGCTTCTCTTTTAACATGCTGCTTTGTAAAGAACTGTGACAGCAATTCTGAACAAACTGTGGAGAAATTAATACTGAACAGTGTGACTGCCTTCTGAGTAAACATACATAGGATTACCTTGTAAATTTGCCTGCCTTAAGCTTTGTAACTAGCATTTACTTGGCTACAAATGTTTAGCATCAATAGTAAGTCAGTCCTTAGCACAGTGATGCACAAACTTTTATAATAATTGTAATAAATTACTAAACCCCGCCCATCTGGCTGGGTCTCCCCAGCCACTCTTGGCGGCTCCCAACAAAAGATTAAAAATACATCAAAACATCAGTCATTAAAAACTTCCCTGAACAGGGCTGCCTTCAGAGATCTTCTAAATGTCAGGTAGTTGTTTATCTCTTTGACATCTGATGGGAGGGCGTTCCACAGGGTGGGTGCCACTACTGAGAAGGCCCTCTGCCTGGTTCCCTGTAACTTCGCTTCTCGCAGTGAGGGTACCGCCAAAAGGCCCTCGGCACTGGACCTCAGTGTCCGGGTTAAACGATGGGGGTGGAGACGCTCCTTCAGATATACTGGGCCAAGGCCATTTAGGGCTTCAAGGTCAGCACCAACACTTTGAATTGTGCTTGGAAACGTACTGGGAGCCAATGTAGATCTTTCAAAACCGGTGTTATGTGGTCTCAGTTAGTGGATTTACCAAAGTGCCCTTCTCAGCTGCAATCAGTTTCTGAACCAAATGTAAGATCTGATCCAGTGGTATAAGCTGGGCAATTGCTGCTGCCACTCTGGGCAATCCGTCCAAGTGATTTCAGAAACTGATCTGAAATACCATTTGTAAATTGTTGCCATGAATATGACGGAGCAAACTAAATGATCAGAAGTAGCCACTGGCCCTTCCACAACTGAGACTCCTGGTATATCCTACAACTTACATCTAGAAAAGCCCTCTGCTCACCTTCCTCTCCCCATCCATCACCATGCTCCAGGTTAGGGGCAAAGGGGACATTTGCCCCTTCAGTTGTTGCTGAACTACAGCTCCCATCAGCCCCAACAAACATACCCAGTGGTCTAAGGTGAGAGGAGTTGGAGTTCAGCAACATCTGGGGAGCCAAAGGTTCCCCAAACCTGCTCTGGGCAAACTCATAGGAGCAGTGGACAGTCAGAGTGTGTAAGTCAGTTCATCTTATAGTTTGAGATTGTCAGCAGTTTCCATTTATTAGTTTTTAATTGTTTTGCAAAGCTGATCTGCCTTGAAGCACCAGAAGCAATTAACTCACAGCATATGCTAATAGCATGACACTTTAGAAAAAGGTTGCAGGAAAACTCAAAAGTTTCCAAAATAATCTCAGCAAGCAGATTGCAAAACAACATCAACATAGACACTGGGCACCCAGTGCTGAAGATGATTTCATCACATTGCTTTCATAGCTATAAATTCTTAGAAATAAAGGTGTTCCTGGTGGAACTGCTGATATTCCCTTAAAACCATGGTGGCCTGATCTAATTAAAGCAGGCCAATTGGGTAAAAAGAAATTTGTTGTTCAGCCAAGGTTCATTAAGATAGGTCATGTGGTCCAGTATGCATGGAGACACAGTTATTTAGTGAGTAGCAAATAACATGAAATAATTTCATTAAAATAAGAGGACAGTTTTAGAGCTATGTGCTTTTGAAGTGAAATGTAAGATATTGTTTAAGGTCACAGGCACTTATCTCTACAAGGCCAACTTTCTCCAACCTCCTATTGTAAAATCTCTGTAAAGATTAAACAGAAATGCTGCCAAAAATAAAAAATTTATTGAGTACACCAGAGTTTGAACCTTCCCAGCACCAGTCCAAAATGTGTGTGCGGGAAATGACAGATGACTTCATATTGCTTGTCAGGACAAAATATGGCTTTCTTTTGTTTAAATCCCACAGTGGATTTTCTGTTGTTCAGAACTGGCAAAGCTGTTGTCATTGTCACTGTGGTTCCAGCCGGCATTTCCTTGACAGGGTGCATAAATATCTTGAAAGATCAGTTTTGCCCTCTTGCTAATCGTTATGTGCTTGGGTGTTTGACAGTAGAGCAAGGCTGTGTGGGTGGGGATTGAAGCTGCCATTCCCTGTTAACGCTGATATGGTTGCAACAAGCATGTGACTCAGTTGTTCCTTTCAGCATACTCTTTGTTTTCTGCTCTTCTCTGCTGCTGCCTTTCAGTATCTGAAGGGTGCTCTGAAGAATGACCACTTATTCAGTCTTGCACATAATGCTTTGATGACATGGCCACATGATCAAAACTGCATTTGGGCATTTTTCAGAAGATCTCGAAAAATAAAATTGATGTGGCTGTCCACACACAAAGTAAATAGACAGAAGCATTTTTAAAACGATTAGCAAGGAAATATGGACATTGTCAGAAAACAAAATAATGTCAGAGACTGGAGACTTGTATGCGCTTCCTCCTTTCTGTGAAACTGCAAGTGAGCCAGGCCTTAAAGCATACCCTCCAACATTTCTCAGATAAAAATAGGGACATCCTATTCCATACGCTCCCACATTTCTCTGATGAAAATGGGAATAGGAATTCTTTTGGGGATAACACAGGAAGGGTTATCCCCTAAATTATAGGTGTACACCAGGGGTAGGGATCTCTATTTCCTTATGGGTTACCATTTGAGGGCTGAAGATCTGTGGTGGACAGGACCAATGATAAGAGTGGGTGAAGCAATGTTACATTTTAGCCACACAAAAACTTGAACAGTAAGAGCTGTTCGACAGTGGAATTTGCTGCCAAGGAGTGTGGTGGAGTCTCCTTCTTTGGAGGTCTTTAAGCAGAGGCTTGACAACCATATGTCAGGAGTGCTCTGATGGTGTTTCCTGCTTGGCAGGGGGTTGGACTCGATGGCCCTTGTGGTCTCTTCCAACTCTATGATTCTATGATTCTATGATATGTGTGATGTGTACACATAGCTTTCCCTACAACCACCATTTTCTTATCAGGCAGACAAGAGGCATTAACACAATTCAAGGACACATTTCAGCCAGACAAAAGCAGGGTGGCCACTGGGAGAGTGCCAAGGGCCAAATAGGGAGCTACACTTGTCCCTTGAGGCTGAGGTTTCCCACCCTGTTATGCACTTAAACTCCTACATGTACACCTAAAAATCACAACGTGTGAAAACTCAATCTAGTAGAGGATTTAGCCCATCTATATTTATGTAACTGGAACACAAAAGAGTTTGTTAAATGTCACAAGTGTTATGTTAGCCAACATTTAGCCTAGAAGTAGCAGTGGTTGTGACCATGCCTGCATAACTATACTGGGATCTACAGAAGCCTGCAAAGACTTCTATAAAGCAGAACTAAACACTAGAAGAAATCTATAGGAATTTGCATGCCTTGCAAATTCAAGATTTGGCTATTTCATTGGGAGCTCTTAGAAAGAGCCAGTTGCAAAGGTTGGCAGATACATGGTATTGCGAGCAAGAGACATAAATAGCAAGAGCTTAGCTGACACATTTTTATTATTCGATTCAGAAATGTGTCACACCTACTTCTACATCCTACAGAGAGGGAATACGTGCACAAACTGGCAGCATGTACTCATATGTGCAAATTGTATTCTGCATATGCATCAACAGATGTTCAGGAATATATGGGCATTTAAATAGCATTCATTATTGGTCCATTATGCTAAGCTCTTATTAACATAAAGTGAAAACAGAAAAGATGATAAGCAGAGATACACCCTCCCTTGAGGCAATAGCAGGATGCATTTCAGTCAATCACAAGTGGGAAAGTAAGCATTGCTGAGGCACCTTTATATTTTGATCCCCCAGATGCAGGCTCAGAAACTGCCATATATTCAAGTAAAGTTACTTCTGGTTTCATGGGACATTATTTATATGGCAAATAAATAATGGCTAGCCACACTGTTTTCCTTGGGGGAACCTGATATAAAGTGTGAGGGAACAACTGGATACAAACTACAAGAAAGAAGATTCCACCTAAACATTAGGAAGAACTTCCTGACAGTAAGAGCTGTTCGACAGTGGAATTTGCTGCCAAGGAGTGTGGTGGAGTCTCCTTCTTTGGAGGTCTTTAAGCAGAGGCTTGACAACCATATGTCAGGAGTGCTCTGATGGTGTTTCCTGCTTGGCAGGGGGTTGGACTCGATGACCCTTGTGGTCTCTTCCAACTCTATGATTCTATGATTCTATGATTCTATGATTCTAACTCTTAACAATGCGTTGCTACTTTCTACATATACTTTCTACCCAGTGATCTAATTAGCATGATTTTGGATTTGCTTTGGAAGCATGCCAAGCAAACCATGTTTGCATGCTTTGGGGTGTCATTAAATCAGCTCTACTTTGTCCCCCTGTGTTGAGTTGAAAGTTTTTAAGAGTTTTGATAGATACTCAGCATTTCTATACAGAATGTTGTTGTTGGTATCCAGAACACCACCATCAATAGGGCGCCTATTGATTTGCATAGGACAGGCATGACAAAACTTAGCCCTCTAGATGTTTTGGGACTACAGTTCCCATTATCCTTGACCACTGGTCCTTTTAGCTAGGGGTGATGGGAGTTATAGTCCCCAAACATCTGGATGGCCAAGTTTGGTCATGCCTGGCATAGGCCAAAGATGATAGATAGATGGATAGATAGATAGATGATAGATGATAGATAGATAGATGAATAGATGATAGATAGATAGATGATAGATAGATAGATAGATAGATAGATAGATAGATAGATCGATAGATAGATAGATAGATAGATAGATCTTACACCTTCATATGAAGTATTGATATTGGCGCATTTAAAAACAGGTCCAGTGGGGCTTGAGGAATTAAACCCAAGGGTGGGGAACTACTGGCCCTCTAAAAGGCTCACATTAGGCCCAGACAGCATGACCCGTAATCAAGGGTGATGGGAGTTGTAGTCCAACCATATCTGGAGGCCACAGGTTCCCCATCCCTGCCTCAAACCCTACCAAGGCATTGGTATTGACTTGAGAATAGATTGTTCACAATAGGTTTTGGGTTGTTGTGATTTCATGATCTTTGATTAATCTGTAGATTCTTCAGAGCTAACATATGAGTTAATTCACTGGCTTGATTCGTAGTGTTGCAATTTAAACGTTGCAGTGAAAAGGCAATATGATGCTTAGTCAACTAAATGGTCGATTATAGCATCACTTAAGCAAGTTCAAGCAATTTCTTGTGATTTATTATGGTTGTAGGCCACAAAATTCAATACAAAGGTAAGGGACAGAACATTTTAAAACAAATAAAAACAATTATACATTTATCTTCTCTCAAAAAGCCAGCAAGTTGATGTTTTTTTTATAATCTACATAGAAACACTTTAAGATCCCTTTCAGTCAATCAGATTTCTCAATACTATGAAAGCACACAAATTCAAAATATCATGTATATAATATTCATTCTCAAATATAACTCATGACTTTGAAATCACCTACATAATTCAGCTTTGCTCTGTAGAGCAAGCAATGCGATCTGACTTTATGCAACATCGGTTGAGACTTCATAGCACAGCTCTTTCCATTCTTTCTTGTAATTGGATGTAGGAGTAACACACAGTGACTAAGAAAGCACAAGCCAGGCAAGGTGGAATCCTTAAAAAGGGCTATATTGTATATGTGAAACAGGTGAAGAAATCGGCTGCAGAGGTTCCAGATTTTGCAACAAAATGATAGCTTATCCTTGTCATAAGTCAAATAGATTGTTAAAATAAAAGAGAGGAGATAGTTGTCAGGATGGGTTAGATCAAAGACTTACTGTAGACGGCAGCAATAAATTGGGAGGGTTATCTCAAGATGCCAGAGATGGCATGTTTTTCAGCCAACCACTGTCCGGAATCGAGCAAAAGGAAAGAGAGAGATGTTTCCTAAAGAGAGATTATAAGGCTAGAAGTCTCCCAACTACCTACCTTCTCACCCGCCTACATGTAGCTGTCACTGTAAACCAAGAAAGAGGGTTGCCAACAAACAACCACCACCACCCTAGGTCTTTCATGAAAAACTGGTGTTAGCCACAGGGCTCCAGTAAGCACATATCATTTGACATTGTATATACTCATTTATTTATAAATCTAAATCACTTGGAGCTGAACCACTAAAACAAACTAGCTGAACAAGAAAACAACAAAAACAAAAGGTTCCACTGCCTCCCACCGCCTACAGCAATATGGATTTGATAGATGACTGCTCTGCTCATTTTCATTCTGAGCTAAGCCTGGCTCTCCAATGCCATCAATATCATCAGTGTTGTTACTGCAACTGCTGACTGAAGTTGATGCAATAACTATTAATTAGGTGACTCTGTCCTTTTGCAAAAGCACAGCCAAGCCTGTGTAGTTTCTCCTGGCGTTTACTTTAAGCCATTGTGGCTTGTAGACGTCTCAGAAGGAACAGAGAAGTTGTGAATCTCCTCCTCCTCAGACTCTCAGCTTTTGATACCATCGCAACCATGGTACCCTTCTGGACTGTCCCTAGGAGATGGGCCTCAGGGAGACTTTTCTGCAGTGCTTCTAGTCTTATCACCAGGGAGTGTTCCAGAAGATAGTATTTACTGAGTGTTTCTCATCCCCTTGGCCCTTGGACTATGGAGTGCTGGTGGATTTGTCTCCAATGCTATTTCACAATGCTATTTTTGTTAAATCATATACACACTGTGTTGAATTGAGTGTTAGTCAAACTTAGAGCAGTCCCATTGATTTATTAGGTCTGTTCTACGTCTGGATCCAACTCATTGGTTTAGGTTTACTAAATTTATTAGACACCTTTATCTTAAAAAAGAGGGGGGGGGGACTCCAAGCTTCTTACAGCAATTCAATTATCTAAAAGTGGAAAAAAATCAACACAACAGCAACATCCATAATACACTAAAAATCAAAACCCACCATTACTAATGAGAAACCACTAGGAATAATCAATTAGCATGATGCCAGTATTTTAAAACCATCCAGTCCCATCACATACTTAAGACTAGAGGAATCCCTTAACCCTGGTGTCAAACAAATGATAATGTTGGTGCCATGGGGGAGGTCCCTGCTGGGGCTGGCCATGCCCCTTAGCTGATGCATTATCGGGATGAGTCTGAAGGAACCAATAGGTATGCCCGAGGGCACAAAGTGTAGGAAGGCTGGTTTAGTTGTTTAGCTTTACAGGTGCATAAGCCACATCATACCTGATTTCTCTTCATCCTTCACCTGCAGTAACCCTAGTTTTATTTGCACTTAGCAGCAGCAGAATCTGGGATAGGCCTAACCCAGGCATGGCCAAACTTGGCCCTCCAGATGTTTTGGGACTACAACTCCCATTGTCCCTAGCTAACAGGACCAGTGGTCAGGGATGATGGGAATTGTAGTCCCAAAACATCTGGAGGGCCAAGTCTGGCTAATACTGTTGGGCTCTCCCTTGACTAAAACACCAGGATGAAAAAGTAAAGAACAGAGCTTTCTCCACCCTGACCTCACTCCTTTTGTTTGTAGTACGTGATGATGCATTTTAACATTACAGTACACAGTTTTTTGGTTTTTTATAATGGTTTTATTTTATGTGATATATTTTGTGTCTGTGTGTGTTGTGTTGTGTTGTGCTCCAGGATTATTTTTAACGAAGAGCAGGCTAGAAATTCTCTCAATAAATATGTGGAAAAAATGTCACCGTTCCTTTCTTGTAAGGTAGGAGCTATGCCTGCTGTTTTATCTGGCTGCTCCTGACAAGACCAGGTCCGGGGCATTGTGGATGATAAGAATAATTAACTGTACTACATGGGGTGGCAGATAGAGAAAGACTTACAACCAGCCCACAGCTATTTTCCTTCATCTCTAAGATCTTTGATTTGGTACCTCTCTGCACTTTATGCCTTGAAAGTTTTCCTTAAATGTGCCATTATCTCCTGGATAAACGGCTGCATCTCCCAGGGAAAGAGCACTATGAAAATCAGTGGTTTTGTCTTTTAGTGCATTGTGCTGCTGTGGCATCTCCACTTAATTATCTTGTTGGGAATGGTTTATTTGCAATAGGAAAGAGACCATTGTGGCTGGGCATCCTTGGCCCGACTCCCTCTGAAAATAAAAACAGAAACAATATTGTGTCATTAGTATGCATCCTTGCTCAGAAAACTGTCACTGGTGCAATACATTTATGGGATTTTTTTTTTAAAAAATTCCATCATAGTAAAAGAGTAACTGCCATTCAATTCTGCGAAATGCTTTCTCAGCGTCAAAAGATGCTATTACCACTGGGCTGGCATCATCTTTCATCTTAAAGACGACATTAAATAAGCGTAGCAAATTCGTGCAGGCGAACCTTCTGCACTAAACATAAAATAAAACCCCATGTTGTTCAGGATGAATTATTTTAATACTTATGCTTTGGCTCAATTGGCCAATAACTTTTCCAATTGATTAAAACCTACATTTCAAAGGAAAAGGGGGCCTGAAGGACCCATATTCCTATATGCTTTGGTCTGCTTTGAATATTGTTGTAATCAGCACAGCAATGCAGCTTGGGCAACATCTGTTGGTCAGTACCCGATTTGCATAGTCCAGTGCTACGAAAGCAATGATGAATGTGAATACTTACTTCCAAGGGAAGTATCCTTTGTGCAAACAAAAGGTGAAAGATTTTTGAACTCTGTAGAAATGGGAAATAGGTTCGATTAAGTTCGCAAAGTTACCTAATTTTCACTTTCTGAAACAAGTCACAGCCATCCTTCAAAATGTGCACTTTCACAGGAAAATGTTGATTAATTTTCATGTGGGTGTTTTTTGTTTGCTTATTAAATCACAAAGTGACGTGAAAATGTTAGAAGTGCATTTCCCCCACAACTCGCAACTCCCACCATTTTTGCCAAATTGTGCCCTTTGCGCCCCACTGAAAATTTCATATTTAATTTATTGATCATATCCTACTTTCTCTTCACGAGGAAGGAAATCACAATGGATGACATCACAAATGATAAGGAGGCTGGGTCCCTTCTGCCTCCTCTGTAATTCAACCACTCTATGTTCCAGTTCCTCCAACTCATCAAGAGGATTGATGGCTAGCTAAATGTACAAGAAACCCAATGAAATGAAATGAAATGCATCAGGGTTTTAAGCCTCCCCACCCACCAGACATTTTGATATGAACAACATGTTAACTGTACTTTTTGTTACTGTTTTTGGCAGCAGCTGCTATTTTCTCCTTGATTTTTTGCTCTGCTTCTGTTTTCATCTGTTGGTATATTTTGATTAAAATGAGGAGCAGTCTTCAATAAGCTAAGTTTAGACTCAGATATGAATTTCTTAAGGTCAGAAAAAGCTGCAGGTTCTTTGCATTTGGCTCAGGTAACGTATACAGTGCACTCAGTTTTTAGTACACAAACTGTGATTGTTAGCTACTTATAATGTACAGTGGTACCTCGGGTTACATATGCTTCAGGTTACGTACGCTTCAGGTTACAGACTCCGCTAACCCAGAAATAGTGCTTCAGGTTAAGAACTTTGCTTCAGGATGAGAACAGAAATCGTGCTCCGGTGACGCAGCAGCAGCAGGAGGCCCCATTAGCTAAAGTGGTGCTTCAGGTTAAGAACAGTTTCAGGTTAAGTACGGACCTCCGGAACGAATTAAGTACTTAACCCGAGGTACCACTGTACAAAAAAACAACCTAATTACAGGACATAGTAACTGAATCTTCTGTTTAAAATGGGCAGAATAAGTACTAGATATGTTGAGTGAACTTAGTCCAGTATCTGAGGCAAGTATATTTCTAGGGCTTGATTTGAATATAAATGCTTGACCTACCTTCTTGGGCATAGTTTCTCAAGTGTGGATGATGTTTAGCTACCATATTCCCATTGCAAGAAGTCATATGACTCTGGTAAACACAGAGGAATGTTTTCCAAGCAGAAGTGCTCCATGCTGCAATGTTTTGTCGCAGAGTCCTACCTGTACTAAAAATATCTCCATGCCATCTCTCAAGGTGGCACACAGAAAAGATAAAAACACCTTAAAATAAAACAACATAAAAATAAGCATGGAGAACAAAACAATGATTCAGCTGAGGGAATGGGACAAACAAAAAACAAAACAATTACTGCAGTTATTCATATCATCGGAAATCTGAGGGAGCAGGTGATAGAATTCTTCATAGCATTTAGCAGAATGATAGCAACTGATTACATGAACACAGCCCTGCCCTTAAAGAGAATATCTGCTGGCATTTTCCAATGTGGCACCTTTTCATCTTTTGACAACCAAGCTGCAAATACAGCACACAACATTGCAGTCTTAACCATGTCCACTTAGAATTAAGTTCTATTGAATTCAATGGAACTAGTTCCCAGATGAATTGGGTTAGGATTTATAGTTTAAATCCATCTTTCTTTTAAAGGACTCTAGGCTGGGCTATTCCTATTTGAAATACAGTCTCCCTCATCCCAGCACCTCTCTGATTTCTACCCTATACAACACTAAATCCCTTCCACCTGATTTCAGATTTCAGAACCTGACACCACCATGAGATTTTCTTCCTTCCATGTGTGACAGAAATTGCACCGTTCATGCTTAATCCTGTTTTAAATAGTATTTTTGGCCTCCTGGCCTTCTGTGATGATGTCTAAGATCTTCTTTATCCATCACACACCGCTACAACTCTTCCTATCACATTCATCCCCTTCGTGATTCACATTCTCTCTTCCGATTTTAGTGTCCTATTTTCTAGTGTTAAAAAATAGCCTTTGTTCAGTAACAGTGCATATTACAAACACCAAAAAAGAACAGCACACACTGTTTTTGTCATTTGAAAGCCCTGCAGTAATTAATTAATTAAATGTTACCTCCGCATACCTTTTAGTTTAGCTCCTTTGTGCTGACACTCTCCAACACAGCTGGATGGCACTTTATTTTTCCTTTGAGTCTGGCTATTTTGTTTTCGCCCAGTACAGTATTATCTCCTTTATCAAAGTAGCCAGGGAAATATTGCCGTCTTTGGATAATGCTAAGGAATATCCATCACAAGGCACTCTTCAGTGAAGCCAGAAAAGACCAGGAAGCTTTCAGACACAAGCTGGGCAGATTCCCTGTGGCACAGTCACTATCTATGCCTAGAAAGGGGAACCTTTGTGGCCTGGGGGTCATGTCTTTATCTATCTCCATGCTGTGGACCAGAGGTAGGCAACCTAAGACCCGTGGGCCGGATGCGGCCCAATCACCTTCTCAATCCAGCCCGCAGATGGTCCAGGAATCAGCGTGTTTTTACATGAGTAGAATGTGTGCTTTTATTTAAAATGCATCTCTGGGTTATTTGTGGGGCATAGGAATTCATTCATTTTTCTTTTCAAAATATAGTCCAGCCCACCACGTGGTCTGAGGGACGGTGGACCGGCCCACGGCTGAAAAAGGTTGCTGACCCCTGCTGTGGACCAACTTTGACAAGTGGGTGGGACCCACTGATTTCCCTCTATAAGTATTCAACACCTACAGGCATTGGTGTTGATCTTGTTGGTATAATAATAATAATAATAATAATAATAATAATAATAATAATTTATTTATACCCCGCCCATCTGGCTGGGTTTCCCCAGCCCCTCTGGGCGGCTTCCAACAAAATATTAAAATGCAATAGTCTATTAAACATTAAAAGCCTTCAGATGTTTTGTGGTAGTTGTTTTTCTCTTTGACATCTGGTGGTCACAGTTTTGAGAACGTGTATGTGAAGAAACAAAAAATTAGGAATCTGAAGCCACAGCAGGAGATTTTAGTTCGCTATTTGCCTGCACCTTGACTTCCCATGCAAACTGATATGTACCATGGATATCTTAGTTATTGTGTTTTACACCTTGGAGAGATCCAATGCACCCGCACATTTCTTTGCACATGTAGACATTTAAATGATTGGGGAACCTGTTGCAGGTGAGCTGAAGATTCATTTCTATCAAGTATTCCCCAGGTCTTGTTATTAAGCATAAAGCCTGGCTCCACTGATGTACCATAATCAGGGTGTACCTGATTGTTACTGATGGAAACAATGCAATATGATACAGTTGTATCCCAAAGTGACTCATTGTCCCCCTCTGCTGTGCTGATATGGCTTCAAACAGTCCTACAAGGCTGATGTACATTGTGCTATGTCCACATTTATGACAACCCTGGGAAATCTACAAGTTTCACATTTTCACTATCTGTGTTTTATGTATCACACTGCTATTTGCCTGGGATACAAAATAACTGGATTTGTTTTACTTAATCCTATGCCTCGCATCTCTAGTATGAGGAATATATGTAAATTTTGCTTTCAGATTATGGGTGTGGGCTCCTCTGGAGGCTCCTGGCATCAGTGGCTGTCATTGGGTTGCTCCACTAGTCAAAATCCTCAGTATCTAGTGTGACAAATGAATGAGAAGGAGAGTTCCTATCTATACATATTAGACAGGAACAAGTGTGGGGTTATTCCCTAGACACTGCGGACCTCAGCAGCTTACCTCCACACTATCCAGTCAGCAACTAGAATCATAGAATCATAGAGTTGGAAGAGACCACAAGGGCCAGCGAGTCCAACCCCCTGCCAAGCAGGAAACACCATCAGAGCACTCCTGACATATGGTTGTCAAGCCTCTGCTTAAAGACCTCCAAAGAAGGAGACTCCACCACACTCCTTGGCAGCAAATTCCACTGTCGAACAGCTCTTACTGTCAGGAAGTTCTTCCTAATGTTTAGGTGGAATCTTCTTTCTTGTAGTTTGGATCCATTGCTCCGTGTCCGCTTCTCTGGAGCAGCAGAAAACAACCTTTCTCCCTCCTCCATGTGACATCCCTTCATATATTTGAACATGGCTATCATATCACCCCTTAACCTCCTCTTCTCCAGGCTAAACATGCCCAGCTCCCTTAGCCGTTCCTCATAAGGCATCGTTTCCAGGCCTTTGACCATTTTGGTTGCCCTCCTCTGGACACGTTCCAGTTTGTCAGTGTCCTTCTTGAACTGTGGTGCCCAGAACTGGACACAGTACTCCAGGTGAGGTCTGACCAGAGCAGAATACAGTGGCACTATTACTTCCCTTGATCTAGATGCTATACTCCTATTGATGCAGCCCAGAATTGCATTGGCTTTTTTAGCTGCCGCGTCACACTGTTGGCTCATGTCAAGTTTGTGGTCAACCAAGACTCCTAGATCCTTTTCACATGTACTGCTCTCAAGCCAGGTGTCACCCATCTTGTATTTGTGCCTCTCATTTTTTTTGCCCAAGTGCAATACTTTACATTTCTCCCTGTTAAAGTTCATCTTGTTTGTTTTGGCCCAGTTCTCTAATCTGTCAAGGTCGTTTTGAAGTGTGATCCTGTCCTCTGGGGTGTTAGCCACCCCTCCCAGTTTGGTGTGTGTTTACTCTTCTACATCTACTTCCTGATGCTTACAAGGCAAACTTCTGGCTGTTTTGCTTAATGAAGCATCTTACTGGCCACCACTGACAGCTACAGTACATAGAAGACCTTCAGGCCCGCTCTATCCCATAAAGCTAAATCAAACCGACCCTACACTATAAGGAGAGTAACTATTGATTCCTTAGCTGCCTTTGCCCCTTTACCTCATGCATACAATCTCTTGTTTGTGAGAAGAGCAGCAATATACTTTTGGCCAAAATTCAAGAGCAGAGTTATCCAAGAGTTGCACTGCTTTCTGTCACATAGATTCCTCTTGCTTACAAAATAAGTACTCGTGCATGTGTCAAGACAACAAAATAACACCAAGTCCCTCCAAGCCTCAAACACACACAAAACTCAATGACAAAACAAAAACAATTGCTAGGCTGATTTCGAAGATATTTGATGGGTCTCTGACGTGCCCCTGCTTGGATTTCACAGAAACAGATCCACTTGTTGTCAGTCTTGTGGTTCAGCCTGTCATCGTAAGTGATGTTTGTGTTTGTGTAAGTAACAGCAGGAGTACTCCCTCTGGGCTATCAACTAATACATAAGGCACCGAAAACTGCACCATAATATATTTTTATCTTTTAGTCCTTTCTCATGGTTTATTAATGCCTTCTTCTATGCATATTAGTTAGATGAGCCTACCCTCTTAATGCTAATTTTATTTCAAGTGCAACATTGTTCTAGAATATTTCTTAGACAAAATAAGGGGGGGGGGGGGACAAAGACAAATGCAGACCGCAAATCACAATCTGCTACAGACAAAGCACTGTTTATAATCCCTTCTTTTGAACATCCCCATATATTTCTGAAACAGCTGTCCAATAATTTGCAAAAATTGCAACATTTCACTTTGCTTTTATTAATTCTGTAGCATTCCATTAAATTAGCTAATTTTCTAGGTAGAGAATTTATTCCTTTGTCTTCAGCAAATTTACTTAAACTCATACACATACACAAATGCAAATGTCTGTATCTTTGAAATAGTAATAGGAAAAGAATAGGCTTGCCTTCTGCACTTCAGTGACATCATTTATTTATATTCAAAATGTTTAAAAAGGAATGCCCTTATCCCAGATGTTTAAAATGCAGAAGACACAACTTTGTTAAACCAGGACTATGTTTTTGAAAGAGACAAGCAACATGCATATTGTTTATTCGCTGGTGGGTTTCTTCTATACTGCTTCAAAATATTTGTTCTCATATAGCTAATACCTTTATGTATACTGCCTAGAATAAGGAGAACCCCAGGAAAAAAAAATGTACTAAAATGGCCAAGTCAGCAGATCTTATCATGCTTTCCCCCGTGCATTTTCATTTACACTTTTTCCTTCTCGGCAATATTTCATTCTTTAGCTGTTTGCTTCTGTCAGAAGTTCAAAGACAGCCCAATTTCATAAAAGGGAGATAGTATTGATTGATCCAGCATATTGTTTCCACCACCCCCTTTTGACCAGTTCTTGATGCACATTCCCAATTTTGAAAAGCATTTCATGAATCAGTGTGCAGTTTTAAAAAAAATCTATAGAATGAGCTCATTACCATGCTAGTCGCTGAATATTTTCCACTGGTTGCGTTTGCAATGCAAAGCTGATTTCACTAACCTCTTATCTCTGCAAAAAGGAAAAAAGTTAATCTATAAATAAAATATACAATGTATAGCTCAGTCGGTAGAACATGAGACTGTTAATCTCAGAGTTGTAGGTTTGAGCCCCATATTAGGCAAAATCTTCCTGCATTTGCAGTGGGTTTGGACTAGATGACACTTGTTATCCCTTCCAACTCTTTCTAAACTTGTGAGAGGCCCAAGAGACTTATTGGGATGTGGATTCATAGATTGCATCCCATAGCCAACTGCACCCCCAGGTTGATAGCATTGGCCAGTATGAGCAGCTCCCTCCATTTGCTGTCTTAAGACACTCTTTCTCCCTGATCTCTCATAGGCAGACTGGGCTCCTCCACTGTCAAAAGTAGAGTGTTTCCTGTCTGTGTTCTGATAAATTCCTTGTAAGCAATAACGTCATAGCTTGTTTTAATTCAGTTCTATGTGATCCCACCCTTTGTCTTTCTGCTTTGCTTCCCCAAAATACTAGTTTATCCCCCCCACTCACTAAAAACAATGAAAAAGAGAACAAAATAATACGATGCAAAATTCTGCAACTGTGAAGGATTTTTCTCCCTCTGTAGTTTGTTAGGGTTTTTTTAATGTCATAACAAAATCAACTATAGCTTGGTGATTCCACATCCATTTATCCTCTGATCTCCTCTGTTTTAATGTACATTGAAGTCCCACAGAGAGGGGATGGGGCGGGGTGCGATCCTATCTAGCATAGGAAATTATATTATAAATACAGGTGAGCCAGAGTAATATATGTTGCCCCAGAGTATTAGCACCGTTTAAAAAACAACAACCTGAAAATTAAAAAGTGCCTCACAGAGAGATGCAAAACAGTTAAACCTCTAAGAGAAAGATGTCATGAAAGGAGGAGAATGAAGTTGAACAGCTGTAAACTCTGCATGGCAATAGCTTGAAGGCATTCTGAATGCAGAGGACAGATGCTGACAGGCTGACTCTGGGATTATTACGGGGAGAACATTTGCATGCTCAAAAGTGGAAGCCCTGGTTACTCAACAGGAGTACTGCAAACAAATATGTCCATTTGAGCAACCACAAACAAGGACAGTTTTTTAAATATATAATTCATATCTTGCACTGATAGTGTCCAGATCAAGGTAGCACTCTATTCTGCCTTGGTCAGAATCCTACCTGGGGGTTCTGGGCACCACAGTTTAAGAAGGATGTTGGCAAGCTGGAATGTGTGCAGAGGAGGGTGACCAAGATTATCAAAGGTTCTGGAAACTAAGATTTGTAAGGAATGGTTGAGGGAGATAATTATGCTTAGCCTGGAGAAGAGAAGACCAAGGGGTGATGTGATATTTTCAAATACCTGAAGGCATGTCCCATGGAAGATGGAGTAAGCTTGTTCTTTGCTGCTCCATAGGGCAGGACCTGAACAAATACTATAATAATAATAATTTATTATTTATACCCCGCCCATCTGGCTGAGTTTCCCCAGCCCACTCTGGGCGGCTCCCAATCAAGTATTAAAAACAATACAGCATTAAATCTTAAAAACTTCCCTGAACAGGGCTGCCTTCAGATGTCTTTTAAAGAAAGGATAGCTACTTATTTCCTTCACATCTGAAGGGAGGGTGTTCCACAGGGTGGGCGCGGGTACCGAGAAGGCCCTCTGTCTGGTTCCCTGTAACCTTACTTCTCGCAATGAGGGAACCGCCAAAAGGCCCTTGGCGCTGGATCTCAGTGTCCGGGCTGAATGATGTGGGTGGAGAAGCTCCTTCAGGTATACAGGTCCGAGGCCGTTTAGGGCTTTAAAGGTCAGCACCAACACTTTGAATTGTGCTCGGAAACGTACTGGGAGCCAATGCAGATCTCTTAGAACCAGTGTTATGTGGTCCCAGCAGCCACTCCCAGTCACCAGTCTAGCTGCCGCATTCTGGATTAATTGCAGTTTCCGGGTCACCTTCCAATGTGCTTAAATTACAAGAAAGAATATTCCCACATTAGGATAGAATTTGTGATGGTAACAGCTGTTCTACAGTGGAATGGACTGCTTCAGAAAGTGGTGGACTCTCTCTCATTGGAGGTCTTTAAGCAGAATTTGGATGACCATCTGTCAGAGATGATTTAGCTGTGATTCCTGAGGTGCAAGGGGTTGGACTACATGACTCTTGGGGTCCCTTCCAACTCTACAATTCTGTGATGATTCTATTAACACATAGCACCACTGAAACTGCTTTGCTTTGGAAATATTGCAATGGCATGGTTGAATTTTACAAAACAATTCTGCAATTTTTCAAAAATAAAAAACCCACCAAATTTGTGGACTGATACATGGTGTGTGGGCTGATATATGGTGACCATTTTCAGATATGGTGGCATTTAGTGCATGCACAGCTATATATACTATGTGCATAGTATAAAACGCATCACACAGGAACTGATATAACAGCCCCAAATTTACACCATTTGTGGACATACATGTAGTGATCATTTTCAGCTATGTCTGCTATGCCATGCTGAAACAGAAGCATCATTTTAACCAATTGTGCATGCAGACATGTGTGCAATACCACATGCTTCCATGTCTGAAAATTATCACTATATATTAGTCGGTAACTGGGGTAAATTTGAAGATTCTCTTGAAAATGACATGATTGATCAAGTGTGCCATTGCACTACTGCCTCTCAGAGGCACTGAGGAAGAAAGGCAGGCTGGAGCAGTCACTCTGGAACTTGCAGCAGTTCTGAGGTTAAAAAAAGGGGGGCAGGAAGATCCCAAGATCACCTTCACTTCAAAAGCAGCTCTGAAGTTTGGGAGGACAGTGCCTGTTTCTTCTTGTGGTATCAGGGCCATTACTCAGTTTAAAAAACCCAGTTGGGCCTGAGATTCAGGAGTTCTGAAGAGTGATGGATTAGTGTCTCAGAATCGGTCACCCTATCCATCACCACTAGTGTGCTTTCTGTTAGTGCCAAGAAGTCATCCAGACAGTTCTGGGCATTGAGACTTTCTCCCGCTATGACTGTCACCTTAATGTTAACACTGGAGCTGATAAGATCTGGACCCACCTAGTGCCTAAATGACAGACCAGCCTGGAATCCCAATTGCACTTCTCTGATCTCCATGAATGGGATGGATACCAGTGTTGGGAGCGAGCCCAGTCCCTCCACAGGCTTGCACACTCCACCTTTTATCTCCTTCTTGGCACAGTTGCAAGAAGGCGGCAGAAGCTTTTGCTTCTGATGTTGATTGATTAGAGTTTAGCATTGCATCCAAAACCTAAACAGTGGTTAATCGTAGCTATGATTTGTTGATGCAAGTCAGATTCATAAATGATGGTATGAAATTGGTTTGTTCCAACAAACCATAGTTAAGATTAACCACCCTTTGCTGAGTTTAGGTGACACAGCAAGCTTCAGATAATCTCAAACAGAAGCAAAAGCTTATTAACTCCTCCTCCTCCTCCGCCTGGATGATGGGGACCCAGAGAGTGCAAGGCCCAGGAGGCACCAGACTCATTACCAACATGATAGACTATGGCACCTGTAGTCCTCCATATATTGTTGGACCCCAACATCTATCACTTCTAGCAAGCCAATGCAGGTAATGGCCTGGGCTGATGGGATTTGGCATCTAGCAGCATCTTGAGGTCCTTAGGCTCCCCATCCCTGAACCTTGGCTTTTCATGACACTTGAAAGCAGCCAATGTGGATCTGTGACATATAGTTCTTAATACAGTAATGGGTAAAATGGCCTAGGATGTCAAGCAAAATTGCCGATCAGAAACTATTTGCATAAGGGATAATGGGTATAAAGCAAGGAGTAATTATTTATGTCTCCTTTGCATTTAAAACAAGAAATTACAACTGCTATGAATCACTTTGCACTGAATCTAGCAAGTTAGTTGAACTCTTATAAAAATGCTTTATTGACTTGTTCCAAACTCAATTAAGTGTTTATGAACTCAGTCTATTCTGCTACTTGCTGCAAATTTAATTATTTTTGTGGAATGTGTCTGCTCATTTTTCCATGCAATACATATATGTGCACACCAATACTGTAAAATAAATAGCTACAGAGCTAAAAAGCTTAATTTTTGGAGACTTTAAATTGAAATTAGGTTAACTTGGCTCTTTTCTAATTCCCTTGATACACTATGTCTTACACATAAAAAAACCACTGTAGAATTTACATTACACTATCTGTTTGTAACAGTACCTGTCATGGCTGCCAAGGGTTATGTCTATGACCATCATAGCAATCTAATTAAATATAGGCGTATCAGACAACTGGACATGATTCAAGGCAAGCTCAACATTAAATTACAAAATTTAGATGGGCCACTTAATCAGTAGACTCAGCAACTAGCTCTAGCTATCACCCCAACTCATAAGCTTGATGGCTTGGTTAGACATACTGTGTAACAGATGTCCAACGTACATCCATGAGCCTTAATCATAAATATGATGCTTTCATTTGGCATGGGATATAGGAAAAGTTTCTCAGTTGCCAGTAACCTGCTTGCTCATAGCAGGGGGTTGGGGAGTACTTTTAAAATGCATGAGCTGTCTTTTGTAGCCTGTTACAGGAAGACTTGGAAACCACCATTAATTTTGCTTTAAATAATCCATCAAGATGGTCCTTTGTTCTGATAATCTGAGTTTCAAGTGAGACCACATGACAAAGAATTACCAAGACCTGATGAGGTTCTTTTCATATTGCGTCTCCTCTCTATTGGTTCGGTTCAGTTCTAAACCACAAATTGAGTAAACGGCAAAAACAACAACCCAGTGCCGACAATCTTCTTTGAAATAAGATAAAACGTGTTTACTACCTGATCGTTTAGTATTGCACACTTCTGATAATCAGTTTTACTTTCTTCTTTTTAAAAAAAAATCCTTAAGTGCTACTTTTGCAACAGACTAGTGATTGTATTTGTTCCACCGCTAGTCCATGAGTGAATTAGTAAAGATGAAAAATGGATTTCAGAGACAATTTCAGCCTTGAAAAGATACCATTTGCAAGTATGGATAGGTTAGCTTGCTGATAGTTTTCTCCTAAATACTGAATAGATATAGGTTAGATGGGAAGATATGTAATACAGTGTGGTGGTTATTGTGCAATTTGGAGAGAATGTGAACATAATTAAGACGTGCATATTATCTAAAATATCATAGTGTCATTTTAATTCCTTCCTAAGAAAACAACTTGAAGGGTGCAAGGAATGTGAGCAAGGAAAGTATGAAATTCAGGTTACTTTACTAAAGTTTTATACCAATTGAATTTGAATCATTAATAAAGAAGAAGAAGAAGCCCCAGGGAAAAAAAATGGGACACATAAGATAAGCAAAACCGTTTTATTAATAGAGAAAGCTATAATCTAAAATTAGTACAAAGCAAACATTTTAGAGATTATGCTATTCTATGTGATATGAAAAGCAACCAAATATGCTTTATGAATGACTGGAAGGAAGGTAGGATATTTGCTATGGATAACTGGCTCACAGACATAAGACCTAGAAAACATTTAAACTGTAGTTAAATAATCAAGCACTATGAAAAGATAATGGAACTATTCACAAAAGAGTTGCTTGGAAAACATACAAAAGCCTAGTGAGAGATAGAGAGACAGAATTAATGGCCAGAAAACTACAGGCACTTAGGTCTTTAAAAAGGAAATGATTAGGTAGAGAATAGTGCTTAAAACAGGAATTTTGAAGAAGATAATTGCTGGTATTATCAGCCTGCAAGTACGCCTTGTATTTTTTTAATACATATATAATTTATGTTAGTCAGGAAAGGATCATTCACTGATCGAATATGCCATTGTAGAGTTTGTGAGTGCAAATTTAGGATTCCTTTTCCCGTCTCCTGGAGCGATCTTTTCCCCTCTCCACAAATCGAAGGAAGTAGGCACCTGATTTTCACCTAGGGTTAATAAAAGCTAAAAGTAAACTGTTAAAATTCTACCTATGCTGAGCCCGAGAAGGAGCTGTGAGCCAGCGCGGTTTAGGACCCAGAAGGCCCCGCCAGGCGGCAGTTGTGTAGATCACTGGGAGACTCTAAAAGGGTCCAGTTTTAATTCTCTCTCTAATCTCTGCAACAGCCGCGCTTCCCACAACAGCTCAAGGTTGGGCTGATCCCGACTGTGGCTTTGGATTTTTTATCCCCGCTCCCAATCCCCGGCGGAAACCGCATTAACTGGCTCCTTCGCAATGGAAACCCTCGAGGAAAAAGTGGCTTCAGTCGCTCGAGCCTGAGATCGCGGTATCTAAAGGAGAGGGGCACGAAAATGAAGACGCTGATGGTAAGTCAGTTTCGCAGGAACTAAAAATGGTCCCAGATTACGCGCCCCCCCCCCCCCAGCCTCCGGTCCTTAGGAACTGTGAAGCGAAACCACCAGACCTGGCTGGGAGTTGTCGGGAGAGACAGACGAGAAAGACCCCAGGCTTCCTTTGGGTCGGGTGATTTCAGCCTCTGTGCGGCTTGCCCTATTTATTTATGGGCATTTTTGCTCCGTGGGCAATTTTGCAAGGGGGTCTTGGGCTGAAACCTTGTCAAGGAAGAGAAGCAAAGGAACTTCCCGCCTGCCTTATTTTTAAATAGCAAATAGGTTCACATGCCATTATGATGGCTGTTGGTGTTCAGCTGAACCGACTTGCCTTGCAAAGAGGGATCGCGGGCGCTTAGGGCAATAATCACGGGCAGGCATTGCTCTCTCCCCCACCTAAAAAACTGCAAAACGTGGGAGCAGTGGGAATGGCAGCGAAAGGGTAAGCCGGAAAAGTGAGAGGAGGATAAGAGACAGGGGCTTAGGAAGGCAGAAAGCAGACTGTGTGTGTGGAGGGGGGGGGTCAAATTCAGGAGGAAGCTGCACTTTTCAAGAGGCTTTGGAACTTACAGGGGCTGGAAATAGACGGTTCCACCCCTCCCCACCCCGGCTTCTTTCGCCACCCCAGAGATTAAAATGGTAGCGCTGGGTGGCACCCGCCCGCCCGCACCAACCTGCAGGGATCTCTCCATGGAGAGGAGACCCAACCCCTTCCAGAAGAAGTTAGAACTTGCAAAGGCTACCAAGACGCAGAGCTGCATTCTCCTCACACCCACCCGCATCCCCGCCATAAAAAAGGACGGGAAACTTGCAAAAAAAAGGGGCTGCCTCACATGAGTTAGGCTGGCGCGGGTGTGGAGAGAAAGAGAGAGAGACGCCGAGCTTTTATTGACAACAATCAGAACTCCTCCAACAGTGGCGGGTTGCAAAGGCGAGGCGGGAAGCGGCGAGGCGCGCGCGGGGCGGGGGCTGGTGAGGCGGGAAGGAGAGCGGCGGGGAAGCGGGAGACCTGGGGGGGGGGGCGGCGACTGAGCCGCGAGGGACCCCGGCGACGGTGCTGCCGCCTGAGCCGCCCGCGCGCAACGCCTCCTGGCCGCCGCCGCCGCCGTTTCCCGCTCCGCCATCTCCACCACGTCCGGCCTCGGGCTCCGCAGCGCTCCGCTCTCCGCCTGCCTGGTGGGGAGCGCGCTCTCCCCTGCGCACGGCGGGTTCTCTCAGCGTGTCTCCTTGTCCCCCTTTTCAGCGCCATGGGCTGGCTGTGTCTTTAGCGCTCACCACCATGTGCACTAGCTTGTTGCTCATGTATGGTAGCATCGGTGGCGGAGGCGGAGGCGCTGGTAGTGGCGGCGGCGGCGGAGGAGGAGGCAGTAGCGGCGACGGAAGCCCGAAAGAGCAAAGTCAACCGCAGCAGCAGCAGCAGGTGGCGGTGACGGCGAGCCAGAAGCCGGAGAGCCCTCAGCAACTGGGCGGCAGCGGGCAGAAGCGCCTCCCCGACCGCCCCTTGGAAGGCTACATCGGGGTCCTGGACCACAAGGTGAGCGCAGGCGGAGAGGTGCGGGGGGAGGGGGAGGAGGCGAAGGGCGGACAAGGGCGCCGAAGAGGGAGCTCCTCTGGGGCCCTTGGCTTGGGCCGACTGATGAAAGTTCTCCGGGAAAAAGGTGTGTGTAATAGACATTTCTGTTCCATGAACTATGGGGAAATAGCATGGGAGTTAAGGTAAGGGAAAGGGACCCCTGACCATTAGGTCCAGTCTTGGCCGACTCTGGGGTTGCAGCACTCATCTTGCTTTATTGGCTGAGGGAGCCGGCATACAGCTTCCGGGTCATGTGCCCAGCATGACTAAGCCGCTTCTGGCAAACCAGAGCAGCGCACGGAAATGCTGTTTACCTTCCTGCCAGAGCGGTACCTATTTATCTACTTTCACTTTGACGTTCTTTCGAACTGCTAGGTTGGCAGGAGCAGGGACCGAGCAAGGGGAGCTCACGCTGGGGGGGGGGGATTCGAACTGCCAACCTTCGACCTTCTGATCGGCAAGTCCTAGCCTCTGTGGTTTAACCCACAGCACTACCCGCATCCAGGAGTTAAGGAGCCACGCTCTTCTCAGAGGCAGTGAGAGTGGAGTGCCCCACGGACATACAGCCCTGTGGGATGTTTTTAGGGATCACGTTGCCATTCAAAAGGCTGCCCTTTATTCCAGGGGCAATCAATCCAAATTATTCTTTGGATCGCTTTCTGTGGGGAAAAAACAAAAAGCAGCAAATACATGTTGTTAACAATAATAATGAATTCACATAGAATCCTATAGAAGGGACCATAAGGGTCATCGAGTCCCACCTTCTGCAATGCAGGGATCTTTTGCCCAACGTGGGGCTCGAACTTATGGCTCTTGAGATGAAGAGGCTTGTGCTGTTCCAGCTGAGCCTGTTTTATTTTATTTTATTAATATTGCCTGATGGGATATCTCAGAGCAAACGCCACATACTGTCTATTGCTCGTTAAGAGAGAAACGTTTTTTTAAAAAATATATACTTAACATATTTTGAAGAACGAATGGAAAATGTATAAATTAATCAATGTAAAACTCAGTAAAGGATAATAACAGAAAGAGAGAGAGAGGAATGTTTCATTTGGTGGCTGTATACAGTGGGTGGTATCCTAACTAAGGCTGCAATCCAAATCCCACAGGAGGCGTTGGATTGCATGAAGATGTTTCCCCTCTTGTTTCTGCTGGCTCAACTAGCTTCCCATGTGTGGGTGAGCAGAAGGCCTATTGGTGTCTCTGCCAGCAGAAAGCCCCTAAGTGGGGCAGGGTAAGGCTGAACTGGCTGGATTCCCAGCTGATTCACAGCCAGTGCCAACCAGCACAGAGCCTAATTTGGGCCCAATCACTGTGCCGTCTTCCACTGTTGCCACCATGAGTGGGTAAATTCAATGGGTCTGTTCCCTGTATGGCTTAGTCAGATACCACCCACTGGTTTCACAGTTGGGAACTGTCTTAAGAGGGAGTTCTGTTACACTGGGAGCTTTTCCAGACAAAAAATTTTTTGGCATGGCCTAAATTATCAGAATCAAACAGATAAACAGGCTTTAATCACTCCCTTTTGCAGAAGTGTTTTTGTGAAAAAGGCACTACCTTCAGAAGGAATTCCTTCCTTTAAAGTAAGCTTCATCTGCCAGTTTGTAGGTCTGCCTGTAGTGGGCAACTTCTGCTTCTTAGCAGATCAAAGTCTCTAACGTTGGTTGTGAAGGCTTTGCAGACCCCACAGAATCAATATTCTCAAGGGCAAAGGAAAGATAGTTGGCTTTAAAAAATAAAAATGGTGCATACAAATTTCAACCTCTCCATTGGGCCTTGGATAAATGATACTGATGATGCAATGCTGTGCATGCTTTGTGTGTACTATACAAACCTATTTGCAGAAGTAAAATTTGGTGTTGTAGATAAGTTCAGAATGACACTCTTGTCAGTAGTAATATTTGCTACCGAGGATACTTTCAAGACTGATAGTCTCTAATTGCGTTCTGAAGCAAAGGTGACAAAAGTATGGTTTTCTTAATGCAGCAAGGAGTGTGGGAAGAGGTCTCAAATTATTGTGGTATAATGGGATTTAAATGTATATCATGTGTGGAAAAACTGGATAAAATATGTGCACAGAAGCACATGCCTCCTAGGACTTCACAGTAAATTCTTAGCCTACGAAAAGCTACTATGGTCACCATGAAGGCTTTGAGCCTGCCTTCTCTATTTCTACCTGCAGGGAGCTGGGTGTTGTCATTGCTTTAGCACATGGGGGCAGTTCAGACAGGTAATCTCCACCTATAGTCTGAAGACATTCCATTCCATACAAGTGCTCTTTCTACACATTTCAGGTGGCTGTTCAGAGTAAATCGACAAGATTTGACTGTGATTTTGGTAGTAAGCATTGTAGTAATTGTTGTTTTTAAAATCATACATCTACTGATAGGAGTTACTTAAAAAGCATGATTAAGTGATACAGGAGATGAAGTATGGATTAATTTGAGATAAAAAAATTAATTACTGCACCTTTCTATTATAAGGCTATGGCCCCTGTGCACAGTTCCCTTGAAGTAAATGCTTTACAAATCGACAATATTTAGGTAAGGGTGCTTCAGGACTGGAGCCCTTCACCACTGCTGAGGCATTGCTTTTCTATAACTAGCTAGGAGTAGAACTGAGACATAGGGCTGGAATTCAACATCATCCTATGTGGGTGTCCCATCCGTCTAAGAGGAGCCCTCATGCAAGATTTGCACAGATGGGACTCATTGGGTGAATCCTGCCCAAAGGTTCCACACACTGCTTAATAGAGTGCTTTATTATCCAGCAATGCCATTCCCAACGGCAACCCAGAAGACTGCTTTCTAATGCCTACTACTCACAAGTAAGTTCTTGTTGTCAGTAAAGCTCAGTTTTCATGCTAATAAAAGGTTTTATTGCACCAGGTTTTTGGGGACTGAGTGACAAATAGCCCCTGGCTTATCACTTGAATGTAGTCCGTCTCAGTTAGTCCCCACGTCGGTTTCTTTTTCCTGTGGTAGAAGAACTCTTTAATTACTGATTTCTTGTCATTTAAATCATTATTTTTTTTTTTTATGGTGCCTTTAATAAAGCATTTAAAAAAAGAAAAGAGAAGAGAAGAGTAGAAGCCGCTACAGGACATTCTGCAATTTACGTTGCAGTCTTAAGCACTCTTACTAGGAAGCTCAATGGGGCTTCCTTCAGAGTATACATAATGAAGTTTATTCTGTTAGAGAGACTATTCAATGAGCAAATCTAAGGCTATTTATTTCAGGAGTCCTCCAGCACGCATCAACAGAAAGCAATAAAGCTGGCTGAAGATGCAAAGAGGAAGCATTCAGTGTAAAAGCACAAAATCCCAGAAAGACTTCAAACACTGTGCCTACCTACTGGACAGGCTTTCTTACATAGGGCATAGAGCTATTTAGTTATCCGGTTGCAAGAATTGTGTTTTACCCATAAGTAGGTCTAGTAACATCATGGAAGCAATGGACTAACAATGACAACATGTGAATGCTCTATGAAAAGTGTATAAACAACAACTGGAAATTCCACAGAAGAGAACAACTTTGGAAATGCCCTCACAGTGTATTTAGGAACAAGGTGTTTAAGGTTGTGTCTGACAGCAGTACTAACAGATACGTAGAAAACTTTGCAGTTTCCATCACAACTTCACCTGGGGAAAAAAATTAACATTGTATTTTCTCTTTCCACGCATCATACATAATTCCTATGGGATCTATTCATGACTATATGTCAAAAGTAAACAGCTTCCTCCCTTCCTTTCATAGTAGGTTCAAACACTATATATAGCCTTGATTTGATGAAAGCAGGGTTGTTCTTTCAAGAAAGAAGTATCAGCGCAATTTTCAGATAGTTTAACAAAAACAAAATGAAGTTGACAGCAGTAACAAATACGGAAGATAATGTTGGTCACTTGCAGATAAATACCATGTACAGAACTTGAATGAAAAGACAGTTCAGTATTACTTTTAATACATGGAAAAATAAATAAAGGGATCTGGTTCAAGTGACTTGCTTTTTCTAGTTATAATGAGATATTTCACTACTGACTTAACATTTGGAAACTGGAAGAAGGTAATTTTTTTCTATAGAAATAGTTGAAGGAAAACCTCCTAGTATTAACTGGTCTGAAGACTTAGAATATGTTGCTTTCAGAGAGCATGATGACTAGCATAATTTAATTGTACCACACACACACACACACACATATATATATATATACACACACACACACACACACGTGCATTCATATGCTATATATATCTATATATATATTTAATGAAGAGTAGTTCTGCAAATAGTTTGAAATCTCCATAGTCTCCAGTTCAGAACATACTTGGCGACATAATTACTTTGTATAATTGAAGCAAGAGAGAAAAGGTTATTGCTGTTGCAGAACAAAAATAATAATAATTCTCTTCCATGGAGAGCTTTTTGTAAGAGATGGAATCTGTTGAGGGTTGCTGCTTCATCTCTTGCGATGCAAGATAAGGCCATGAGGGAATGTATCTGGTACTCAATTTAAGCTTTACATCAGTTACTTCTGCTCATTATGTTGGTGTATGTAGTTTTCAAATACCTTTCTTTAAAAAGCCAGGTATGCTCTGTTATCAAGTAAGCCTACAATCTTTTGTTCACTTTCCTAAGAGTAGCACCCATTGAAAGTACACAGTCAAAGGGCTTGTGCTGAGCATATCGATAGTAATGGAGCATTTGCTGTTCAATATCCACCAACAGGAGCCTTGGGGTGGAATTCAATGTATCATTAAGGGAGGTATGCATGAGCAGACCGTGGTCTGCTAGTGCAACGGAACTTTCTCCCCTCTGTTCCCCCTAAGTTTCCCCTCTCCCCATCCCCTAAAGTTCCAGGAGTTTCCACAGAACTTTGGAATAGGAGATAATCTGGATGGTTAAAGATTACTGTTTTTGCTCTGAAAGGTGAAGTAGTTGGATCAGCTGTATGATCACTTTGTTCTAGAATAGGCTGTCCAAAGGTTTCTGTTCTATATAAGACGATGGAGATAGGCTTTCTTTCATGGCCACTTACCATGAAAGCTTGAAATAACAAGTTTTTACTTTCAAACACATCACAATTTAATCAGAATTAATCTAACATTCTAAAAAGCATTGCATGGAGGGGAACAGGTCAAATAATCAAGTAACCAGTTAGTGGGTAAACTACCTTGTGTTTAGCATTAATAGGTTAACCATGCAATTGTGTGCATGGATATGCAGAAGTAATTGCCCTCCTTCAGTTTCCTGGGACTTACTTTCTAGAAGTGTGCATAGGACTGGTTAAGTATCCAGTTGCTGCATCCGTTTACAGAGGAAATCTGGGGGTTCTTTCATTAATGTAACAGTTCCTCTTCACCAAATAATGCAAGCAAATCATATATTGTTGGGAAACAGCATTGCTTGAAGGAAGAATCACAACAAAGCAGTGATTGGTTTGTGCATGCTCACAAACTCATTTTGGATTCTGCTGTGCGCAGGAAAAAAACAATTGGCTTTCTGTATGGATGAACCAATGCACAGCACTGCTGAGAGCTGGGAACAAATCACTACTAGCCTCTATTGACAACTATGATTCAGGATGTGAATGCGCATCCAAGAGAACAGAGAGGCTACCAGATCTTGGATGAGGAGGATCAGTCACCCTGGTGTGAGGAGGCATGCTGCTAAAAAAGATAAGAATATATATATGTGTGTGTCTACTTCAGATTGATGCTCAGCAGACAAGCCTGAAGGGTCAAATGACATGATAAGCCATTATTTGTACATATAATCCTTGTGGGTAGTTCTGGTTTCCATAAAGGTCATTGATGTTACCATACAGTTACTCTACAACCTTGAAATTGAAGCCAAATATCTAGATGGACAGGTTCATTTGCATATCACATCAAACTAGCCTTTACTAGTCTGATGCCCCCCAGATGTTTTGGCCTATAACTCCCCCCAAGTTTGCACTACAGCTCCCATGCATGAGCTGTAATAAAACATCTGGGCAGTGTCAGGTTGGCAAAGACTACATTAAACCATAGTTAAAATGAACTCAAGTTTAATGTGAACGAGCAGTGTTCAGTTCACAGTTCATTGCAGAGAAATAAACCACGAGTTTGTTTTGTCCCCAGAAGAGCAGGGAAGAGAAATTTGGGAACTCACATTAAACATCATTCAGATGTTGACTGCGCATGTTGTGTGTGTTCTGCTTTTTGTTCCCAGCAGCATTAACTATTTCTCTGAGCTTGAAAAATTGCATCACCGGTTCATTTCATTCTGATGATTCTTGTTTAAAGTTTCAGTGTGCATTAAGTGATAACATTCTATCTGTATCACAAAGCAGTGGAACAAAGATAGAAAATGGTACCTTTTGCTCCATGCCAGATTGCTAGTTTCTTGCAAGCAGCTGTCAGTCTTGACTTGGCACCAGCTCTGTTTGTAATCCCTTGAAGTACTTTATCCCTTATTGCTACTAACTATGTATCAATCAGCTCAACATGTTGTGCATTTAAAATTCCACATCATTATGTATTTACTGTGGGAAAACATAGGAACACCTTATTGAGATACTTTTGCTGTGCTTTTTGGGGGGAGGGGGATAGTCTGACTATAAAGGTGTGAAGCTTTCCTCCGGCAAAAATGCTATTTGAATGTGACCAGAAGGCTGGAATTAGGCATGTTGGACAGTTCCAACAAAAACAGACATGGGAGCAGAAATTGCCAGTGTTCACCTATTCATCCTATGTCCAGAACAGAAATCAGTCAGCGAATATGATCAGTATTCACAGCTGTTGCTTTCACTCTGCAAACAATACGTAATTGATTACATTTCCCCCCATTTCCATTGCATTTCCTTTGTATTGAAATGAATGGGGTGGAATAACACAATGCTAACACGTAATTAATTACATAATTGCACCATAGTGGACAGTGAGACAAATAATATAGTTTTTTGCAGGAAACAAACTGCATTGGAACAGAAACAGTGCTGCATGTTATGCATACAGATCAGAATAGAAAGCAGTGGCGTAGCGTGGGGAGTGCAGGGGGGGCCGGCCGCACCGGGTGCAACATCTGGGGGTTAGGGTTAGGGGGCGCAAATCCACGGGTTAGGGGGCGCAAATTACTTGCCTTGCCCTGGGTGCTGACAACCCACGCTACGCCACTGATAGAAAGTGATGCCTTTCTACATCCCTGGCTGGAATGCCATATTTTTAAGGCCCAGTGATGCGCTTGAGATGGTAAACATAGTAAAGAGATGTGCTGTGGTCAGAAATAGGCTCACTTCTCTCTGATAGAACTGGATGCATTGGTAGCAGTCCATGGAGCAAGCCAGTTTGTGGAATTCAGAGACTCAGAAAGGGAATTCAACACAAGCAAGGTGGCAGGGCGTATAAGTAACAGCAGCAAGATGAAGTAGCAGCCTCAGTTTACTGAGACCTAAGAGCAAGGCTGATCCCTGAGGTTCTACATAATGTAGGGGCTGGTCCCCATTTCTCTTTCTGCTGCTGTGTGGCTAGAATTTAATCTCAAGCACTTGCTGCTAGGGTGGAAAAGTTCTATACTACTGTCCTCCAGCAGCAATAACTTATTTAATCAAAAAGTGCAGTAGTGCTATATATATATGTGAACTTAATCGGCTAGTTACAGCTACTCAGCCTCTGGCCACATCATACATCCCGGGCATAATGCTATCCTACATAAATTCATAATCTTTGATGCGGCTTACTCATCACCCACACCTGCCCACAAGTATGGGAGCATACTAGTCCTTAGAATTGTAAAAAGATCAAAAGGTTTAAATTGCTTCAAAAATTGATAACTCTGCAAATGCATCAAAATTGCCCAAAAAATTATTTTGCATGAGTATTAGCTAGGTCTTCTGTCTCTGTGTAGTACAGATGTCTTTTACTTACTTACACACACACACACACACACACACACTATACCCCCAGTAAGAACTAAAGCATGTTAAGGAGACATAGCTGGCTTTTAATGCGATCAGTCGAAATAGAAATTCCTTAACCCAATAGCATTTTGCTGAACGAAAAATGTGGGCTTTAGCTTTTAGTATCTTTTTGTTACTGGCTTTCTGCTTTAACCTGCCCTGCATTGCTCAGTGACACATGCAGATAATGGTGCCCATGAAACAAAGGTGGCATTGATATTAAGGACCATGGTGTATTAATTTAGCTCCTAATTAGTGTAATCAACTCAACTGAGCTTTGGTGCTGATATAAGCTGATGTGACAGCACAAAGGCCACTTTCAAGGTGAGGCTGGATATTGCATTGTCTTTGCTTCTGTCCTACACAGAGTCTCTTCATTTCCTGCTCTTCCTGTTTAATTATGGAATAATTATGGAATGTTCTTATAGAGAACACTATTAAAAATGGCCAACATTCTTCAGCAATCTTACATACAGCAATCATGTACATTTCTCCTCAGAAGTATGTGTGAGTGGATTCAATGAGCTTACTCCCATGTAAGTGGCTACAGGGTTGCAGTCTGTATATTTGGAGGGGGGAAAACTTCACATTTATGTGTGATACTGTGGCTCTGAGAGAGAGAACTGGGATATCTTTTTAGCAGCACAGTGGAAACCTTTAGGGCAGAAAAAAATGGGTGTGGGCTGTTCAGCTCTGTGGTGCTTTCACAGCAGCATTGCTGAATAATGCCAAAGGTTGCAGGGCCAGCCCTAACATTAGGCAGAGTGAAGTGCAGTTGATTGCCTCAGGCAGTTAATTTCCAGTGTCATGAAAAGGAAATGAATATATTGTAATGTTTTTTTTACTGCCATAGAGAGAGACTTATGATATTTTATGTCTCAAGTGCCAAATGGCTTGACTGGCCTTGATTTGTGATGTGGCAGGGGTGGAGAGAGGACACCATTTTCTGCTTAGCCTCAACCAGCAAAATGTTTTGAGTCAGCCCTAGGAACCTGAAATGTTGCAGCTGTACAAACGATAGTTCTCTTGACTGTGATTCACAAAAATGCTAATACAGTATGTAATAAAGAGTAAGTGCTGCGTGGTTTTTTTTGAAGTAGCATTCTTAATTGCAGTATCAGATTGGGTATTTTTGTGGAAGGGAGAAGGCATCTTCCTATCGATGTTGAGTCAAGGGAAGTTGTAAAGAGAAAATATATAGCACAAGTTGTAAAGGTGCATATAATAGACTTTTTTATGCCATCTCCTTTTTGATAAGAAGGCTTAACAATGTGACTTAGGAGTTTTGCTCTTCTGAAGGTCCTTTGGAAACACTAGGGCAGATGGAAGATGTAGTCAAAACAGCTTGATGAAATAGGCTATTTGATAAGAAATAGCCTAGAAGACGGAGAGGATACTGTCTCACAGCAAATTATGAATTGTGAACATGCCTTGCTTATTTCTTATAGACTGTAAAATTTGCCTTGCCAGCCATGTCAAGTAACCTCTGGTTTCCAGTCTGTTCAAGTGTGTTATTAGTACATGTTAGATTTGCTCTGGTTTTAGTACCCATAAAATAAATATTTTTTAACATCCACCCTTTCCCTTATATTAAATTTGAATACATTTTGCCCTTTGGTTACAGGAAGGTCAGGAGTAGATGAAACAGTTGTAATAACACTGGATAGCACATTAGTCCTTGCAGTTCCCTCTAAGGGAAAATAAAATCCAGCAACCGAAGAGCTGTGGAAAACATGTACATCTATATATGAGGCACAGTGTATATAGGGACCTTTAGGGAAAAGTGTTGTACTTGGGAAATTGTTTAGTAAGAAATAATCAGGTATAAAAGGACATAGCGCTTCTGGAGATGGCATTTGTTATCAGGAGCATGTTCTCCTCCAGTCCTCCAAATAGTGATAAAACATTTTGCCCTGTTGCTCGCGGCTCCAGAACGTGTTTCTCAACTTGTTTCTCCTTATTTCTCTTTCCCTCTCTTCTGCCTCCTCCTGCCTTCCTACACAACTTTATAATTTCATCGTCTGTGTACAAAACCTCTCTCCTGTTCCGGTGAAATTCACCTCCATTATGTTGCAGGAAAGCACAGGATAGCTTTTTTAAGCCTGTGGCCAGCATTTGCCTTCCTTCTTTTTTTATTATTTTATGCCGGGACTCTTAATGTACCAAGCCAAAAATGTAATCCTCCAGGGATGTGATAAACCTCCAGTTTTTGCTCCCTGTCAGAGGCTGGGATGGGTTATGTTTGGCTTAGTGGATAACAAGTTGCACAGGTCTGTTATAAATACAGACCTTATGAACTTTCCTTATTTCTTCCGAAGCTCCTAGAGTGCACAAGAATTCCTTGATTGTGACCCAACAGACCAGTGATGACCTCTAACCTGCATTCTGGATTATTGTCACAAATTGCTGCTGGCATTTGGCAGTTGCAACTGTATACCGTATTTTTCGTCCCATAGGACGCTCCGTCCCATAGGACGCACCTAGTTTTTTTGGGGGGAAATAAAGGAAAAAAAATTTCCTTTATTTTCCCCCCAAAAGCAGGTCCGGGAAACCCAACCAGGTCGAGGAACAGCGGGGTGGCGGCGCTGCGCCTCCCTGCTGTCCCCCGAGCTTGTGGGGCTGGCCAATGTCTGCCTGGCGTGAGGGGCGCCCTGAAGCAGAGCGCCCCTCGCGCCAGGCAGCAGGCTGCTATCTGCAGCGTGGGGAGCGCTGCGGGGAACTCCTGCAGCGTTCCCCATGCTGCGGGTGTCTGCCTGGCACGAGGGGCGCCCTGAAGCAGAGCGCCCCTCGCGCCAGGCAGCAGGCTGCTATCTGCAGCGTGGGGAGCGCTGCGGGGAACTCCTGCAGCGTTCCCCATGCTGCGGGTGTCTGCCTGGCGTGAGGGGCGCCCTGAAGCAGAGCGCCCCTCGCGCCAGGCAGCAGGCTGCTATCTGCAGCGTGGGGAGCGCTGCGGGGAACTCCTGCAGCGTTCCCCATGCTGCGGGTGTCTGCCTGGCACGAGGGGCGCCCTGAAGCAGAGCGCCCCTCGCGCCAGGCAGCAGGCTGCTATCTGCAGCGTGGGGAGCGCTGCGGGGAACTCCTGCAGCGTTCCCCATGCTGCGGGTGTCTGCCTGGCGTGAGGGGCGCCCTGAAGCAGAGCGCCCCTCGCGCCAGGCAACAGGCTGCTATCTGCAGCGTGGGGAGCGCTGCAGGGAACTCCTGCAGCGTTCCCCATGCTGCGGGTGTCTGCCTGGCGCGAGGGGCGCCCTGAAGCAGAGCGCCCCTCGCGCCAGGCAGCAGGCTGCTATCTGCAGCGTGGGGAGCGCTGCGGGGAACTCCTGCAGCGTTCCCCATGCTGCAGATGTATGCCCGGCGCGAGGGGCGCTCTGCTTCAGGGCGCCCCGCCCGCCGGGCTGCAGGCTGCTATCCGCAGCGTGGGGAGCGCTGCAGGGAACTCCTGGAGGGCTCCCCACGCTGCAGGTGTCTGCCTGGCGTGAGGGGCGCTCTGCTTCAGGGCACCCCTCGCGCCAGGCGGCAGGCTGCTATCCGCAGCGTGGGGAGCGCTGCAGGGAACTCCTGGAGGGCTCCCCACGCTGCAGGTGTCTGCCTGGCGTGAGGGGCGCTCTGCTTCAGGGCACCCCTCGCGCCAGGCGGCAGGCTGCTATCCGCAGCGTGGGGAGCGCTGCAGGGAACTCCTGGAGGGCTCCCCACACTGCAGGTGTCTGCCTGGCGTGAGGGGCGCTCTGCTTCAGGGCACCCCTCGCGCCAGGCGGCAGGCTGCTATCCGCAGCGTGGGGAGCGCTGCAGGGAACTCCTGGAGGGCTCCCCACGCTGCGGGTGTCTGCCCGGCGCGAGGGGCGCTCTGCTTCAGGGCGCCCCACCCGCCGGGCGGCAGGCTGCTATCCGCAGCCTAGACATCCCTGCGGGACCTCCTGCAGGGCTGCCTAGGGTGCGGATGTGTTCCCCAAGCGCCGGGCGCTCTGCTTTCAGGGCGCCCGACGCTCCGGGAAGCAGGCTGCTATCCGCAGCCTAGACATCCCTGCGGGACCTCCCGCAGGGCTGCCTAGGCTGCGGATGTCTTCCTGAAGCCTGGAGAGCGAGAGGGGTTGGTGCGCACCGACCGCTCTCGCTCTCCACGCTTCAGCGAAAGCCTGCATTCGCCCCATAGGACGCACCCAGATTTCCGCTTCATTTTTGGAGGCGGAAAAGTGCGTCTTATAGGGCGAAAAATACGGTAGTTAAAAGGGATGAAGACTTTGAAGGTGTCTCGAAACTACAACTAACCCAGAATGCAGCAGCTAGACTGCTGACTGGGGAGCAGCTGCCGGGAGCATATAACACTGGTCCTAAAGGATCTACTGGCTCCCAGTACATTTCCTAGCACAATTCAAAGTGTTTGTGTTGACTTTTAAACACCCCTGTATACCTGAAGGAGTGTCTCCACCTTCATTGTCCAGCCTGGACAATGAGGTCCAGCTCTGAGGGTCTTCTGATGGTTCCCTCACTGTGAGATGTGAAGCTACAGGGAACAAGGCAGAGGGGCTTCTTGGGTAGTGGCACCCTCCCTGTGGAATGCCCTCCCATCAGATCTCAAGCAGATGAACAACTATTTGACTTTTAGAAGACATCTGAAGGCAGCCCAGTACTGGGAAGTTTTTAATGGTTGATATATTATTGCATTTTTAATATTTTGCTGGGGGCCGCCCTGAGTAGCAGGGACAACCCAGTCAGATGGAGACATGTTGTTGTTACCAAAAATGCAAGAAATTTCATTTGAAATTGTATGAGTTTTGATTCATTTATTAGTTGACGTGTTTCAATAAAATTGGTATTTCTGAAGGAAAGAAACATGCTTTCTTTGCTTTTAGACAATGCTTGCATATTTCATAACATACATCTTTCTTTAGAAAAACATTTCCCTCCTCTTACAGACAGGATGTTGCTTGCCAATTTTTGCATGTACATGTATTTAAAAAATGAATAAAACAGCTTGCCAATTAATCAGGGCATTCTTATCAGTTTTTCTTAATTAATTAAGCAAACCAATTAATTGCTGCTGCCCTAATGAAAGCATCTTGTTGGATGTGGTGATACGTGGAAGGGACACATGCATTAACCTTCTGATATTTTCAGCTCCTCTTGGTAGCAGCTACGGAGATCATATTTTAGTTTTTGCATGTATTTCACAGGATAGCATTATTGTATTTATTTTCAAATGTGACTTCATTTTCTGTGTTTCTTAAGGTTGTGTGTGTGTGTGTGTTATGCATGACTGCATTATGTCTTATTTATGTTACGGTAAGTGAAAAACAGTGTTTTCAAGAATAATTCATACTTTTAACTTTCTCTTGCCATGATAATCTTGGAAAGTCTAACAGATGGGAAGGGAAGATTAATGCCACTTGAAAGCCGCAGATTTAAAGGAGGCTACATTAAACACAGTCTCGGAAGCTCTTAACAGACACTTTTAAAAATTGTTCCATGTGCTGAGGTGAAGTCCATGGAAATTGTTTGTCTGGGTTGGGGGGAAGGTGGTAATCTTAGAGAATATTTAAGGTAATGTTTCTGACAAGAGTAATATGAAATTGTGTGTTCCTCTTATATCCTGATACAAAGGTAGTTTTATTTTTTGTGTGAAATCAGAATAATTCTTTTGAAGCAAACAAAGTGGTATAATTTTTCTTCCAACCCCCATCCTCACCCCGCCAGCTAAATATTTCCACAGTGGATGTAATATTTGCATCTTGGTCTCTAGAGCCATATTTCCCTTGTCTTTAGAAGTAAAAGTATAGAGCATTATATTATACTGTATATATTAAAGTTGTTCTCCATACGTGGGAAGTTTTATGAACCTTAAGGATAAAGTTAAGCTTCTCTTTCAAGCATGTTACTATGACAAGAGTGTTAATCTTCTACTGTCGCAGCCAGGGCTTGCTGTGGTCTTAGTCTAAGCAGATGTAAGTGCAAATAAATTAAAAGGAATCAGCCTCTCATATATTTATGTTTTACCTTATTCTAAAGAGCAAAGGATAAAAAGGGGGATGCTGTACCAGATATCCTCTATAAGAAGGCTGAAGCTTATACTTAGCTGCATCATAAGTCCTTTTATGTCTCTACCTTTGGAAGATGAAACTAAATTTTCAACAACAACAAAATCCATGAAAATGAGATGTACACTTGGGGACAGGAAAATCATAACACATTCTGCTTTTCCCTAATTAAAATTCCATGGAGTTGTCTCCAGTATGCTCGTGTTTTATTGCATCAGTAATTACTCTTACTTTTTCCTTCCAAATTGCACATTAAGCCACTAAGGAAGAACGCATTGCAGTTTCAGTGAATATTTGAACAACGTGTTATAATATTCACACAACCCTTCCCAAGTTATAGGAGTGGTTTGCATGAAAATGTTAGATATAAAGATTAAGCTTTCAATTTATGGACATAATAGGGCATGATGTAGTGAATGTTTGCCTTCCTTAGGCATATGCGTATTGCATATTTAAGGCTCAAGTGAGTAAACATAGCATTCTTACCTGTAATGACCCATTCCATAACTTCAGTGTCTTAAAATTTAATTTTCTTTAAAGATGACACCTACAAATGCACCAGCATTTTTTCCCCCTACACTACAATGGTATATCTGAGGAACTGGAGCAGTTCTGACTAACCAGGCCAACAAGTGGACAGCTCGTCTCTCTTCCCACATGAACACATAGAGATGGATCACCTACATAGGTATAAATTGCAAGGGATTTTAAGGAAGTCACCCAGGTGGTCCCATGCAATTTGCATGTACATGCAAGGTAATTGATGATCCTTTTCTACGTGTACAAGCAGGGACAATGGAGTTCGAGATGGCCTTCTGGGTGGGCAAAGAGGAGCCCTACCCTCAACCTACCTGAAAACTCTAGATTACCTTGAAAATTGTTGTGTATGGTTGGCTGCTTTTATTTTGTTCTAAACTATTGTTTTTCTTGTTGTAACCCTTCCTGGGGCTTTATGCTGAAAGATTGGTAAGGAGAATGATGATGGTGGTGGTGGAAACCTGCATACACGAGAATTTAATTGCTCTGTTGTAGGATGTACCTAAGATTTGCAGCCTTCCAGTTCTGCTTGGCTGCAAACTCAATGGCACATGATGAGGGTAATACCTTTTAAGATCTCCCTCCCCTTCTGTTAGCTTATCCTATGGGTTTTCCCAGTGCCCTCTAATGGAGCTTGCACAGGCAGCGAGGGCCAGCCTAGGCTGTTCCTTCAAACTGTCTTATTATTTGTGGCTCACAACCTGGCGTGCTCAGCAACTGGCACTCTCCACTTCCAATTACGCAAATGTTCTGAAGGCATGCAACCCGCTGCTTGTCGCTCAGTCATTCTGTTTTTACTAATTCTTCCAAGGTTTGACCACAAGGCAGGTGCACAAATGTGACAGCAATGCTGGCTGTCTTCAATTTCCCATAGTGCCTCCATTAGCTTTCCTTCCCATGCTATCTGCACTGATAGTTCATGCACGGTTACTTGCTTACAGTCCTGGCCTTTTTGTCACAACAGTAGCACACAGCTGTGGCACTAAATGAGTGGTGTCGGGGTGATAGCCTGCTACCGAGGGAGCATGGAATCCCACCGTTTTCATACTTTACACCATTGCTGAGTTGCAACCCTGGTGGTTTACTAAAAGGTCAGTGCTTTCCTTCATAAGCCACTGACCTTTCTTCTTGATTATCTTTGTGAATTGCTCCTGTCTTTGGGTTAATAGAACTTTGTAATCAAGGGGCTGAGACTGGGGGCCATGAATAGAGGTGACAGATTGCTGATGTGTGGTAAACACAGGGAAACAGACATTGACATTATGGAAATGTAAACAATAACAACCCCTCCATAGGAATACAGAGGAGTGCACCATAGATGTATTCAGCTTTTTTGAGATTTTGCCAGAGATAAATGTAATATCTGCTGGTAAATATCATTGCACAGGGCTTGCCTTAATCTGTCACTGAGCTCAGGGGCAACGTATTTTGTATATTCAGTAAGACAGGTTTCTTCCTTGAGCTTCATATTTCTATTTCTTTATGGGCCACTGAGAATAGGCAGAGGTATTTTCTTTCCAATATTGTCCTAGTGCACTAAGTAAGAACAAAGCTAAATTAGATCACTTTTGTGGAACTCTTCTTTGCACGACAATTGTCTATAATGCAGTTTTTAACCCAGTTAGTACTTGCTTGAAGGAGGTGGCCACATTAAAGCCAAGTGAGAATGGGATATGTACTATGTGTGGTGGCTTTCTTATGGAATTGTGGTATTCTGGTATATGGGGGTGGCATGCGCTGCCCCACTTGGCTTGTGCACAGAGTTGCAGTAGTACTGTGGTGTTCATTGGCACAGTATCACAGATGAGCCAGAAGACGTGAGTAGAAAGAAAAGAGTCCTGGTAAAAATTGGGTGAGGATGTCAGAAGCTCTTCCGTTTTTAAACAAACACAGCTTGTTCTTCCATTGTTAACCAACCAAGTGTGCTTAATCTGAACTATGGTTTGTTGTGACACTTGTTTCAACAAGCTATAGTCAAAATGAACCATGGTTTAGGGTTCAGGTGTAATGTTGAAGTGTCATTAATAATAATTAAAAAAATTAGTGTTTCCAATTTCCTGCTCACAGTCTTTCTGGAGGAGGAGAAGGGGGAGTGTGTGAACCTGAGACTTGCTATGGCTAATTCCCATGATTATAAACCATGCTTTATCATCATGCCATAACTGGCCCAACTAATAATAGAGGCGTGGATAACTAAAAGCCAAGTATTAATGAGCCTCCCATCACTTATCAGTCATCATGTAAACATATCCCTGAGAGTGTAAACAAGTTATCCTGGGAAACTCAGAAAATCTTATCTGTAACCGCACCTTCTTGCTGGGAAAAGCTGCCACAACTGATTTTCTGCCTGCCATGTAACCACTGAACAAGAGTCCTGCCAGACAATCCTATCCATAAAACCTGTTGATTTCATAGGTTGAATCAATGAATACAAACAGTATGTAGTGGATTCTGATTCATTTATGTGCAGGCATAAAGTGGCAATTTAATGTATGCATCAGGTGTTGCTAATATTGTTCGTTCTTCCTTTCAGGCCCCATTTTTCAACACTTTAACTTTCATTCTTTAAGTCCTCAGGATAGATTGAACTTAATAGCCAAATAAATAAATTAAATTCCTAAAGGGTCTGTTGAGAAACAGCAACAAAATGGAATACTATCAGCACCTTCACCTTATGGGAAATTTAACAGCTCCCATGCTGAATACTTATTTCCCTGTCTTAAGCAATTTGCTCAAGCATTTCTCTAAGCTCTCACTGGGGACATGTGCTTGTTGGACCAGCACTGATCACAGGACACAACTCCCGAACAACACTTGGTGATAAGTAGTTGTTGAGAACACAGCAGTAATAAAGCCTTTGTGTTGTTGTAATTGACAAAAACCATTTTGTCTCATTTACAACCCAAATGAAATGAAATTTGAGGGGGTTTTCTTACTGAATATTAGACAAACAGGAAATACTTGTTTTGTAAATATTGCTATTTTGTATTAGCCAATATGCTTCTTATGGTGCCACCCTAAACATGTCTACTTAGAAGTAAGTCCTACTGATGTCAGTAAGTACTTTTTAATGTGTGAGCCACGATGCAGAATGCATATTTTCAACCATGTAAAGAGTCCTACAGCAGATTGATAAACACACAAAAGCAGGGAAGGTTGTGAAACACTTGGCAGACTGTAGCACCTAGCTGGTGGACCACATTTGGCTCTGTATGTAGGTGTTTTCCACCATACTACATGGGAGGCAAGCAGCAACATGGCAGACCTGGGATCTGGCCACCCAGTTCCATTTAAGTTAGAGTTGTTTCCTTAGCTTTATTCCTGTGCATCCAAAGATCTCAAATAGTTCTAGTGACTCTGTATTACTGCTGATTCTCCACCACTGTTATAGAACAGGGACGTCCAACTCCCAAGAGACTATGATCTACTCACAGAATAAAAAAACTGGCAGTGATCTACCCCTGGGGGGGGGCTTTCAGGTGTAAATTGTTGAGCTTTTGGGGGGGAGGAAAGACAAAGTTGTTGACCAGTTGCACACCCCTGTTAAAGACTGATGTATTGGGAATTATTTTATTACTTCTCAATACAGTGGTACCTCAGGTTAAGTACTTAATTCATTCTGGAGGTCCATTTTTAACCTAAAACTGTTCTTAACCTGAAGCACCACTTTAGCTAATGGGGCCTCCTGCTGCTGCCGCACAGCCAGAGCACGATTTCTGTTTTCATCCTGAAGCAAAGCTCTTAACCTGAGGTACTATTTCTGGGTTAGTGGAGTCTGTAACCTAAAGCGAATGTAACCTGAAGCGTATGTAACCCGAGGTACCACTGTATAGCCAGTTGACCATTGATTTTATTAGGAGCTTATCTAATCCAAATGTGCTGGATAGTAGCTATCACTATACAACACTGAACTTTTGCCTGAATTTCCCAACTTAGTGTTAGCTGGGAGGGTTTTTGTAACCAGCTGCTGTATTTTCAACCTAGAAGTAGGTTAGATGAAGCAACCTTGTTAAAGATTGCATTACTTGATACAGCTTTGCTCTTGTAATGATACATTGATCCGGCATACTCAGGAAGCCAAAATGCAATCCTATACATACAGAATGGGTAACTACCAGCCCTTGCCCAGATATGACCATACCCATGGCTTTCTACCTGGTCCACCAGCTTCCCCTCAGATCCACAACCTTCCTCACTTTCAAAGCTTTGTAATGTAAATATTATTTGTTTTGTATGGAAGCCAGACAACGCAATGTTACAGTTGTTGCTAAATAAGTAAAGGAAACTAAAATTACTTCAGCATAGCTGAAAAAGAGTCATTCTGCCTTAGAAGTGTAGAGAAAAGAGCATAAAATAATGTGACTTGTATCAGATCCTGTAGGCCAGTGTTTCCCAAACTTGGGTCTCCAGCTGTTTTGGACTACAGTTCCCATCATCCCTGACTACTGGTTCTATTAGCTAGGGATGATTGTAGTTGCAGTCCAAAAATAGCTGGAGACCTAAATTTGGAAAACCCTGCTGTAGGCACTTGTCTGTGACAGCTCAAGCCATAGTGTTCAACTATGTTTTACTCAGAGTCATGTTCATTAATTTCAGTGGAACTACCGTACTCTGATTAAAATTTAGTGGAACATCACCTGCAGCAAGCTATCTGCATTATCTTAGCTGTATTTGTTACCATTGCTTTCTTTTTGTTTAGGGGGCTGGGAGCATTTTTGTGTGTGTGGAACAGTCAAAACAGTTTTGGGGACAGAGAATCAATGATTAGCCGAAACCTCATTATTCCTCTATGCTGTCTGGAAAGGGCAGGTGACTCGTGCAACAGGAAATCATTCTCTTTCAAGCAGCCAAGAGAAGCTGAGGAAACAAGCTTTGTCTCCCTAAGAAAAAAAGAATATAATTTAATCACATGATAAGCTAATTAACTGAAGCGCTAAAGTCCTATTGTAGGTAAAGCCATTGTATTTTTAACATGACGTAAATCCTACGGTTTGCTTTGGCCAAGAAATATACGGTCAAGCTGCAGTTGCCTAAGCTGTGGAACAACTTAAAAAAAAAAAAAGCCCAAAACCCAGCACTTAAAAATACATTATTGTATGTATACAGATGCTGGAAAGAGGTGTAAAAAGGTAACAACAAAAACAGATACTGTAATTTACTCACACATCTTATTTTTATGGCATTTTTAGCATGTGCATATATTTTCATCCTCCTATGCTGATGTGGAGCTTGGAATAGAACACTTCTGTATTATCTTTGATTAACCGGGTCTTTCTTCTTCCTCAGCCTTGTAGAAAACAAAGTTAGACCATCCTTTTCCTCCAGCCTCCAGCTGTTTGCGTGGTGTGGCAGCCACATTGTTTTGATGGTTTCCCCACTGCAACCACATCAGAAATATTATGGCATGTGTGGAAACTGCCTGGTCAACACCAAATTTATGCACCCATGTATCTTAGGATCTCAGTGGCACCTTCCTCGATGTGCAATCCTCTTAATGGGGCAGTGCTTGTATAGAGGTTCTCAAACTAAGGGTTTGCGTATTCATGCATTTCAATGTGTTGCATATTCCTGCATCCCAGTGACCTTTGGGAACTCAGAGCATCTGCTGTGCATGCAGAAGCTCCCAGCTTCAGTCCCTGGAATCTCCAGGTTGGAAAAGCTTCCAGAATGAGTTCCATGAGAGCTGCTGCCAGTCTGAGCTAGATACACAATGGTCTGACTCAGTAAAAGGCAGGTCCTACATTCATAGCAGGTTTTGGTTTGTCTTAAATGAAGATACATGCACGGCGTTCACACCATACCTTTTACTGTTATGCCATTTATTTCCTTTACTGGCAATATGCTGAAAATTGTGCATGGAAGGGAAGAGTTCTAAAAGGTCATCATCTTCATCTTAATTTCAATAATGTTATTTTCACTCCTGGTTAATCATGATAGCAGGTGATGATAGGGCATGATTTACAATGCATATTTGGAAATCAATGCAACATCCCCCCCCCCCAAAGCCAACCCTGCTTGAATGCAAAGCTTTCTTTTAAAAACAAAAACAAAAGATGAAAACAGGAGCCATTTTCCATTAGTATTCATGTCATGCTATATGTATTGCATTGGCTGTTTAATATAATTTATCCGACATGGTACATTGAACCCTGTTGAAATCAATGAGAAATGAGGATAGGACCACTCATTGTACACATTTGTTGACATTTTGTGCTGCTTTAGAGTTATGAGTTGATGAGTATTATCACTTGATATGCATTCATAATAAACAAAAGATGATTTCTGGGACAGATAGGTGTTTGTCTCCATGTAGTTTGGAACAAAGTTGCAAAGATATTGACAATGGGTAGGGGCTCTGGAGTTGTAAATCCTATTTATGGGGAGCTCAAGAAATTGGAATTAAAAAAAGGAACACAATGTGCATGCCAAATATTGGTATATAAACACTTTGCACATAGCTGTAAATGCCTTATTGCTTCTGGTGAATAAAAATTCCTCCTTGCAATCCAGTATAGCCCTTCCACTGCCCTGTTTGCCTGCAACTGATGTGTGGCTCCATTTTGTTGCCCAGAATGGGATATATAGCAGCCAGTTGCCACTACTCTGTTCTGTTTCTTTGTCTCCTGATTGAAAGAAGCTGAGAATGCTTAAGCTTGAGTAGCCATCAATGCCTACTAGTCACAGTGGCTAGGTGCTACCTCTGCTATAGGAGGCAGCATGTCTCTGAATGCCAGTTGCTGGGAATCACAAGTGATGAGAGTGCTGTTGCATTTGGGTCCTGCCTGAAGGCATCCTTTAGGCATTTGGCTGGCCGCTGAGAGAGCAAGATGCTGGATGAGATGGGCCCATTGGCTAAACCCAGCAGGCTCTTCTTACGTGTGTTGTGTTTTCTTGTGACTGCTCTCAGCTGTTCAGGTGAGTTTTGAAACCTGGTGCAGGATTCTCTTTTGGACCTTTGTAAGCCAGAATACTATACATAGAATATTTTGTAATTGGAATTGCTTGCCTACAGTCTAGGAAATAGTCTCAATTCCTGGGAATGTTGATGAGTAGTTTGTGCCTGCACTGTTTGACACAGTTTGCTTGTATGGGAATCTTGGCCGCCACAATTCTCTTGATAAAATTTGGTTTTGTGAATAGGTCTTTAGACTGAAGAAACCAAGAGGAGGACAGAAGCATCTCCAGGGGAAGGGAATTCATACCCCAGCACTGGTACCATGTGCTATGTGTATTGGGTTCCAATATCTGACCGGTTGTGCAATACTATTTATAGATTTGAGTTTTAATGGGCAGCTTAATGAGACCTTCATGAGCTTTTTAAAAGACTTTAAACGTTTTGGTGGAAATAACATTTGCAACCATTTAAGGGTTCTCAAAACAGCCCAGTTTCATCTCTTACCTTGCAACTGCAGTTTATGGCAAATTTGGTTGCTCTTTACTCTTACTTATATAACCACATTTTATTCTGTTGGTCCCTGTTCTCTGCATGGATTTAATATTGCCAGAACCTCTCAGACTGAAATGGCTAGAACTACCATAGGGGAGGGCTGCGAGACCCCCACAGACTGGAGTATGTGTTCAAACCAAGAGCAGGAAATTCTCTTCTGTATAACCATAGCTATAAATGACACTCTCTCTCCCCTTGGTCCCCACCAAATCAAAGAACTCAGTTGTATACTCCTTTCCCCCATCAGTGGGCTCCATATGCCACACAAGCCACCACAATCTGTTCTGGGCCCCAAGAACAAAGACCAGCAGTGAACCTGAGCAGAAGCAACCATTGAAAGGTGGAATAATGGTAGCAGCCATTGCCAGAGCACTGCTTATGAGGATGAGATCCTGACTTAGGTGCTTCCAGGATGACTCCACTGCTGCAATAAGAAGAGTGAAGCTTCATGCTACAAGAACTCTCAGTTTGCCTGGTTGGTGCCGTTGTGACCACCTATAATGCCCAGTACCCTTTTGTGGCAACCCCTCTGGATAGTTCACCTGCTATTTCAGCATTCATTTTTTAGAAACTGCCTTTCCTTCCCCATTCCTCCCTTCCTTCTCTGTCGCATTTACCAGCTTGACATTTTCATGATTTGTTAGATCACCTGCTTTTGTTTGCACGAAAAGGGATTAGCATTTCCCATCAAGTCTGTGCCATATTTTCTGCTGTTCTTTAAAAAATGCTTTTGGGGGGGGAGGGGGAGTGAATGTGTCTTTCTATCCTACCCTTTTTATATTTTAGTCAATCTGGGAGTTCAGAATTATGACAGGGTCTTTACAGTAAGCTGGAATGCCAAGCAGCAGGACTATCTGCCTCCACCTCTGGAAAGCGCAAAGATTTTCTCTAGTTAATTGGCCTGTATTACAAAGGTACTTGCAAACTCTTGAGCAAACAAAAACACAAAGCTCAACCATTTCAGGTGAAGGCCAACAACAAGCCAGGCACACCAGGAGGTAAATGAGTTGTTAAACTTTATGAAGGCACACAGCAGGAATTGGGAAAGAGTGTATAGTAACTTAAAGGTTATATTCTCTGGGATCATCTTGCCGTAGTGTCTGGAGTTAGTACTGATCCCTCCTCAGGCACTTTCCTTTTGATAGTCAACCTTTTCTTGCCTGCCATGTTTGCTCTGCTGATGTGCTGGGTGCTTCTTTCATCCCCTTTTGTGTCTTAACCTGTTTTTGATGTAAGGCAGGGGAGGGGGGAGGGAGCTGGAGAATTTCATTCTGCTTCCTTGCACACTTTAGAGAAATGCTTGAATTCTTAAGCAGCTCTTCCTTTCAAAACAACCTAAAATTGTTATCCCTTTCTGAAGTTTCCTCTGTGATTAGCCAATACATGCGCAGACACATTGCAAAACAATTGTTCTTCATTGGATTTTGAATCTGATTGTTGTGCATTCAGACATGCGCTCTGTCCTAAATCTGAATAAGCATGAAAGGAGAGGCAATATAATTACAGATCTATGTTGTTAAAAACTTCATTGTGCAAGATGCAAACTGTGAGATATATTTTGTTGACAGGGTTGTTGTTTTTTAAGGATCTCATTAGATTTTAATGAGTGGTTAGAGTCCTTTGCTGAACTTCTCCATGGTGGCTTTTTCATGATAACCAGGTGGCTCACTGAAAGAATCTTATCTTAAAAACAGAGCACAATCTAGTCACTTTCTTCTCCCTTGCTACATAACATACCACTCTGCTCCACTTTCTGTGTACAAAGAGTTGCCCTTGCAATGCTTCATAGGGTGCAGACTTTATTGTGCTCCTAGTTTTTATTATTTTAAAATGTCAGTTTATTTGGGCATCATCAGAATTTTGGGAACATTTATTAAAAGGTAAAGGTACCCCTGCTCGTACGGGCCAGTCTTGACAGACTCTAGGGTTGTGCACTCATCTCACTCTAGAGGCCGGGAGCCAACACTGTCCGCAGACACTTCCGGGTCACGTGGCCAGCGTGATGAAGCTGCTCTGGCAAACCGGCACCAGAACAGCACACGGAACGCCATTTACCTTCCCGCTATAAAGCAGTCCCTATTTATCTACTTGCACCCGGGGGTGCTTTCGAACTGCTAGGTTGGCAGGCGCTGGGACCGAGCAACAGGAGCGCACCCCGCCGTGGGGATTCGAACCGCCGACCATGCGATCGGCAAGTCCTAGGCGCTGAGGTTTTACCCACAGCGCCACCCGCGTCCCGGGAACATTTATTATGATAACATAAAGAAGGAAGGCATGGTTATCTCACACTTAGAGCATTAAAGATGAACGCTTCAAATGAAATATTTTAGAATACTTCAGAAAATTCCTTGTTCCATGTTGCAGAAATGTTCTATCCTGAAAGCATCCTTAAATATTCTTTCCTAGGTCACTGGCAGCCTAAGGGAAAGAAGTCGACAATAACTATTATAGAACTTAGAGGTGGATGTAGATAATTATTCAAAAAATCAGTTGCACAGCTTTTGTCATTAATACGGAGAAATACATTTTGCAGAGTGTTGGATGAAGTTTTGATTGCTGACACTCTTGGTTTGTTTGCATGCATGTTTGTAAGCTAATATAATGTTTTGGCAAGAGTAATGAATATTTCTGTATGCATGTAATTAATTCCATTAAGAATAACACATTTTGCAAATGATACAGAAGATACAGAAAAGCTGAGAACACAGTGAATATTATGGTTCCCATTAACAGGATAAATAGGCAGCCAGTATTTTCTTAGTTTTTCATAAAAGCTAGTAAATAACCTATTTGATAATGGGACATTCCTCTTTTTGATTAGTATAATCCACCAAGCAGTGATTCAGCATGGATCCCATTCATTTAATTGGGGCTCACAATGTCGGTGAATTGTGATCTTCAATTTATAATTGTTATTTAGCACTGGGTAAAAAGGTTTTGAATATGTAAAGTGCATTGCTTCCTCTGTTTAGAAATTAAAGGCAGCATAAACAGGAAAGATGCTTATTTCATTTTGAGACAAAATTATTTCTCTGATAAATATTCAGCATTATTTAATGCTTTCTTGACTAACCATGCAATCCTAGCTATGTCTCCTCTGAAGTAAGTCCTGTTGAATTCCATGGAATGTGCTTCCAGATAAGTGCAGTTAGGATTACTGCCTTAATCTGATTCCATTTATATGACAGAAATACAAATATTAATCTTTTGTCTTGTAGGCTACATCAGTATGTCTCAATGTGAGGGGTATCCTAGTCCACTTCATTACCCACCCACCAAACTAACTATTGGGAAATTTTAAAATGGCTGTACTGAGATTTCCTTATTTATAGAAGTGGATCAAATTTGCAGCCAAATTAGCTTCTCTATAGTAGACAAATCTTGTGGAATTACAGTCAAATGGATCCAGGGATTCTATCAGTTTTAAAGTTTTGGTAAAATTTGCAGGTAAGGTCGCCCCTTCTGAGAGTGTTTATTTTGCCTCCTCACCACCTAGCCCGTCTGTTCCTCCCGGTGAGCACTACTGGTGCTGCTGATGGGAGGTCAGTTTCACAGTGGCACCCCTCCCTGCTGATTGCTCCTAGCAACTAATACACTGTGGAGGTAGAATATAGTCTTATCCTACGTGAATTTGTCAAATCCTCTTTTAGTTTACTTAAGTAGACGATCATTTCCTGATGTATGGCAAACCTGTGGTACTATTATCATTACAATTCTATGCAAGTCTATTTGAAAGCAAGTCCCTCTGAGTTCTATGTAACTTACTCCCAAGTGTTCATAAGCCTAAAAGTTTATTATTCCTATATTTGTCTTCCAAACAATAATGCCACATTAAATAATTTACCCCATTGAATTTTGGAGTAAATTGCTTGGGATTTTTAAAACAATGAGAAATGTAAAAGCAAATTCCAAGGCCCTACTTATTTTCTGCAGTACAACATCCTTCAGTAGAAATGGTGCTGTATACTGGGTTTTTCTTTCCTTTTCTTGACAACAATGCAGTAGCTATGCATCCCTTTGAGTATTCCTCCACCATGCATAAGGAGGACAGAATGTTGCAAGATGTTGCAAACACTGACCCATAATTGTATTCATTTCCCAGCAGGATGTGCCTTCTCACCATCAGCCATTATTGGCTTCAGTGAATGAACTGACTAGACATTTTTGGACTTGGTTCAAGCAGCACCATCAGTTGCATTGAATAGTTGCCAGCGTGAAGAATGGGCTATGATTAACAAGTAAAGTCCTCTAGTCCCCAAAGATGCGGAAGCATGTGGCTAACCTGGAACATAGAAAATACTCCCTTTGCTTAAAATTACACATGTGCTTGATTACCTTCCTGGCTTTGGGACTATAATGATGAGTGATGAGCTGTTTGTTTTGCTAGGATAATGTAACCATTGTTCATCATCCCATGGTGAGTGTAGATTGCCTTGATCCACTGCAGAGCAGTTCAAAGGAAGTCCAGGTTTTCCATTGGAACAAGATACTATTGAGACCATAAACATTCAGGGCCTTTTATTAGTTCTCTTTACACATGGTAAAATACAAAAAAGGTGGGTAATCAATGCCTGAAGCAAGTGAGGGGAGGAAAAATCCCCAAAATAAAAAAAAGCTCTCTCCCTCTTCCTGGCCTTTCTTGTTTTGTGCAATATGAACATCATTTCAAAGTATGCAAATACGCTTAGTATCTTCTGCATAGTAATAATTAATTTGTTTTGATGTGCTGTTGTAAGCTTAGAGAAGAAGGAAATCAATCTATCAAATCCATAGCTGTTCTTTAAACAAACAAAATTGAAGAGTATCCGTATGCACTGATTGAATGAGAGTGGAGAGTACAGAAATTTATTTGAAGGCTGGTTAAAATCTAGTTACTGCAATTCAGCTCCTTGGGCAAAATATCATTGACCTTCCTTTTTTCACAAAATTAATATTGTGATTGCTAGTGAAAAAGGAATGTGTACAGTGCAGTGGACTTAGAGTCAATATGAAAAAGAAGAAATGCTGCTTCTTAGAAACAGCAAAATCAACACAGTAGTGTTTATATACATACCCCTTTGCATCTGCTGCTTTGATGCTTGAACTTGCTTGTGCTGTGCAGTAAACAAAAAGAGTATGCCAAGAAATGGCATGATTATACAAAAGAAGAAGAGCTAAAGATAACTCTGTAGCATTTTGATAAGAATGGAACAAAATGCCAGTTTCCTAAGAAATCGGATGGGTTTTTTGGGGGGGAAGATATCATATTGTGGTAGTTGAGTTAGCTCCAGCCTCATGAGCTAATGGGGGAGGGCCCTTTTAAGTTAAGATTAAAAAATAAAAAACTGGTTCTTACTGATTCCTTAGACACACATCTGAAGGAAACACTGGAATTCAGAAAACTGAATTGCTAAGGAACACTATTATGTCATCTAAAAGCAATCTGGATTGGAGAGGTCTGACAGTCTTGTGCTTTAACAGTTGTAAACTGTGCTTCCCAAAGTGAATGTGCCAGTGAAACTGAAATTTTGCTAGCAGACTATGTGAGTCATTTTAAAGAAGTGCAAAGTGTGTGGGGTGTGGGTGTTTAATAGTCTTTATGTTGTCTTATTCCGTCCTGCTGTATTCTTTTTGGAACTAACTTTTTGTCCTGTTGGGTTCTCCTTTTATGCATCTGCTGCAGCCACTGCAGGCAAACAGCAGCACAGGAATTACTGTCATCAGTATTCATGAACAGATTGTTAGCAGGAAAATGCTCTAAGCCATGGGTAGGCAAACTAAGGCCGGGGGGGCCAGATCCGGCCTGCAGACGGTCCGGGAATCAGCGTGGTTTTACATGAGTAGAATGTGTCCTTTTATTTAAAATGCATCTCTGGGTTATTTGTGGGGCAAAGGAATCTGTTCATATTTTTTTCCAAAATATAGTCTGGCCCCCCACAAGGTATGAGGGACAGTGGACCGGCCCCCTGCTGAAAAAGTTTGCTGACCCCTGCTCTAAGCCTCTACTTGTATGTAGCAGGTTGCAGCATTTCCTCATAGAACTGTTGGCAGAAGGGAAGGCTATCGTCACCTCTCTCAAGCAGGTCTTCATTTGGGGAAGGATTCCAGGCTGAAACTTTGGTCTCTCCTCCTCTGATAATACAAAATATTGCTGCCTAGAGAATGTGTAGAAAATACACTCTTGCTTACCTGAAAGCCGCTGTGCTGTGTGAAATGTGAGGTTCCACAGACTTGAGTTCTTAAGTGAGATTTGATCAAGTTGGGGCTCTTCCAATGGCAGTATCAGAAATATGAGGGCCAGTTTATATACCGCTGCCACCAAATGGAGGCAGAATAACATTGCACTGTGAAATGCACAGAGGTGATATTCAGATGGCTCACCATGTGATGACCGGATTAGCAAGTGCACTCTGCATGACGGCAACAGACAGGGGCAAGCGGTGTGGCAAGTTCCAATGGGTTTCTGGTTCATGATTGGGTAACAGGATAAATTATTCAGTTTGATTCTAAGGAGCGCAGCCAAGCCTGTTTGGACCCTCTAACTCCCTGAGATGACTTCTCAAAACTTGGTCATATTTAACAAGGTAAAACCATGCCTTAGAAGTCGATGCTTTCACAATTTATACCCTTCATATTTCCAGTCGTTCAAGATGAGCATCCCATGGGTACTCTGATGCCATCTTTGTGTCATGCACATGAAAGCAAATGCATAGTGCAATGATGGCAGACAGATTGTGAACTGTCCATGTACTCAGGAGTAAATTTGACCTCTTGCTCAGCCACATATCACCTTGATGCCTTTCCACTTTGTTGGCTGCATTGTTTATCTTTAAAAGTCATGGGAGACTTCACTGGATTGGGTTTTTTTGGAGCAGGTAAAATAAATGTGGAATATTATAAGCTGCAACTCACTAGGTACTTCTACTTCAAATATCAGATTTTCACCCACAGCTAGTGCCTGTCCCCTAAAAGTAGTGAAGCACTGATAGTAGATGCAGCTGCTGGCCCTGAGCAACATTTTCATCCACAGCTTTAAAAAAGAAATATACCACCTCTGGGTGAAGATCTGGCAACCCCAATTTCACCTGAAGTGTTTCACTTTAGATGGTATTATGCCCTCCGTACGTCTCAGCAAGCTTGAGTGCAAGTACTCCAATGTTAATATGCTTGTGGACCACAGTATTAGAGACTTGAAGCATAATTGCAGTAGCACAGTGACTGCACAATGCACAGAAATAATTCATGTTCATTTTTTTTAATGAATGTTGCGCCTACATAGTATGCACAAACTTGCCCACTAACACATAACTGATCTCCAGCCACTCACTTTTGGTGGTTGACAAACATACCTGCTGACACATAGAATGATAAAATCATAGAGTTGTAGAGTTGGAAAGGCCACTAAGGATCATTAAATCCAACCCAGCTACAATGCAGGAATATGTAGTTGTCCCATATGGGGATCAAACCTTCAACCTTGGCATTATCAGCACCACACTCTAACCAACTGAGCTATCCAGCTCCATCCCAATCTTTCCAAACAAAGAGCTAAGACTGTTTCTATAGAACTGAAATATGTAGGGTTCAACTTGCAGCATACATCACATAATATAGCATTATTCATGTCACAATGTGCTCCTTCTGGGGTAGTTTGTCCATCTTTTGTCCCCATCCTGCACTCAGCTCTCACATGTGGCTCCTAGAAGCTGTTAGCATGCTACAGCAGCTCCACCCCAGGAAATGACTTTGAGTGGCCGGCTAAACCAGGTAAGGATAGCCAATGTATCTCAAACCCTTGGTGAGTTAGGGACTTCCTGTGCATCAAAGACAGACTCTGGTGGATTGAGCAAATGAGACCAATAGTGGGTCCAACCGTCAAGAAGGAAGTTTCCGCATGCATTGTAGAGGGAAGTGAGGTGCAGATGGGACTCGTCGACCTGGAAAGTAACCTAGCTAGGAGAAGGAAAACTCTGATCCCAAACCCCTGCCTTGCTGATACCTGCGGGAGAAGAAAAGGCTAAGAAGTAAACCCTACACAAATCTGGAGTGGAGTCCCTAAGAAGGTTGCAATGCACCTTCTATGTCTCTTTCCAGCAACTCCTGCAGCCAAGCTGGTGCCAAACATGTTGCTCTGCTTTCCTTTGGTCTTGTTTTCTGGTCAGCCCATGACCTCCATACACACTGTCCTGGCTTGTACCCTAGGAAGGTCATTTCAGTGCTGCTAACACAACAGTTTTACTGCATCCCCAGAGGCACACTCTGGTCTCTCAAGATATATGCCAGCAACGTCTAAAAAATAATAATCCTTATATTCCAACACAGTTTGTGCAAAACATTTGGTGTAGTACATTAGGGCTTTGACCCTGAAGTAATTGAGTTCTGCCTGAATAATTAATGTAGGGCCAGGGTCATCCATCAATCTGTGTTTTGGTTGTGGTGTGATTCTGTGTGTCTGTGTGTGTGTGTAAGTAAAGCAAAGGACTTGGTCCAAAATCTGCCTAATAACTTTCAATGAAATTCAAGATTGTCTGTGGTGCTTTACATTACTATCAAGTAATTATCTCAAACTAGGATGAAATGAGGGTCAAGACTGGTTCTAACTAATAAAGATGGAGTGCTTCCTACTTTGTTCAGTGTGTTAATGCAAAACTATGTTGGAAAGAAAAGAGGCAGAAATGTACTTTGTAGTAAGTGCTAATATGGATTTTGATTATTGGTTCTTTGGATCTGTAATTTTCTTATGAGTTTCTACAACCCTGCCCCTAGTGGTGCAGCAATAAAACCGCTAGCACATTTATGAAGCTAAGCAGGGTCTGGTATGGTTTCAAATTGGATAGGGGATCGTGTGTTGAGATGCCTTCATTGCAAGGGGTTGGACTAGATGACCCTCAAGCTATCTTCCAACTCCATGATTTTATTATTTCAAGTTACTCCCATGCTATTTAGTTCAGAATGCAAATTTCAAACTGTACCAGTTTGCTTCTTTTGGTGGGTTTTATTATGTTTTTGTTCTGCAAGCTTGCACATGGGTGGTAGCCAACCAAGTCATACTAAGTACAGACCCACTGAAATCAGTGGACTTAGCTTAAGTCTGTTGTCTTGAATGGGTCTACTCAGAGTATGACTTAATTGGACAACACCTACTATTTCTGTATCATGTTGAAGTCTTAAATTGGTGATATTTAATATTAATCGCTAAACCTAGCATGGGACTTGAGGTTGGATCCAGAAAACTTTGATCAGAACACAATGGACTTCTATACCTTTCTTTCCCACTACAATCTCCACTCCTGAATGCTGGGAGGGGGGGTGAACAGGAAAAGCAGAACAGGAAAATCAATAGAACTTGGAAGTTGCACAAGAAGTTATTTTCTCTTGAGAAAGGCGCCTTCAAATTTATTTTATTTTATTTTGAAAGCCTTCTATCATGCCTTAAAAATTAAAAAAACAACCTTCAAAGCAGCAAACAAGTCCAAACATACAAAATCAACACCCATATCAACCCCAGTTGGAACCATTAATGTCTTAAGAATCAGTCCTTCAGTAGGTTAAAAAATATCAAGAGCAACAAAGTTTTTGCTAAATCTTACCAAATTTGAGATTTCACTATTGAGCATTTTCATCGACCTTCAGTATTTATATGAAGCCCAGATGCTGAAAATGTGAATGATATGCTAATATTACAAAGGAAAAGTCATCTAAGCAGATCTGGGAAACTAGCCCACTTTGTGAAATAGTGCACACATTCATACCCACTCGGATAAATAAAACTATTAATTGCTAACCAGCCTAGACTTTGATTTCTGGCTCCGAAAGGAGTATGCTGATACATGATTTATCACCCCTTTTGCTTTTGGAATGGCTCCTTAAATTAGTATTCCAATCTAGATGTATTCCATCTCTCCCCCACCCCCTTTCTCAGAATGGATTCTGTAAATCCAAAGGCAAACTATTCCATCCTTTATTTATGTTTCTTTGTTTTATCACATAGCAGTATGCTTTAGAGCCCAGAACTGCATCAAAATAATTCATACAGAAAAGTTTGGTTCAGGGCTGTTTTATTTTCCCAACCGCAGTCTTTTAAAATTGCAGTAGAACAACTGTGAATATTTGTGTGTGTTTTCAGGATGGCTTGCTTAAAGAGGGTGGGAATATAACAGAGAACCTAGCAGTCCACCTTCAGTTCAGAAGCCACATCCCAAGGACATTTGAAGGGAGAGCAGCAGTCTTAGCTAGAGAGCGTATGTAACAGAGATTAATTTATTGTAGGTACTTTCTTCTGAATACCTTTAAACAAGCAGAGCTTGTGCGTTTTACCGAAACATTTCATCCACTGAAGGGTAACGCAATTCATCCGAACATTTATGAGAGGAAAATCATAACACCCACATCCCAAACAGTGATTTTTCAATATTTGTGCATTGTGGTTTTTCCAAGTCAGACATGCAATATTTAGCATTCTTTGCATTGTAAAAGTAAATTGCTAATTTTAACAAGCAGTCATGGGAAGCCGCTAGGTACACTAGTTTAAGGTAATTAAATATGAAACTGAATGATCTGCTGGTTTTCTCTCTGCATTAAAAGTAGCAATTTTGAGACAGCCAAAAACTTGTTAATCCTGCTACTTTTCTCCCATGACTGCACCTGATCACAGCCCCTGTTCCTCTCTTTTTTTATTTATTCATTCTGAACGAAGCATTAAGGATCACATACTTGATATGATGCTGCTGCTGCATGTGTAAGTATCATGAAGGGAACATAAAATCTATTTAGAGTGTGAAGGTATACTAGTCACATGGACTGTCCTTTTCACAGCTCTTTTGCAACTACAGTGGTACCTCAGGTTCCACGCTCCGCTAACCCAGAAATAGTGCTTCAGGTGAAGAACTTTGCTTCAGGATGAGAACAGAAATCGTGCTCCGGCGGCGCAGCAGCAGCAGGAGGCCCCATTAGCTAAAGTGGTGCTTCAGGTTAAGAACAGTTTCAGGTTAAGTACGGACCTCGGAACGAATTAAGTACTTAACCCGAGGTACCACTGTATTGCAAAAAAAAAAAAAAAGCCCTACAAGGACGTTCTGTTCAGTGGCGGAGCTTCATGCTTCCTGCACCGGGGGGCAGAGAGCAAGCAGGGCGTGGTGCACGTCCTGGGGGCAATGTGCCCAGCGCAGGCGGGGGAGGCACCCGCGCTGTCACCCCACTGGGATAGCGCTGCTGGGGATGGTGCGCTCCCCCTGCTCTCCTCTTCCTCCTCCAGTGGTCCTGTTTTAATTCTGACAAAATCAACCCTCTCAGCTCAGCCCTGGGATTTACCGCTCATATAGTGGTATTTGAAAGTCTGTCTTGTTTTGCATCTTGGGAGGGTTTTACATTGTAAACCAGGGGTTGGCAAGGTTTACCTTGCCTGGGCCGGTTCACTCCAGTGGAGATCCTTCCATGAGCTGGATTTCTGGCGTCGTGGAAGCAAGTCCCTTTGCCACGCTGCACCAGTTTAGCGCAGCGCGGGGACTCGCTGAGTGGGCAGCTTGGTTCAGGGGCGATTCGTGGGGCGTCTAAACGACCCCTGTGGGCCACTTGTGGCCCATGGGCTTTAGGTTGCCAACCCCTGTTGTAAACATTTCAGTTCATAGGAAGGGGCTTATCTGCCGCACTGGACAGTAAATTCTGCATTCTGAAGGGAGATATACTTGGAATAATGGCATATATTCTGATTAATGTTCCAAATAACTTGATTATATTAGGTCCAAAGTGACCTATCCTAGTCTGCGGCATAACAAACTGAAGTCTATTGGTGCATTTAGAACTGGAACATTTAGTATGAAGGAATAAAATTAAGCCCTTCTTTTTATTCAGGAATGGAATGTGGTAAACTGTTTTAGCTCAATGTGAATAATCATGAGCAACTCCAACCATCTTCAAGTAATTTCAAGGGAAAGCCTTGGACTTCCTTTGAAAAATTTCACACATTTTGCACAAGCAGGAAACTCCAAATTCAGATTTGCTCAAGTGTCATTTTAGGCAGAATTTGGTTGTGATCAAACATAATGACCCTCTCATGGAGATATTGTACATATTATTCCCTAAATTTCCATAGAAGTTTTACCCAAGTGTCTCCCTGAGTCACCTTGAATTTAACTTTTGTTAAAGTTTGGTGGTGACTGTATATGTGGAAAAGAAAGTTCTGAAAAGGAAAAAGTCTTTACTTTGTGCCTCTTATAGATTACTAGCAGCCTCACGCCTACTGTTGCTTGGGAATTCTAAGAAACCACAAAAATTGGTGCAATTTTGCAATCAATGCAGTTTCGAAAGGTTCAGCCTGCCGTCTTGATTCCTAATGGCATCCAATCAGACTAAAACTTGCTGCTTGATCTCAGGAACCATTGTGCAAAGTTTGGTTATGATATCTTAAGAAGTGTCCAAATGGACGGCAAGCAGATCAACTTATATTCAAAATATATTGTAGTTCCTGATGTGCACATTTGATGTGTTTGTTAATATCTACAAAAAAGAAAGAAAAAGAAAGAAAGATGTGAAGCTTGCTCAGAGTTCATTCACCTGTGGGTTCAGTGACAGGAATGATCACTTTCTTTACCCTGTTTTCTCTTTTGCTATTTCAAATTTCACTCATGGGATTTTGTGAACGGTTTCTAAAAAGCTTTATTGCATGCAGTCTCCTGGAATTTCACTTGCAAACTGGCAGCTTGTGTCATTTCTTTGGTTGCCACCAATGGCAGATGGAGCTTGCGGGTATACGGAGATGGTATGAAAATTGGATTTGAACAATTGCTGCTGGTTATTGGACGAGCTCCAGCCAGTTGTACTGTGAAGGAGTTTGGATCTTACTGGTTAATTGATAGAAGCAATTGTATCAACGCTGCATACTAGTAGTTGTGCTGCAAGTGCTTAACTTAATAATAATACCAAGTTAGCATGTAGCGTTGAACAAGCCTACAGTTAAATCTCTCGGCTTTTTCTTTTCTTTTTGGATGGCGTTTTTAAATTGCTTTCTAAAAATTACCTTCTGTCGATTAAGGTCTGCCTATGCATGTAAAACTGTAGTGGTGAGCAGAAAAGGAGAAAAAGGATGAACTGCTTAAGGATTTGAGTTTTTGCCTTTCACTTTGATAATTGTAATATTTGACAACTCCTACTAATTATGGTTTTCTTTTCTGTTTGTTTTTGTTTTTCATTTATCTGACTTGTGCTTGTCTTTTGGCTTAGTTCTTTCATAATTTGCCCCTTACAGTGCTAAATATCTGTGTTCATTTTGTATTCTTTGCTTATATTTTTATGTGTTTTAATGAAATGAGTGAGAATGACAAATTGTATACAAATATGTGTGCAATCTTACTGTCTTCTAGTACATTTTATTTGAAGAGCTGTCTGATTCAAGAAGACCTATAAGAAGGCAGAGCAGAGGCCTTAGTCAGCATAGCAGACTAAGCAGGCACACAGGTCACATGCTTGTTTAAGTTACAGTTATTATGTGTAAACTTGCATCTAGATATAAAGTCACCCTCTTTTGGCGTTTTTGTGTGTGATGTATTTCAACTTTCTTTCTTTCTTTCTTTCTTTCTTTCTTTTTGCATAAGTGCATAAGTGTCCATCCAATCCCATACCAAGCACAAGCCTCCTTTGATATTTTAGCTCTTTCTAGTCAGTGTACAGTGGTACCTCGTATTAAGAACTTAATTCGTTCTGGATGTCTGTTCTTAACCTGAAACTGTTCTTAACCTGAAGCACCACTTTAGCTAATGGGGCCTCCTGCTGCAGCTGCGCCGCTGCTGCACGATTTCTGATGGAATTGCAATTGTGTGCTTCAAGGGTTTTGGAATGCAGTTAAAAAAATTGTAGGCCAGTGGTCAGCCAGCCTGAAATGTTTGGGGCTGATTTTGATTGAGACCATTGTGTGGAGGAAAGGGTTAAATACTCTCCTCTCCTCTTACTGCACTCCCCCCACCCTAAATTGTGATGGCTGAGTGTGGGACAAAGTGCGAATGTGGGGGGAGAGAAAACAAACAGATACAAAAGTGAGTGAACAAGCATGGTTATTTCACAGTAAATGCTCAGTGTGGAAGCAGCCTCAGTGTGGCAAACTTGGTTCTTAAGATACTGTCTCCGAGGAAAATAACAGGCTTTTTATCTCCTGTCCTTGACCAATGCAACAACTCTAAAGTTTAACTCTCCTGAGATCAAGTCTCCCTTCTGTCTCCATTGGGAACCCTAGCAAGTAATTTCCCAAGATAACAGCCAAAAACTCAATTAAACTTAGATTAAAGAACAGAAGGATTTATTGGCTTTTTACGGGGTAGAGCGAGGGAAGGAAAATAAAAGATGGTAGATATTAAACTGCCTAAAGAGGGGAAGCAGACTATCCCAACACTAGCACTCCTCTTTGGCTTATGAAATAATTAGGAGATTTGTAGCTAGTCTACTGCAGAACAGAAAAGGCTTGGCTCTGTCAGAACTGCAAACGGAATGACATGCCTTTGTGAGGCTGTGAATGAGCTAAAGTAACCTAATTCTTTGACCCAAGGGTGTCAAAAAATTTTTTTTCTGGGATGCCACACTTTGTTCTGGTTTGGAGCAAGACATCCTTGGGGAAAGAAGACAGGAGTTCAGTGTTTTCATTCTCCATCCTCCTATAAACAACTACAATAATATTGTTATGAGTTGCAGGGTGGAGTTTGGGATAGGCTGTATGCTTGACACCCCCCCCCCCTTCTAATTCCTAGCTCCAACATGGATTCAATTCCTAGACTACCCAGCCAGCTTCCTAGTTGTGGGGGAAGCAAGACCCTCTTCAGGTGTTAATGCTGTGAGCCCCTCCATCATAGGCTCAGGTTATATATATGTGTGTGTAAATAAACCATATATCCTAAAGACACCATAGTCTGTTGCTCATTCCAAAGGAAACACGGACCCTAGGCAAGCTCCTGAAACCCCTGGAATCTCATACTTCTAGGAGATTGGGGGGAGGGAAATACAACAATATCATAATCGACTTCCCACTGTATTCTCTTTATTATCCAAAAGGCTGTATTCATTATCTTTTTATTTATCATTGAAATGGGCAAACCAAATAACACAGGGGTCAGCAGAATTATTGAGCAGCTTTAGATTATTTTCCTGTGAGACCACATTCATGTCTTCTGTTATTTTTTTTACCATTAAAAAAAACCGCAAGACGAAGAGACTCGCGGAACGGATTCTTTTCGTCTTGCGAGGCACCACTGTATTAAGAAGTCCATCATAAAAGCAAACAAAGTTAAACTACACCAAAGACAAGAATTAAAATTTCCAATTTAACCAAATACCTGGGCAAAAAAAAAAGTGACCGAAACAACCAAATTAATTTTGTAGCAGTTCTGTCACCTCTTTAATCCAGGGCAGCCCACTCATTCCCCTTCTGACTCTCGCACAAGGAGGGCTGCATGCAGTGCTAACACACTCTCATTCTACCCAGGCTTTCCTCACCCTGAGTGGCATGAACATGCTTTGTCCACAAGTATCCACAGTGAAAACCTCCCACCCCTTTTGCCACAAAGCCCCCTTTCTCGGATCCAGAATTTCAGCTTTCCTATCCTGAGAGTTTCTTGGTTCTCAGTGACTTCCATGGAGCTCTGTCAAAGAACTTCTTTGTGTCTTTGTTACGTGGCCTTGGTGAGTAATTTTTGCTTAGGAGGCTATTTGAAGTGAGCATTATTAGCCTACCGTTCATGGCCCATGAGAAGGAAGTATCATTGTCCATAATGAGCCATAGATTGGACATAAAAGGAGGAGGGAGAAAAGGGCATAAGAGGCAGAACTTAATGTGTTTGAATGAGTGCATGGGAAGCACAGAAAGAAAACAGGGAGAGGCTCCAGCCCAAATCACTCCTGGCTCTGTCCCACCTCCATGCTGCCATGCAGCTCCTAAAAAGATTTCCCACTAGGAAATGCTGCCTTCAGGCTGACATAAGTCCCCTACTGTAGATATGTTGGGAGTGGTTTTAGCTGGAGGTTAAACAAGTGTGATATCAAGTGGGATTCTGTCCCTGTCTCTTTTTCCTGCTGATCCTTGATGCCAGCCCAAGTGGAGACAATATTAAGCACAATATATTTCAAGAGCCTATTTGCTAGTGTAGCATGTGTTGCTATTATTTAATTATGATTTCATGTTGTTATTGTTGTTGCAACAGAAGCAATGTAATTGAGGATAAGCACATTTTAAGTGTCATTTATTTTACCTGTATACACACACACACTACATTTCACATATTGGAAATCACAATGCCAGGATGCAGTTTCTTATTTTCAGCTGTACCTTCTAAATCACAAAAGGATATCTATACATTGATATTTACAGTTACTTTAATAGAATATGTAGTCAGAATACCGCAAATTAGTGTCCAGCTACTGCAGAGCGGTTTGAATCCCCGCAACAGAGTGAGTTCCTGTTGCTCTGTTCCTGCTCCTGCCAACCTAGCAGTTCGAAAGCACAAAGTGCAAGTAGATAAATAGGTACTGCTCCAGCGGGAAGGTAAATGGCGTTTCCGTGCGCTGCTCTGGTTCACCAGAAGTGGCTTAGTCATGCTGGTCACATGACCTGGAAGCTGTACACCGGCTCCCTCAGCCAGTAAAGATGAGCGCCACAACCCCAGAGTTATGGGGTCTCTTTACCCTTTACCTTTACTGCAGAGCTTAAGAGTAAAGTCTCTGTAAAGCAATGGAATTGCAATATTCCACTCTCTAAGAGAAAAAGAAAGAAGGAAACTAAACTGAATATTTGTGCTCATGTTCTGTATTCAGACATAGGTTCAGTTGTGAAACTGTTTTTAACTTAGTGGTGTAACCAGGCTCAACCAAATTGAAAAATGCCTGCAAGGACAGACATTCAGAACTGCCTAGCGAGTGGTAAGATTCAAGACTCAGATTTGTTAAGTGTTCTCTACGCAAATTGCATTATAGCTCCATCTTCACTTGTGCTTCTGAGTGCTTTGTTGAATGGAGACCTAATGAGAAACAGCTGTAGTCCCCATTTTGTTAAGGTATTAACAATTTGTGGGTTTTCATTTCAAACACAAAGCATTTATACAAAAAGTTTTTGTTAATGTTGTCATTTACAGCAGTTTTGTGTATGTCTACCCAGATCTAAGACCCATTGAATTCAACAGTGCTTACTTCCCAGATAAGTAGATATAGGAATGCAACCTCAGGACTCTTGTGATCTTTCCCAAACTTGAATTCATGATCCCCAACCCTATCTCACAGCCTATTCTGGCATAATTATGACTTTACCCTAGAGTATCTTGGTTTGGAATTACTTTTGTTTGTATTGTTATGAGTTTGTGGTTGCTAGACCTCTCTAATCCTTGGATCCAATAAGTGTTAGAATTTAACCAAAGCTTGGGGTGTTAAGCTGAGTGCTACCAAGTGTTAAAAGCTAATGGGCCATTAAGAGAACAAATGATCAAAGGGATTCTTCTAGACAGAAACTGGAGTGGGGAGCTCCCTTAGCAGATAAAGCCATAGTTCAAAGTGGAGACGTTAGGAGAGATGTGACCTAGAAGGAAAGCAGCAAATTGGAGAGAGAGAGAGAGAGAGAGAGAGAGAGAGAGAGAGAGGGGCTTCAGATTCTTGGCTATCAGAGAAACAAGGGGTGTTGATGCTGTGAACCCCTCAATCATAGGCTCAGGTTGTATATATCTGTAAGTAAACCATATATTCTTCACTGTGCCTCATTTCCAAAAGGAAACCTGAACCTTGGGTAAGCCTCTGGAATCCTGTACCATTCAGAGATTGGGATGGTGTGCAACAGTTTTATTGGTTGGTTGGTTGGTTGGTTGATTGGCAGTGATCCAGTGGATGGGTTAAGCACAGCTAGGACATTCCTGTAGTTTTGCTACATTCACATTTCATTGCTTTTCTGTCACGTTGACTAGTAAGTGGCAACCTAGCCCATAATATGGAGTTTGGGAGCTCTTAAGCCTCACTTCAGTTTTCAGAACTGAAGCCATATGAGATACAAATAAGGAAATAAAAAATGGCTGTTGTTCATTAGAGCTACTGTGGCACCCATCTAGGATTATATGTTGGACTTGAACCAAGGAGATCTGGATTCATATCCTTGCTAAGCCAAGAAACTTACTAGGTGATCTTGAGCCTATCCGAACTCAGAGATTTATTGGGATGCTTGAATAGGGTAACTTATTTCAGACACTTGGAAAAAGAGTGGTATGCAAATATGATAAATAGTATTTCTTGAGCATCTAAAAAAAATCAATATAAAACAGATAATAAAAAAACCCCAGCAGAGCCCTGCCTGTAGGTTTGCAATATAAATAAAAACATCCTGTGATTGAATGTCTGTGGTAGTGCTGGGGAGGAATGGAGGAGGGGTCATGCCTCTAGAACCATGCATTCTATTTGATGATATCCTTAAGTCAGTGAATGCTGCAACATCAAGCCAGTAATTCACAGTCTGTGAAACAAGATCACATTTTCAGCTGGAATTTCAATCAGGCACATTTATATAAAACAGAGAGAGGTTCTGGATGGCATGTTTTGCTTGCTGATGTATTTGGTTGGTATCTAAAGTGACTGGAGATTTATAATTCCCTATTAGTACCTTTGGATCAAAGAGGAATGGTGGAGTACTTATTTACTTTTCTAGGTCAGGCTCCTGATGTCAGAGTTTAATGAATTTATGCAAAACAGGAGCTAAAGAAGATTAATGTCTTCATGGTGGAATGTCCAATCAGGTTATTTTAACACTTCGTTGATGCACTTCTCTTCCCTTCCCTTCCTTTACCCTTTTTTGTATGTATAAGTCCCATGCACTGACATTTCCAGCTAGAAGTTCTTGGGTACTAGGGCTGAGAAATATCTCTGTCTTGGGACATTTTTGCGATGTGAATAAATTGACCAGTAGAATTCTTGCTATTGGAAAGTGTCATGTGTTCATTTAGTGGCCATATTCAAGTATTCAAGATAATGCATTGTGAGAGATTGGAACCATGCAAGTGTATCCCACCTCTTTCGCTTGTATGGCCCTGCCCCACACAAGTTAGCACTATGTTCCTCACAAGTTAGCACTATGGTTTTAATGGAGGTGTAGGCATGGTCACCCCATCTGAAACAATGAAGCCTGAATATTTCAGAATGATAGCTGCAGGGGTTCTCTCACAAAGGTGGACTTTGCCATATTGGGGTGATTACCCGCTCACCAGCAGCAACACTGTTACCCCAAAGGGCAATGACTTTGTTACCCCAAGGGTGATGGGTGGGCTTCTGTGCCCCCATGATTTTTGGAGATACAGCTTCCAGAAAGAGAAAGAGAGAGAGGTTTTAATCCTTCCCCAAATGATTGGAGTGTCCCAGGAAAATAATTCACTGTAATTAAACACTAATCGGGGCCTTTTTTCCAGCTGGAACTTGCCAGTTCCGGCACCTCTGAGGTGGGCGCCATCGTCATTCTAAGAGAACAAGGGAGGTGTTCGTGGTGAGAAAAAGAGCACTGCCCCTAATACATTTGAACATTTACATTGGGCTAATAAGCTAATGGACCGAACTTATACTGCCTTCATGGTTGGAGGCTGTTTGCTTCTGAGTACTAGTTTCTGGAAACCGCAGAAGGGGACAGTACTGTTCCGCTGAGGTCCTGCTTGCAGGCTTCCCATAGGCCTCTAGTTGGCCACTGAAAGAACAAGAAGTTGGGCTAGATGGGCCACTGATCCAACAGGCTTCTTCTTATATTCTTCAGTTCCACAGTGGTGGGAAATGTGGGGTTTTTCCTAGTTCACCAAACAAATGGAGTTATAAAGAGATCTGTGCTAGCTCAGAATAGGGAAAGTTTCCATCTTGATTTCTATAATTTCAAGTTTTCACTAGTTTGCATATGTGGATGCTGTCATATATCCTACATATGAACATCCTTGTGGCCATGTAGAAGCAGGAGTTTGTGAACCAAAAATTATATTCAGTTGCAGCAAGGACTGAATTGTGGCAGCTCTGAAAAGGACTGTGGCAGCCTCACTTTCACCAGCTTCACCCTTCACAATGACCATGGCTAAGTGCAGTTATAAGGACATTCATCTGTGGAAATGAACCATTGGTCTTTCATGTGTGTGAACCAGCCCTTGTTAATTAAGTGATTAGTACTTACCAGCGACAGAACACTCTGAGCACTCAGTTAATTTCCTTGTACGTTATCCTCTCTAAGTATGAAGCATTGTTTCTTCCCTAGAAGACATTTAATTTTCATGGTTTCTGTTTCTTCTGATCCCTAGCTATACGGAAACTTGATTAGAAACGTGATATACTTCTATTGTCGTGTGTTTTAAAAGGCACAAGCAGAACGCAACTCAAACCAACTCAGTTTGGCCCAAGTGACCAAAATTTCACAGCTGAAACGTGTGAGCATATGAGAAACGGTAGTGGAAATATTGCTGGCCAGTATGATTTCAAAGTCACCATTTGAGAAGCAAATATATTGCTGTTTCTGACATGCTTGCTCATATGAAAGGCATAGTGAAATTTAAAGCTCTTGGGCCCTGTGAAAGGGACAGTGGAAATTTACAGGTTTTCCTTTTGATCACTGCAAACTGTTGCCTACACTGGGCATGGAATCTGAAGGTTAGTTTTCATGTTACGCACACTGCACAGAAGCCACTGAAGCAGTCCTGAACCAGTATGATCAAGTAACTTCATTGTATATAAGTGGTATATAAACTGTTAAAAGTAAATAAAGATTAGGGTAGGTTGAGCATATGGATTAGTCTTATTTATGGATTTCCGCTATTGTGTAAATTTCCCACCCCATTTCCAGATGCAGAGACTGGCGGTGGTATGGACACTCGACAACTGATGATGGCAATCTGTATATTAAATCTTTCTAGGAAATTATATCCACCAGAGTGGAACGCTCATTATGCAGAGGCTATTTGGAGCAAGCTATGTGTTAGGAGTATAAGGAGCAGACCGGTCCTTAGATTTTGATCTCTTTATGGGCTGGGAGAAGAAGAGAGAGAATCAGCTTTACAAAAGGGAATATTCTTTTGCAGTCCCCCCCCCCCCCGGCACTGTGTTTTCTTCCAGCAAGAACTCAGAGCTGCCCTTGGCGCTGTGTCAACTTAAACAGTGTTGCAGAGCCTGTCCTGAAGCATATATCACTGGATACCTGTCACATTAGGAAGCTTGAGTGAATTTCTTAGAGCCACTGAGGGTAAAAGGTGAAACTTGCCAGGATTATGTGTTGCAAATGAATCCTACTTTTGTGGTTTGGTTCAGGCCAGCACTACACTGATGGGATGAATGTACACCACACAAGATGGATGCATACGTTATTTGTTAAAAATTAGGCACATTTAATTTTATGTAGCATTGGTTAATGAAGTGTTACTGATGCTAGAACCTGACCTTGTTCGATGCCATAGACAAATTGGGATGGTTAAATTTGCATTCTTCAAGGGGCTGTCTCTGGGTCAGTTTAGAAGCATGTGCGCTTTTCTCCATTCAATTGGCTCATGATTGGACAAAAATCATCACTAATAATAATAATAATAATAATAATAATAATAATAATAATTTATAACGTAAACTATTCCTGAACACCTTGCTCAGCCATCTCTTAGGATCACCCTGCCAAGCAAAGGGTTGCCTAGATTTTCCATGGCTGTATCAATCTGTCTTGTGTCCTGAGAAACTATTTCTGAATATTTTCAACTAGTGCCAATATTCCCGATGGGCATCATTATGTTGTTTTGCTTCTCTGGCAGCATAGGAAACATGAAGCTCTTTTGTCATGAAAGAAAGCATCCAATCTTGAGCTTATTAGATGGAAGTAAGGCCTATTTAAATTGATGGGACTTGCATAGATGTTATAGGCTGTATCCACAAGATGACAAGCAGGAGGAAAATAGCTGGTGGTGTTTTTGCACGCCCTTGCTCAGGAGTTCACGCAGTGCTTTGATATGTAGGTTGAATGGTAGTTCTCATGCTTCCACTTGCACAAGCAGAAAAAGCCTATTTGGATCTCATTTCTTTCTTTTTGCACAAGGCTCTAATGCAGGATGTAAAGCAGTTCTTCCAGGAGTGGAAGGCACCTTTCTGTGTGCCTAAGAACACGCTTTGATCCAACAATCTTCTTTTAGGAATAGGGTGTTAGAAGCAGCCTGGGAGATTTTCTGAGAAGGATGGATAGTGTCCTGTAGGGAACTACTGAAAGTCTATAATGGATGATGGAATGTGATAGAGAGAAGTAAAAAGTGAAATCTCTGTTTCTTTGATTCAGCACTTGCTACTGGAAGAAAAGGCCTCTCTCATTATGCTATGTTCATTTCCATATGCAAGGTTTTAAAACATGATATAATAATTGTTTATATACTTCTCACAGGCTGAAAATTGCAGCTCAAGAAAATCCATTTAGAATATAGTGGGTTCCCCCCCTTGTTTTCTTTTTTCTGAGCTGCAGATATCCTCTGAAATACCTGGATTCTTTTTCTTTATCCTTTGTATCCTATTTTATCCAGACTGCTAAGCAATTGTCATTTTTATAGCATTTGATGTGCAACTTCAGCGAAAAACTTGGTACTTATTAAAACCATTAGACAAGAAAAGCAAGGCTGGTAGTTTGAGGAGTTGATGTGTAAAAACTATTCAAGGATAACATAGATGCTTATATATTTAAATAGGTATTGTGTAAAGAATGTGTGCACATATATATAAAGTACTCATGCATGCTATACCTCAGAATAAAGTGAATAGAATTCAGAATTTTCCTATCCCAGAGGGCTTGTATGCCCATTATTTAATCATTATTGCTGAATGGCCCGTAATCATTTTCATAAATGTTACAATCTTGGCAGCTTTACTCTTCTCAGATGAGATAAGTCGAGTAATATTTAGATTTTTTTATTTTTTATTTAAAGAAGTGAACTTGTCTGTGGGAGGTTTATATAGAGTTTGCTTTGGCAAAGCTTTCAAGAGTTCTGCTGCCAAGGCAGAAGTAGAATTGCTGACTCTCATATCAGCCATGCTGATTACTGTAGTCAATCTATATAGAAAGCAAATTTCAAGCCATCTGTACCATTGTCCCAGTGTTCTCTCACATTCTTGTGTGACCAAGAAACAAAATCCTGAGGATATGAAAAGGCTAATGGCTAAGAGTCACAAAAGGCAAGAAGGAGCTCTGTGCCTCACCCCAACTATGTCTTAGGTACAGCCCTTTATTTTCTCTCATGTTTTATCAACTTTGGTTGCTAAGACAGCTACAGTCATTTCTGGATAGGGATAGCTTGACCACAGTTGTCCATGTATTGGTAGCCTCGTGGTTAGATTACTGCAATGTACTGTATGTGGAGCTTCCTTTGAGGAAGGCTGCAGTTGGTACAGAACACAACTTGTGAGGGTTGCTTGTGGGAGCAAACTCCTGCAAACATAGAACACGTTGCCTGCAGGATTTGCACTGGCTTCCAGTTTGCCAGGGACGCGAGTGGTGCTGTGGGTTAAAGCCTCAGCACCTAGGGCTTGCCGATCGTAAGGTCGGCGGTTCGAATCCCCGCGGCGGGGTGCGCTCCTGCTGTTCGGTCCCAGCGCCTGCCAACCTAGCAGTTCGAAAGCACTCCCGGGTGCAAGTAGATAAATAGGGACCGCTTACTAGCGGGAAGGTAAACGGCGTTTCCGTGTGTGGCTCTGGCTCGCCAGAGCAGCGATGTCACGCTGGCCACGTGACCCGGAAGTGTCTTCGGACAGCGCTGGCCCCCGGCTTCTTGAGTGAGATGGGCGCACAACCCTAGAGTCTGTCAAGACTGGCCCATACGGGCAGGGGTACCTTTACCTTTTACCAGTTTGCCAAGTTACAGTGTTGGTACTAACATTTAAGGTTACTTGGGAGACAGCCATGTCTCATGCATATCTAGTAGATAGCTGTGGTCTATGGGAGAGTCTCCTGCAAGTTCTAAAGATCTCAGGAGCCCATTCTGCAGTTTTAGTGTGATCTGCACTTTCCAGGAACAACTGAAGACATTTTTGTTCCCAGCTAGATAAATGGGTTTTTACCACAAATAACCTGAGGAAATGATCAGCAGCTTTAGCATTCTTCCTGAATCCTGGCAAACTGTGGCTAGTCTTAAGATGTGAGTTGTAGCCCCAAAACATCTAGAGGGCCGAGTTTGCCTATCCCATCATCCCTAGCTAACAGGACCAGTGGTCAGGGGTGATGGGAGTTGTAGTCCCAAAACATCTGGAGGGCCGAGTTTGCCTATGCCTGGTTTAAGGAATTAAACATTCAGTTTGTCCAGATTCAGACACAATGCCAAACTGTGATTAGTGGAAGTGAAAACGCCTCACAGCCATGCTACATGAGCAGAGAAGAGAGGGGAGCTGATGAGCTTAAGTTTCATTCATCTAACACTAAACCAGAGTGTTACACTAAACCAACACAGTTTTGGGGGAAATACTCTTTAGCGTTCCATCTGAATCTAGTTGAAGTCACTAATACTAGAAAAGTGGGTAACAGCAGTCACAACAAAGTCAAATACACCCCTCTGTTAAAATCCAATAGTATGTGTTGCAAAGTGCTTGAGATTTCAGACTTCTAAATTTTACTTTCTTATTCCATGCACAATTATATTTTGATGGCAAGGCATAAGAATCATAAAAACACCGGAAAAGCAATCAACGCTGCAGCTTCACTATGATTGTCGTTTCGTGATGGTGCCATGATTTGGCTTGAGGACATTGTGCAGAATCCCTGATTTTCACGCCTTTAACTAATTATTCAGTCAAGGATTTGGCAAGTTAGTCGATAGAAAGCTCATGTACAGTAAATAAAAATTGATCACACCTCAATTCCCATCAGTAGTTGGGCCGAATGGTGATAGAATTATGCGAGGGTCATTTTTAAGTCATACTTGGGGAAAAACATCCCTTGTTGTGTTGCATAATCCATACTAATCACTGAGGGAGAGTGTCTTTTCATGTTAGTTTATGAATATTTGTAGCCTTTAAATGAGGGGTGAAACTAATCCTCACTCCATAATTGATGCTTCTTAGTAGTCCCATAATTGCCTAGCCTTGTCAGACTGTCCTCATGTGGTGGTGCTGTGATTTTTAAACTTGGTGATCATTACAGATAGTTTACTTTCCCATCTATTAGAGATTCAGCCATAATATAACAGGAGTTCTCACTTAGAGCTCTTGGAATATGTCAGACTGCCTTTTGGATAAGCTTGTAGAATGTGTTCTTTTTTGGTGATTTACTGGCAATTAGTTAGAGGCGCTTGACAGATTTATTATTCTCCTTCAAAGGGTGATGAATAAAGAACACATAATATTAAAGCCAGGTTTTCTGCCTATACTTATTCCAAACAGGTTCACACTGTTTCAGATAATTCATCTGTTTAATGCAGGGTCTTGAGAATGGACAATATGATACAGCTACAAGCAAAATTGATAGTGTGGAAGTAGCATACGTTCTACCCCAGTGGGACATAAGGTTGTGTCCAGTGTTGGCCATACTGTAGCACCTTTGAAATTAATGGGCGTGACTAATTTAGGTCCATCAATTTCTGTGGATCTACTCTTGAGTACAATCTTGTTGAATACAGAGACAATGTAAACAAACAAAAGTTTGGCATCACCATGGAAAAGGCCTTACCTCAGAAAATGGGTTCACATAGAGAAGAATCTCTGAAGGTGACCCCAACTGCAAGACAGTTTCGGGTGGGAGAAGGTGGTAGCTTTTCAGGCTTAGAAGAGTTTTGAACAGTGAAATTAGAAAAGAAGACGACAAACACAGAAACTCACGTTCAAAGGCTAAAAAATTAGAAAAGATACATTAAATTTATTGTAGCTCCATTGCTCCAACCCACATTTTCACTTCTCAGGGAGCAGGCGGGGAGAGGATTAGGCTATAAGAATGTGCATAGCTAAGTGGCTTCTACTGGCATCATTTCATTTCAGTGCCATTTATTTGAGCTATAGAGCAAAAGTAGTGCATTTTTTGATATAATATAGATGTCTGTTTGCACTCTCTTAATGATAAAACATTAGGATATAGCTATTTCTTTAAATCCTGTATGCAGTTCATACGATTCTCCCTCTTGTATAATGGCTCAGCTTCATCTACATGGTACATTCCTGCCTGATTTTTTTTCCTGGTTCGTTTTTTCTCTCTCTCTCCTCTCTCATTGTGAATATTCTTTTCTCTTCTCTGATTGCTTTTTCTCCTTAGATCATTACTCTTGGTTGATAGCTTCAGGTTATCACTGTATCCTATCTCCCTCTCCAATAAGCTCATGATTGATACTAATCTTCCTCCTGGGATGCATTTATCGGATGCTGGATGGAAACTACTCTCTAAATCTTAGCGTTATATCTACTGACAATTTACAAGGTTGCACCCTACATTACCATCAGGTGGCTTTGCCAGGGGCTGGTGGGTGGAGGGAGAGAAGCACCAGCACATTGCAGTCATAACTTTATTGGAAAGATGTGCTTCTTATGCTAAAAAGTTGCATTGTTTCATTTGTGTTAGATTCGAGTTTAAATGTTATAGATTAAGCAAGATGCTCCTTTCTTCATATCCTAGTATCATAAATTTGTACAGTTAGAAGGCACCCCGCCCCTTGGATCATCTGATTAAGCCTTCGAATCGCATTACCTAATCTCTCCTTTCTCAGATGCCTTTCCCTAAAAGGCATCAAAAGAATATTCCACAGTGTAGCTAGCTCACCACCTTACTGCCTTTATTAGTGGCTCTTTTTAACGCAGATATTTTTTGTCATAATGAAAATGAAACCAAGCCTTCCTAGTGTGGTACAGTGGTTAAGAGTGGTGGACTCGTAATCTGGTGAACCGGGTTTGCTTCCCTGCTCCTCCACATGCAGCTGCTGGGTGACCTTGGGCTAGTCACACTTCTCTGAAGTCTCTCAGCCTCACTCACCTCACAGAGTGTTTGTTGTGGGGGAGGAAGGGAAAGAAGATGGTTAGTCGCTTTGAGACCCCTTAAGGGGAGTGAAAGGCGTGATATCAAGTCCAAACTCCTCCTCCTCCTCCTCCTCCTCCTCCTCCTCTTCCCATTATAGAATGTGCATGCCCAGATACAATAAGAGAGACTCTGAATACATTGCTGATGTGATTGAGGCATACTGCGATTCTCAACTAACTCAACTGATCTGGCGGGATGCATCTTTGAATGCAAAGGGTAACGTGTAATTGCAGACCCTCCAAGTGTCCCCATTTTCCAGGGGCAGTCTCAGATTTATAGAAGCTGTCCCAGTTTCTGATTTGATCCCAGAATGTTATGTTTGTCCCTAGGACATTCCTATTTTCATTGGAGAAAATGTTGGAGGGCATGGAGTAATCTAATCCCTGAGCCATCTGACGGCAGCCCTGTAGAGGGAAGCTTTTTAAATTTAATGTTTCATTATGTTTTGATATATGTTGGAAGCCACCCAGAGTGGCTGGGGTAACCCAGTAAGATGCCTGGGATATAAATATTATTATTATTATTATTTTATTTTATTTTATTTTATTTATTTATTATTGTGGATGAATAGGGTGTCCCTATTTTCATCAGAGGAATGTTGGAGGGTATGTAATTGCATTCAGAACCAACAATTTTTTATGTGTAAACCCAGCCACATCAGAACCATTGTTTCTTTTCTGGTCCTGTTTCCCTTCTTGGTAAACAGCTGCTTTCTCGTGTGTTTCTGGTGGTATTCTTCTGAATATTTAAAAAAGGTAGCCTCTTTCAGGAACCAAGTTGCATATTTCCAGAGAGGAGATGTATTTTAATTATTCTAATGAAAGGTTTAACTAGCAGGCAAACCCTTGAAAAGGAGTTAATGTGGCGGAAAACCCTTTCCCTAAGCAAATGACTTTTCATTGCTTAACAATACTTTTTTTAAAAGAAAGAAAGAAAAAGAAATTACTGCATTGAAAGCTTTATGGAGCATACCATTTTTTATCACCTTGACATAAGGGTCATGTTCTATAACCAGTAAATATTTGTAGTGAGATAATTCAAACTGGCTGGGATTGTAGAATGAATTTTCAGAAGATGCAATTATAACGAGCCTGTCACCAAAGCCTGAAGGCATTCATAGAAAGTGCAAAATCAACCATATATCAAAATGGAAGACTGTGATCACTCCTGGGTTGAGTAAGAAGCCGATCAACACATTTATTGTTAGATAACAAAATCAGTGTCCATTTGTGTAATCAGGTTAATTAGTGTTCTGTAGGAAAGAAGAAATGGTGAAATTAGCATTTTTAATGTGCAGTCAGAGAAATACAAAGGAATAGTGGGGTCTTAATTACACATTCTTTTAAAACCATGGCTGCTAGAGCTGTTCAAAATGTATATATAAATATTAGCAGCATTGTGAAAAACACTATTCCTAAACTCTGCTATTTGGTGGCAAATGTGACATTTGCAAATTAAATAGTATTAGACAGAATCTGCGAAATCTCAGGACTGCAAGTGTGATAGATGCTGAATTCTGACCACAGAGGGGTATTCTTCACAGGATACACAATATTATATTTTGATATTATCCAGTATTTCTACAAAGTACAG